>NC_141696.1:482103389-482841722 GCF_964263255.1 Lissotriton vulgaris
CACTCCATCGCACAATCCGCCTTATCGCCGAACAGGCAAGTGCCATCAAAGGGCATGTCCATCAATGTGTTCTGGACATCCCCAGAAAATCAGTCGTTCTCAGCCAGGCGTGGCGGCGTAGCACCACTGTCATGAAAATCGCCCTGCCCAGCAAGTCAGCAGTGTCAAGACCACAACGGATCATGAACTTGGATGCGTCTCTCCCCTCAGCAATAGTTTGAGAGAGTATACTGTCCAAGCCTCCATTGGACACGGAGGCAGCACCTGCGCAACTGTAGCTCACACATGCCCATGGCCCAAGAGACATGAGGTGTTTACAGTCAAGAACTGGCTGAAGAAAAAATCTTCTTCCCAAACTGCTCCAGTTTCTTGGATTCCGTATCCAGTGGTGTGGAAGGGAACGTGCGCGGGGACACAGAGGCTTGTACAACCAAGCTCTCAGGGATAGGGTTTTGGCAGAGGAAATCAGGGTCACCTGGGCCGGGTGATGGCATCGGGCCACGTTCTTATCCACAGGAGCCCCTGTGTTGGGCCTGGACCAGGTGCCTAAAAGAACATCCGAGAGTGCATCATTAAAGGGCAGCAGCGGCTCCATAGAAGAAGACGCTGGCCGAAGCACCTCTGTCAGGAGGTTAGTCCCCACGGCCACGGTAGGGAGCTTGAGGTGGAGAGCCTAGGCTACCCTCAGCAACACCATGGAATAGGAACCAGCTTCCTCTGTAGCCCCGGTAGAAGGAGACAGTGAGCCAGGTTCCGGAGTATAATCCTGGTCACCTGCATCCCCCAGATCCTCATCACAGTACGAGTCTAACTGGCATTGTGCTGCGAGAGGGTCATCAGACCTCTCCCAGTCCTCCCTGTCCTCCACATGCCGAACATGTGGAACATAAGGAGGTGGGTGTAGAAAGGGAAAGAAATTCCCAATTGGCGTCGGAATCGGCGTCGGTCGACACCCTTCCGGCGTCGGCTCCACGTCGGGGAGGAAGTCAGGGACGGCATCTGCCGGGACTGCGGCCGGTGGCGGCACCATCGACGTCAGTGGAGGACGTACAGGGCCAACAGAATTGGGCCAGGATCCATGGGGGTCTCTCTGTATCGAGACCGAAGGCGTCGACTATGTCGGGCCGGAGCTGGCAACGTCGATGCATGAGGATCCCCAGTGGGGCCCGCGTGCCCGAAGGCGCACCCGCAGGGCCGGACGGTCTGAAGACACATGCCATGGCTGACAGGAACTCCTGCAGCTGAGCCGGAGTCGCCGATGGACACGGAAAGGGCAGGTAAGACATCGGCAACTGCGGAGGCTCCATCGGAGCTGCGGGGTTGGTGCCACCCGCACCCTCAGCCCGACAGGCGAGGGGAAGGCGAAGAGCGACGGTGCTTCTTCACTTTTGTGCTTCGCCTTAACGGACTCCAAGTGCGAAGACATGGAATAGTGGTTGATGGCTCCCTGGCCGATCCCTCTACCTCCCACGGGACCGGGACATGGAACGGGGCTGAGCTGACTCCCGGGCCTCTAGCCACTTTCAGAACCACACCCGCAAAGTCTTCAGAGCCATTACCCGGCAGTGGGGGCACGACTCAGAGTTGTGGTCTCTCCCCAGGCAGTAGAGACAATCGCGGTGCTGGTCCATCACCGACATTATGCGGGGGCAGGCTGCGCAAGGCTAAAATCTAGGCATCCCTATGCACCTGGGGTGTAAGTAATCAAAAAACAGAGACAAAAATCCCCTAAAACTCAGTCAAAGAATTACTGGGGGTGCCGGATCTGCTTTTGCAGGGGCGGAAAAAGAAAGAACTGACGTCAGTGCGCATGTGCGTGTCCAAGTAGCTCCAAGGAAGTCATCTCGGCGACTAAGACGTCAACGATGTACGAGGAACCGTACGACGATGCCTAACCGCGTACGGGTACTGCGGACGAAAACTTTCTGGATCCAGTCTGACACCTGGGGATATTCTAAGGAAAGGAATCTATAACTAACGTGTCTCTTTCAGATATGGAATTTAGCACTCCGGTAAGACCCTAGTAAATAGTACCCCTGGTACCTAGGGCATGGGTACTAAAGAGGGTCCCTAAGGGCCGCAGCATGTCTGATGCCACAATAAGGGACCCACACACAAATTGCATGCAGGCTGCCATTGCAGACTGCATGTCACTTCCGTGCACCAGTATACACAGACTACAGCTGCCTGGTCCAGCGTTCTGTGTACCCCTTGGCCCATCGAGAGAGCAGCATCCCAATAAAAGGTCTTTGTGCTCCAGGAGGTCAGATCTGTCACCCCACCAAGTTTGGAAATGCAAGGAACCCTAGGAGCTGCCCTTCACCAATACCAGAGGTACCGGAGCCATTGCTACAACCAAAGCTTGCTGCGTGTTCAACCCGGACACCGCCGAAATTAACCTACCATCGAGGGACATTAGGATCCACGAGGTCAGCACAGAGAGTGGCCCTCCTGCCCAGTTTGTCCCCCTCCACCAGGTCCCCGACAGAGTGAGAGACTCTGGCAGCTCGACCCAGCCGGAAAAACCACCTATGCACCCGAGCCACACAGCCTAAGACTAAGGAAACCGACAGTGCCCCAGAGACTCTCCAGAACCTAGCTCCCATTAGGGTTTTTCCGGACTGGTACCACAGTCCTCACTTGCAGCTTCTTTCTGCAGGTACCCTTCCCCCATGACTTTAACAGGTACCATTTGAGGCTACCATCATGACCAGCACCCCTGCTCCTGGACACCCCAAGGCAGAAGAAATTGAACTGCTGGTGGTTTCTTGGCCCTTGGTCCCTACTTATGTTAAGTCGAGAAGATAATTCCTGTGACTAAATTTTAAGTGACTCTATGCAGTGAATGTTTCTTCCTTAGGATAACATTACCGCATTTGAGGCACATGCCTCAAATTTGACAGCCGTCATTGTCTACTGTAAAATTTGATAACGTCTAAAGTACTTACTCGATTACGAAGTTCTGGTGTCTAAAATGATATAAAAATCAATATTATTTTTCTAAATTGGTCTCGAGTTTCTTCTTGAGTGTGTGTCTCATTTATGGACTCTGTTTACAACAAATGCTTAACACTACCCTCTGATAAGCCAAAACTACTCGCCCACACTACCACAAAAGAGAGCATCTGGGATTAGTAATTTAAGCAATGTAAGCCAATAAGAGTCGTCTGCACTTTCTACATAGTGTACCTCATTTTGGTGCTCTACATAATAAGGCAGCTTCCAACAGGAAAGTATTTTACCATGCTTTCCAACTGCACCATGGGTCACAGTGAAATGAATTTCAGCAAACTGTCATACATATATGTGTCAACATAAGGTCTCTGATAACAGAAACCTGAAAGCCTAGCCGGTCACTATAATTCCATTCGCAACACTCATTGGGGTTGGCCTGGAAGGTATAGTAGATGGAAAAAGAGAATTGCTCTTTTTCTTGGTGTCCCAGTCCTCTACGGGCCCCTATGATGAAGCATGTCACCATGGGGCAACCCTGGTGAGTGAGGGGACACCAAGAAAAAGAGCAATTCTCTTTTTCCATCTACTATACCTTCCAGGCCAACCCCAATGAGTGTTGCGAATGGAATTATAGTGACCGGCTAGGCTTTCAGGTTTCTGTTATCAGAGACCTTATGTTGACTACAGTATTTGGAGGGTGAGCCTGTGCCTTTTTTCCTCCCTCTAACTCCCTTTCCTTTTGTACTAATACATATATGTGTGACAAGCACATACCTTAAAACTTTTGGTTGGTGACAAAGTAAACTTTGTTGGAGATGGTGTAGAGTGCTTAATTTCTGAACTTATGCGAGGTGAATCACCATTGAAGACAGGGCTCTCTTCTCCACAGTATTCGCCCAGTTCCTGCATCACTGAATCCAACATCTCTTTTACAGAATCTATTGGCACAGGCAACTAGAAACAAAGATATCCAAGGTTTAAAACAAAGCCATCCTTGGTTGAAAGTGGACACAACATGCAAATATACTCCAAGTTCTACTGACACCATGCAAGAGAACACATTATGAAACACGTTAACCTAACATCTGAATTATGGTAATGCTTTTTTCAATAGCAAGAAAAACGGCCTGCCACCAAGAAATTCCTTGACTGGAAGATTAAAATCTGAGGTTAAATACCATAAATAGATAATGTGCCGCCTGGACCCTCCTTCAGCACGGTTGCTCCCCCACGCTCCAGCCTGGTATCGTTTAACCTCCTAGCGCTGCATTGTCTCACATAACCTTCATTGTACAGCGCTACACGATCGCCTCATAGCGCTGCACTGCTGAGATTAACTTAACTTAATTATTCAATTAATTGTGCTGCTCTGTGTTTCTGACTCATTTTATCAGCGCCGCACTGTCGCTCTTATTTAATTGTTAACGCGACATCGCTGAGGCAGTTACTTTGCATCTAAACTTTATTCAGCTGCCACTGCGTGTAAGGCTCTCGCCTTTGACCCTCCATTTTGCGTTGCTGTTGTTGTTGTTGCCGCCCCTCCTCCCGCCACCGCCTCCCAGCTGCTGACCCTCCCACGCTCCGCCCCCTCCACCATCCATTTATGGCCAATGGTCCCACGCGCAGCGTCCACGCGCTTCGGACACGCCGAAGGTGCGCCAAAGGTAAGCCCGTCTACACCCGTCCGCGCCTGGACCGCGCCCAGCGCCAGACCCCCTGCCCCTCGCGCTGCCCAGCCCCCCCGCGTTACTTACGATGCCGCCACGCTCCTAGCCCTTAACCCCGGTCGCGCCCCCAACTGCGTCCAAGCCGCTCCTGGACGCACCCATGGACCGTTCTCCTGCCTCTCCTGCAAATTTAGCGGCACCGACAACATCTCAGCTACGACCACAACAAAGATTCCCGACCCCAACCACCTAGAATGCATCCTTCTCAACACCCGCTCAGTCCACAAGCACGCCATTGACCTTTGGAACCTACTAGACACCATCTCTCCGGACGTCGCCTTCCTAACGGAAACATGGATGAACGCTTCCTCCGCCCCGGACATCGCCATCGCTATCCCTGACGACTATAAGATCACACGCAAGGACCGCACCGACCATACAGGAGGTGGAATCGCTATCGTCCATAAGAAATCTATCCGCATCTCAACCAGCTCTGACGCCAACCTCGCTAACTCCGAACACCTTCACTTCCAGATCCACATCGACCCCAAGACCACACTCAGAGGCACCCTCCTCTACAGACCACCAGGACCCCGCGCAAAATTCAGTGAAGACATCACGGACTTCATCACCCCACACGCGCTCCCCTCCAAAGACTACATCCTTCTGGGAGACCTCAACTTCCACCTTGAAAAGATCAACGACCGCAACACCGCCGCCCTCTTGGACAACCTAGCCAACCTCGAACTTAAACAACTGGTCACTTCCCCCACCCACATCGCAGGTCACACACTCGACCCCATCTTCACCTCCAGCAATCATGTCTCCTTCAGCCACACTACGGATCTCCTCTGGACTGACCACAGCTGCGTTCACTTCACCTACAACAAGCCGAAACCCATCATCCACCTCCAACCAACTCTACAAAGAAACTGGAACAAAATCACCACGGAGCAGATCTCCACATCGCTCCTTCAAACCTCCCCAGCCCCCTTTTCTAACGCCAACGAAGCCGCCTCCAACCTCACCCTTTGGTTATCCAACACCGCCGACTCCTTAGCACCACTGAAAAAACGTCAACACAAACTTGGCATCAAGAAGGCCTCATGGTTCAACGATGACCTCAAGAAGTCCAAGAAACTGTGCCGCTCCCTTGAAAAGGCCTGGAAAAAAGACCCATCCACCAGCAACAAGGACGCCTTCAAAAGCGCCATCCGTACTCACCACCAACTGATCCGAAAAGCCAAGAAAACAGCATTCAAGGATCGAACTGACAACAACGCCCACAACAGCAAGGAACTTTTCAACATCGTCAAGGAATTTTCCAACCCCTCGGCCAACTCCAACGACGTCACCCCTTCTCAAACCCTCTGCGACTCCCTAGCTTCTTTTTTCCACAACAAGATTGCTGACATCCACAACAGCTTTGACATCCAACCCGGAAGCCAACCCACCCTACCATCAGCTGACCATCTTCCCCCCGTTAACACCCTTAACGCCTGGAACCCAATCTCCACTGAGGACACCATCCGCCTGATGAACTCCATCCACTCTGGATCCCCCTCAGACCCATGCCCTCACCACATCTTCAACAAAGCAGACTCCGTCATAGCTCCGCACCTCCGAGACGTCATCAACTGCTCCTTCAACTCCGCTACCTTCCCAGAAGACTGGAAACACGCTGAACTCACCGCCCTTCTGAAAAAACCAACAGCAGACCCCACCGAACTCAAAAACTACCGCCCCATCTCGCTCCTTCCATTCCCGGCCAAAGTCATCGAGAAAGCTGTCAACAACCAGCTCGCCGCTTTCCTCGAAGCCAACAAATCCCTCGACTCCTCACAGTCCGGCTTCCGAGCAAAACACAGCACTGAGACCGCCCTCATCGCAGCAACAGACGACATTCGAACTCTACTGGACAATGGAGACACAGTCGCCCTCATCCTCCTCGACCTCTCTGCAGCCTTCGACACAGTCTGCCACAGCACCCTTTTACAACGCCTCAGAAACATCAGAATCCAAGGAAAGGCAATGGAATGGATCACCTCCTTCCTCTCCGGAAGAACACAGAGAGTCCGCCTCCCACCATTCAAATCCGAGGCCTCTGAAATCATCTGCGGCGTACCACAAGGATCCTCACTCAGTCCCACCCTCTTCAACGTATACATGAGCCCCCTCGCGGCCATCGCACGCCAACACAACCTCAACATCATCTCTTATGCGGATGACACTCAACTGATCCTTTCTCTCACCAATGACCCCAGCACCGCCAAGACTAACCTACACGAAGGAATGAAAGAAGTCGCCGAATGGATGAAACAAAGCCGTCTGAAACTGAACTCAGACAAAACAGAAGTCCTCATCTTAGGTAAATCCCCCTCTGCATGGGACGACTCCTGGTGGCCGGAAGCCCTCGGAAATGCACCCATCCCGACAGACCACGCACGGAACCTTGGCGTCATCCTGGATTCTTCACTCTCAATGAACAGACAAGTCAGCGCCGTATCCTCTTCCTGCTTTAACATTCTTCGCATGCTGAGAAAAACATTTCGCTGGATCCCCACCGAAACAAGGAAAACAGTCACCCACGCTCTAGTCACGAGCCGACTGGACTACGGAAACACCCTATACGCAGGTACCACCGCTAAACTCCAGAAGAAACTACAACGAATCCAAAACGCCTCAGCCAGGCTCATATTAGACATCCCACGCTACGAACACATCTCTGGTCACCTTAAAGACCTCCACTGGCTACCCGTCAATAAGAGGATTACTTTCCGACTGCTTACCCACGCACACAAATCACTATACGACATCGGACCAGACTGCCTCAACTCTCGACTGTCCTTCTACACCCCCTCCCGCCAACTGCGCTCTTCCAGCCAAGCCTTCGCCACTGTACCTCGCATCAACAAGACCACCATGGGAGGCAGATCCTTCTCATATCTGGCTGCCAAAACATGGAACTCACTCCCCGCTTACCTTCGACTCACCCAGAATCACCTAGCGTTCAGAAAGCAGCTTAAAACGTGGATCTTTGACAAATAATCCTCCCCCCCTTCCTAAGCGCCTTGAAACCCTCTGGGTATGTAGTGCGCTATATAAATTTTATGACTTGACTTGACTTGACCCATAATCTCTTAGCATTAAATATAGGTGAAAGAAGAATGCCCAAAATTAGCCTAAGCAGAACTTTGGAGCTTGTCATTCTTAATAATGTACAACTATTTTGTCCAACAGGCCCACAGGCTTTGTCTCCGATATTTCTCATCAAACTTTTTCCTGTAAACCTCTGTTTTGCATTCAGACATATGCATACATGCATATTCTGCAAAAGATTTACACAACTAGCAAAAAATATTGTAAAAACAAACGACTACATGAAACAGCTAACACAACGAACTAAATTGGAAGCCTGAAACCCCAGGTGACAACCTCCTCTGAAAGAATTTCGGTCAAGATTTCACATCCAGTCCTCTTCTCCAAGTCGAGATTTGTAGCCATTTCTCACAAGAAATGCTATGTAAGTTAAAGGATTTGTAAAGCCCGTAGCTGCCCCAGACACGGGGCGTCCGAGCTCTAGTCTTAAAACAGCACACTACCAAAAGCGACCCATCACAAAGTGCTGCAGGGAGCAGTTGATCTCATTCTAAATTGTTTCGAAACAGCATCTTGTAAGGCAAGTTGTGTCCACAATTAATGAAGAGGGGTGGCTAGGAGGGACAGCCTACAGCTTACCTTCTCAGCAACTGTGTTACTTGCAAAGCTTTCTTCTATGATCTTCAATAAGTACTCTCTGCACTTTTTCAAATAGTTCTTGCACTCATCTTGATCTTCTGGTGAATCATTTTCAATATCTTCTGCTTTTCTCTGGAATATCTGAAAAGAAAGAGAAATTTTAGCAAAACAAAGAGGGAGAAGGGGAGGGTGAGGAAAAAGGAGAGGGATATGGGGCAGAGCATGTGTGTGCCTTTCCATTTCTCTTTCAAACTACAGCGTCATCTTATTTGACCATATGAACAAGTTACTTACCTTCGGTAACGATATATCTGTAAGAAACAGTAGTTAGTATTAGATTCCTTACCTTAGAATACCCCCAGGCGTCAGACTGGATCCGGAAATTTTTGCGGAGCAGTACCCTTGCACGTCGGTAGGCGTCGTCCGCTGCTCCGCATCCGTCGTCGTGGGCGCCGTGATGACGTCGTCCGAGTACTTAGACGCCACCTCTGCGCGCTGACGTCAGTTCTTATACACAGCTTTTCCGCGCCAGAAACGTAGAGCCATGTTAAAAACCAACACTGGTGCCGTTGAAACTAGGGCCCTGAAAGGGGATGACCTTAACCCTAGATATCGGTTCACAGAACGGGGAGGATGGGTGAGGCGGTAAGGAATCTAATACGAACTACTGTTTCTTACAGATATATCGTTACCGAAGGTAAGTAACTTGTTCATCTATAAGAAACAGGTTAGTATTAGATTCCTTACCTTAGAATAGATACCCCAGCAATACCAACCCCGGTGGTGGATCTGCGAACCAATAATCACACCAGAAAGTCCTGGAGGACAAAATGGCCAAAGAAGCCATCCCTCCGGACTTGGCTGTCCAGGCAGTAGTGTCTTGCAAACGTGTGCAGCGAGGCCCACATAGCTGCCTGACAGATGTCCTGCAAGAGGACTCCCCGGCCCAGGGCAGTGGTAGCCGCCGTGGCCCGAGTGGAATGGGCCCTCAGCCCAACAGGAGGCTCCTTCTTCGCCAAGGAGTAACAAGCCTTGATACACAAGACGACCCACCGAGAGATGGTCCGCTTGTGGACCGCCCGTCCCTTCGTAGCGCCCACGTAACCAACAAAGAGTTGGTCATTTTGGGGGTGGGAACAGACTCACAGAGACAGGTACTGAGGGTAACGCTGGCTTTATTGTTTTTAGGAAGCGTCTCAGCTGGGTCACCCGCCGGTAGTAGGGTAGGGCGAGTTCGGTCTCTGTCTCCGCGAGGGACTGTCTGTCCTTACGCCTCTCCGCTCCGAGTCCTCTCCTTTCCCGGGGACTTCTGGGACAGGTAGTCCGGTAGTCAGCGGTGTGGACTTGCGATTCAGGGTCGCGGTAGGTGGGAAGAAAAGAGATGTAGGACAGGCGTTAGTCCTAATGCTGTGGTAGACAACGATCAGGGAAGGGAGTGAGGGTCACACGTGCATAGCAAACAAAAAACCCTGGTGTCCTGTGGTGACGGTTTGGTGAATGGGGGGGGGGGGGGTTTGTGCTGATGAAAGCCGTGTGAGGTTCTAAGGAGGTTTAATCCATCTACGTCCCGCCCAGCCCGCAAAGTGTGACCGTACCTGCGAGAGCCACACTTTCCTTGAAGTGTGGCTGGGCGAAGCGCCTTCTCGTTGGCCTCCTGGCTTGTCGCTGTAGACGTCTGCTCTGTCTCAGCGTGCCTCCGGTTGCCTCCTCCTCCTCGAGGTGTCGGGCTCCCCCGGCGTCGCCGCCGCCTGCTCCAGACTCTCCTCCGGTCCTCCTCTCCTTCTGTGATCCTGTACTCCGCTCCGCCGCTCTCCTCGTCTCTCCAACTGCCTCCTCCGCCTCCGGGTGAGGAACACACCTGAGAGTGTTCAGGGCTGGGTTTTACCTTACTCTTGTGGGCGTGGTTTGGCTCGAGTTCTGCCGAATTAAAGTAACAGTGTTCGTCCTGCAAGCCGGTCTCGGGTCTGTGGAAAAAGCCTTCACCAGCTTTCCAATTCTCCGGTTGCTGGTTAGAAAAGGAGGAAAGAAAAAGTGTTTTGTTCAAGGGTGGCTGTGTAATGTCCTGTCGCACAGGGTCATCCGGGTCCCCCTCGTCACAGTCGTCCACCCGGAACTGGCTAGAACGAAAGCGCACATTTTGGGTCAAGACGGTGGAGCCGCTCTTCCTCCTTTGATGGATACGGAGGCGGAAAGAAGGTGGGCAAGGTGATAGACTGCCCGATGTGGAAGGCCGTGACAACCTTGGGCAGGAAAGAGGGTCTAGTCCGCAACACAACCTTGTCTGGATGGACAGAAAGGAAAGGAGTTTTGGAAGAAAGAGCCTGGAGCTCACTCACTCTCCTGGCAGAGGTGATGGCAACCAGGAAGGCAGTCTTCAGAGTAAGAAGGCGGAGAGGACAGTTGTGAAGTGGCTCAAAGGGAGTGCACATCAGATAGGTAAGAACAAGGTTCAACTCCCACTGAGGCATCACAAACGGAACAGGGGGAAACGTGTGTGATGCCTTTCAGAAAATGAGTTACAATAGGGGACTTGAATAAAGAGGGTTGATCAGGCAGTCTTAGAAAGGCTGAAAGGGCAGAAAGGTAGCCCTTGATAGTGCCCAGAGCAGAGCCCTGCTGGGCAAGAGAAAGAAGGAAGAGAAGAACCTCAGAAAGAGGATCCACAGCCTTTGCTGTGCACCATGCCACAAATCTGTTCCACCTGCAAGTGTACACCGACTTTGTGGAGGGACCCCTGGCTGCCAGAATAACACTACAGACTTCAGGAGGCAAGTCAAATGGCCTCAACTGTCACCGCTCAATCTCCAAGCATGGAGGTGGAGACTGGACAGGTTTGGGTGGAGGACCGTCCCCTGCTGCTGCGACAGAAGGTCCTCCTGACAAGCCAGACGAACCGGGGGATCGACTGACATACTGAGTAGCTTGGGATACCAGTACCTTCGTGCCCAGTCCGCTGCCACAAGGATGACTTGGGCCCGGTCGCGTTTGATCTTCTTCTGCCCAGAGTGCTGAAGTGGTATAGGTGGAAAGGCGTACAACAGACCGCAACTCCACTCGCGACGAAAAGCGTCTCCGAGCGAGTGCGCCTTGGAAATTCCAACGCGCAGAACTGATGACATTGCGCGTTCTCTTCGGTGGTGAATAGATCTAACCAAGGCTCTCCCCACTGCAGAAAGAGACCTTGCACCATGTCCGAGTTCGGACGCCATTCGTGATCCATCATGCACCGGCGGCTGAGTTTGTCCGCCCTGGCGTTCAGAGAACCTGCCAGGTGTTCAAACACCAGCGTCACGCCCTGATGTTCCAGCCACTGCCAGAGGCGAGGAGCCTCCTGCCAGAGGGTCCACAACCCCACCCGCCCTGTTTGTTGCAGTACCACATGGCGGTGGTGGGGTCCGTGAACACCTGCACTACACTCCTCCGAACAGAGGGGAAGAATGCCTTCAGAGCTAGACAAATCGCCCGCAGCTCCAAAAGGTTTATATGGAGACGGGACTCCGCCGGAGACCAGAGGCCTCTGATCTCCGCCTCTCCCATGTGGCCTCCCCAGCCCTGCAGGGACGCGTCCGTCACAACTACGTGCTCCGGTTGGGGAAGGGAGAGGGATCTGCCGCTGACCCAATCGCGGTCCGTGAGCCACCACTGCAGCTGTCTCGCAGTGCCCTCCGAGATCAGAATATGGTCGGACAGGTTGCCTTGATGCTGGGCACACTGAAACTTCAGGTCCCACTGCAGAACCCGCATCCGCTATCAGCCCCAGAATCCGCAGCGTCAACCTGACCGAGACTCGGGATAAAGGCTGAAAGAGCGGAATCAGAGCCTGAATATCCCGAACCCGCTGTTTGGGAGGATAAACCCGAAACTGCGCAGAGTCGAGAACCGCTCAGATGAAGAGGAGTTTCTGGGAGGGGCACAGGTGTGACTTCGGCACATTGATGGAGAACCCCAGTTGGTGCAGGTGGTCTGCCATCGTCTGGAGGTGGCTGACGACTGTCTGGGGCGAGCCCACCTTCAACAACCAGTCGTCGAGGTAGGGGAAGACTGAAACCCCTATCCTGCGCAGATGAGCTGCGACCACCGCCATCACCTTCGTGAACACCCGTGGGGCACTGGTAAGGTAGAAGGGGAGCACGGTAAACTGAAAGGGCTCGCGGCCTACCGCGAACCGCAGGTAGCGCCGGTGGGCCGGCAGGACGGGTATGTGGAAATAAGCGTCCTGCAAGTCCAACGCTACCATCCAGTCTCCTGGGCAGCTAAGACCTGAGTCAGTGTCAGCATTTTGAACTTCTCCTTACGGAGGAATCCGTTCATGTTCCGTAGATCCAAGATAGGGCGTAGGCCCCCTTTGCCCTTCTTGGGTACCAGAAAGTAGTGAGAGTAGCAACCACACCCTACTTCTGGCCCAGGAACGCGCTTGATGGCCCCCTTGGCCAAGAGGGCCGTAACTTCCTCTTGCGGAACTCGCAAGTGATCCCCCGACACGCGGTGGTATTGCGGCGGCATGGCTGGAGGGGTCGCCTCGAAGGGGAGGGAGTAGCCCCTTCGGACGATTTGCAGCACCCACCTGTCCGATGTGACTGCGCCAGTGGAGGAGATGATGGCGAACCGTGCCCCCCTCTGGCGTCACATGGGCCTGAAAGCTCTGACTGAGAGGGTTTTGAGGCAGATGCTGCAGGGGTAGGTGTGGGCTGACCTCGATATTGTCCCCGACCGCAGCCACGGTGGTTTCCACGGCCACCACCGCGTTGTAAACTAGTCTGCGGTGCGTGGCTGGCAGCACGTTTGGGGGCGCCCCTTCCTTGGCCACGAAAGGCACCCGTTTGCTGGCACGGGCCGAGAGGCCCAAGGACTTGGCCGTAGCCCTGGAGTCCTTAAAGCGCTCAAGCGCATGGTCTGCCTGGTCGCCAAAAAGGCGACGGCCAGGAGTGTATTCTGGACATCGGCCGAAAAGTTGGCGGACCTCAACCAGGCGTGGAGTTGAATCGCCACTGTCGTTGCCATCGCTCTGCCCAGTGAGTCGTGGTATCCATTCCACACCGGATGGAAAAACGTACTGCATCTCGACCTCCGGCAAGGGCTTGGGCGAGCTTAGCCTTGACCTCCGCCGGGCATTCTGGCAGCACGTTCGCGACAGTGTCCCGTAGAGAGTGGGTGTACCGGCCCAAGAGGCATGCAGTGTTGGAAGACCGCAGTCCCAAACTCAGGGAGGAGAATACCTTCTTGCCGTATTGCTCGTACCTCTTGGATTTCCGATCGGGCAGAGCCGTCGGGAATGCGGTCTGGGAGTTGGAGGCCTGGATGACCAGGCTCTCGGGGGTGGGATGGTGGACAGGAAACAAGGGTCGTCCGGGGTCGGGCGGTGGCGTCTGGCCACGTTCCTATCTACAGGCGGACCTGTAGCAGGCCTGGACCAAGTGCCCAAAAGAACGTCAGTCAAGGCCTCATTAAACTGCAGCAGAGGCTCAGCCGAGCTTGACTGCTGTTTAAGGACCTCAGTGAGGAGGTTAGTCCTCACGGCCGCGACGGGGAGCTCAAGGCCCAAGGCCTTGCCACCCGCGTCAGCACCACACTGTAGGTTGCCCCCTCCTCCGTAGCCATGGTAGGAGGTGAGACAAAACCAGTGTCCAGCGAAGTGTCCAGACCACTGGCATTCCCAAGTTCACCTGTCCAGTCCTGCTGGGATTGACAATAACGTGTCAGAAGATCCTCAGACCCCTTCCAATACTCCTCATCACCAATCTCCTGATAATCAGGGTTGTCAAAGGATGGGGCAGGTTCGTTAAAGAAGAAATCTCCAAGCGGCGTTGAATACGGCCGGAACCGGATTGAGGGAGGCATCAGGGACAGCGTCGCCCGAGGTGAACCCCTAGGGATCGGCGCCGGTGAGGTCGTCAGGTCAACCGGCGACGACCCGGATCCGGAAGCAGATCCGGTGGGGCCCTGTGGCGCCGTCGGGCCGAAGCACCCGCCGGCGTCTGGGCCGAAGCACCCGACCCGCTGGGGCCCCCAGATGGAGCCGCGTGGGCGGTGTCACCCTGAACCCCCAGCCGCGTCGCGCGAGCATCGGGGGGAGTCGGAAGAGCAATGACGTCTCTTCGACTTCTTGTGCTTACCTGACGACTTCGAGTCCGAAGACCGATGGGGACTCCCGGAGCTATGATGGCTCCGACCCCGCGACCGGTCCCTTGACCTCCGTCCGGACCGGGACCTCTTGCGGCGCAGGGCCGACTGCCGGAGCTCGAGCGGCTTATGGGACCGCTCCCGCCTAGCTTTCGACATCAGGGCTCGGCAGTCGGGGCAGGCCTTGCCGTCGTGATCGAAGCCGAGACAGTGAAGGCACCGGCAGTGAGGGTCGGTAACCGACATCAGTCGGTCGCAGTCCTCACAGGGTTTAAATCCAGGCATCCTTACCGGCACCGTTCAGAGTCGAAAGACTCTGAAAAATGATCAAAATGGATCGAAATAGTTAGTCAAAAATTGTCTATGGGTACCACTTTTTCCGGATCTGCGCTGCTGGCATGGAAAAAAGAACTGATGTCAGAGCGCGGAGAAGGCGTCTAAGTACTCAGACGACGTCATCACGGCACCGACTACGGACACGGAGCCGCGGACGACGCCTACCGACGCGCAAGGGTACTGCTACACAAAAATTTCCGGATCCAGTCTGACGCCTGGGGATATTCGAAGGTAAGGAATCTAATACTAACCGGTTTCTTTCAGATATGGACCCCAAAATGGCATGGATGTTCCTGGTGTTAATTTACACTACCTTCTAGTGGTAAAACATGAACCATCTGAATTGCGAAAGTTAGGTAGGAGGTAAAATCACATCTAGTGAAAATAGGAATTTGTAAGAATTGTATAACCAACCAATTCTCTTTATTTTTGTGACTTTTTATTTAGCCTTTCAGATTGTACAAATTCTTATTCATATAAGCTGCACTCTCCAAGTGTTCTTTATATTATAACTCATTACGTACCTTCTCGAATGTATTACACAATGAAATACAGTTTGAATTATGTGGAGAATCTGTATTTCTGCCTTTACATACTCACTTTGTGCCTAGTAGAATGTTTATACAACTTTCTAACTAACCCATGCCCCCTTCTGTTTATCACTGGAGAGATGCTTTACAACTTCATTACTTTAAATACAAGTTGTGAGGCCATTTGTGTGTGCAGCTGCTTCCCCTCCCATCCAGAATCTTTTCTTTCGTGAAATGCTTTCTTAGGTACAGGCCTGGTCACTAACGTCATTTCTTTACTATTTTAGTCCACCATTTTAAAAACCCTCCAGGGGAGATTAATACAACTAACTTATTTCCCCAGTAGCCATATGGTCAGATTTTTGTTCCTTGCGTGTTTGTTTACTGTGATTCGGCCTCATTATTTCCATTTCCTTTGAAGGCAATCACCAATTCGTCTCAAGCTGCTGCAATGGGTCTTTTACGTAACCTTGGTCATTCCTTTCTGAAAAGCACTCTACTCAGTGCCTCCATCCAACATACCACCTCCACCTAACGATTGTGGGAGGCACAGCCACCTTCCATCTAATGGTTAAGGCTCTTTTGGCCTATAGAACAGCAATGTCTACAAACTTAGTGACTACTTTCTTTTTTTGAGTCTCGTGCGTATCCTCAGCTCGCATCTCAATACCGCTCAGATCAGCATTTACCACTGAACAACCCACATCATCTAGCACTAACCACCAGTAATTTTGTACTGCTGGCCAGCTCCGCATCATATGTATAAAGCTCCCTGTGTCACTTCCAAGCCAAGAGCTGGTAGCAGAAGCCCCTGAACAGATCTGATTGTTGTTAAATGGAATGAGGGATGCCCTGTGTAATGCATTAAACTGAATATATCAAAAGCGGGCCTTATGGGATGCTTTTTCCAGGTAATCAAACTCTTTGCCACGCCTTGTCATTGAAGGCACAGGCCACTTCATCATCCCATTTGTCCAGGAGCACTTGCAGGGAGACACTGGCATATTATCATAGCTTTGTAAAGCCAGGAGACTACTCTACAATCCCGTTCTCTCAAGTCTGATTAATTTCATGTGTTACGGGTTTGATAGTGGCTAAGTCCCATTGTTGCTTAAGAGCATGTATCACTATTGTTCAGTAGGAATTGACCTCTCGGGATGTCCCATTCATCTACTATTTCGAATTCTATATAAGTTCCTTTGTTAAAAAATAGTACAATTGTGTTGATCCCTGCAGTGTCTCAGTGCTGTAGGTCACAGGGGGCAAAGTTGGGAGTCAATTCAAGGGCGTCGCTGGTGGATAAGGCAGGGAAGGCCTTGCATAGGTTATGCTCCTTCTTAGGCATTCCATCATTGTCCTAACCAAAAGTAGACGGTCTACCCTGGATATACTATGCTTCATCACAGGGCCTGCAGCGTTCCCTTTCAGAGACATGACTTTGCATTCCTATTTCATCTAGAAGGTGACCTGCCAGCCAGAGCCCGAACCACTGCAATAGGGCCCCCATGTAGTACCTTTTGTAATCTGGGGCCCCATTCCGCCTTCATCAGTCAGGAGCTTCAACTTAGCTAGGGCTACTCTTCGCCTTCTTGCTCCCTGTATCAAGGTTTCCAGCAGTGTATCCAGTTCCCTAAAGATCTGTGCCAGGATTAGAAATGGTATATTTGCGAAGTAGTACAAGGCCGGGAGCGTTACCATCTTGGCCACTACTATTTCCCCCTCCACAGAACATGGAAGCATAGACCAAATTGACACCTGTGACAATGGGGAACTTATTGCTTTATGTCAGTTGCCTTCTAGCATGTCTACTTCATTGTGGTATATATGAATACCTAAATACTGAAAGGTGTGGGGTTCCCAAAGCAGTGCTCAGCGCTTTAGGGCAAACAGACATCGGTTGTGACTGTCTCAGTGGAAACGCACATCACTCAGTTTACCAACAGCCTACAACCTTCTCTAAATTCCTGCTAAATATTAGCTATTGGCGTCAGGTCCATTCTCTCATCTTCTATATAGAGCAACATGTCATCTGCCTAGAGGGACACAGCATGTGGTGTGTTCGATAGTGGTACTTCCCAAGTTAGAGCACTCAGTCTGTTTCCATGACAGGGGCTCCACAGGCAGTGCAAACACCAGGGACATAAGACATCATTGTCTTGTTTCCCTGACAATTTCATGAGCATCCGATGTAGGACGCTCCAATGGTGCGCTGGCCGTGTGCTGAGCATACAGGAGTTTAATCCATAACATTATTTTCATCCAGCACCCAAACAGTACAACACTTTATGGATATATTTCACTTAGAAGTATCAAACACCTGTTCTAGGTCCATCTCCAAGCACACTAACGTTGGTCAGTTTACACAGGCTTGCTCTTGGGTTCTTTAGAACCACTGCAGATTTAAGGAAGTACTTCTATATGGGATAAACCCATTCTAATGACCGAGGATTAGCACAGGCATTAATGGGAGGAACCTCTCAGTATTTTCCGTAAGATGTTATAATCAGTGTTTACTCTGGACAATGGTCTATAGAAGGTCATTTCTAGAGGTCAGAAGCAAGTATAGAAGCAACCCATGCTTCTCAGGTCATGGACAGAAGGCAACGCTCGGTTGCTGCTAGAAGTCCCAATAATATGAAGGTGTAGTTACCACACTTTTCTGGTACTACTCAAATAAGATCGAATCTAAGCTGGGCTTAAAAAGAGCCCCAAGTAGCCGCAATTGCCTGTGGAGTAAGGTAAGGGTAATCGAAGACAAAGCTTATTACACAGTGCGTTATTATAGTTATGCAGGGTGTCAACTTAAAATGAGAAACCCAGTTACCGAAAGAGGAGGAGCTCAGATTTTCAAGGAGTGGCATGACATATGAATAAGTGAATTCCTGGTGACTAAATCTCAAAATGACAAGTGCAGTTCTAGTCTTCTTAAGTAGGTTGGAAAGAAGTCCAGTCAGATTCAAATAGTTACATAGCTTAAATACAGAATAAACATACATTGTTACGCACTAGAAAGCTGGTGAACAGGGGCATCTTTATTTGTTGCTGAAAGGGGTTTGAACAATACTGAATAAATACATCATCAAGATGTTTTGGAGCAACACCTGCTCAGGACAAATTTCAGAAAAGATTTTGAATATTTTTTTGAAACACTATGAACCTGGGTATTCCCAAAATGGAATTTTCTACCTTGACAAATGGAGTCAGACATTTGTACCCCACCAAATTTCAGCAGACCAGTATTTCCGCTTTTGCTACTTCTGCATTATTACCAACTGCATGGTTTAACCCAAACCCATAATTACATAGAGTATAAAATGAGGGATGTGGTAGTAGAACCAACTTACTACTAAGAAACAGAGTAGCTTATCTTTTGACAGAGCCTAAGGTAGTAGGTCAATATTGGCACCTGCCATAGAAGATTATATGTTGTTTAGCCTTTGTCAAAGATAAGCTACTCTGTTTCTTAGTAGTAAATATTCCCCCCTTTCTGAGAACACAGTCAACATCCTCCGGAGTTACTCCTAATAATTTGCATCGATCCATGAGAAGACAGATAATTGAAGTAAGATAATGGAAAACCCAACTACGGAATCCAAAGCATAAACAATGTCATAGCACACTAGGTCAATATTTAGCGAAGCATAAGGTCAAAACTTTTCAATAGTACAAAGTCAAATGTAATCATATTTACAAAGAACCACCAGAAATACAATGTCAATAGGGTGGGTATATTGAAGTCCAATCAAGTAAGAGTGAGCTAATCCTTGCCTCCGAGTCCTTAAACAGAATTGAAACTTTCCATTACGACAGCTAGGACATTTTTTATTCTTTGTCAGAAACAGAGGCGATGATTAGACTAGTTTGAAATAAAACCTTTAAAAAATACAATCCGAGGATCAATCCGCTGCATTAAGAATATCCACTGCATTAAGAATGTCCTCTACAGGAGCTCCCAAAGAAAAAAGCCTTGGAAGCCAAAGCATGGAGTGAGCTCCAAACTGAGAAACATGAATCCCCACTTATTGCATGTCCCATCGGACCTATCTTCCAATTGTAGGGGAAGAAACTGCTTGATGAGGTTTTGTAAGAGCAATAAGTAATAGACTTTCGCCCTGAAAGCGTAACCGGGCCTTCTCAGGAATGGCTCCCAGGATTTGGAATGATTTGCCCCCAGAAACAAGACCGAATCCCACCTCTGCATTCTTCAAAAAAGAAGTGAAAGCTATTCTCATGGCTAAATTGACTTGATCTATTCTTCTTGTACATATTACCTCTAATATAGCTGCTAATCTGTGTTAGTAATATTTTTGTAGTAGTCTTACCTACATTTTTTCTATGCCTGTATTTGGTTACTTACATCGACCTTGTAAAGAGCTCTGATACCCGTAAGGGTCTTGTTCGCGCTATACAAAACTTTCAAATAATAAGCCTTCAATGCTCTAACACATTGTTACTCCCAAATTTTTTCTCGGGGGCAAAAATTAAAGTCTGGCTTGTGGCCGAAGGCTGCACAGATGAGCCTGTGTGATGTGGGCGGGGTAAGTGGGAGTCTGGGTCAGTAGGGGCGAGATTACTGGGGTGAAATAAAAAATCCCCCCCCCCCTTTTCAAAACATGACTAGACAACGCTGTACTTCGAAATGCGATATATATGTGTATATACCCCGAACAAATACGGTCAATATTTTTATTTTTATTAGGGTCTGTTTATTTCTCACCATAGTTTTCTATCTTTGCCTTGTTTTGACAAGAACCCAGTTCCCTGCTCTTAGGCCTTCAGTTGCGCAGACACTTGGACACAACTTTAATGTGTCTCTCAGAAGACACAACTAATACCTCTATGCCTCTCAAAGTTGCTCCGAACAACCCTTAATGGCCCTGTTGAGAGTTTACAGTACCAAGCCCCAAGCTCATCCAGCAAAACTCAGAAGCGTAAATGCAAAGTGCATTGATCGAGGTAGGTTTTCTGTCCTCTGTGCAGCCCGCTGTGCACACCCCAGCTCATGAAACTTACCACATGCATGTAACCCTAGGAAATCCAAACTTCAGTGACAGCAGTCTGTCATAATCTTGATGGACCGAGACAGTACATGCATAAATGGTCCAATGCTTATTGTGCATGCTTGGGTCGACACAATACATGCATTCATGTACTTGGGTTGTAATGCACATTTACAATGGCACAATGACTGGCATAATGGGCACAAAACCTGGAACGTCTCATGCTGCCTTCTCCTAGACAATGTGCTGGCCCAACAATGCAGCAGAAGTATTGTAGTGTCATCTCCAAAATGACTACCATCGCAGGTAGGTGCATGCCATTTAATAATAATGCATGTCCAAGGCAGAACATCTACTACTGTTCTTCCCTGAGCCCCACACTCAATAACACTGTTGTTAGGGTCCGCTGTGATGCTAGATTTCACTCTGACCCTGCACTCTGACCCTACCAGACCCTACCTTATAGCTGTTTCATGCTTACTATATTCCTCTACTTCACCCCCTCATCCCACCTCTACCCATCACTTTGGCCTTAATAATTCACTTTTTTCCTAACCCATACCACAGCCTGGCACTCTGTCACAGCTTTACTCTTCTATTGTATTACCCTCAATGTACACTACTTCTTATTCCTCTCCCCCTATCCATGGGTATTTCCTCATCTCATAAATGCCCCTAACACAGTACCTAGCCCCACTTTCTATTACCATCATCACAATCTGCTCCTAGTACCTCTTTCCTCAGTTCATAAGCTTCCTCTGTCTGACCCGCAACTCATGATTCCACTCCTCTTCACTCTTATACTCCATTCCTGGCCCTTCTATTTCACTAGGCTCATAGCCTCATTTTGCACCTACTTTGGCCCCAATTTCTTAAACTTTATTCTCTCTTCACAGCATGACTTCTTAATGCTGCTCTTGCTCTCCCCTTCATCACACTCTACCCCTACCTGGTCACACCTTTTTGGTGCCACACGTGTCTACTTTTCTCAGCATTATTTCTCTCACTCTCCTCATTAGCTATACTGCCTACCCTCTAATTGTGCCCTAACACCTCATCCTAAGCCTAACCTCTCATTGCACTCAAACACACAACTCTGCGCCTACCCTCTCATTGGGCCCTACTGCAGTATTCAACCCCTACCCACTCATTGTGCCGGTACACCTTCACTCTACTTAAGATTCACTCTATTCAAGTCAATAATCTTTATTCGTATATTTCATTATCCATAAAAGTACAATTATTCACACAATCACGTATATGGTCGATCATTATTAATAATATAAACGGCATTAAAATTAAAATAAAACGTTGTTAGGTTTTCCATTTCATTAACGACAGGAGCAATACTAAAGTAGCAATGTAGAAAATGCATTATTTCCCAGGAAGTCACTGAATCTTAGAAATATTACTTTATAGCAGCATCAAATAAAGTGCAAAAGTGCGAAATTCCCATTAGAGGTAGCAGCAAAAGGTACAGAATGCAAAATTCCCATAGCTCAGCTAAAGGAGCAGATTACTAGAGCTCGTATAGATTACAATTAACAGTATAAAGTAAAGTGCAGGAAGTGCAAAAGTGCAGAATTCCTATTTGCGGTAACATTAAAATAGGTACAAAGTGCAAAGTTTCCCATAGCAACAGCTAAAAGAGCAGATTACTAAAGCTCATATAAGTTACAATTAGCAACATTAAGTAAGGTGCGGCTGTGCAATGGTGCAAAATACAAAAAACCTCTAAATGCATTTAATACAACCTAGTCTAGCAAACATCAATTCATAGAGGAACGAGAGCGGATAGCCATTTTCAAAAAAGGTGCACACACAATATATAATGTCATCGTCTTTAAGCTGGAAAATAGTTTTATAAGCTACTTCAAAATCCTTTATGCCCTTAGCTCTAAAAAACGGTATCAACAGCTGCATACTATATGTTTGATAAAAGGAGAAAAAGAACAGAAAATGTAGTATGGATTGTTTCCCTGAGTTCCCGCATGGACAGGCCAGATTCTCAATATTGGGTTGGTGGCCTGTAGGGAAACACAGCAGATATTGTATAGATCCTGATCTTAATCGAAAAAGAAGACTGCGCTCCCAGCGAGTAATATCTTTAAGGAGATAACTTACAGGTAAACACGAAATGGGTTCACCATCACCTTTCATTGAGATATACTGTTTCACAGAGACTTTGGCTGATTCCTGAGCATATCTAGCTTCCCCATAATATTTATATAACATTTTACGGATGATCTTCCCATCAATCCCATCTAATTTGTTGGGGTTGTCAAATATGTGCTTGAGGTTAACAGCAGTCAAACTCGCCCGTACTTGGGCCAGGCAGGGAATTCTGATACCCTGGTCGCATTTTAGGCAGTCTGACAACATTTCCCTGGTCAAGGTGGCTTCAGGATTTTTCCAAACCTTTAACCAAAACAGGACAGGGCGGGACCTAATATAGTCCTCCAAATAAGGCAGTTTGAGCTCATTATGGCTTACAAAGGTGGACGATGAGATTGGTATACCCAAGAGCCTTCTGCAAAATCTATTTTCTTCAACCTGTACATTTATCAAATTTGTGTATCCCCAAATTTCAGCCCCATAGGTCATAATTGGTACACATTGCGTCCTGTAGATTTCAAGGAATGACAGTACCACCTCTATTCTTTTTGGTTTAGGAAGGTTCAGTACTGAGTTTATAGCTCTTAGGAACTTACACCGTCCATAGGCCAAATGTGGGGTCCAAGAGCCACTATCCGTAAATTGTATGCCCAGATAGGGAAAAGTGCGAGTGCATAACAGGAAATCTTGATCCAAAGTGATCCTGTTAAGAGAGCATTTCTTTGGGCCACAACACATTAAAAAAACATTTTTTAAATTGGTACAAAGATCCAAACCATACATATAATATGCAAATCCCCTGACTAAAATTCTCAAGGCGTTTGGTGTGCGACCCATTAAAACCGCATCATCTGCATATAGTAAGGCGGGCAATTTAGTGCCGTTAATTATGGGGATGTCGGGGGTTTGGTTAGACAAGACATTGTGGAGTACGTTAATGTATAAAATAAATAAAAGTGGGGCAAGAATGCATCCTTGTCTAACACCACTGCCGACCACTATGTCTTCTGACACTACTCCGTCCATGCTGATCCTTACTCGGGCCTTTAAATCTCTATGCAGGTAAGGTAAAAAGTACACCAAATCTTTATCTAGACCATAATCCAGGAGGCGTTGCCAAAGCCTTGATCTATTAACAATATCAAAAGAGGATGAGAGGTCCATAAATGCCAGGTAGAGTGGACTGTGTCGGGCGATGGTATACTTCCCCTGTTATTAGGTTAAGGTTCAGACACTGCTCCACTCACTCCACTGCTTCCCTTCACTCTGCTGCTAGCTCATAGCTGTTGCTTCCATTATTGTTTCATACCCCTCACTATTTCCTTGCCCATGTCTCGGACTTAGCACTCCCCTTCCAAATATATCACTCAAAACTCATAACCTGCAATACCCTTACCAGGGATGTGGAATTTAATAAACTATCTACTTGTCCATGGGGCAGGTTGCTTCATAAATCTACTTGTCCTGTAAGAAATTCCACTTGTCCAAAAGCTTTACCAGCTTGCCTGATAGTTCCTTTCTATATAGGAAAGCATTGTCCTGTCTGGTCTCGTAGAGGCACAACAC
Source organism: Lissotriton vulgaris (assembly GCF_964263255.1). Lineage (NCBI taxonomy): Eukaryota > Metazoa > Chordata > Amphibia > Caudata > Salamandridae > Lissotriton > Lissotriton vulgaris. Next base: position 482,127,417 of record NC_141696.1, read on the forward strand.
CACATTGATTAACCATAGCTAGCAATACAACAGGGGATGTGGAATTTTATAAAATATCTGCTTATCCATAGGGTGGATTGATTGATTTGTAAATCTACTTGGCCTGTAACAAAATCCACTTTTCCCTTTTGTGCCATGTAATGCGGCGACAAATTATGGCAGCAATCTCATTATATAAGACCTCTGATATAGCCTCTCTGACTATGCCAGGGCTCATACAATAATAGGGTTTGAATACTAGCCATTCCCTTATGTTGCCATGTTTCCACAGATCTACATACCAGGGCTGAAGGTCGTGGTAAGCAATAGTTACAGGGTTGGAATGACCTTTTCAGACTGTGCCAACCTACTAACTTGCATATTTTGAGGGTTTTCACCAACTCTTCTCTAATCTTTTCCCATACTGAGACAGGTTGGAAATTTAATCCTGACAATGGTAGATGTGAAACTTCTTCCAGGGTTGGGGAAAAAGTGATTGGAGGAAAAGTGAAATTGCAAACACTCAGATTTTTTGCATGAGCAAATCTACACATGCTTATTTGCTCATGCTAAAATCCAGTTCACAGATATTATCTAGGAGTACTATTTCTTGGCCTATTTCTATAAATTCTTGTGAATTCATGAAAGTTTTATATCTGCACTTTTTATCAATCAAAACAAGCTTTATTCGATTTCAAGTAATAAAATCATAAAAGCATACATGCAGGAAAAAGAATTCATCAATTAATATCACATAAGATGCAACTATATACGACGATCCAGTTAATTATACTAACAGGTTCATAAAAGTAGTTATAGACATATAATGCTTGCTTTAAAAGTTTCTAATAGGCTCTTCCCCGGATTCACTGATTAGTAACTCTTCTAGTCCTTATTACACTCTTTACGAATCCCACCATGGAACGAATGCAATCAAAACAATCCAACATCTGCAAATATGTAAACGCAGGGCGACATTGCCTCCAACCTCCCTGTTTGAGTAGCGGCTTTAACCATCTGATCCTTTCAGTGGAGTAGAACTTGCAAAATAAAACCACATGTATCGTGCTTTGCTGTGATGGACCGTCGCAAGGACATCGAGATAATACTCTCTACCAGTCACTTAATGTATGGACATATACCATGGGTGCACGTTTGAGACTTTCTTTAATAATTGAGCCCCTAATTAGATCTGGCGTTAACTATTCCCTTTTGTGTTTCCTAATTTTTTGTCTATCTCTCGGTCAGTCGGCTGGCTTCACTGTGAGTGACAGCACTCTGCTTTTTTACCAGGAGCATATCTGTACACATAGTTGTTTTGTTCAGTGCCAGGAACTGAGGCAATGTTTGCTTTTTGAAACCAAAAACAATTTTTGCTTTTGCCAATTTTTTTTATAATTGTGAGGGCCGGCAGCTCCCACACCAATAAGGTTTTACAAAAACCATGGTAAAACAAATCACACATTGACATAAACAAAAGGCTGACCACCAATTTCAGACCTGCTGGCTTTGCAAATGCTTGTTTATTTATATGTTTCTCATAATCTTATTGAAACTAGTTTCACTAATTTTCCATTATAAATATCTTTAGAAAATACTAGCATACATCAACACATTTTTTATATTCACCTTTCACGAACACTAGCATTTCTGTGCTAGGCTTGCAGTAGCATTCTACACCTAATTCCTGAGAAAGGCCTTGATAATAAGTTGATCGATATGGCTGAAACATGTAGACCTGTTTTATAAGACTAGTGCAGTTACCATTTTTTCATACTGCACTCGCACTGTTATTAGTTTTGGCACCAAGAGATACCTAATAAAATATTTTCCTTAGGTAGTCAATTTTAAATCACTTCACACTTAATCACATGCACTACAAACATCAACCCAAAAAATGAGCTTGCTCCATCATTCACGGACTTTAGATAATCCTTGAGTTTGACTATATCAAAACATCCCTGAGCTCCTCCCTCTCAGTGAGGGGCTTGTAGACCTTGATTGGACTAGCCTTTGTAACTAAGGGGAGATCCCAGATGATGAAGCATGCTACCTCGGTGGGTGATAGGATTCCATTCTCTTTAAAGGACTTCCCTTGCTTTTAAGTGGGTCACAAAAGCCTGTACTGTTCTGTACTTAAAGAGCTCTTTTCGAGTTCAGACAGACCCCCAATTTCTTCCTGTTGAGAGGGACCAGTGCCTGGTAAGGGTACCAGTTTAACCAAGATGTTCTTTAAGGAAGGTAAAACCCACTGGTTACAGTACATATTTTTTAGTGGCAAGCGTGCTCACAACATGGAACAGGATGACCAGTAGACTTCTTGCTTGAACAAGTGATAGTTATTAGAGGGACCTTCCTCTGGCAAGGGACCTTCACGTCTTCATGTACGCAGTTAAGTTCCCAATTCTCTTCACGGCTTCCATCCATTTGTCTATAACTGGGCTTCAGACCTAGTTCTAGTCCAGAAGGGCAGCGGCAACCCTGCAGCAGTTCAACTTCTGCAGCTTGTCAGTGTCTCACCTGGGCTGGTGCACAGGACCTCCTTTGGTTGCAGTCTCCAAGGATGAGAGCCACCATGGATGAGTTAAGTACTGGCTTAAGAGATGAGCACTTTTCTTTCCCAAATAGTCTTGTATGGCCAATCAGGGGATATTCACCTTTTGGGTTTTCAGTCCTGGGACCATGATCTTGTTGTGATTATCTTGTGTCTACGTGAGAACATGCTGCCAGCCCTCTTGAGACCGTTTAGGCTGGCTCATGTGAAATATGGAACAGCGTTATACAGAAGACTATCTCCTGTAGAAATGCATATCTTGAACATGAAAGGGGTGGTGTAGGTTTCCTTCTGACAGGTAAGTTTGCTACATACACAAAGATAGGTTTTGAGATTGTACAAAGGAAATTACTGTGCATAGGTTCTCTTGCATTATATGTACACTAGCAATCTAACACAAAAGTGACCAGCATTTTGTTCATTCATACTGTCCAGGTACAGACAGAAGCTGGGATACAGACACGGGCAAACTTTCATGCATGTCCCAGTTATGGGAGGATGAATAGACTTGGGGAGTAGATAACCACCCTCACAAGGAGGAGTGCACTTTGAATGACCCAGGTCAAATTCCCTGCCCAGAAGGCTCAGAAAAGTCACCAACTGCATGAATATTGAGCTCACTGTGGAAAAATGCGGAACGCTGTTCAGAGGATTCTAATCCCAATATAGAGGGTCCCTGAAAAGTGACAAAGCGTCTGGTGTCTAAATGTACGTAATCATTCTACTTTACCAGACCAGCAGACAATCCTCTTATTCACAAAGTATAAAAAAGTAAGATAATTCTGTAATATAAATTAAGTGAAATATATCTGGTTTAGCTCTTTAATACAAAACTGTACATTAAATCTACGTTCTATGAGGGAGGTTTACCCTCTCTCTGGGACACTCCGGATGTGGTGAAGTGAGTCCCGAGCTAAAGGAGCACCAGAGGGAATATTTGTGGCTGTGGGAACTACAGTGTGTAAAGGTAGGGAGTCCGAAAGACATGTTTTTAGACCTTAAGATTTCCCCAGCGTATGAGTAATTTCTTGACATTGTCCTGGAATGTACTCCACTGCAACTTTTTTTTTAATGAAGATATGGGGTTCTGCCTGTGAACAGCTTCTAGGCCAAATGGGGTGAGAAATATTGCACCTTCAGTAAGTGCCTCTTATGCACCGCCATTGATAAAACTCGTCATGATTTTGCCTTTTTCTGCCCAGCATATATACAACGCCATAAATGTCTCAAACGTGTGTGCAAGCTTTCGGGATTTAGTAGATATGCGTCTGCATTACAGATATTCTGCTCTGATACAAGAGAGGTTATAGTCATTGCAAAGGCAAAATATTTACATGCTGCTTCGCTTATTATTAGTCGTACCGTCCGTGGTTAAAATCTTGACATGATCCGTATAGCATCGGTTTTCAGACACTATCATTTAACATGTGGCTCTATGTTTTCTGCACTTGCCTTGCATTGTATTACTGCTTCTTATGTTTCTCTATGGTTTTTAAGAATCCAGTCAAGTATTCACCATGCCAGTATACTCAACATTTCCGCAGATAACTCTGCTACACAGTGCTGTTCTGTGACTCAGCAAATACGCCTCTCCCAAAAGATGCTGGCGCCTGCACTCTAAATGAGATTGTTGGCACTTTACATTCCATGTACTATGAATTTTGCATCGCACAAATTTTTTATCTTGTTTGACTGATGAATATTATGTTTTATGATTGCTATATCCAAGATAGAGTTTTTTTTTAAACAGATTTTATTTGATAGATTGCACATATAATGCGACCCCCCACATGTCGGAAGCAGCCGCCAGGCAATACAAAGCATAATTTTCACAGCAATCTGTATATCATTTTATACAGCAACAATATCTAACTGAAAACAGTAAAAGTCTCCCCCTTCCCTGGAACCCCCCCCCCACCAGAGTCACACTACCCTGTCCCCCTTGGTCAGTACTTGGTGGCTCAGGTCAGTATCATCTATATATCCATAATTGTAGTTCAGCACACATTCCCCACTGTAACCTCACGCTCTACCGGAGGGTCCAGCTACAAGCCCCTGCAGTCGGCCCACCTCTTCCAAATCCAATAATGTTTTCACGGGCAGCCCCGGGCCACATAGATTGGCTGCTCCAAACCCATGCAGGAGTCCAACCCCATATTCCACACCGGAACAGAGGGAGCTCGGGGATCTTTCCATGCTTTCGCTATATCCCTTTTAGCGAGGGTCAAGCCTAAGACTAATAAGTGCCTCTTGTACCTATTCCCTCCTATCCCCTCCATCACATGTAGCAGGCCCAGTTGTGCCGTTTGCGTGAGATCCCACCCCAGAACCTCTGCCAGACAACCCCACACTCCTCCCCAGAATCTAGCTAGTGAGGTGCAGTCCCACACCATGTGTAGCAGTGTCCCCACTTCCCCACCACATCTCAGGCAATTCGGGCTTGCGATAAGACCTGCCTTCCACAGCCGCTCCCTAGTATAATAAATTCTGTGGAGATATTTAAATTGAATAAGCCTCAATCTCATTGCTATCGCCGCACCTCTAGGAGCCTCCAGTGCCTCCCGCCAATCCTCCTCCTCCAGTGCCCCAACATCCCCTTCCCACGACTCCCTAAGCTTCTATAGTGTCGAGGAACAATGTGTGGTGAGAGTCTGGTATATGTGTGATATCTTTTTGTCCCCCAAGTCATCCATGAAAACCTTGGCCTCCACGGGACTAAACTCTGGGAGAGAATCCAATCCCACTAGACTCAGTGTAATGGCATGACGGAATTGCAAATATTTGAAAAATTGGGTCCGGGGCATACCGTATTCCATTCGAAGTGAAGTAGTGTGGCTCACTGGTTAGAGGCGGCAGACCCGAAAGCAGAGGACGGCCCGGGACCAGGGTTCGATTCCCGGCGCGGCAGGTTTCTGGACCAGGGTCAGCGGACTCGATAATTCTCTCGCCTCGGTGCCCACTCTGATCAGCGATCACACTCGGCAACTCTGGGCATTAGCTTGCCTCATCTTCACTAACGGCCCCACCAGACCGCCGGGGATGCCTGGTCTCACCCTGGAGATACCCATTAAGGGACCATCTCTCAGGGAAGCCAGGAAGGGTTTTGCAGCGGTCGAAGCGCCTTGGGACCCTATGGGTAAGTAGTGCGCTATATAAATGCCAATACATTTTACATTTTACATTCGAAGGTCCTGAAAGGATTTAAGCTTAGTACCCAACATTAACATCCCCTAATCTCGAGATCCCGATGGCGTCCCAACCCCCGAAGGGACTCCAGAGCCGGGAAGCGTCCATTCCGCCACAGCTGGGGCTCCGAAGTCAGTCTGCCCCACCATCCCATACGACGCAATGTCTGTCTCCAAATCTGGAATACCTGCTGGGTTGCCTGCGGGAGCCCCCTACAAAGGTGTGCCGCGTATAATATCTGATGTAAAGAGTTGTTACCCATCAGATAGCGTTCCAGGGTGTATGCTGGGTCGCCCCTGCCCCCGTACCAACAGTCATTTAGAACTAGGAGATGAGAGGCCTGATAGTACGACAGGACATCCGTGGACGCAAGACCCCCACAGTACGTTGAGAAAAAACACGTCCGCAGTGTCACCCGCATCACACCCCCCTCCCAAAGGAATTGTCCCAGTGCTAAATTCACTTGACGGAACCACTGGGGAGATTTAGGGTAGGGATAATTCAGCAGTTGATCGGGGGAGTGCTACTATTTTAAAAATGGCAGACCTGCCGTATATAGCGAGAGGCATGCGGGGCCAAGTCTACATGTCAGTCCGGACCCTATCCCATACAGGTATCACATTGAGCTCCCAGGAGACAGCAGGGACCACAGAGAGAAACTCTCCCAGATATTTGATACCTCCAACTGCCACCTGCAGCGCCGAAGCCCAATCGCCCACTCCAGCCCGGTCTCCCAGCACCCATAGCGGGGATTAAGGTATAGGCCCGAGGTCTCACCGAAGATTTGCATTATTTCAAGAACACAAGGTCCTGACCTATTTAGGTTAGTGAGGAAGAACAGGACGTCGCCCGCATAGAGGGCTATCCTATCAGATGGACCCCGCTCCCATTCCAAGCCGCTAAGTTGTGCGTCCATACGGACCTTGGCCGCCAGCGGCTCCATTGCCAAGGCAAATAGGTATGGGGAGAGGGGACAGCCCTGCCTGGTTCCCCGCCCGATTGTAAACTTAGTAGAGATGGCCCCCGCTACTCTCACTGAAGCCGTCAGGTCCGTGTATAACAGTTGTATGTAGGACAGGAACCGAGGACCCAAGTTTAGCCTGGGCAGTAGCGCAAATAAATAGACCCAGCTCAGGGAATCAAAGGCCCTATCAATATCGGATAGGAGAAGAGCCGCCTGCACCCCGAGGCCCCGGGCTGCCGCCACCGCCACATGTGCCCTACGGATATTGTGTCTAGTGGCCCTATGCGGCATGAACCCAGCCTGGTCAGGGTGGACGAGGCCCGCCATATGGGGCAGAAGACGATTGGCTAGTGCTTTCGCCAAGATTTTGGCCTCGACGTTCAAAAGGGAGATTGGCCTATAGGAAGCATGTTGGTCCGGTGGCCTACCAGGCTTCTGGAACACCACTATTTCTGCATGCCTCCAATCTGCAGGGAGGCGGCCATGGTGCTGTGCCTCCTCCAACACCGCCCTGTAATGCACTCCCAGTTGAGTGTAATATTTCTTGAAAAACTCACTGAGGAATCCATTCGGTCCTGGAGCTTTCCCGGTATTCAGTTCACCTAAGGCCTTCCCCAGTTCCTCCATAGTCAGTGGGACTCGAGATCCTCCCGGACCTCATCCGTCACCGCCCGAGGCGGCAGGTCTGCTATGAATTTTTCCACCATCTCCGCTGGGAGACACTCGTTCGGGGCATATTGACCTGCATAGTAGGATGCGAAGCTTTCGGCCAGCCGCCTTGGGTCCATAAGTGGGCCCCCAGCCGCATCCAGAAGCCCTGGCAAAGTCTGAGCCTGGAGTGTGCCCTGACATAGCCGATGCAGCATCGTTCCGGACTGTTCCCCCACTGATAGATTCTATTGCACGTCGCCAGCCAAACCTGGCGAGCCTCGTCTAGCAACAATGACGAATAGGATTGCTGGGTCAATAGAAGTTATGCCACAATCTGACTCTCTCCCCCAATACTAAAGCGCCGCTCCAGGGATTCTACTTCTGCCGCTACGAGCTGAAAGTCTGCTCTACGCTGTCTGCGCGCTGCCACACACCACGCGATGTCCACCCCCGCAGCGTGGGCTTCAGCGCCTCCCACAACGTCCCTGCCGCCGGCACCGAACCAATGTTATCAATCAAAAAATGAGCGATGGCCTCCCCCATGTGTTTCTGATACTCCTCCTTGTGCAGGTGCCAGGTGGACAGGCGCCACCGAAAACGGCTGCCAGCCCCACCCAGCTGGAATTCAATACTCACTGGTGAATGGTCGGATAGCCCCCGTGGCAATATGGCCGCCGCAACTACCCTGCCAATAACTGTTCGAGGAACAAAGATATAATCCAGCCTGGAGAAGGAGCTATGGACTGCTGAGACATAAGTGTACTCCTGCTGAGTCGCGAGCAGGTACCTCCACGTGTCTATCCAATCTAAATTGGTAACCATACCCCCCAACCTAGTAGCTACTGCTGGACCCCGCACTCCTCCAGGCCTACACCTACCCACCAGACCATCCATTTTTTTTAAATATTTTTATTCAATTTCCCCCCCCCCAACAATTTTTCTGATAAGTCCAATACAATTTTTTCAATACAGATTTGATTTTACAAAGTTATACATATAAAATTCGACAGTCTTCATTCATAACAAAGGAAAGAAAGGGAAAGAGAAAGACGAAACAAAGATCAATATAGGCCACGGAGAGCCAAAAGCAAAAAAAACACCTCATGTACTTTTAATTCTTCCTGTTCTTCCATTGCTCCATGGGTAGCCAAATTCTACCACCCAATGCCCTTGCCCTTCTGCCTTTCCTATCATAGATAGCTTTCTCCAGATTATATGTGGAAAGTAGCTTTGCTATCCATGTCTGAAATGTCGGTGCCGATTTATCAATCCAGGCTTTTGCAATAATGATCCTAAAAACTGCTGTAACCATAAACAAAAATTCTGGGTATACATTATTATCTCCTATACTAATACCTAATATTATCAACTCATCCGTTAATTTAGATTTTAATCCCAGAGAACTCTCCAAAAATTCCTCTATTGCCAATTTTAGAGTGTAAAGTTGTGGACATTGTGAAAACATTTGAGTAATATTGGCGCTTGTTGAGTTGCAACGTGGACAAGTTATTCCAGTGCTTCCCCCCCGCTGGGCAATTCTAGCAGGTGTATGGTATAACGAGTAAACTGTCTTGTAGTGTTGGGTTTGTAGCGTTGCTGAGCACAGGACAGTTCGGCCTAGGTCTAATGAAGCTTGCAGATCTTCAGGAAGTGCCCTTACTTGTTCCACCCATTTATTGCCATATTTCTCTCTATCATCTCTCTCTATCATCTGTTTTGTATTCCTGTAGTTCTGCGTACAGTTGTCTAATTGAGCACTGTAAACTGCTCCCCCAGTAGTCCATTATCCTACAATTTGTCAATCCTGCTGTCCCCCCCCGTTTTGTATGAAAGTAGCTCCTCACTTGTAAATATTTAAAGAAATTATTCCCAGATATTTTAAATTTGTATTGGATATCTTGGAACAGTAAGAACCCTCCTTTTACATCCAATAGGTCTCCTAATTTCTTGATCCCCCTGCCATCCCACTCTTTCATAACTGCATCCCTAAAAATCTCTGCCGGGAGCTCGTTATTCGTGTACAGCCTCAGGTATCCATTATACCTGCCCAATCCTAACTTTTTTTTTTTTTTGGAAAACCTTTATTGAAAATTCAAGGCACACAGCTATTCAGCCTTACATCCCTGAGGCTAGGCAGCATTATAATGAACGGAGAAAAGGTGCGCACAAATCGAATTGAGGAGCAAATCAGATTTAATTTTATATTATAAATAAGAAACCTAAGGGAACAACAAAAAGGAAACAAGAAAGAAGGTGGCAAGGTACAACACATGAGCGGCAATGCACGATTCCAGGGGGCGGGTGGGACCATGTAGCTCTCTGTAATAACCATACTGGAGAGGCATACAGAGGGGGGGGGGGGGGGGGGGGGGGGGGGGAAGGAAGAAAAACAGGATTCCGTTCAAGTAAAAAGTTGGGCGGAAGGAAGGGCTAGGGAGAGAGATGAACCTCCAGTGGGCCTGTATCGGGGGGCACACAAATATCGCCTCTATATTCATTCCACGCACCCCAAACAACCCCCCACCTCTTGGGTTTACCCCTGGCCACATACACAGTCTTCTCACGGAGCATGCACCAATCCATATTGGTTTTCCACAGTTCCGCGGTGGGGGGAGTCGGGGCACCCCACTTCTGAGCAATGTCTCGCTTGGCCACCATGTAACCCAATGTGACCCAGCGGGTTTGAGCAGTAGTGTAGTCAGTCGGACCCCACACGTTCAACAAGCAGCGCCTAGCTTCTGCACTCAAATCCACACCAGTCACCTCACGCATGATCACATGCACCCGTTCCCAATATGAAGCAATAACCTGGCATTCCCAGATGGTATGCATGAAGGTGGCCAGTGCGCCGCACCCACGCCTACAGAGACCATCCGCGGAGAGCCCCATGTGAATCAGTCTAGGGCCAGTTACATAAACTCTGTGGAGTATCTTCAATTGGACTAAGCGCAGCCTAGCCGAAATTGCCACTTCTTTGGGGGAAGACACCGCACACTGCCAATCCTCATCATCCAACTCAATCCCATCACGCACCCACTGATCTCTCACATTCAACAACAGATCCGTCCGAACATTTATCAACTTTTTATAGGTCAGGGAAATGGCACTGTCGGGCATATGGCCGTCCAGCACCCTGTCTTCCAGCGGGGATGATTCGGGGACCTTCTCACCAATAGGCAGGGCAGACGTAAGGGCATGTCTCAATTGGGCGTATCTGAAATACTCAGTGGCACCCAGTTGAAATTCAGTTTTCAGAGCCTCAAAAGACTTGATTTCCCCCCTGGCCATCACATCAGCCACCTTGGAAATACCAATGAGGTCCCACCGGTCAAACCCCTTCGAGTGCCACAGCCTACCCAGCAAGTCAGAGTCATAAAGTGGAGTGGCCATAGTAAATCTGCCCTTCCACCCCAATGCTTTCGTAATGGCCCTCCAAATGTGCACAGCAGTCTTGGTGGGACCAGGCGATTTCTTAAAAGCAATGCATGAAACTGAAAAAAATTGCGAATTCGCAATTAGAGAGAAAAAATTACCATGAGGTTGGACCTCATGGTAATTTTGCGAAATGTTAAAAATATGCAGTTTTGTGCATTTTTGTAACTTTCATATTATGCACACACATGCCCTTAGGGCATGTGTGTACACAACATTTGTGCATTGTTTGATTTCAGGGGTGCAACAGGGTGTCCTTTGGACACCCCTGCACCCTTGAAATCGCAATCTCAATTTGCGATTAGCTAATTGCGAATCGCAAATTGAGATTGTCTTCCCATTCATTCCTATGGGCCTCTAGGCCCATAGGAATGAATGGGAAGGGATTCCTTAATTGCGATTCGCAAAATGCTAATCGCAATTAAGGGATTCTAAGGAATCGCAATTTATTTAGCGATTTCTTGATGCATAGGCATTTGCGATTTCTTAATTGCGATTCCTTAAAAATCGCAATTAAGGAATCGCAAATGCCGAGATTGATGCATGTACCTGCTAGAGTATAGCGCTCTGTAGTACATCCCATCATTCAAGAGCCAGCGGTCCATGGCGTACCCCGGGCTCTCCGCCGGTCCATAAAAGCCGTGATTAAGAGCGGCCAATTGGGAGGCCCAATAGTACCGGCGGATGTCAGGCAAAGCAATACCGCCATCGTACCAGGGGATAGTCAGTTTCACTACGGCGATACGCGGCCTACCCTCCCACAAGAGGGTCCGCTGTAGACCTTCAATTTCTTTGAAATATTTGGAAGGGACGGGATCCTGTGTGTTCTGGAGCGCGTACAAGAATCTCGGCAGGGACATCATCTTGAACAATGCCGCGCGGCCCAACAGGGACAGCGGCAATCTTTTCCAGCCCTCCACATCGCGCCTGAGGCGCGCAAGAGAAGGAAGCAAGTTGTTAGTGTATCGCGCCCGGGCATCCGTTGATATATAGATATCCAGGTACTTAAACCCCTGCTGCGAGACCTGTATAGCGCAACCCCTAGGAAGACGTGGGGTTTCTACACTGAGCACATAGATATAGGATTTCGACCAGTTAATAACTAGGCCCGAGTACCCACCAAAAGTGCTCAACACGTCAAAAGCCACAATCAAAGACCGACAGGGGGAAGTGAGGTAGAGCAGGATATCATCCGCGTACAATAAGACTCGGTCCTCAAAGCCCGGTGACCACTTGATCCCACAGATGTCAGGGTGGGTGCGTATCCAGGCAGCGAGCGGTTCAAGCGCTAAAGCAAAAAGGAGCGGCGACAGTGGGCAACCTTGTCTAGTACCCCTGCGCAAGGCAAATGAAGCCGACACCCGGCCGTTGACCGTTACATTGGCCAACGGGGAGGCATAGAGAAGCCTGACCCAACCAATAAAGTCGGGGCCAAACCCAAACTTGGACAACACCGCCCAAAGATAATTCCATTCGAGAGAATCAAACGCCATTGTCGCGTCCAGTGAGGCCAGGACGGTCGGATCGCAGAGTTTGTGCACCCGCGCCATGACAGCGTGAAGCCTCCGAAGATTAAGAGCGGTGTTGCGATGAGGTATAAAGCCCGACTGGTCCGGATGGACCAAGTCGGCGATCACACCCACCAGCCGGTTAGCCAGTAACTTAGCCAGAATCTTGGGTTCGGCATTCAGCAGGGAGATCGGGCGGTACGATCTACAGAGGTCCCTGGGCTTCCCCTCCTTATGAATAACCACAATGGTGGCCAATCGCTGGTCCAGCGGAAGCTCACCAGCCTCACGAGCCTCCAAAAACATACGCCGCAGGGGCACTGCGACGGTGTCAGCCCTAATCTTGTAGAGTTCCACCGGAAGACCGTTGGGACCGGGAGCCTTGCCAGAGCGCAAGGATCGTATCGCGAGTGCCACCTCATCAGCCGTAATGCCCCTGTCCATGTCGTCACGCTCGGTGTCCGACAGGCAAGGGAGCTCAACTCCCTCCAGAAAAGAGGCAGAGTCCGACTCAGTCAAGGTGGAGACCGAGGTGTAAACCGTCTCGAAATAGTCAGCAAAAGCCGAAACAATAGCGCTGGGGTCAGTAACAACCACCCCGTCCTCACCAGAACCTCGGGCACCACGCGGGAAGCCATCTCCCTCCTATCCAACCAGGCAAGGAGTTTGCCCGCCTTGTCCCCTGCATCATAGATCCTCCCTTGCTGTTCCCTGCCCATCGCCTTGGCAGCGTCAGTGGCAGTGGCTCGATACTCCGACTGCTTTAAGGAGAGGGCGTGCAGCAGTTCGGGTGTCGGGTCTGTTTCCAGTTGAGAATCAAGGTCCTCAATTTCCGACTCCAACCGCACCATTTCCTAATCCCTGCGTCTGCGCACCTCGGCTATCAAGGAGAAGGCTTCTCCTCTCAGGACAGTTTTGAAGGCCTCCCACAGAGATAAGGCCGATGATACCGAGCCCGCATTCTCGGAGAAATACAGGTCGATAGCTTTAGCTAGGAGGTCACGAGTTTTGGGGTTGCGAAAGTACCAAGGATTGACCGGTACTGGTCTAGAAGTTGCCACAATACCAAAGTCAAACGACACCCAGACCGGGGAGTGGTCTGATATGCCTCTGGCCATCAGACGGGCTCCGGAAACGGTCGATGCCTGGACCGCCGGAGTCAAGATATAGTCAATCCTGGAGAGGCTTCCGTGCACGCCCAAGTGAAAGGAGTACTGCCGCTGGGCGGGATGGAGAAGCCGCCAGCAATCAATAAGACCCATAGTACTCAGGAAATTTGGGAGCCATGATTGCGCACCACGAAGATCTCTGGATGGAAAACGGTCAAGGGTCCCCGACACCACCGCATTAAAATCCCCACCAAGAATGAGCCTTCCCCCCGGCAGGCCCAAAATGGCGCCCCGAGATCCTGGAAGGTAGTCGTCTGCAGGCCGGGGGGGGGGACATAAACAGAAACCAAAACCAGGGTACGCCCCTCCCATCTACCCACAATAGCAACATAGCGGCCCCTGTCATCAATCACTCTGGTCTCCACCTCAAATGGGAGAGACATGCGCACCATGATCCCAACCCCTCGGGACCCCGAAGAGAACCCAGAGTGAGCCACCATCTTAAACCCTTTCCTATTGAGTGCGTGGCACGTATTGCCAATGAGATGCGTCTCCTGTAGCAAAATGACATCGGGTACACAACGTTTAAACATCTGCAGTACAACCCCACGTTTAATGCGATCCCCCAGCCCATTCACATTCCAACTCAATACGTTTAATGTCTTACCCCCCATCATCAAAGAAGCACCGTCCCAACCACCACCCCCAGAAAGCAGCTACCGCAACATAATAAACAGGAGAATAGTCACATTGCCTCAAGAGAAAAGGAAAAAGAGAAACAGAAGGAAAACACTCAAACCAACCACCCCCCCACCCTGCACCCCTGCATTAGACTAAGAAGCCCCCCCAACCAGCAGTGTGCCTGTCGCCCCCAAAAACTAATCTACGGAAAGCCCCCAGAGGAGAAAGGAGACATCCTATCACCCCCCGTTATCCTCCAGAATCGAAAAGCAGCATTAGAAAGAAAAAGAAGAACATTAGTCCGTGACTGATTGCACTTGCAGGGCCTTCCACCGAACGAAGCTCGAGGAAACATTGTTCATTCCTGAAGATCAGGACCACCCGACGCCTCTTCCGACTGATCTCCAGGGGCAGTCCGATGTTGAGGCAAGGTGTCCAGCCAGTCCCCGGCAGCCTTCGGCAAGTCAAAGAACACCACCCGGGCGCCATGTTCTATCCGAAGCTTCGCCGGGAATAGCATAGAGTACTTCATCCCCATCTCCCTCAACCTACGCTTGACGCCCATAAAACTTTGCCGGCGTTTCTGAACCGCTTGAGTGAAGTCGGGGAAAAAGTTCACATCGGCATTCTGGAATTTCAACGGACCACCTCTTCTCGATGCCTGCAGGATCGCATCTCGGTCCCTGTAGTTGAAAAGTCTGGCAATGATGGGGCGCGGAGATGCTCCCAGTTTCGGCTGGCCACCGGGTAGTCTGTGTGCTCGCTCCACCGAAAAGAACTTGCTCAGTCCACCGGGAGCCAAGTGCTTCAACACCAAGTTCTCAACAAAGAGATCAACGGCGTCTTCCTCGGCGCCCTCCGGCACACCGATAATGCGGACGTTCTGGCGCCTTGCCCGTCCTTCAAAATCATCGAGCCTGCGGGCAAGCAGCGTGTTAGCGGCTTTCAGGGCCCGAACTTCCGATTGCACGTCGGACATATCAGTAGTCAAACTCGACGTCTTAATGTCGAGCGACTTGACTCTGTCGTTCGTCTTTCCGAGGTCGGCCCTGATAAGGTTGACTTCGATCGCCAACGTGTCGACCTTGTGTGACAACACGTCGTGCTGCTTATGCATTTCGGCCTTGATGCCTGCAATGGCCCCCATGACATCCCGGAGGGTGGGTTCAGCATCGTCCGGAGACACATCGCGCTGCGAGTCTTTAGCACGGCCTGAAGCACCAGGCGATCCCTTTGGGAGGGAGAAGCGTTCAGAGATGGTGGTCTGCGAAACGGAAGGTTTCCTGCTGACTCTCGGTGGCTTCCCTTTGTCCGGGTCACCTCTGCCCGCCATGATGGGCGACGGGGGTATCACAGCCCAGAGAGAGGTCTAACCGGCACTACCACTTCCAGACGGCAGAAATCAGTAATCGCCTCCACCGTCTCATCAGAACGTCAGGCCGCTGGACAATCTGGTCTGGCCACCAGCGCAGAACGGGGCAGCTCCAACCTCTCGAGCTGCCACCGTGTGGAAGCACCACCGTCCCCCTCGTAATGCCAGACTGTTATGGCGTCGTCGTCGCCAATCTTCGCCACGGTGTAACTCAGCGCAGGAAACCCGGATCTTCGATCGGAGAACGGGCCCCGCCTCAGCAACTGCACCGTAACAAATTCCCACTACTGTGGGACAGGATAGGCAGCAGGATCAATACGGAGGATCGGAGGGTCTTCGGAGCTCCGAGCTCACGCGGCCATCTTGGTTGCCCGCGAAGCTCCTCCTCTCCCCTAACTTTTTCTTAATTGCCCTCCAGATTTTATATACCTCGCTCAGAGTCTTGAACCTCGTGTGTTTAAAATAGACAAAATCCACTGTCGTTACTAAGGCATTCTCTGCCGCCTTTCCCAGAAGTGCTTCATAGACGTTCGCTGGACACGCTCTCTCATCCTGTTGATCACTTCCTCCTAATAACCCCTTAGAGTATTGGAGAGCTGCCGCCCAATAATAGAATCTAAAATCCGGTGCCCCCCAACCTCCCTTCTCTCTTGTTAGTGTCAAAAATAGATATGCTCTACGTGTCTTCCCCTGTGCCCAAATTAATCTATTCACTGTTGATTCTATTCTATTAAACCATGTGCCATCAAAATATAAGGGAATTGCTCTAAAAAGATATAAAATTTTTGGAAAAGTGACCATTTTAATAAAATTAATACGGCCCATTAGTGTCAAATGTAGATTGACTCTCTCCATATTTCTTTTAACCTTCCCTAACAGTGGTTCCATGTTAATCTCTACTAGTTTCTCTAAGTCCGCAGTCACCCTGACTCCCAAGTACATTGCTTCTGAAACTACTCTTGTGTCTTCAAATGTTGTATATCTGTTCTGTACTACTTGTGTCTTTCCTCTGTTTATTAGATACCCTGAGACCGCTCCGAAGTTCCTTGCCTCCTGTTCTATTACCATCAGTGCCCCCTCCGGTGCTGGTGTTGTAATAGCCACGTCATCCGCATAAGCGAATAGTTTGTAATCCTTCTCGTGCAGTGTAACTGGGGGTATCCTGTTATTATGTGTGAGCCTTCTTAAAAACGGGTCCAGGTATATGGCAAATAGTAAAGGCGAGGCTGGACAGCCCTGCCTAGTCCCTCGTCTAATCTGTACCGCCTTTGAGTAGGATTTATTAATTCTTATCCTGGCTAAGGGTTGTTTATAGAGTGCCTGGATTGCTGTTATATATCCCTTGCCTATACCTGCCCATTTCATGGCTTTCCATAGATAAGCCTAGGAGACCCTGTCAAAAGCCTTCTCGGCATCTAAAAAGATAGCCGCAACAGGGTCTCCTGCAGCTCCGCTGCATCTAAGATGGTAATCATCTGCCTAGTATGTTGGGTAGTCCCTTTACCAGGTATAAAGCCATGTTGCGCTGGGGATACCACCCCCTCTATAACCTTGCTCAACCTATTAGCTAGTGATTTAGAAAATATCTTTGCATCCGCATTTAACAGCGTGATTGGCCTATATGAGCCCGGTTCCGTTGGAGGTTTGTCTTTTTTTAGTATCACTATAATATCCGCGCCGGCCCATGATTGTGGGACTATTCTGCCCCCCTGTGCCAGACAACAGATTGCCCACATGTCCTTAGCTAGCACATCCCAAAAGGTTTTGTAGAACTCTGCAGGTATCTGATCTTGTCCTGTTGCTTTGCCAGAGGGGAGACTGAATGCCGCATCCCTTACCTCCTGGACTGTTAGCTGCCCATCTAACTTATCCCTCTCCTCTGTGCTTAACCCTACCTGTGGTACTTGTAACAAGTATTCCATACTTTCGGTCTCTAGATTTACATTGTTTGTGTCTTGTTCGTATAGGACCTCGTAAAACCTTCTAAACACCTCCTGTACCTCCTCTACCTTGTTGACAATTGTCCCTGTGCTATCCTTAATTTATTTTATCTCTCCTGCTGCTAGAGTTTGTCTGGTCCTAATTGCCAGAAGGTGTCCCACCCTCTCATTAAATTCATAGCATTTTTCTTTTTTTGCTAGATAGTTCCCTGCTGTTTTCTGCGCCAATGTAGTGCCTGCTTCTGCCTTCTGTACTTCCAAAGCCAACAGGATCTGCTCAATAGGTTCCTGTCTACCTATTGCATCCACTAGAGCCTCTTCTAGTTCCACCAGAGCTCTGATCTCCACGCACACAAAGCACTCTACGAAATCGGACCCGAATGCCTCAACACACGACTGTCCTTCTACACCCCCTCCCGCCAGCTACGATCCTCCAACCAAGCCCTTGCCACTGTACCTCGCATCAACAAAACCACCATGGGAGGTAGATCCTTCTCCTACCTGGCAGCTAAAACCTGGAACTCACTTCCCACTCATCTTCGCCTTACTCAGAACCACCTAGCATTCAGAAAGCAACTTAAAACGTGGATATTTGACAAGTAATTCCCCACCCTTCCTCAAGCGCCTTGAGACCCTCTGGGTATGTAGCGCGCTATATAAATTTATTGACTTTACTTCCATCTTCTCCTTTTCCCTCTTACTTCTTAATAGTGTGTAACTTAGTGTCTCCCCCCTCACTCCTGCTTTAAAGCTATCCCATACCATATCCGCTGAAGCCGAATACCTATCCATGTCCCAGAAATGTGTTATCCAATCCTGCATTCTTTTTTTTTGAAAACCTTTATTCAGAAAAGAAGAAGATACATGCACAGGCCCACAACCATCATGGCCGGCCGCAAAAGCAATCAATAAAACAGGAGAAACTGAAGCCAATCAGGAAACAGGATATATCAAGGTACATCAAATGCGGTTGTGGGGCTAGCAGACAGGATATGAGGTTTTCATTTTTAAATTTTAGAAGAAGAGTGGGGGCTGCAACAACAAGGGCATCGCACCTCACAGGATAGGAGCACAAAGGAGACGATTGGGACCAACCCCAATCACAGTCGGAGATAGGCTATAACAAAGCAACTATACAATCCAAGCAGCCACGGCGATGAAACTGGACGGGAAACCACATTACAATGATCCACAGTTCCAAAAATCACCCCAAAGAGCCTACCCCCCCAAGAGCTGAAAAACAGAGGCTTGTCGAGAAGCCGAATAAAGAAATAGAAAGGTGCAAGACCAAGAGACAGCCAACCCTACGAAAGGGGAAAGAACCCTCCCAAAGCCAGAAAAGAGCGATAGAGACCATAGAACAAAACAAACTAAAATAACAAACCCCCCCCACACCCGCCACCCTGCACCCCTGTAATGGCTACGGCCTAACCCACTAACAGCGTGCCTGTCGCCCCGGAACTGCCCCACAGAAGGGAAAGTATTAAAAAGAAGTGGAGGAGGAGAAATCAAACAGGCCCCCGGACACCTGATACCTCCCGCCGGCGGTATCCCCCCCATAGCACAATCGTCATCAATAAGCAGAATCAGTCAGCATTAGCACGGGGAGGACAATCACCAGAAACCCCCCCCCCCCAACCCCCTGCCCGGTGAGGTATTCGGTGCAATCCCGGCAAGAATAAACGGAGCAACCCCAAGGAATCAGAAGTCAACCCTGCAAGCGTCACGAGGAGTTATATCGCCAAAGTCGTAAGCGTCTCAAAGTTCAAAGCAGTGGCAAGGAGCAAGAAAATTCCAAAGTCAAAGTCAGCCCTGACCAGTGCGAATCCGTTCCGGAGCACATCTCAACCAAGCCGCATCAGACCAGAAGCAGTCAAAGCGTCCATGGTGGACCAGGGCAGTGAAGGCAAAGCACGGGTCGGTTTCAAAATGGCGGCTTCCGTTGCGCAAACTGGCCGGGACAAAGGAAAATGGCGATCTTCTCCGACGGGACCGTGAGACTCGGCAATGGGGAACAGGATTTCCAACGACGACACACCATCGAAGAGGAGATGTAGAGGGAAGACCATGCGCTGCAGTAGATGAAGGAAAGGTGGGGCCGACTCTCAAAGGAACAAAATCGGGCTGCCGCTCGGTCCCCCGCAGATGGAGGGTCAAATCGGTCGTCTGGATCGCAGATTTCTGTGCAGGCACCGCAGCAACCGTGGCCGGCCGCGAGCAAACATCGTCCAGTTTCGCCGCCAGGGAGACACAAGCGCCGGTGAATTGCGAGCGGAGCGCCCCAATCGCCGCCATTACGGACCTCAATGAATGTGCGCCATCCATCCCCTCCATCCCGGGGCTCAGAGGACGGAGGGGAACACAAATTCCAGCACACAGCACCGGGCTCCGGGAACACACTTGGCGATCGCAACAGCAAGGGCGTCCCGAACTGGCGCACTCAGGACAGACACCGGCCGTGGGTGCAGCCCGTCGGCCCCGGGACCGTGAAACGGGGGCAGGCACACAACCCACAGCCGCGGTGCAGGAGGATCCCAGCAGTATCTCTTCTCCATCCATCAACAAGGACAAGAGTCAAGAGCAGAAAAAAAAATTCCAGACCTGGAAGACCGGCCACAATCGCGGTCCCACAGCCGATGTTGATGAGGTCCCTCTCGGGTGCTTCAGAAATCGAGGACCCGGCGGCAGCTCGGGAGTAGGCCGAAAGTGGAACACGACATAACTTCGTCGCTAAAGAAGATAGAAAATCCGGGAAAGCACCATTGGCATCAGGCAACCTTCGTACAGCCAGGCACGGGGCGTGGGTAGAGGATAGTCGACAGGATAGTCGGGCGGTCGGCGGAGCCGGGAGCTTATGCGGCCATCTTGGATCACGACGTAGCTCCTCCTCCCAATCCTGCATTCTTGTAATGTACCCCTTCTCCTTCAGCAACCCCCGTTCAAATGTCCATGTAGTTATTGATCTTTCCTTATTTTTAGGCACTGACATACTTAGGACCAGCGGATTATGGTCTGACACTATTCTGGGAAGTCGTTCTATTCTGGCTCCACCTACAAGTGAACTAGATATAAAGAAGTAATCCAGTCTGGCAATTGTTTTATGTGGGGCTGAATAGAAAGTGCTTCCTGTACCTATTGGGTTCATTTCCGCCCACATGTCCACCAGCGCATTATGTCGGACAAGATTTTGTACAGCTTTATATATCTTTTTTTTCCTCCCTCCGTATCTACCCCCACCCTTATCAGTTAGGCCATCCAAACCATTAATGTTAAAATCCCCACAGCATATCACAGGTTCTGGCCACAATGCTAATTCGCCATCCATAAATTCAATTAATTCAGGTTCATCCTCAGTTGACCCATACACTGAAGTAAGTGTAAATCTTCCTGCCATAGTTTCCATATCCAACATTACCCATCTCCCATCTCGGTCCTCCTTTTTCTTTTTAATTTTTACAGTGCCTTTCCTAGCTAAAACTGCCACTCCCTTACTTCTACCTTCCTGTCCTGTATAAGCAAGAACCTCAAATCCCATTTGATCCAGCATAAACTTGTCTTTGGCGGCTACATGCGTTTCCTGTAAACAAATTATATAAATTCTCCAGAATCGTAACAATGCAGATAGCTTTTGTCCTTTCTCCCCGTTATTCAGACAACAAATATTAATCGTGATTATCCTGACTGCCATAGCTCATGTTTTACTTTTACCTTCCCTACAAATGCTCTCTTGAAGTTATCCACACATTTTCTCTCTCCCTTATATATTTTACAAATCTGTGCTGTATTGCTACACCAACCATCACCAGTGCCATTGCCCCCCCCCCACCCCCCTCTTTCATCCCCCCCCCTCCCATTCTGCTGGCCCACCCCCCCTGCGACAGGCAAATAGGTCACTCCTGACCTATGCGTGACCACTGAGCGTTGTAGTGTCGTCCCCTCTCCTCCCCTCAACACTCATTTCCCCATTGTAATTCCTAACTACCAGGCTCATTAAGCTGATTATCTTCTCCCATTACCCTTCTCTTTTTATTCCTCTCTTTATAATTTCCTTTTTACTTCCTCCTAGCTCCCCCTTGTTCTGTTAATTCTGCCAAAAATTCTCCTGCTTTAATCTCCGAGAAAAACATTCTTGTTCGACCTGCAGATATGACTTTTAACTTTGCCGGGAACATTAAATACGCCTCTGCCCCTTGGCTCTGAAATGCTGCAATCAATTGTCTGAGTCTCCATCGCCTCTCGACTGTTACATGGCAAAAGTCTGGTCTAGCAAAAAATGTTATTCCTTCGACAGTCTTCCTAGAGTCAGGTCTAGCTTTCTCCATCAGTTCTTGTCTTGCTAAAAAGTTTCCAAAAAAAACTAACATGGCCCTTGGAAGAGCATCCGTACCCCCTTCTCGCCTTTTCTTTACTGTGAGCGGGAACTTATGGGCTCTCTGTACTTCTTGCTCCCAAAGCCATGGCACCTCCGGGAAGGCCCCTTTTAGCAGCTTGATAACGAAGCCTCTGGGGTCTTGCCCCTCCACACCTTCCTCAATTCCAAGAAGTCTGGCGTTATTGCGACTCTGGCGGTTTTCCAAATCCTCCACCTTCCATTGTAAATCCTCCACAATCTTTGTCTGCTCCTCTCTAGATGTCTGCCAGTCTGTGACTTCGTCCTCTAGTCTACCAGTTCTCTCTTCGACTCCTATGACTCTCTCCTCCACTTCCTCAAATTTTTTATTTATTTTCCTGATTGACGCTTGGATTTTTTGGGTATCGTGCCTAGCTCTCCGACTTTCAGCTCTAGCTTCTGTTTGCATCTGTTTTAATGTGGCAAACATTATATCCAATTTTCCTCCTTCATTTTGAGTTTCTTGACCATCCTCTTTATACATATTAGAGGTAGCAGAGTAGTCCCATAACAGTTTATGTGTACTCTTATACGTACTCAGGGGGGAGCCTGCTTTTCTAGATGCCATCTTGCGCCTTTTTTGAGTACCTCTTCCCCTGGAGCCGTCACTGTCTCCAGAACTTGAGCATGAATCTGAAGTGTCTCTCTCCTCGTCGCTACTTGCCATCGTTGATTCAGACTCTTCAGGGACCGAGAAGAACCTGTCCCCCTCAGCTCCCTCCGTGAAATCCGCCTCTGCCTGTTCTTTCTGTGGTCTGAGGCTCGCTACACCCCCCCCCTCTTTGTAGCGCTATCTCTTTGTATTTGGGCTTGCTCCTCCAGCATCTCTGCCTCCACCTCTTTGAGGGCGTCTAGCATTTGTCCAGTGTTCAAAACCTCTGCCCCGCCAGCAGCCTCTCTCACCTTTCTCTCGGCATCACTCCACTCGTCTTGGCTCCCCTGCTCCAGCTCTCGCCCAGCGTCGTCCGTCAAACTCGCTATCGGGAGCTCCGCGGGAAGCGTGAGTTCTGTGCATCCCGGTTGCCTAGCGACGCTTCCGCTTGCGTCCTCGAGGACGTTGCTGCCTGATCCATCGGGCGGCAGGCTTGCAGTGCTCGGCGGGTTTACCGTGACAGATCCTGACGCCCCCGGAGCTGCTTTGACACTGAAGACTTCTGATACGGAAGGCTGACGGTAAGTGGGGTCTTTCTCACTCTTCTTCTTTTCTGAAAGGTCCCGCGCCGCTTGATTACTGCTGCTGCTTCGTGTGTCTTTGCCCTGCTTGAGCTCTTTCTCCTTCTCGCTGGCTCTTTCCAACTTGCGCTGTTGGGCTTTAGTTGCTGTAGATACTGTGGGAGTCGATCGTTTGGCAGGAGGTGGCATTTTAGTTTTCGGGATGGTGCCCGATCTCCCGGCTTCTTTCTGGCATGTTTCTTTATTTAAGCCGCTGGGCATGGGCTGTTGCTGTTTGTCTTTTCCTCGGAACGCCATCTCTGCCTGAAATGCTTTGAAAAGTGAAACAGACAGTGTCTTCACTTTTTCCAAAATGCGTGCGAGACTGCAAAACACGCCGTTGCACTTCTTCGAACTCGATCTGCTAGCACTTCCTTGCTGGCTGCAAAAGATAAGTTGCATACTGCTTTCACAAGTCCATCTGATGCCTGGAACTAAACATGGGTCGGAGAGGGGTCGGAATGCGACTTACTCCTACAGCGCTTCGGCGGCCATCTAGCCTCAGTGCAAGAAAAAGCCCACCAGACCATCCATGACGTCATTCCAGTCTCCTCCCACCACTGCTAAAGACTCGGAAATGTCGGCCCAAAGTGTGAACAATCTCTCTACCAAGGACCATTGTAAAGGAGGTGGGGCATACACGCTGCCAAACACGAAAGTCTCCTCCCCAATCGTACCTTTGATAAATATGTACCTGCCCTGTGGATCTACCCATTGGGTGATGTGGACGTACCTGAGCCTGCGATGCACTAATATGGCCACCCCACGGGAGCCTCTAGTGAAACCTGCATGGAAGACTTGCTGATAGCCAAAGGGCTCAAACAAAGGGTCTTGGTACCCATCAGATGGGTTTCCTGCAGCAATAGAATATCCGGGCGCTCAAGCTTGGCCTTTCGCAAAACAGCGCCCCTCTTTATTTGTTCCAGCATACCCCTCACATTCCAACTGAGGATACGAAGGGAAGCCCCAACACCACTCATTAGCTTCCGCGCCCCCCATCAATGAACCACAAAGGGGAATGCACTCGCACTGAGCACCACTCGTACATGCATACCAGCCAAGGAGACGCCTCTAGTGTTGTGTGACCCCCCCAACCCACCCTCCCTTGTGTACCAACAAACTGCCCCCCCCACCAAATCCCAGATCCCGACCCCATACCTCAAGAACATTGAAGTACCTATCGCGGCGTAGGCAGCCCATGATCCAAAACAGAGTATCCAAGCCGAACCCCACCAATGGATCCCCCCCACAAAACCCATCCTCAAACCTCCCCCTTAACAAAACCCAAACCAGGGGTAAAGCCCGCCTCCCAAATCCCCCCCCCACCACCTAAGTCATAAATAATACGGCACCACATACTTTCACAGTCCTTCCTGGCCAAATATTCTACTATAGCAACAATATCCTGGCCCCGTCTAATGGAGCCAGAGAAGTGCAATCCCCCAGCGTAACCAATCTCTAGACCCACCAGACCCGCAGTCAGGGCTCAACTACAGGAGGATCAACCGCACTCTTAGAGCCCCCCCTTCGCCCCCCCCAGAGTCGGAGCGCTTCCGGGACCTGGAACGCCAGTTCTCCCTACTTCTCGACCCTCGGGCCGTCCGCTGCTGTTCTCCACTTTGCAATGTGTCGGAGTCCCGGCCCGGCGGGGTATGAGCCCGCACCTTAACGGTCTCATCGGTCTATTGAAAAACCTCTTCAGTAGAGTCAAAGAAGTGCGTGCGAGATTGGAACACCACTCTCAGGCGGGCTGGATACAGAAGAGCATATGGAAGTTTGAGGTCCCGTAGTCGAGCTTTGGCCGCCATTAATGATTGGCGCTGCTGCCGTACCATCTTTGTATAGTCAGGAAAGATAAGTATCCGCTGGTTCTCGTAGAGGAGAGGATCCTTTGCCCGAGCCTGTTGTAAAATAGTGTCCCGGTCAGGATAGTTCAACAATTTAGCAATCACAGGCCTGGGACGGGACCCAACCGGCGGCTTCTGGATCAGGGCCCTGTGCGCCCGCTCCACGATAAAGCAAGTGGAAAAGGAGTCAGGAGGGAGCCATCTCGTCAGCCATTGCGTCAGGAATGTCTCCATATTACCCTTCTCGCAGCCCTCCGGAAGCCCCACAAAGCGCAAGTTGTTGCGGCGGGCCCGGCCTTCCGCATCCTCGGCCCGAAGCGCCAGGTTCTTTTGCACACTCTCCATGTTTGCAACTTTACGCTTAAGGGTCATCACATCGTCCTCCACCCCCGATATCCTCGTTTCGGCCTCCGTGATGCGGGCCACAGCGTTGCGCAGATCTTGACGCAAAGGGTAACGTTCGCCCCCACAGCCCCAATTTTTGCATCCAATGCGTACCTGGACTGATTTATAGCGGCCAACAGCGTTGCGTTATCGGGACCAGGGCCCGGGGGCCCCCTGCTGTTCCAGCCCCTCCATTTGGCTCCGTGTACTTGTCTATGGGCCCATGTTTCGTGGCGCACCCACCGCGTGTCATCTCGGTACTCAATGGCACCAACCCGCACAAGTGGTCCGCCGACCAGGGCCCCACACCGCTTGCGTCCGGGAAGGTCTGAACGCAGGATCACCTCTCCGTAGCCAGCGCCAAGCCCCTCTCCAGTACCAGAGGCCCACACTCCAAGCCCCACTGCACCACTGGTAGGGCCGCTACTATGGTCACGGGCCCCTCCCAGGAGCCAACTGTCTCTGGAATAGATATGCCAGGCTCAGCCACCAAATCGTGCCCTTCACACTCAGTCCAGGCTCTCGCCACAGGCCTCAGCCCCCCCGGGTCTCTCCACCTCTGGTCTACAGTTAATTGGTGAGGTGGGAGGGCCCCCCGCCACCACCCTCAAGGGCCTCACTCCACGGGCAAGTAACCTCACATGTAATGAGCCCAGTGCTGTAGGCGCTGTTCCAGGCACGACCTGGCCAGGGCCCCAAAAGGCCTCCACTTACTATAAGGGCGCCCCCAGCCGCGCTCCACAAGAGCGTCCAGTGCCACCCCCAGTTCTCACAGGTCCTAGCACGGCACCAGCACACAAGGACCGACCTGTACCCCGAGCCTCGCCCCACCAGGATCCCCCTTCGGGTGTCGCCAAACTGTGGGTTCCGGCTTTGCGGCTAACCTCCAGCCGGGCAATCGTCAGGGTCCGAATGCTGGACTTAAAGGATCTTGCCACCGCCTAGCTGCCCACACACCTCCAGCCGCCACCAGGGAATGCCTCAGGATGTTGCTCACATGGGCCGGGGCGCCAGCCTGCCCGCCGCGACCCCTCTTCCGGCTGCCGTCGCTCGTGCACCACAGCCGGGGACCTGAAAATCGAGGTCCCGGATGCCACAGGATGGACCAGGCCTCAGTCCGGAGCTCCTCGCCACTGGCCGCCCAGCCGCTCCAAAAGTCCGCAGGTCCGCACCGGAGCTGCACCAGCGGTCTATGCACCTGCGCCCTTCTTCAGAACTGTACAGCGGCGCGGGGGAGCAGGATAATCGGAAGGATATATAGCTGGCGGGATGGAGCTATTCTAAGCTGCGTCCGCCATGATAGCCGGCTTGGCCATGCCCCCAAGATACAGAGTTTTGATGATAACAAAACTGTAGCACATGTTTTTATTACATGATCTTTTTTATACGAATTTTTATTCTTTTCCATGTATACTCATTAACACAAATTCATAGAAAATAAAGAGAACCACCAAAACAATACCAACAGCCTGATCTTGTCCGCAAAAATCTCCCACCTCCATTGCCACCTCGTGCAACATATTTTTCCATTCTAATTAGGCAGACAAACGAAATTCAGTGGGAGGGGAACTGCCCTTTCTGTGTGCCCAAAGTCTGTTCTACAGCACCTCATCATGACTCACATTAAGTCTCAGAGCCCTCAGTGCCTTCGGGCATTTCAAACTGGGTGTTTTGACCTGCAAGCAATCAACAATGGTTTTTCTGGTCATTTGTCATATGTTACCATTTCGATCCTCATTGAAGTCCATAACCAGTGGACCTACGCCGCTACCTCCAAGGGGGTGGAGATATTTCCAATGAGCAGCAATTTCTTGTTTCGCTGCAAGTACCATCTGTGCAAAACCATTCACTCAACACCTTTTTGTACTCTTCCAGTTCTTAGATATAATCTGTTGTCTGTGGTGACTGCGAGGACATGGATGGGTTGGAGGCCCCTCCTGTGGCCACAAAATGGGCAGAAGGCGACTGGGGGTGATAAGGCACCATAGACAAGTAAAAGGACCAGGCAGTGGCTCTGCTGTCCATAAAGTGCTCCAGGAATGAGTCCACCTTCTCTACAACAAGACAACAGCCATCGAAGGGCATGCTCAAAAGTGAAAATGAGAAACCAGTCACTCAGCCAAGTGTGGCACCGCAGGACCACGGACTATGAAATCATTCTAACCAGCAAGTCGGTCGCGTTGAGTCAACATCGCATGGTGAACTTTGCTGCGCCTCTACCGTTCGCAATAGCTTGAGAGAGTATTACTCGTGCCTCCTCTAAGACAATGGCAGCATTTGCACAAATGAATCCCAGATTATACAGGAATATTGGCACAAAAGGCATACTGTGTTCACCAACCGCAGTGCAAGGCTGGCGGAAGAATAACACTCTCTTTTCAAAGGTATCAAGCCTTTTTGGTTCCTTATCTGGTGGAATGGTAGCAAACATGCCTGGCATTGATCCTAGAGGTGGATGCTTGGACTACCAAGCTCTCGGGTTGGGGTGCTACATAAGGAAACTGGGGTCCACAGAAGTGAGGCAATGGTGGCGAGCAATTGTCCTATGCACATGAGCCCCTGTGTGCAGAGTTTGGGCCAGGCTCCGAGTAGAACGTCAGTTAGGGCTTCATTAAATGGAATTAAGGGTTCGGAGGGGGTGACTCCCAGCTGAAGCACCTCTAACAAGAGGTTTGCTTCAACTGCCACTGAGGGCAGCTGAAGGTGCATGGCCTCAGCTGCCCTACGCACCACCATAGCAAAAGAGGCTCCCTCCTTCGTAGCCATGGAAGGAAGAGAGACCAAGCCAGCCATGGAAGGAAGAGAGGCCTCCACCAGTTCCTCCTACCACTTGTCCTCCTTATCTAAGAGATGCTGATAACCACAAGGGTCCTCAAACTTCTCCCATTCCTCTACCTCTCCACGCCTATCAAGGGTAAAAGGTCCTGCCTCTGCCCTGGAGAGCATGGTGCCGGAAAAGGCCTCGAGCGACACCATCCAGCTCTATATTCGAGTCAGGAATGAGGATGGCGTCAAGACCAGAGCGGTGCTAAGGAAGAGCCGTCACACCCCAGTGGCTTCACTCTGGATCCAGCAAGGGATCCAGGAGGTCCGACTGGTACCAAGGGTGAATCCACCTGCAGGGATCCAGTGGGGGCCCCTCCTGAACACAGGGGGCCCGGGCCGAAGGTGCTCCAGAGAAGCTGGGCTGCCCAGATAGGAGGTGCATGGATACATACATTTTCTGTGAGATGAGTGAAGATGCTCTGGCTCCTGGAAAATCAGGGAAGCGCGGAAGAGACCTTGAGTCAGATTCCGCTGAAGCGTGAGGCCTAGAGTGCAGACACTCCCACGCTTCGTCGAACAACTTCGACAAGCGCAGTTAAGTCAAAGACCTTTTCGACTTTTTGTATTTGTGGGACTTACCAGATGACTTGGATTGCGACGACGTTCAATGGGTGAGGCTCTGTGACCGATCCGGGACCTCCACGCGGCTGGGATCATGAATGTCGCGGGGTTGTCCATGTTGCATGATCATTCCCTCAGTGCCTTCGGATGCATGGCATGGCAGTCCTCACAAGTCTTGGAGTTGTGGTCATGCTCTATGTGTTGGGTGCATAGAAGCATGTGTTTCCGAGCTTGCACGCTTTTGTTCTTATGTGTATTTGCCAAGTTGCCACAAGCGGGACTCTTGTGTGGGACATTTAGCGGGGCTCATGCGGGAGCGGGTGTTTATGTCTGAACGTGGGGAAAGTTATTTATATGTTGAGAGATGCAACTGTGGGTCAATGGAGACTTGACCGCAGAGCTTGGATGCCGTTGCCAACTACATTAAACATGGATCCCTATGAAGACGAGTCTGTGTGTTCTTTTGAAAATAAGATCACCTTATTTTACAACACTAAGCACCACAATTATTGTACACTGCTGTGAAATGTTTAATAAATATTCAATATATATATATTTTTTTAAAGCACCACAAATACGCCAAGTGGGGGTCTGTCACTAGAATCTACCTGTGACTGCCACCAGATGGCTTGCAACCATCCTCTTTATTAGGTGACATCTTCACACCAGGAGAGAAATCTAAAAAAAAAAAAAAAGATTATCCAAAGCCGGCAACAAAAAAACCAATCAAATAAAGAATGGGTTTTTGTTGCAGTGTACCCCCCACCCCACACACACACGTTCTGCCTGGTTTTTGATGCAACTTTGACTAAAGCACACTGGGTTCATGGTAACCAGCTTCTCAGTACCAGTTTTCTTTCCCTAAAAACTGTACAATTGCTTCAACAAATGGCATCACTTTAGCTCACATATAAGTTCCTACTAAGAGGTACCCTTGGACCAAGGGCCTTTTGGTTAAAGAAGACCCATAAGGGCTGCAGCATGAATTGTGCCACTCTAAGGGACCCCTCACAAAGCACTTGAACGCTGCCACTGCCTCTGCAACCTGCGTGCCTTGGAGAAAACAAAACTGAAGAGTCTACATGGCACACATCTGTCACGCCTACAAACACTGCATAAGATATAGGTAAGACGTCCCTCTAGCCGGCATTAGCCCTAAGGGAGTGTGCACTACACTTCCTGTGAAGGCAAATCTGCATGAGCAGATATGCTCCTGCAATAGCCTTGTCGATTCCTGGATATTTTAAGTGAACAGGAAAGCCATAGTAAGTACATGGGCTGGACACTAGTCATTATGAGTTCCCCAGCTCCATGATGGCTTCACTGAAGTACGAGGTGTTTGGTACCAAACATCAAGTCATAATAAATCTGCACTGATTCCAGTGTTGGATTTATTTAAAAAAACACACACAGAGTATCTCTTAAAGGGGTCCCCTGAAACCTACCAACCCTTAGTGTGGTCACCAACTGGCCTGAGCCAGTCTGCTACCACAAGATAGTGTTTGCATCTCATGGGGTGAGTCGAGAACAGTGCCTTTCTTGGGTGGAGGTGTTCACACCTCCACCTGGTCAGGAAGGGCCATCTATGGCGGCGAGCTTTAAATGCCTTGCTGCCTATGTAACACAACTGCAGCCTTCCTTTTAGAAGGAAAAAGACCCCCTTCCTGTCCTCACCCCCTATTGGTGAGAGAACAGGCGGGAATACTCATAAAGAGGTGTGCCCCCTTTGCCAACTCCATCCCTCAGGTGGTGGAGGCGAGGTAAAGTACACTTTTCAGTGCCCACCATCTTGAAGATGGTAGGGCTTATCCAATAAGGGCTAGGAGTATGGCCCCCTCCCATATGAAGTGAGCATAATAGAGGGTATAGTGACCCCAGGTAAGGGGCCCATTGGCCACTACCGGTCAATCCCTCGTTACGACCCTAAATCTAGTATTTAGGAGGCATCCCCAGACCCTTAAGTTCAGTTCCTGACGACCTAAGAAGAGCCAGACAACACAGAGTCACACCAGCAGAGAAGACTGCAGAGAACTAATGACTTGGCCCCAGCCCTACCGGCCTGTCTGCAGCCCTGGCCGATTCAGAGCCAAAAGAAGGCTTGTCCTATAGCCCAGAGACCTTCAAAACCTTGGGAGGACTTGCTGTCTTCGATAAAGATCAAGATCTCCCAAGAACATCGAATCTGTTCACTAACAACAAACTACAAGCAAGGTCTCTGTGACCTGAAGAAATGCTAAACACTGCTCCTGGTTCCACCTCTGAACCTGATACCTCCGGCTCGAGTCCAAATGGCCAACCTGCCCCAGTCAGGTTCTCCAGCGGACTCCTCGACGTCGCTTGCAGCCTCTAAACGGAGAACTCTCAACCGTGAACTGCTCCGGTAAGTCATTTCCGACACCAAAAAACACCCCTGCACCCACCGGCCCTAGGCCTTGGTGAAGTGAACCAAAGGTGTTACTACGTCCCCGAGCATCTCAATTTAGCTCTCCAGCTGTTGGTTTCCTTTGACCGGCCTCCTGGCCTGAGGCTGTAGCCCTGTTCCAATTTTGCCTTTCTTCATTGCTTTACATTGGGCACCGGACGGACGCTGTGTTGGCACCCTGCACTCCGCTGCCCCTGTGCCGCTGGTGGTATAGTGTTGGTGCTGCCTTTGATCCTGCTCAGTGTTTGCTTCAACCCCTAGAGACTGCCCCGCTGCTACTTACCTGTACACAACCTGTCTGATTGCCCCATTCTTCATTGATTTGCAATGAGTGCCCGATACCATATTTGCACCCTGCACCCAGCCACCCCTGTGCTACTGGTGGTGTACTGTTGGTGCTGAA
Source organism: Lissotriton vulgaris (assembly GCF_964263255.1). Taxonomy (NCBI): domain Eukaryota; kingdom Metazoa; phylum Chordata; class Amphibia; order Caudata; family Salamandridae; genus Lissotriton; species Lissotriton vulgaris. The sequence goes on from NC_141696.1 coordinate 482,158,838, forward strand.
CTGAACCTTGCACAATACTGACCTTAACTCCTGAAGACTGGTATTGTAAGTCAATGTTACCTATCTGTATGCTGAATGTTTTCTTCCTTCCATAGGTTAACATTGCAAAGTCTGAAAATTACAGTGTTCGCTTTTGATATTGAAAAATATTTCTATTGCAAAACATATTACCTTAGACTAAGTTTGGCGGTACTACAAAATAAATATAGCTAAGTATTATTTTTATAAATTGTTCTTGGATTTATTCATTGAGTGTGTGTCTCATTTATTGCCACTGTGTGTACAACAAATACTCAACACAGCCCTATGATGAGCCTAACTGTTCACCCACACAACCACAAAAGAGAGCATGAGTATTATCTACTTTAGCCTCTGTAAAGCCTTTGGGGATCCACTGAAATCTCTGCACACTATACCTCTTTCTGGTATAGTATATAGAGAGCTAGCTTCCGACAACAGCTCAGATCATTGCTATCTTGTGCGGAAACCAACAACTAACATCAGCGCACCGGGGTGGCAGCTATTTAGGTACTGCTCACATAACTTCCTACAAGGATGCTGCGGAGTCGAACAACATCACCAACCGGTGCGCAGGTGTACTGCTCAAAAATCTTCCGGATCCAGTCACACATTTGGGGATATTCTAAGGTAAGGAATCTGCAGCTAGAAGTCTCTATCAGATTGTATTTGTGTTGCCTATTAATGTTAAGTACTCTGCTACTAGAAGCTGCTTCAGGCACAAGGCCCAAATCCATTTGGATTTTATCTACTATATTTCACTTATTGTTTTTACATTGCATTAGTACAACCTTGGGGTTGCTTCTGAGAACAATTTGAAGGGGATAGTGACAAACTCCCACAAAAAGCATTACACAGTTTCAAATAAGTGTTCTGAGCAGAACAGGCAGACCTTCAGGTGATGGCAGAAATTACCAAAACCATCTTCAAAGTGAGAATGCAAAGCAAGGACATGCCAAACAAATAAGCCTTGCCCATTCAGGGACCTGCTAACTGTTGGCAGGTATGGTGGTAGCACTACAAGAGCCTGTTCTGGCTGGCAGACCTAAGCCTGTTAGTGTTCAAAACCTCCACACAGTTGATAGTTATGCCATTAGATCGGTATGCACTACTGTATGAACAAGCAAGAAGGTTTCTGATATCAACTCTGTGTAAGCATCACCAGCGGAGAGCTTTCAACACCGGTATTATAGCTTTAGGAGCATAAGAAAGCTAGCCAATGTTGAGTTTTTTGCATCTTAATTATTGTACGGGTGTAAAACCCAGCTAATGTTAAAAATGTGTGAAAAGAGATTATCTTGCACAACATTATTTATGTGCACTGTTTGAATTTGCAATAGGCGGTAGAACATATTTGTGGAGACATTTGCTTACTTGTGGAGCGATTAAAAATGAAAGTAAAAAAGTACTGTATTTGAAACAACAAGAAAGAATGCAGTTAAGCGCCCGATTTTTTGAGGAATGCCAGTCCTCCACAATGAGAGTCCCGGATCTCAAAACAAGACAATAAATAAAGATTGGCAAAGTTTTGATCCTTCAGATCTATAGATAATGATGCTTCACTGTAGAGATGACTGAGGCCACTATACTTTTAGCTATGGGTTGCTTAGATGAGGCAAAACAGCTAAGCACAGCCTCCCAGTTAACAAATAATGTTAGGGATGCTACCTCGTTTGGAGATTCTTTGTCAGGACTAGAGGTAAGGGTTATGCTTTCTTCCTCAGCGTTTAATATGCATTTCAACTAACCAGGAAAGCAAACAAGAATAACATCAATTAGAGAGCAGGTGTCCACAAAGTCCTTTGTCTTTTGAAGCTCACTCTTTCTTCGCTGCTCAGCGACCAGAGATGAGCATTCAACTGCTCTCTGTGCATTTTTAGTTACTTGCATTGTGGATGAATTATTGTTTGCAGCCTTCGGGGTCGCTGGACCTTTCTCGCCCTGTTCTGCGGCAGCAGGAACACTCTTCACTCAGCCAAAACTTCTATTTCCGTCATAGCGGGACCGCGGGCGCTGTCCTCCAACCGAATTCCAGCATTGCAGAGCTCTCGGCCTGCGTATCTTTCGGAGTCTTGCGGCACGTCTTTCAGTTTAGCCGAGCAAGATTGAAGATGCGTGCCGCCTCTATGAAATGAGCCTGGCCCCACTGCCTCAAGGAGGTCTCTGTATTCCTTTATTGATAGACACCTTGCAGGGTCAGTACTTCCAGAGTTCTGCACCCTTTCCTTTAGTGGCCCTGCAGGCCAGCTTTTGGACACAGTCCCAGGCATACCTTAACCCTCCATACCTTGTGGGTGTTGTGTTCCCCAGCTTGGGCTCTTAAACAGTAAGGCTCCAGTCTCCCCAGATCTACTGGATTCCCAGTGCAATAATGGGAAGTGCTGTGCTTGCAATTCTGAAGGCTCCTGAGCAGTGTGTGATGCATACAACAGAGAGTATTTATGTGAACATTTTCCTTCCTCCTTTGGGACGATGATTTTTATAAGGCAGTAAATGCCTCTGTATATAGGGCGGTGTCTGAAACAATGCCCCCCTTTGAGCAGTGCATTTACAGGCAAATTGGGGAGGATTGTGTGAAGGTTCGCCCACCTGACTTTGCAGTTCTAGGGTTCTCAGGGACTCCCATTCCTAGCCAGGTTACCCAGCGCCAGACATTTGGAAGGGAAAGTTGCCCTCACTCCAAAGATCTATCAAAAGAAGGTCACATTTTGGCGAAGTACATTAAGGACCTGAAGTAGGTGATGAACAATTGTTACTTACCTGTAAACAGGTGGTTCTCCAGTATTGGTGTCTTTCATAGATTCACAAGCTTGAATATTCCATGTCATCGAAGTAGGAGTCCCACGGTAAATAAAATAGCAATAACATACTAATAACATAACACAAAACATATACTAGAAAAATATAGTAAATACCCAAAACAAATTCCTACATAGGAATACATGGTAGAGAGAGAAAACACTTGTATCACATTCCTGTCATTGTGTTTGTCCAAACTACAGCCAATCAGGCGCCAGCACCCTTCCAGAACCTTCTCCTCAGAGCTCAGTCCCTCAGATTTTCGTAGCACAAGAGTGCCAAAAGTGTTGATGAGGAGAAGCGAGTCTCTGAGGGGAGGTGGGTGGGTCGCATGTGAATCTATGAAAGACAACAATACTGGAGAACCACCTGTTTACAGGTAAGTAACAATTGTTCTTCTCCAGTATTAGGGTGTCTTTCATAGATTCACATGCTTGAATAGAATAGAGAGCAGTAACAGCCGAAGAGGCCCGAATTGCCATGCAACAGCATGGAGAAAGTCAATGAGACAATAATACAGTCATGCAAGTACTGATAGCAATCATATAAAACCATAATGGAGGAGGGAAGACAGAGGCTCACCTTAGTTACAAAAAAATGACAAAGTACTGCCTGTCCCACTGCTGTATCCGCCTCATTGATGGCATCCAGACAGTAGTGTTTCGTGAAAGTGTGCCTGTTGGAGCACGTGGCTGCTCTGCAGATCTGATGAAGCGGCACACCAGCAAACAGGGATGTAGAGGATGACATCGCCCTGGTGGAATGAGCCCTCACTGAAGATTGTAGAGGCTTGCCGGCTTGCTGATTGCAGAAGATAATGGCTGAAGAAATCCAACGTGCAATAGTTGGCTTGGTAACAGGGCGCCCTTTACGCATGAGTCCATAGGCAATGAACAGTTGATGGGACCTGCGAAAGGGGGCTGTCCTGTTGATGTATAATTTAAGGCATCTTTTAATGTCCAAAGAGTGCAATCGTTTCTCCGCCGAAGATTGAGGATCGGCAAACAAGGTCTTTAAGAAAACAGGTTCGTTAAGATGGAAATCCGTAGGCACCTTTGGCAAAAAGGTTGGGTTAGTGCGAAGCACCACACAGTCAGATTTGAATTGGAGAAAAGGAGGTTTAATAGTTAAAGCGTGAAGATCAAGCGACAAGATGATGTCAGAGCAAAGAGAAGGGCTACCTTCCAGGTCAGAAACTTTAAAGTCCCCCCTATGGATAGGCTTGAATGGTGCCTTCATCAGTTGGTCCAAGACGACATTGAGGTGCCAAGAAGGAGGAGGATGCCGGAGAGGTGGGAACTTCCGGAACAGTCCTTTGAAAAACTGACGAATAACTCTGTAAGAGCAGAGAGAGGAGGAGCCATCCTGCCGGAAACAAGAGATTGCAGCCAAAAAAACTTTCAAAGTAGCATGGGAAAGCCCTGATTGAGCCAGGTGCAAAAAGAACAGAAGTTGCTGGTCCGGAGTGGAATGGATAGGATGGATATTAGCAGCCGCGCACCAATGACAGAACCTCTTCCATTTGAGCTTTTAGGTCTTAATGGTAGACGGAGCTCTGGCCTGAGCGAGAATGTCTCTGCATTACGGTGAAATATTTAAATGCGCAAGTTCAAGGTGCTCAGGTTCCAGGCCGACAATTGCAGAGAGGAGGGGTCCGGATGGCAAATCTGAACCTTGTCCAGCGTGAGGAGGTCCGCTCAAGGATGGGCTCGCACTGGGACAGAAGGAGCAACTCCGAGAACCTTGCATGTCGGGGCCATCTGGGGGCGATCAGGAGAATGTGGCACGGCTGCCTCCGCATCTTCCACAGCACACGAGGCACCAGCTGAATCTGAGGAAAAGCGTAGGCGAATAGATCGCACCAATTCATCAAAAGGGCATTCCCGCATGACCCGTGGTGGAGATGCCAAATTGCGTAAGATGGGCATTTCCGGTTCTCCGGGGTTGCAAAGAGATCCAGAGACAGACGACCCCACCGTTGAAAAACTAGGTCTAGAGTTGGTTGATGCAACTCCCACTCGTGGGTCGACAACGTGAATCTGGTGAGGGAATCCGCTAATATGTTGGAGACTCCTGGTAGATGCACCGCCGTCAGGGTAACTTGATGACGGATTGCCCAATCCCAGATCGACTGAGCCAGCCGAGTGGAGACCTGGTTCCGCCCTGCTTGTTGACATAGTGCATAGCAGTGGTATTCTCTGTCTGAATGAGCACCGACTCCCCTTGAATCACAGGATGGAACGACTTGAGTGCCAGAAAAATGGCCATCAACTCCAGCCTGTTGATGTGCCAAGAATGCTGAAGCAGAGACCATTTGCCCTTGGAGTCCTTTAAGGTGAGCACCCCAGCTTTCTAAGGAGGCGTCTGTTGTTAGCGTGAGTTCTGGAGTGGTGGAGAGGAAAGAAGACCCTGTTGCAAGGTTGGTTGGTTGCGCCCACCACTGGAGAGCTGATCTCATGCGAACTGTGTCACTGACTAGGTCGTTGAAAGAACCGGTGACCTGACGCCACTGTACATCCAATTCCTCCTGAATGGGGTGAGTCCGCAGCCTGCAATTTGGGATCAGTGCAATACAAGACAATGCCATCCCCAGAAATGATTAAGATCCGGACTGAAACGGACTGTTTTGCCCGAATCAGAGACACCAAGTGGAGTGTTTTTTGTTGACGCTCTTGGGACACGAATGCCTTTGCAAGCGTTGTGTCCAAAGTGGCTCCCAGAAAATTCCTGCGGGGAGCCGGGTTGACCTGGGACTTGTCAGCATTGATGGCGAGGCCGAGAGATCGAAATACGTCCTGACAAAGGCGAGTGTCTTAAAGCAGCTGGTTGAGAGACTGTGACTTGAGGAGGCAGTCGTCCAGATATGGAAAGATGTGGACGCCCTGGAGACGCAGGTAAGCCACCACTGGAGCCAATACTTTCGTGGAGACACAAGGGGCGAATCGGAGGCCGAAAGGCAACACCTTGAACTGGAAATCTCTCCCTCCCACCCGGAAGTGCAAATACTTCCGATGCCGTAGAAGAATTGGAACATGGAAGTAAGCATCCTGAAGGTCGATGGTGACCATGAAGTCGCCCATGGAGAGTAGACGCAAGATCTCTACCAGTGTAAGCATGCGGAAGGATTGGCTCTTGAGATACATGTTGAGTGCTCGCAAATCCAGGATCGGTCGCCAGTCTCCCGTCTTCTTGAGTATTACGAAAAAACAGGAATAGAATCCCTTTCCCCTCTGAGACTTGGGAACCACTTCGACAGCACCTTTTTGGATTAGAAGACGAACTTGATGGAAAAGCTCCTTGAGGTGGGGAGGAGGCGGGCCAGACGGTGGAGTGGGAGGAGGAAACTTGACGAACTCTAGAGCATGGCCCTTCGCCACAATTTCCAGAAACCAGCGGTCCGAGGTGATGAAGGATCACTGAGAAAAGAACAGGGAGATTCGACTTCCAACACTGGGGGGGGATACACAAGTCATTGTTGTTTGTGAGTGGATCCTCTATATGAGGATTTTCCCCTGTAGGATTTGGACGACTGCTGTCGGGTGGACTGCTGTTGGTTGGAGGAGTAACGTTTATTGCCTTAGTGGTAGGAGCGATATTGAGTGTTTCCGCCACGAAAAGTTGAGGAGGTGCCGCGTGCACCACGAAAGGCTGCTTCCGAAACTGTAAAGTCCCCAATGAGCGAGCAGTATCAGTGTCCCTCTTAATGGACTGTAATGCCTCATCGACATGCGCCCCAAAAAGCGACTCGCCGCCATACGGAATATCAAGGATTTTTGCCTGCACCTCCTGGCTGAAAGAGGTGGACCGTAACCAACCCTGCCTTCGCAAGACCGCTGCCCCAGCAAGCTGACGAAAGACAGTGCACGCAATGTCAACTGCGCAGTCAATTTCCTTCGATGTTCTCTCTCTGTCCTGCAGAATCTTTAAGGCTTCCGCCTTGGAAGCGTCTGGGATGAGGGCCACCAGGGCAGACAAGTCCGACCACATCTGGCGGTCGTAGCAGCCTAAGATGGCTAAAGCATTAGCCGCCCTCACCGTATTGGATGCCATTGTGGAAAATTTGCGTCCAATAGCGTCCAGGCGACGACCCTCCCGATCCGGAGGAGCCGTAATTGGAGAAGTCTGATTACGTGAACGACGTTGTGCAGCTTGAGTGACCACTGAGTCAGGCTTTGGGTGAGCAACAAGGCACGCTGGAGATCTGATGGGCGCCTTATATTTTTTCTCAAGGCGAGGCAGTTGTGCTGGTAGTGAATTTGGAGTTTGCATTAATTTCACCCCTTCAGTCCATATGAAATCTATGATGGGTATAGTGTGGACTTGCTTTAACAGTTGATTTTTAAAATCAGAGGAAACAGTCCTCCTCCCTCTGGACTCTGGGCAGCTTAAAACGCTGGCCGCTCTATCCATCAGCTGATGGAAACTTGCATAGTCCACCGGAGGAGGGGAAGGCGTCTGGATTTGATGATAGTCCCACTCAGCCATGTGAGTGGTGTCGTCCTCATCGTGAACTTCTCCATCTTCCCGTTCTGGAATGACGTCGTCATAGTCAACAGGATAAACCGTAGTGTGTATTTTAACTGATGTCTGAACCTGAGAAGGCGTTGATGGCTGTGGAACAGCTACAGGAGCCGCCGCAGGCGCATGAGGCACAGGCGAACCCTGTTGAGAGGGCGGGAAAGGCAGATTGTAGTCATCCAACATATGTTGGAGATTTGAGATGAGCGACAAAGGCAGTGTCGCAGTTGGAACCTGCACAGAATATTCCTCTGCCTGAGAATATTGGTTGTCATCATCATCACCATAATCCTGGCACTTGATAATTAAATCCGAAGGACTGCGAGCCACTCTGAAGGAATCATTCACATCATTGTCAGAGTCCTGCTCGGAGCGCGCGGCCAACATGGGTGAGGGAGGCTGTGGATCTGGGATGGACAGCTGGTCAACTGGCCGCTTACGACGATGGTGCAAGGGGTCGACAGCGGAGGAGCCAGACCCGGTGGAAGAAAAAGGCGCCAAAGGTAAGGAAGCAAAAGAAGATGGAACCATCGTCGACGTTGTCGTCGACGGTGCAGACGACGATGATGGCACAGGCGTCGACGGAGTCGCTGCAGAAGGATCCAACGTCAACGGAGCTGCTGTCGACGGAAGCATCGTAGACGGAAAGGCCGTCGACTGAGTAGTCGTCGACAAGTAGTCGTCGACGGGAGCGACGACGAAGATGATTTCTTGTGATCTTTCGTCAACGATGATTTTGCTGACGAAGAAGCTTTCTTCGTCGACGGCGAAGCAATTGGTATCGTCTACGGGACAGTCTTCAAGCTAAGTGATACCTTCGTCGACATGGAAGACGTCGACGTTGCTGTGGACGACAATCAGGAAGCTGATGTTGTCACTGTCGCCGTCGCCGACGATCCGGAGACAGCAATCCTCGTCGTCGGGACGATCGTCGATGCTCCCGTCGACGAAGAAACATGTTTCGGAGCAGAAACATGATGGGAGGCAGCAAGAGACGCCTGAGAGACAGGTCTCGTGGGCGTAGAGGTAGTAGGAGGTGGTGACGACACCGCAGGAGCCACAGACAGTGAAAGTTTCTTCCTTTTCAGAAAAGGAGAAGGCATATCCTGCACACTACTATGCTTGGAGGCTGCTTTTGAAGGTCCAGATAGCAGGCTTTCTGCATCCGACAGTACCGAATCCTTATCTTTAAGTCTCTGAAGCCAAAGGTGGAGACGGCCTTCTCTGTCCTTAAGGGTCTTAGTAGAGAAAGTTCTGCAAAACTTGCATTTACCAACCTCATGGTCGGGATAAAGACAATAAATGCACTTCTTGTAGGGGGTCCTCAGAGTAAAGACGCAATTGCCCACAAGAAGAACACAGTCTAAATAAAGACTTCTTACTTGAAGACATGCTGAGAAGACAGGAAACTTGAAGAAGTAGAGAAAACTGAGCAGAGCTCAGCGAGCCTCCCTTCACACGATGTGCGGTAGAAAATCTGAGGGACTGAGCTCTGAGGAGAAGGTTCTGGAAGGGTGCTGGCGCCTGATTCGCTGTAGTTTGGGCTAACATAATGACAGGAATGTGTTACAAGTGTTTTCTCTCTGTACCATGTATTCCTATGTAGGAATTGTTTTGGGGTATTTATTATAATTTTCTAGTATATATTTTATGTGTTTTGTATTCACATACATATGTTATTAGTATGTTATTGCTATTAAATTTACCGTGGGACTCCCACTTAGACGTCGGGGAATATTCAAGCATGTGAATCTATGAAAGACACCCTAATACTGGAGAAAGGTAGTTCTTGGTGCTCCGGACAAAACAAACTTCTGGACATCACTGGGCCCCTTACCAAAATCTTAGATATAGCTAAGGAGGCCAAGTTGTCTGGGTCCTTAATCTCCCATGAGGTACTTTCGGGCTGGGGCCAGCGAGCAGTCAATGTTAAGTAATGCCAACTGAGCATTACCTACGGAGAGACGCCGCTCTTTATTGTTCAATATTGGAACTAAAGTTGGGGGGACCTTGCAACTTCGGAAGCGAGGCCAGTGACTCAGGGGAGCATTTTTAGAGGCCCATTCATTAAAGAACTGGGGAAGTCTATGGCAATATTCACCTCCCTGGACAAGGCCCAAGCCTTCATTAAGAAGATCGTAAACCCTAGGTTCTTCCAAGTAGCCGGCCTTGGCAGGGGCCACTCTGCCGGCCGGTTCTCCTCACAACTACCCTCCAGGAAAGACGGCTCCAAGAGCGGTCAAAGGCAGGAACAATCTCTCATCGGATCCTCCGTCCCATCGAGGCCAAGAATTCCATGGTAGAGGTGGCTTCAAGGGGCATGCCATCCAGGCTTCCGCTAACAGTGATTGTTCACCCTTCTTCCTGAAAATAAGATAGAGGGCCATCTGGCAAATTTTTCCACTCATGGGTGGAAATCACAATGAACACATGGGTCTTACAGCCCAGTCAGGACATTCCTTATCTAGTTCTATGCCCCCGTCCACCAATCAAGTGAACCACCCTTCTCGATCAGGTTTGCTGTGCAGGCCTCCACCCTGATATATGCTGAGATCTCAGATCTCTAAGACAAAAAGGGTATTTTTCCAGTTGAGCTCCATCCCAACAGGTTCGTCACCAACCTGTTTTTGGTCGGCAAGAACAATGGAGGGCAGCACCCTTTAATAAAACTGCAAGAATTCAACGAGTGGCTGGTGTACAGTCATTTCAAGATGGAGGGCACCCACCTTTTCCAGGATGTCTTGCGTCCTCTCAACTGGATCGAAGGTTAGGTTAGATTACATTATGTGGGTTTGTAAAGCATTGCTAATCACCTGTGTGAGAGTATCCAGGAGCTGAAAAGGAATCGTACTTCACAGTTCCAATCTCCGAATTCACCACTGTCCTGTTCTGGCTATCATAGCCCTGTGGCGCTTCAAGTAGGTCCTAAATCCGGTAGTGTGAACACTTGTGGGCCCAGGGGATGTGTCTTACTGTCCTCCCAGACAACATCCATATTTTAGAACAGTGGTCCCTGAAGCTTTTCCAGCACCTTCAGACAAATGCCAACCTTCTAGAGGGTCTGGGATTTGTCATAAACAAGAAGCCTCTCCTGATACTATCCCAAAGGACGACATTCCACTGGGGTTGGAATACTGGAACGAAAATGGGGAACCACAAACCCAACCCCGACAAACTGGCCTATAAAGCAACATTGGGCACATACCACAAAAACATTAGGGAAGCCAGAAAGACATATATAATGGACACAATTCACTTTCTCCAGGCATAAACCATCACTGCGGAAGATTGCCCGACTGGTGGACCATCAGTCATCCTCCATCCAGGCGATCTTTCCGGGGAGATTCTATTATTAGGCATTGCTAAGCCTCAAAGCACACCACCTTCGCAAGGGATTAACCTACTCCCACCTAGACTTCTGTCATATGAATCAAAGGAAGAAATAGACTGGGGGCTTTCTCATATGAAAGCCTACAAACAGAATAGCGATTTTCGGTTCCAAAACGGACCTGATCACATTGATAAATTTATAGAGCGCTCTAATGTCCCTAGGGATCTTGGCGCTGGTGTACGTAAATATAGAAATATTCAGATTTATATCAAAATGGAAAGGTGGTGTTAAAAAAGCAGATTTTGTGATGAGCTATGTTTTAAATTGCTTCCTGAACTGAAATGGATGGATGAAGCTTTGAGGTACAGGGGAAGTATTCCACATTTTAGTGGGGATATCTGAAAGACTTTTACTTCTCCAAGCTGCTCTCCTAGTCAGAGTCCGATGACAGCAAGTTAGGCTGGGGCGAGTGGTGTGTGGACCTCTCCACAGGCAGAAAATGGTAAGAACACAAACAGAATTTGCATATCAATTGACTGGAGCTTCTCACTGGCTCCTTTGCAGTTCGGTGCTGGACTAGGGACAGGATCCAACCCTTTGTCCTTATGAAAATGGACAATGTTGCATCAATCACCTCGGAGGGATGAGGTCCAAATTCCTCATAGATCTGGCGAAGAACTTCTAGCACTACTGCCTGGACCATCACATCTTGGTCATGGCAGAATATATCCTCGGAAAGTGAACCAAGTGACAGACTGGCATTCTCGACACTACCAGGGCACAGGTCTGTGGACGCTAGACCTTGAGGTACTCACAGCCAACTCAGAAAAGTGGGGCCCTTTTTAGTGGACCTTTTTGCCTCATGCCTGGATCACCAAGTTGTCAGGTTCTTCAGTTGGAAACCAGATCCTCAAATGGGAGAGATTGAATCATTCCTTCAGGACTGGAGCCAAGGCAAGGTTACGCCTTTCCCTCGCTCTCTATAATCACCAGGGCGTTTGCAAGCAGATAGATGTGGTCATTGGGATTGCCCTCTGGGGGGTCTCAAGTTTGGATTTCGGTTTTGAAGGAACACTTTTGGGATTCACCACTCCTTCTCGCAATGTTCTAGACCCTCTTCCTGGACCCATTCTAGACCCGCATCAGATGGTGCTGGATGGATTTCTGTGTCTGATCCAATGGTGGATTACAGAGCATGCTGAAAATCCCAGGACTTTTGCAACAGGCTGAGGTCCTCTCACAGCCCCCGGAACGCAGATATTCCACTCTCTGGGATGTTAATCAGGTCCTTAAACTATTTCTGTCCTGGCAATCCGCAGGTTTTTGCTGCTGAAGGAGCTCTCTGTGAAACTTGTCATGCTGTTATGCCTCGCATCATGCAGGAGGGTCTCTGATGCGAGAGCCCTTGACATTACAGGTAGAGTATTCACCCTGGATGGGGTCTATTTTAGAATCATTAGGAGGACTAATTCAACACTAGAATAATTTTTCACCTGGTGTTTGCCAACTCCCCCAAGTTCTGTGTGGCATAGTGCTCAAAAGAGTATGAAGATATGTCAGAGGAATTTCGTCCTCCGGCAAATGGCAACTGCTCATTGCATTGCGTAAACTGCACAAAGCTGTCTCCTCATCCACATTAGCCCAAAGGGTGTGGTGGGTGATGCAGAAGGCTGGTATTTACACCCAAAGGTTTGAGGCACATTCAGCTAGTGCGGCATGGCCTCAAAAGAATTCTGCATGGGCGCCCGTCAAGAGGACATCATGAATGAAACAGATTGGTCTTCTGATTCTATATTCAAGAGGTTTTACTTCAAGCCGGTGGTAGAAGTGGTCCAGTTGGTAGAGAGCAAGCTCAGAACTAGCCTCCGGGCCAGACAGAGAACATAACATTTCCTAGCTTTCGTAATGGAAAGTTTGAATTCTATTACGGACTCCGAGGCGAGGATTATTCCACACAGCGAGATATCGCTTTATTGTCCCTCTCGTTACCATTAAGTAGTTTGGTTCTTCTTGGTATTAACAAAGATATAGGTCTGTAAGGAAATGTTTGGTATCACACGATGTTCCTAAACTGCCTAGATCTTGTGAATATACATTGTGGCGATGTTTTAGGTTTCTAATAAAAGGCACAGTTTACAATATTGGTTTCTTTCTCAAAATGGATTGGTGGTTCCAAACAGGACTTGTAAACAAAGTGCAGCGGTCACAAAGAAAGAGGGGTTTTGGGACCACCACACATCAACAAGGTTTAGGTCCTACAAGCTTAGAGTGGCCTGAGCAAGGTGAACTTGGCCCCCCAGAGGCAGCCAATCTGTCCAAGGTCAGGTCCAGTACCAAGTTAGAATCCCCTCCCAAAATCACTTGGTTAGAGCAAAATTGGCCTCTCAAGAAGAATTGTGCAAAGAAGGGTTCCTTGTGATCACTGGCCCAATAACCCTAGATTATAGTGCATGTTTAAAAGCAAATATCCCCCCGAATCCCCATGGCTCGACCTTCTTTATCTTTCTAGGTTGTGACCTCTGTCAGCTGAAGGTTTGCCTTCATCAAAACCGCAGTCCCTGGTTTTCCTAGCTGCCGTAGAATGAAACGGTCAGGGTAGAAAAGAGAATGTAGCCTAAGTATATCAATCACAAAGTTAGCCTCATGCAGTAGGACTATATCTGCTATATTAACATGGAGACATTTAATCAATGCTTTACTTTTCCCAGGGGAATTAGGATAGGATAGGATAGTAGCTTCCAAAGGGCTCTAATGATGAGGCATCTTGGCGCTGGGTGTGTGAGCAGGGCAAATTATGCTGTAGACTCTAGGGTTATTGTTTAACGGGAACAGCCAAGTCTTCAAAGAATTGGTTGAAATCGCCGGTTGATCGGTATTTGGTTCCAGACATTTGCCGCGCAGTGTGATACGCTTCGGCCACCCCATTTAACTCTGCGTATTTTCGGGATGTTGACAAGGCCGGAGTTAGAGCATCTAAGGGTTCTGAAGGGAGAGTACCAGGAGAACAGCCTCTGGATCTCAGCCGAACCACCTCCATAGAGAGCCTTGTGTACCATGCAGAGGGCCTTAAATTTGACTTGTTGCTGGACAGGGAACCAACTGAGTGACCTTATGGCAGCCGAGGTGGAGTGACCTTTTAGTATGATCATCAATAGTCGAGCTGCAGTGTTTTACAGTGACTGAAGTTTGGTTTTCTGAGACTGGTCGATACCCATGAACAAGGCATTGCAATAGTCTAGTTTTGAGAGAAAAAGCCCTACTACAACAGTTTTTTAAGCTCCTGAGGGATGAATGGAAAGATCTTACGAAGACTTTTCAGTAAATAGAAACAGGAGGAGGTTAAACTGTTAACCTGGGTTGAGAAGTTACGTTGATTGTCAAAGATTACACCGAGGTTCCTAACCTTGGTAGTGAGGGAAGGACAATCTCCTTCCTGTGTTGGCCACCAGGTTTTATTCCATAGTGAGGGACATTTCCCGAAATCCAGTACCTCGGTTTTCTCTGTGTTAATTTCAAGAAAGTTTTGGCTCATTCAGCTCATAATATCTGCAAGACAGGTGTGGATGCTGCTGGCCACAATCTGTGGTTGTTCTGCAACCGATACCATGAGCTGTGAGTCATCGGCATAGGAGACCAGCGAAAAACCATGCTTTCCAACAAGTTTGGCCAGATGGGTGACATACACGTTAAAAAGTGTGGGAGACAGATTGCATATTGCGAGTCATAAGTGTTAACGCTGACGTGTATCATTAGGATTTTTTAAAGTGCGGATTTGACATTTCCGTCATGCCTCGCATCTATGTGTAATCTTTGTGACTTATAGGTCTCTCCATCATGTTAACGGTCAATAATTAAAGCAATAGTTAAAGAAATATAACTTAAAAAACATTTTCTCTCAAAGCTCAAATAAGTGAAAATACTGAACAAGTGCAACATAAGAGGTACTGCATCTGCATTGGTCCTTTAAATACCCCTAGTGTCTTGGTCTCGCTTGCGTGTCCCGCCTGTAGATATTCAGACAGCCTACTTGCAGAATTTCATGAGGCCTAAATAGCCTGCACAAAATGAAAAGGAGGGCAAGTAGAAGAGAAAGAAAGAGAAAAGCAGAGGGAACATTTCTACACCAGCTTCTCGAGTTACATCATCACCTAACTCCTTGTACAATTTGTAGCCTTTATTCCTTTTGTGTCTTGTAGCTCAGTGAGAACACTTTCTCCACTGAGGTCTCAAGGTTGATTTTAAAGCATCAGGATCTCAGTCAGACAGCCAGTCGAGCAATTTCATAGCTTCTTCCTTGGAGGAGACAGCCACTTGCTTGTAGTGGAGGGGAAAAGGAGCCTGAAGGGACCGGCCATATATAGAGGGAGCTGACGTTTAGTCACAGGCTTAAAGTGCTACATTTTGCTAAAGTCACAGTCTAGCTATCCTACTCTCGAATCCAAGAGAACTGGGTTGGATCTCCTGGCCGCTTTCAACATTTCTTCCTTAATTCAATAAAAGTGAACATCAGCTAGGACATCAGGCATGAAGTTGTTAATTTGAAAGGCGTTAAGGTCCTATGGACTCTGACTAGTTTCAACGGTTGATCTTCTGGTGTCCTAAGAAAGCAGCGAATCTGAACTTGGAAGTATTCACTTAGGTCAGTATCAACCAATGAATTCAAGATACCACACACTCGTAGGCTGTTCCTGAGTGATTGTTTTTCACCAACCTGAAATTTGTCATTGAGCAATTAACAGCATTGCTTTAGATCATGCACCCAAACCTCCAAATTGTACATTTAATGTCTTTCCTCTGCCATTGCCACCTCCAAGTGGCCCACACGTTAGGTTAGTATTCTGTGAAAGGTGATCGAGCCAAATGGCTTTCCTAAAATCTTGGCACATGGCACTCAGAATTCGTTCAGCATGAAGTGAATATCGCCTTTCCATATTTTCCAGAGTTGAGCAGCCAGAGGAGGCTTCTGTAGGAGATATGGATAAAATTGAAGGTTTAGCTCTGTTTGCCATTCTCAGTGCTTGGATCACATGTTTAATAATTGGGCCCTTTGCTGATTGCGGCTTCTTCAGCATTGGAGTAAAGAGGCTGCAAAAGAGGCAACTCTGGAGGTGCAAGAGCTCAACAAAAAATCCCAGCTACATATTATGAGCGGGTCGTTGGCAAATCAGGAGGGAAAGTGTATTAAAACCTAACTCATGGAGGAGGAGCTTCGCGGGCAACCAAGATGGCCGCGTAAGCTCGGAGCTCCGCGGACCTTCCGATCCTCCTCATATATTCTGCTTGCTATCCTGTTCCACGAGGGTGGATTCTTATTGCTGATGGTCTACTGAGGCGAGAACTGCTTTCCGTTTTCGAATCGGTGGTTCCTGCGCTGAGCTACGTCGAGTGGAACTCCGTGCCAGTACTGTGCCATTGTCTCTCCGATCTCCGCCGCTCCGCACGATTGATCTGCGGAGTGCCTGCCTGACGTCTCTACTGGCGGAGTCCTAGTGCCTGCAGCGCGTTCCTACGCCGGCCTGATCTAAATTTCCAGTCCGGACACCCCACTCAGCTCGCTGGGGTCGGGCTTGGCTGGCACAGCCCTTTGTCCTCATCGGAACCAACATGGCGGGCAGAGGTGATCCCGACAAGACATCGAATAGAGGAGTCCGCGGGAAATCACAGTCGCAACAGAGCAAGATTGAACGCTATACCCAGCCGAAGACACCGCCCGTTACGGGACCCTCTGCCAAGGGCCTTCCACCTACGGGCTCGCCCGACGGCTCCGAGCCTACCCTGAGCGACATTATGGGAGCCACCAGTTTTCGGGCTGAAATGCAACAGCAAAATTAGATCTTGGCCCACAAGGTGGATACTATGGCCGTTGACCTGACTCTCATTAGAGCCGATCTGGGCAAAACTAATGATAGAGTGAAAACGTTGGACATTAAGACCTCCAGCCTGACGGCCGATGACTCGGACCTGCAAACTGAGGTCCGAAACCTGCGGATGACCGCTGACCAATTCTCGAGGAGGCTGGAGGACTTTGAGGGACGTGCCAGGCGGCAAAATGTACGCATTGTTGGTGTCCCGGAGGGATCGGAGGAAGCGGCGACGGACCTTTTTGTTGAAGAACTGATAAAATCCCATTTGTCACCGTCTGGCCTTAGTAACTTTTTCTCTGTGGAGCGTGCCCACCGGGTGCCGGGCGGCCCGCCTAAGACGGGCGTGGCGCCTAGACCCATTGTGGCACGACTTCTCAATTTCCGCGATCGGAACGCGGTCCTGCAAGCATCCAGACGACATGGGCCGCTTCAGTACCAGAACGCCGAAATTCACTTCTATCCGGACTTTACCAGGGCGGTACAACGGCAGCGCCAAAGCTATGCCGGGGTGAAGAGATGATTGCGGGATATGGGATATAAATATTCCATGATGTTTCCTGCCAAACTCCGGATCGAACATGAGGGCCGTGCCCTGTTTTTTGACTTTGCCGAGAATGTGAGTGACTGGTTGGACACATTGTCGCCGCATCGAGACGCTCGAGATGACCATGATGGAGGTGCGGCTGGTGGCCCGGATCTATGAGACTTGGCTCTACAGTAGGGACACCGATGTTCGTGACCCCGCTTCATTGGACTGCCGGGTATCGTTCTTTTACCCTGTTGACTTTCCTGTTGATACATGGAGGGTGGCGGGAGGTGTTCGCGGGGATTCCTTACTCCTCTGGGTCTCTTTTTGTAGAGTAGTTTCTGGGGCGACAGGCACACTGCTGGTTGGGGGGGCTTTTTAGTCTAATGCAGGGGTGCAGGGTGGGGGGTGCAACTATGCAAGTTTATTTGTTTGTTCGTTCTCTCTCTTCTCTTTCCTTCAGGCATTGGATCGTGTTTACTGCTGTTTACTTGATGTTTGGGTTGGCTGGGATTGGGTGGGACGGGTTGCGGGATGATGGGGGGTAGGAAACTGAAAGTGATCAGTTGGAATGTTAATGTGTTGGGTGATCGAATTAAGAGAGGAGTGGTGATTCAACTGCTTAAACGACATATGCCCGATATTGTGTTTTTACAGGAGACGCATTTGGTGGGCAACTCTTGTAAGGCCCTTAACCGTAGGGGCTACAAGATGGTGGCCCACTCTGGGTTCTCTTCGGGCTCCCGAGGGGCGGGTGTCTTGGTGCGTGCGTCCCTTCCCCTGGAGATAGACGCCACTGTGATTGATGAGAGGGGACGCTACGCCGCGGTGGCGGGGAGGTGGAAGGGGCGTTCCCTAGCGCTACTTTCGGTTTATGTTCCCCCGGGCCTGCAATCTAGTACGTTCCAAGACCTTGGTGCCGCCATACTGTCTCTGCCCGCTGGCCTATTGATAATGGGGGGTGATTTCAACTCAGTCTGCTCTGGCTCCCTTGACCGCCAACCGCCGAGAGATCTCCGTAGTTCCCAATTGTGTTTGCCTTCCTTCCTTGATTCTATGGGTTTGGTGGACAGTTGGCGACTGCTACATCCCGTGCTCCGCCAATTTTCCTTTCTGTCGAGTGCCCACTGCAGCCTTTCCCGTATAGACTATGTACTGACCCTTGCCGCGCATGCATCTGCCGTGTCTGAGGCCCGCTTTCTGGCACGGGGTATTTCGGATCACTCCCCGCTGTGGGTCTCGTTTGATTTTACCATTGCGCTGTCTGATCGTCCGGTTACGGTGAATCCGTGGTATTTCCGTAATCCCAAGACTCGGGCACTCCTTGCTAAGGCCATCGACCTCTTTTTCTCCGAAAACGTGGGCTCTGTTGGATCGGCTATCACCTTGTGGGAGGCTTTCAAGACTGTGTTGAGGGGTGAGGCTCTTGCTCTCATTGCCGAGGCCAAGCGAGTCAGAGACGCCGACCTCGCGCGTATTGAAGACGAGGTCTTGGACCTCGAGTCCCGTTTAGGGCCCGAGCCCGACCCCTCTCTCTTGCATGACCTTTCCCTTAAACAAGCGGAATATCACGATCTCGCCACAAATGTTGCCATTACCCTTGTCAAAGAACAACAAGGTCGTATTTAAGATGTTGGGGACAAGGCCGGAAAGTTGCTGGCTTGGCTAGACAGGCGTGAGATGGCCAGCCGTGTGGTACCCGAGATTTTGGGCGATGACGGTGTGACCGTCACGGACCAGAGTGCCATTGTCGAGTCCTTTGCGGATTATTTTCGGGGTGTCTACACTTCCAACTCTGACCGTTCCGAGGCTGACTCGGCTGCGTTCCTCTCGACGATTGACCTTCCCTGTCTCTCTGAAGATGACCGTGCCGACTTAGATCGAGACATATCCGCTGACGAGGTCGCCTTGGCGATCCGTGCGTTAAGGTCGGGTAAAGCAACCGGCCCCAATGGTATCCCGGTCGAGTTATACAAAATTCGACCGGACGTGGTATCCCCGCACCTGCGGACTATGTTTTTGAAGGCACGAGACGAGGGCCTCCTCCCCTTGGATCAGCGACTAGCCACCATCGTGGTTATTCACAAAGAGGGCAAACCGAGAGATGTGTGCCGATCATACCGCCCCATTTCTCTCCTCAATGTGGAGCCCAAGATCCTGGCTAAATTACTCGCCAATCGGCTGATTGGAGTCATTGGCGATTTGGTACACCCTGACCAGTCGGGCTTTATTCCCCGCCGTAACACTGCCCTTAATCTGCGTCGGCTCCATGGTGTTATGGCCAGAGCTCACACCCTGGATGAACCGGCGATACTTGCCTCCCTAGACGCCACGATGGCCTTTGACTCCCTTGAGTGGAGTTATCTTTGGGCGGTACTAGCGAAATTTGGCTTTGGACCGTGCTTCCTGAGTTGGGTGAGACTTCTTTACGCTTGCCCACTGGCTAATGTCACAGTTAATGGCCGCGTGTCGGCTTCCTTTGCCCTTCACCGGGGTACCCGGCAGGGCTGCCCCCTGTCACCTCTCCTCTTTGCTCTGGCTCTGGAGCCGCTTGCGGCCATGCTGCGTGTACACCCGGACTTGCATGGTATAACCTGGGTCCCAGGCTTTGAGGATAGAGTTTCCCTGTACGCAGATGGCATCCTGCTTTACCTTACTTACCCCAACAAGTCGCTCATTGTGGCATGCGACGTGATCAGACTGTTTGGCCGCCACTCTGGCCTGATCATCAATTGGGCTAAATCTTCCCTTTACATTCTAAAGGGAGACACGCCTCGCCTCCCTAGAGGCTGCGATATCCAGATGGCCGGTCAGGGATTTAAGTATCTGGGAATTTACATTTCCGGTACTCCTAAGGCGCGATATGATCACAATCTCCTTCCCCCTCTCCAGCGCCTACGGAGAGATGTGGGCAGCTGGCGCAAGCTCCCGCTCTCTCTCCTGGGCCGGGCAGCTTTGTTTAAAATGATGTCTTTGCCCAGATTTCTGTACGCCCTACAGAACACTCAGGACCCGGTCCCGGCTCGCTATTTTCGTGAAATTGAAAGCTTACAACGCGCATTGCTCTGGGAGGGTCAACCCCGTGTAGCCATCCAGAAGCTCACATTGCCGTGGTACGACGGGGGCATCGCCCTACCGGATGTGCGTCGGTACTACTGGTCCTCCCAGCTCACTGCAATCAACCATGGTTTCTATGGCCCCGTGGATAGTCCAGGCTATGCAATGGATAGATGGCTTTTGCGCGGTGGTAACTACTATCGCGCCCTTTACTCTAGATCCTTTGATCGACGCCTGTCGGGCCCAACCAAAGCAGCGGTTCACACTTGGCGGACGATTACTAAAGCACAGGGTTGGCAGGGCAGACTGACTAGATTTACCCCACTGTACGACTCTGATATTCTGGGAAGGCTGTGGCACACCAAGGGCTTTGATAAATGGGACCTCATAGGTATCTCCAGGGTGGACGACATGGTTATTAAGGGCGACTTTAAGACCTTTTCTCAACTGCAAGCCGAATATCAACTGGGTGGTTCGGAATTTTTCCGGTACGCTCAGCTAAGGCATGCGTTGCTCCCTGCCAGACTGGCGGAAGGTGAGATTCCCGAAAGTTCCCCCCTGGAGGACAGGATTCTGGATGGCCATATGCCTGACAGTGCTATTTCCCTGTCCTATAAGAAGTTGATAAATGTTCGAACTGACCTCCTCCTGTGCTTGAGAGATCAATGGATGGCGGACGGCCTGGAACTTGACGACGAGGACTGGCAGAGTGCGGTGTCCTCCCCTAAGGAGGTCGCTATCTCCTCCCGTCTTCGCCTGGTACAATTCAAAATCCTACACCGGGTATATGTTACTGGCCCCCGTCTCTTGCGTATGGGATTTTCGCCCGATGGCCTTTGTCGTCGTGGTTGTGGGGCGCTTGCAACCTTTCTGCATATTCTGTGGGAATGCCCCGTCATTGCCCCTTATTGGGCGAAAGTGCACCGCATTATGGGAGAGGTGACTGGTGTGGCCCTGGCAGTGGAGGCGCGGAGATGCCTTCTTAACGTCTGGGAACCGACGGATTGCAACACTGCGCAGACTCGTTGGACGACATTGGGCAATATGATTGCCAAGCGTGATATTGCACAGAAGTGGGGTGCTGCTGCGGCCCCCCTGGTGGTACAATGGAAAGCCAACATGGACTGGTGCATGTTCAGGGAGAAGACGGTTTATACTGCCAGGGGGAGGCCTCAGACATGAAATAAAGTATGGGGGGCATGGAATGCATACAGGGGAGATGTGTGTCTACCACCGGAACCTGCCCCACTGGATGAACGCCTATCACTGTAGCCTGTAACACCAACTGTTTCCTGCAGTTTCTATTTCTCCTGATCTTTCCTCCCCCCCCTTCCCCATTCTACCACTAGTTCTTTCAACGAATCTCTACCTGTCCTCCCTTGCCTTGACCGACTCCAATACATCTCTGTTGTTCCATTGCCAATCTTTCGCGCCTTTCGGCGTTTCCTTTCTTGGTTTAGTTATCTTTCTTAATAAAATAGAAAAACAACCTGCAATGTCCTGATGTGTATTGCCTTGCACTGTTTTTCTCCTGAGTCTATGCTGCCTTGCCTCCGGGATGTTGGGCTGAATAGCTGTGTGCTCTTTCATAATAAAGGTTTTAAAAATGTAAAAAAAAAAAAAAAAACCTAACTCATGAAGGAGGTACCTCATTACCAACTGAAATATTTACAAGGGCCTCTCCCTAGGTAGGGATATCATCAGTCCCACCTGCAGTACAAGTCAGACGGGGTCCAGCGTTGAAGTATGGCATTAGCCAAGGCCAGCATCTTGGCATTAATGAAAATACTCCCCTCTGACCTGGGAGTTTCAGCTGGGAGGTCCTCTGCAGGCGTCACTGGCGATCCACAATGCCAGATCGCAGTGGAGCGGTTTAATGTGCCCTCCCAGTCTGGGGGCCCCAAGTCAGCACTGAGGATCAGGGATAGTGGCTGTTTGAGGAGGTATGTTCCAGCCTGTCTTTACAGCTGCTGCTCTAATCTCACTCTTCCTTGCCAGTCTAGTTGCGGTGTCTTGTCCCTACCAAGGGGGACGGTGCCCCCTGTTAGGTGGGTGCCGGAAGCAGGCAGTTCACTTGGGCTATGAGTCGCCGATATCCGGCAGCACTGTAGCAATCTTGGAATGTTGTTCTGGGGCGGGTGGTCAAGCTTGGTGGGCACATTAATTCTTCCCCTACATAGGCATCGGTAAAATTACAGTGTTACTGTGTTACCCTTCGCTTCTTCTGCTAGGGATGTTGTTAGTTGCTTCCCATCAATACCAAACCATGCTTCCTTGCAGACTTTTATGTTGGTTGACCTCGGGTGTTCAAGAACGGGTCTACATGGGTCCTGGCCATAGGTACAATCCCCATTGAATCCACCATTACGTTTTGTAGATGTGGTAGGTCCATTGCTACTCTCTGTTGGCACCATGCCAAGAGCCTGATTAGTAGAGCCTCAACTAAAAAAATAGTGGATCTGGTTCCTCCCAGTTCGGTCAGAGACTGTAGGGCAGTAGTACGGTACTTGTCACAACTGATCCTTTGAATCAATAATTCTAAGCAAGCACAGTCGAGCACACCGAACATCCTTAGGTTTACGATGAACTGGATGAGAGCCAACTCACTAAAAGTGAACCTAGATAAGACAGAGGTTCTAGCAATCACCACAGGTGGTAACCCCATGGCATATTATTTATGGCCACAGGAGTTAGGTTCCACACGGAAACCGGTACCTGTTGTGAAGAGTCTGGGTATTAAGTTGAACAATAAGTTGCCACTGATAATCAGATGATAACAGTGGTAGGAAACTGTGTGGGCCTACTGAGGCAACTTCGTAAATTGGTACCCCTCCTATCTTTCTCAGCAATGCGAATTGCGGTGGCGGCACTGATTGTGTTGTGACTGGACTATGGAAATGTGCTATATATTGGGCTCCAGGACAAGTTGCTGGGGAAGCTCCAAGTGGTAATGAACGATGCAGCAAGATTAATTTTCAAGCTTCCAAAGCGGTCACATTCTACACCATTGCTGCAACAATTGCATTGGCTTCCAATTAAACAGAGGATTAGGTTCAAGGGCTTATGTATTACACATAAGACCCTGTATGGCATGGTACCAGTCTACATTAAGGACCACGCCGGGACAACACCTACTGTTGTCCGAGTTAAACTTGTTGAACAGCCCACAGTTTGATCAATCGACCAAGGGTGGACGGGCTATCCCAGTACCAATACCCCAGTTGTGGAATAAACTGCCGGAAAGTTTACGAGGGGAAGTTACATTCCTTCCATTCAGTAAGAAACTGAAAACTTTTTTGTTCAAGTAGGTCTTTGGACAAGATTAGCTTTGAACGAATGGGCATTAAGACAAGTAATAACTGGTGTTAGGCTGTAAATTCCCATCAAGCGCTAAGAGACCGTTGGTAATTTGGCACTATATAAGTGAAACCTTACATAACATAACTTGTACTTCATAATAGACTTGACACAAAAGCAGAAGATACTTGAGAGCAAAAGTATAGCTCTCAGCTTCAGTATTATTACATGTTGAGAGTGTGCCTTTGCAAATAGTTCTAGTGAGAGGTTGATCCGTTTGAGATCCCACATTCAAAATGAATGCAGCTGTCTCTATTAACAAATGTTCTTAGAGGGGGAATCCTTTCAGCAGAAACTTCTCTAGTTCTACTACAGAAGAGATCACAGAACTGACTGGGATAGTTTCAACTTGTCTCCTCAAAATCTGGACTTTTGGGAGCACCTTTCCTTACGGTAATTAAAGTGTGTACTACTGAATGAAGAATAAGAATTGAATAAGAATTGAATAAGAATGAGAATTAAGAATAAGAATGAGAATAAGAATAAGAATAAGAATGCCATACAGTGCAGAAGGGAGAAAACCTCCCACCAATGGATTAGGCTTTGTCTGGAAAGCTATGCACTTTTGATACATAGAAGTTAATCTGCTTAATATTTCTGCAACACTTAACAACGCTGGCAGGTATTGAACTGATTTAATTAGTGAAGCTATAGATTTGGCAAATGTAATTTAATTGCCTAGAGGCTACGGTCTACTGATAGTGATTTTGAAGGGAAGCATAACTTGCTTTCGTGAGTTAGATGATTATGTAAAGTCGAATGCTTTTATCTACTCAGATACACTGCAACTATTGCCATGCATTTGTGAGACTTTTCATGGATCAGACTTTATCCTGAATGACAGAAATTTGAACTGGCAGTTGACCAGGTTCAATATATATCAAGAGAACATTGGTAAGTGGAGGTGTGCATCTGGCTGTAGTCTTCTATGTGGCTAAACCAAGAATGGTTTCCTTCTTAGTCACTTTTTGCTATTTTGTGGTGAAAGGATAAGTTAATTACCTGTAATCCTAGTTCTCTTCCAGGGGTATCCTCATCAATAGTCATAAGCACTGAATATTCCCGCCCAAGTGCGGGGACCCCGGAAATAATATAAAATTATATACGGATATCACATATATCTAGCTCCACATATATGTAAGAACATATATCATTTTTTCTCACACCAATGCAGCCCCAAACTGAGGCTAAACAATGTAATTACCCATACATATACTGTATTTGCAAGGATATAAAAAACACATTAGGTCAAATAGTACCTGAACTCTGTGTTTTAATGAGCAAAACACTCATAAACCCTGAAAATTGCTAATACATAGACCTTGTTAGCCCACAGGCTGCATTGTAAAGCAATAGCATAGAAAATGAAAGCATTTTCAACAAAAACTGGCACCGTGCCTTAAAGGCAGCCATGACCCCTAGCTACCTATCATGCCTCAGGGGTGACAGTTAGGTCAGTTGTTCTTTGCATAACCCTGAAAGTCAGGGTTCAACCATAAACTGTAAACATTTTTAAAACGTCTCATTAACCTGGGGAGGCAGGTGGGTTGCTCATGACTTTGATGAGGATACCCCTGGAAGAGAACTAGGATTACAGGTAAGTAACTTATCCTTCTCTTCCTGGGGATCCTCATCAATTGTCATAAGCACTGAATAGAATAGCAATCCCACCACCTGCATGTAAATGAGAAACACATGACCCAACCAAAGAGTGTAATAGACGAAAATCAGCTATTGAACAGATTCCGCAAGGAGGCCTGGCGTACTTGTGTATCTGCTCTAGTGTCTGACTCTAGACAATAGTGTCTGGTAAATATATGAACGGACCTCCAGGTCGCCGCCTTACAAATCTCAGACATGGGCACATTATGCAGAAAAGCCGTAGTAGCTGCTTTTCCTCTGGTGGAATGCGCTTTAGGAGAAAACCCCAGGGTCTTCTGCGCCAATTGGTAAACAAGTTTGATACAAGAAACTATCCACCTTGAAATAGAACGTTTCGAGGCTGCATAACCTGGTCTGATCGATCCATAGTTGACAAATAACTGATCAGACTTCCGTATCGTTTTGGACTTATCAAGATTACATTTCAGAACTCTTTTCAGGTCCAACAAATGCAATGCCGTCTCAGCTGGAGTGGAGGGATTGGGGAAAAAGGTGGGCAGAGAAATGGTCTGGTTTACATGAAAATCTGATACCACCTTAGGTAGGAAAAAAGGATGTGTTCTCAACACTACTCTATTCAGATGGAACACTGTGTAAGGCTCTTTGGAACAGAGAGCCTGAATTTCGCTCACCCTGAAAAGCTGACGTGATTGCTACCAAAAAAGCAGCCATTCACGAAATATGCTGCAAAGTTGCTTTATAAATGGGTTCAAAAGGTGGACCCATCAATTTTGATAGCACCAGGTTCAACTCCCAGGGGGGTGACTGAGGTCGCTCTAGAGGGTAAACCTTTTTCAACCTCTGCAGAAAATCCTTCACAGCTTGCAACTGGAAAAAAGAAGGTTGGGAAGGTGAACGCCTATAAGCTGTTATAGCAGCCAAATGCACCTTAATCGAATTAAACTTCAACCCTGCTTTAGCAAGATACAATAAATAACGAAGAATAACTTCTTCCTGGCCCTTGATAGGATGGATGACAATTGTTCTGCATACACCATATATAGAAACGCTTCCACCTGCATGCACAAGAATGTCTTGTGGAAGGACGTCTTGCCTCTTAAGATGGACATGCAGTCCTGCGGCCGTCCTAGGTGGCCGTATTGTATGACCTCAGGAGCCATGCTGCCAAGTTCAGTGACGGAAGGTTGAGAAGATGAATCCTCCCGTTCATCTTGGATAGCAGGTCCGGCCTGCAAGGCAACTTCCTGTGCGGAGTCACTGATAGATGGAGAAGGTCCCTGTATCACCATTGTCTCTGCCAATCGGGAGCAATGAGGATCATCGTTGTGTAAGAGTTCGTCAGCTTGCTCACCACCTTCGGGATCAGTGGAAGGGGTGGAAAAACGTACACAAATTCCCCTGACCAGTCTATCAAAAGGGCATTCCCTTTCGATCCTGGTCGGTAGAATCTTGAGGCGAAGTCTCGGCATTTGGTGTTCCTCGTCTGTGAAGAGATCTATGGTGGAACGACCCAAAGACTGGAAGATGCCTTCGACTACCTCGTCGTTGAGAACCCAGTCCTCTCTGTCTTCGAAATGCCGGCTTAGAGCGTCTGCCCTCACATTCTGTTCACCTGGGAGGTGGACTGCTGTGATTGACAGATTGCGAGCCAGGAGCCAATGCCAAATGTTTTGGGCCTCCAGCGAAAGTCCGTGAGCGTGTCCCTCCCTGCTTGTTCAGGTAGTACATTGTGGTGGTGTTGTCCGTCTGTACTAACACTGACAAGTTCTGAATCGAGGGAAGGAACGCTTTGAGAGCTAAGTGGACTGCCCTCAACTCCAGCATGTTCATGTGATAAGTACGCTCTTTCGGGGACCACAGACCTTGCATTTGGAGATGACCCATGTGTGCTCCCCATCCTTGCAAAGATGCATCCGTGATTAACGTCCGGGCAGGAGGAGGCTGATGGAACCGAATTCCGACCTGCATATTTCTTCTTTGTCCACCAAGGAATGGCTGCTCGCGCTGCGTCTGACAGTGTGATTGTCGTCCCAGCATGGTGATTGCTGGTCACACTTGTCCTCCAGATCCTGCTGAAGAGGACGCATTCGAAGTCTGGCATTCGGGACCTGGAAAATGCAGGATGCCATCGACCCTAGTAGGGAGGCTATCCTTCCGCCCTTAGGTCTTAGCTGCGAAGCACCAGTTGACACTTCTGAGCTATGGAACACTGTCTCTCTTCCAAAGGAAACACTTTTCCTACATCGGAGTCTAGCAGAGTTCCTAGGAAGTGTATCTTCTGCGTAGGCTGTGACACTGACTTGTTGAAGTTCACATGCAGACCCAACTGGTGGCAGAGGTTGATGCAGCTCAAGAATTGATTTCTTACACTGCCTGGGGAAGGACCTTTCAACAGCCAATCGTCCAGGTATGGGTACACGAAGACACCCCTGCGGCGTAGAGCGGCCGCTACCACTGCGACACACTACGTGAAAACTCGGGGGGCTGACTTCAACCCGAACAGTAGGACTTTGAACGGATAGTGAGAGGTCCCCACTCGGAACCAAAGGAATCTTCTGTGATTGTGAGCGATCGGCACATGAAAATATGCATCTTGTAGGTCCAGCGAACACATCCAATCTCCTCTCCTGAGATGTGGATATATTTGATGAAGCGCCAAGAGGCGAAACCTTTCTTTTTTGACATACAGATTGAGTGTTCTTAAGTCCAGAATGGGTCTGTATTCTGCCTTCTGGTCCTTTTTTCTGACTATAAAATATTGAGTATACACTCCTTTCCCCCTTTGAGAGATTGGCACCCTCTCGATGGCTGACTTGTCGAGAAGGATCGCCACTTCCTTTTTTAGAAGGTCCAGCTGATGACTTGATGCTGGCATTGGAGGTACGGGCGGAGACAGGTGTTGGAAACGAAGACAGTATCCATTCTGAAGTGTAGCTAACACCCAGCGATCTTTTGTAATGGTATGCCACTCTTCCATATGATGCGCAATGCTCCCCCCCCCACTGGAGTGGTTAGCAGCGCTGGGGGAAGGAAGGACTCATTGTTTAGATTGGGCTTTGTTTCGATTGTTGCCCTGGCGCTAATTTCCACCGCCTCTGGAATTATGCCTGCCTCTATATTGAGATTTCTGCTGCCCCTGTTGGTCCTGACCCTTATGCCACTGAGGGGTTTGAACCCTCTGCTTGGAAGAGCCTTTATTGAAGGGGCGAAACCTTCGTCAAAACTCTTTTTTTCTTTTCAAGACCCATGGCTTTTAAGAGTGTCCAATTCTGCTTTCATCCGCTGCATCTCTTCATCCGTTCTTGCCCCAAACAATGATGTTCCTGAAAACGGCAGGTTCAAGATACGGGATTGAGCTTCAGGTTTCAATGCAGTAAGACACAGCCAGGAAGACCTTCTTGCACACACTCCGTGAGCATAGCCATGCGCTGAGAGGGTCGCACCGTCCGCTGCAGAGCTGATGATTTGGTTGGAGACTTGGATGCTCTCCAAAAGAATCTCCTCAAAGTCTACCCTATCCTCCTGCGGAAGTTTCTCGATGAACCGCTGCAGAGAATCCCACAGGGACCTTTCATAACGGCCTAGAAGCGCTTCCGCATTGGAAACTTTTAGGAGGGAGGCTGAGGTGTTGCAGACTCTTCTTCCCCATGAATCCTGTGACTTGCTCTCCTTATCAGGAGGTACCGTAGAAGAGGAAGCTACAGCAGGGGATTTTCTCGCCGCTGCAATAATTACCGAGTCTGGTGGCGGATCGGCTCTGTGGAAGAGTGGATCCTCCTCTGGCGAGCGGTATTTATTGAGAATCCGCGCTGGACCGGCCCTTATTGTCGCTGGAGTGAGGAACACCTCCATGACCGGTTCAATAAACCCCAGATCCAAGGGTAGAAGGGGTTTGGGTGCAGACCTGTGGTACAAAGTCTCAAAAATAACGGAGGTTTTGGTCTGTTGCGTTGTCATGGGGACTCCTAGCTTAAGAGGCTCTCTGCCCAAGATGTGAAAGGGTAAAGGTACCTTCAAGGGATTTTGTTTTTGTTGTTTTCAGCGTTTGTAGCACAATTATCACTTTAAGACCCAAAGAAATGTTGGTCTGGTGTGCACATATGCAACAAATGTTACTAGTTCAATTTGAAATAGTCACATCAAATGATCTAAATATAAAGAACAGAAAAGGGTGTATATGAAGAATTGGTATTTAATACATTAAAAGAATCTAAGCAGACGGGTACAGACAACATATATCAAACAGTGTTGCAACAAGTACATGTTCTTTAAACAAATAAAACACTTCATTGAAACACTTGTGAGCACTTTCCTTCTTTGGTACAGTTCATGCACTGATTTTGACGAAGAAAAAGCGAGAGTCGACGTTTCGGTCTCTTATAAATAGATTGATGAGACCATCCTCAGGCAAAAGAGATGTATACGAGGACCCCGAATATCAGAAATAGAAGCAATCGGAAACAGAATAAATTTTGTTTTCGATATGTGGTAGTTCGCCAATACTACTGAGCATGGACGAGTCTTTATTTATAAAGAGTTTAGATACAGCCAAATCAATGTGGAGCGGCTTTTAGGGAAAATTGTCACCGTGAGTTACACAGCTTGGATTCGTGAATACACAAATTATCACGATCAGCTCCCAGTGGCCAGGAGAGTTGAAGGTCTTTGTACCTTATGTAACGGAGCAAATCGTATCGTCCAGCAGAAGTCTCTGCCCAAGATGTCCTGGAAGGTAAAAATGTCATCCACAGGAGATATTCTGATGGAGGACTGTCCGTTAAGGTCAGAGAATAGTCCCTATGAGATTGAGTAGGGGAAGAGGAAGAAGTGGGAGATCTGCGTTCCCTTCTGCTCCTAGACCTGGACCTCCGTGTGCTGGAGCGCACCGGGGTGCATGATCGTTCTCTGGGCCTGGACACTGGCCTGTTTCGATCTGCTGCCAGCCTGGCCGCTGTTTTTTGTCCGACGCCCAATGATGGAGAGGCCTGTACCATGTTGGTGATAATCTGATGGAGCGCGACTTCTAAGTATCTCTCCTCACAGGCAAACTTGCTGGAGGGGGTGATCTCCTCTGTTCATGTGTCGAACGAGCAGCAGAGTGCCTGGACCTCTCACTGTTGGAGGAATATATCACCACAACTGGGGACCTGTTCCAGTGAGAGGAGTGAGAGCCTGAAGAAGATGATTAAATGCTCACTGGAGGCGAATTCTCTCTGGAAAAGCTTCTAGAAATGGATCTTGAGTGACTCCGTGCTGTCTGATCCGCTGGACCCCTCTTTCTTCTAGCAGTAAGACTCCTGCTCCCAGGAGAATGTTCTGTAGACCTAGAGTGTCCCCCTGAGGTCAACTCTCCCTCTGCCGCCAACGTCGTCTGCGGAGATCTCTGCTGCAACGTGTTCTGTGCCCGAGCGACGGAGCTGGTAAACTCTACGTGTAGCTTTCTGTGCAGAGGCCAGTTGAGCTTCTCCTTACGGAGATCTCTGGCTCGACGTCGAACACCTCTGGGGTTCAGATGGAGAGACTTGCCTCGACGTCGGGCTTTGGTATTAATAAGCAGACGACTTATGACTCTACGTCGAGCGTCTATGCTTTGACGCTGACGGAGGATGCTTTGACGACGAGCGTCGGTGGTGCACCGTCGACGAAGACTGCCTTGACGTCGAGCGCCGGTGATGAGGCGACGACGGGGTGCGCCTCGACGTTGAGCGCCGGTGGTGAGGCGATAGAGTAGGCCTCGACTCGAGCGTCGACGATGAGACGCAGACGGAGTAAGCCTCGACGTCGGACACTCATGACTAGGCGTCGACGGAGGAAGCTTCGCCGTCGAGGGCTTGCGATGCTGCATCGATGAAGGCTGTCTCAACGTTGAGCTCCTATGCGTCAACGGAGACCTCTCCCACGACGCCGAACCTTGCCTGGTTGACGTCGGCGGAGGTACCTTGGATCTCGACGTTGAAGTCTTCATCGTCGATGGAAAGTGTCTCGTCTTCGACGCCGATCCCGACGCCGCAGGTGAACAAGTCGGGACTTCTCTCTACGTTGATCGCGCCCTTCATTTTTTCTGCCTCTTAGGAGACCTAGTTCTTTCAGAGAGGCCATAAATTCTTATCCTCTCTCTATCTTTGAGGGTTCTCCTAGAAAGATTCTTGTAGTGTTCACAGGAATCTGCTGAGTGTGTCTCAGGGAGAAAGAGGATACACACAGGGTGTGTATCATTCCTGGCCTTCTTCTTCCCACAGGAAGGGCAGGTGTCAAAGAGATAAGGCATTTTGACAAAAATATTCCTTTTTTGAAAGTCAAAAAAGGCAGCACTGGGGGAGTTTCTCTTCGAGGTCCCTGCTGTCTCCTGGGAACGTAACTTGGTACCGGTATGGGATCGGGTCCGGACTGACATGAAGACTTGGTCCCATATGCCTCTCACTATTTAAGGCAGGTCGGCCATTTTTAAAATGGTGGCACTCCCCCGATTACTCTACCAACTACAGAATCATCCATATCCTATTCCTCCCCAGTGGTTTTGTCAAGTAAATTCAGCGCTAGGGCAATTCCTTTGATTGGATTTGATTCGAGGATTTGTAGAGCGCGTAGCTACCCTCGGGCGTCCCAGCGCTATCGTGACAGCTTGGCAGTACTCCTGGGGCTGGATTATTGGGGGAACAACCAGGTTTTCAGCAATCTGCGGAATGAGAGTAGGTTGTTTTCTTTGCGGATGTTGAGGGGGAGGCTGTTCCAGAGCTTGGGAGCGTTGTAAGAAAAGCGGCAGCCGCCCGTGCGTGCTTTCTTTTTTCTGGGGACGCTCGCCAGAAACAGGGTGTCCGACCTGAGCGGTCGGGTTGATTTGTGAAGCTTGATGAGAGGTCTCAATATTGGTGGGCCTTTGCCTTGTAAGATTTTATGGGCGATGCAGAAGGCTTTGAAGGCAATGCGCTCTTGGATGGGAAGCCAGTGAAGCACCTTGAGGGATGGTTTAGCTGATCATCTGGATTTCGTTCCCGTGAGTAGTCTTGCTGCAGTGTTCTGGGCGTGCTGGAGTTTTTTTATGACAGCTGATGGTGCGCCTAGGTATAGGGCGTTTCCATAGTCTAGTCTCGATGAGATGAGGCCCTGGATCAGAATTTTCCTAGACTGGGGGGGGGGGGATAAAAGGAAGGATCTTACGGGCTGCTCGCATGAGCCCAAAGCAGGTGCCGGCTGTCTTTCTTGCTTGGGCTCTGAAGCTAAGGTCTTGGTCTAGCCAAAAGCCTAGGCTTTTGATTTCTTGTTTTGGTGAGGGGGGGGGGGGGGGGGGGGGGAGTGCCCATGCTAGGTGGCCAGGCAAGGGTTTTGGGAAGTTTGTTTGGGTCGCCTAGGAGCATGATTTCGGATTTCTCTCCGTTGAGTTTGAGTCTGGAGTCGCCCATCCATATAGATATATTGTGCAGGCAGGTGACTAGGTTCTCCATTGATTGATCGGCCTGGTTGATGGAGACGACTAGTTGTGTGTCGTCGGCGTAAGTGACCACCTTTATGCCGAATGGTGAGGCGCTGTCGTCCAAGGGGGCCATGTAAACATTAAAAAGTGTGGGGCTCAGGGAGGAGCCCTGAGGGACTCCACAGTTCAGGGGGAGAGATTCGGAGTGACCGTGGCTGTTGGCAACTTGGAAGGTCCTGTGTTCCAAGAATGATTTTAGCCATGCCAGGGAGGTCCCCGAGATGCCCGTTTTTCGGAGGCGGTGGAGGAGGATGGTGTGGTCCACCGTGTCGAAGGCGGCACTCAAGTCCAGGAGGATCACTGCCACTGATCCTCCTGCGTCCAGGATTGACCGTGTCTCCTCTGTTACGGCCAGGAGGGCAGTGTCAGTCCCCTGTCCAGGTCTGAACCCGGTCTGTGAGTGGCGAAGGAGGTTGTTAGTCTCTAGAAATGTCGAGGGCTGTTCATTTACAATTCTCTCTGCCACTTTGCTGATGCCTGGGAGGAGGGAGATGGGTCTGAAGTTTGAAGGGTCCAAGGGGTCTAGATGAGGTTTCTTTATGAGTGCCCGAACTATCGCACTTTTCCAGTTGACGGGGACTATCCCGCTGGAGAGAGAGGCATTTATCAGCCTCGTGAGAAGGGGGAATATAGTGGGGGCTACTAGTTTGAGTTTACTCATGGGTGCTGGGTCGTCCGGGGAGCCGCTCTTCACCAGATTGAGAGTGTCCAACAGTCTCTCGATGGAGACGGGGAGGAAGGCTTTCAGGTCTGGTGCGTCTGGAACGATGGGCCCAGCTGGGAGGTCGATTGGGGGATAGGTATTGGGGAAAGTCATTATGATTTTGAGGATTTTGGAAGAGAAGAACTCAGCGAGTTGGGTACATCTGGCACCGGTGGGATCCGTGGCCGGCTGCGGTTCAGGGACTTTCATGAGAGATTTTACTATGCGGTAGGTCTCCTTGGAGGAGTTGGAGGCAGCCAGGATTTTCCCTTCGTAATAGGAAGCTTGTGTATTTTTGATAAGGGTTTTATATTGCTTCATGGCCAATTTGTAAATTTCTTTGTTGTTTGGGTTCCAATCTTTCCTCCAGAGACGTTCCAGTTTTTTGCATTTTTTTCGGAGATCTCGTAGTTCCGAAGTGAACCAAGGAGATTTGAACGAACCCCTCTTACTAGGGAGCTATTTGACAGGGAGAACCACGTCCAGGGACGATTCTATCCAATCTCAGATTTGGGCGTC
This sequence comes from Lissotriton vulgaris, assembly GCF_964263255.1. Classification (NCBI taxonomy): domain Eukaryota; kingdom Metazoa; phylum Chordata; class Amphibia; order Caudata; family Salamandridae; genus Lissotriton; species Lissotriton vulgaris. Next base: position 482,192,624 of record NC_141696.1, read on the forward strand.
TGCTAGTGAGGGATCCGGATTCAAGGCTATGAGCTGGTTGGTCCAGGCATCCGTGTTTAGTTTGTGCCACGGACGCGAAGGCGCTTGGGGTAGAAGGTTGAGGCTGATTTCGCTAGAGATTGGGATTTTGAGGAAGATAAGGTGATGTTCTGTCCAGGGGATGGGTAGGTGTGAGGATGTGGAGAGTTCTGGGATATTTGAGAAGATAGGGTCCAGAAGATGGCCCTTTTTATGAGTGGGCAGGAGGTTTTTCAGGGAGAGGCTGAGTGCTGAGAGATCTTCTTTGAGGTCCCCCGCTATTTTGTTCCCTGGGTCATCGAAGTGGATGCTAAGGTCTCCCAGCACTGTAAAGTTGGAAGATAAACAGGCTAGGGAGGTGGCAGTCTCTACCAGGGAGTTAGGGACTGTCCAAGTGGTCCCGGGGGTCGGTATATGAGAAGAACCGACAGAGTTTTCTCCGGGGAGAGATGTAGGGCAAAGTGAGCATTTTCGCAGTTAAGGATTGGACTGTCTTTGAGATGGCAGGTGAGATGGGCTTTGGTAATTATTGCTAATCCCTCTCCTGATCCTTGAGGTCTGTCCAGATTTTTAATTGTATAGCCCGGAGGGAGGGCTTGGACTATGTCTGGGTCGGATGCTGAATTGATTCATGTTTCCGTGAGAAACAGCACATCTATGTCGTTGTTCAGTATTAGGAGGTTTATTTCGGTGCTGTGCTTGGGGAGGGATCTGCAGTTAAGCAGAGCCATTTTGATTGTCCTCACTTTGGGAGATGAGTGTGGGGTGAGTTTGTATGAGCAATGGTTGCATTTGTTATGATGTTCATCGGGAGAATGAGTGAAGGCAGGGGTCCAGGGCACGAGTTGCCAGTTTCCGAAGAGTGTCTGATGAGTAGCTAATGGGTAATGAGACTAGGGGAGCAGGGGGGCTGGGCTCTGGGCTCGTACTGGCGCGGACGGGAGCAGACGGGCTTACCTTTGGCGCCGATGCACATCCTTTTGAGGGAGGTGGGAGGGGGCGTGGCCTCTGGCGGTGGGCGTGACCTCACTTCCCTTGCAGGTGGCGGCAATTGTTGTCAGGCCAGCGGCAGCGTTAAGATCGGCTGCGCGGTGACTGTGAGCAGCTCCAAGGAGGGGGGAGTGCTTAAGGTGAATGTGCAGAACAAACAGGTATTTTAAAAACAGTTTTTGAACTACAGTGCTTTAAAAAACGGCGATCGATTCCTCCCGGCTTCCGCCTCAGGAGTTCTCTGTGTCAGCTAATGCGGGCTAAGATTCAGCGCGACTTATATAGTCCAGGTGGGCATGGCCTCGGACGTGGCCTCACTTCCCTTGCAGGTGGCGGCAATTGTTGTCAGGCCCGCGGCAGCGTTAAGATCGGCTGCGCGGTGACTGTGAGCAGCTCCAAGGAGGGGGGAGTGCTCAAGGTTTGAGAGGGAGGTGTGGTGCGGGTGGCGTTGCGAACGTGTTTTCTTTCCACGTACTGTGGGGGTCTCGCATCCACGGATGTCCTTTCGTACTTTCAGGCCTCTCATCTCCTTGTTTTAAATGAATGGTGGTACAGGGACAGGGGCGACCCAGCGTACGCCCCTGAACGCCATCTGATGGAGGACAACACTCTACATCGGATACTATATGTGGCACACCTTCGCAGGAGGCTGCCGCCAGCAACTCGATGCTTTGAAAGAACAATGGTTCAGGGTAGGCCTTAGGAGGTCCTTAGTGAGGAATAGAACAGAAAGCGAGTACTTAATAAGTCCCTGGGGAGCAAAAGTAGTAGGTATTGGTAGGAGTTTTTATTTTACTCTCTTTTCTTAAGGGTATACATAAATAATTATACTGTATTGCAGGTGCTCAAGTGAATAGTAAGGTGCAGGACGTGACATAAGTGATCAAAGTGAACGAACTGTCACACAACAACAACAAGGATAAAAACACAACAATTATATACAGATAGAACGGGTGAAATTCCTTGGGTAGGTCGACGGCGTTTCGATCTATATTAATCTAGATCATCATCAGGACAGATGAGCCTCCTGAAACTATAAGAATTAAAATTAAAATCAGGCTCCTACATGTATGCCTCACATGGCATTCCTACATGTATACTTTTAATTGCAAATTAGTTTTTTGCTCCCGGGGAAAAGAAGGTCAAAGCATGCACATGTACATATCTTTACACATGGGCATTTGGTGAAGACTCATTTTAAAGTTAGAATGAATTAAGGAGGCATGTAATTTTACCTCAACTTAGTGTGTGGCGCTTCATCAGTCAAGAGTTATGAGCGCATCTATTGCTGGTACAAAATAATTTATACAAAAGTGAACAAATTAATTTAAATTTAAAAATATATATACCTTGCCGGTGCTCTTTAAGGCAAGGACGATTAGTTGGCAATACAGTAGATGTTGCTGTGCTCAATTGAATCTGTAGGTAATAGAGAATGGTAGTGAGCATGGGATGTATTTTGTAACATTAAAGGGTTAAGGGGCTGTAGATAATGTCTATAAATGCAGGGACAGTTAATAAATTGGACGGATTTAAGGAAAAAAATCACATATATTTTTACAGCATATGCTAAGTTTCTCCCTTTAGTTAATGAAACATGGTTCTGGGGTTGGGAAAGAGTATCTACTATTGAGGAGTTAGTTAGAGAAGGCGGGCTAAGGAATAGCCACACAAACTGCGACTTACAGTTTACTTAGTGAAAGCATGGGTCTTCCATTGAAGGGAAACAAGTAGCGCTCGGTCACATCTACTTGGCCGAGGGTCCTACTTGAACTTTATACAAAAAAGAGAACAGAAATACATTAATTTGGACCTTAAAAACGATGCTCATCACTACTGGGCTGTATGAGATATAAACTACTCACTTGGAAGGGGAGAAACTCACTACCATTCTCTATTACCTACAGATTCAATTGAGCACAGCAACATCTACTGTATTGCCAACTAATCGTCCTTGCCTTAAAGAGCACCGGCAAGGTATATATATTTTTAAATTTAAATTAATTTGTTCACTTTTGTATAAATTATTTTGTACCAGCAATAGATGCGCTCATAACTCTTGACTGATGAAGCGCCACACACTAAGTTGAGGTAAAATTACATGCCTCCTTAATTCATTCTAACTTTAAAATGAGTCTTCACCAAATGCCCATGTGTAAAGATATGTACATGTGCATGCTTTGACCTTCTTTTCCCCGGGAGCAAAAAACTAATTTGCAATTAAAAGTATACATGTAGGAATGCCATGTGAGGCATACATGTAGGAGCCTGATTTTAATTTTAATTCTTATAGTTTCAGGAGGCTCATCTGTCCTGATGATGATCTAGATTAATATAGATCGAAACGCCGTCGACCTACCCAAGGAATTTCACCCGTTCTATCTGTATATAATTGTTGTGTTTTTATCCTTGTTGTTGTTGTGTGACAGTTCGTTCACTTTGATCACTTATGTCACGTCCTGCACCTTACTATTCACTTGAGCACCTGCAATACAGTATAATTATTTATGTATACCCTTAAGAAAAGAGTAAAATAAAAACTCCTACCAATACCTACTACTTTTGCTCCCCAGCGACTTATTAAGTACTCGCTTTCTGTTCTATTCCTCACTAAGGACCTCCTAAGGCCTACCCTGAACCATTGTTCTTTCAAAGCATCTCGTTACCCCAGGTTCTACTGTATGGGGTTCCCTTGTTTTTAACAAACACGCCGCCAGCAACTCGGCTGGTCTTCCAGATTTGGAGGCAGATATTGCGTCGCATGGGATGGTGGGGCAAACTGACTGCGGAATCCCCGTTGTGGCAGAATGGACGCTTTCCGGCTCTGGAGTCCGTTCGGGGACTCAGGGGATGGGACAATATAGGGATCTCGAGATTAGGGGGTGTCATGTCGGGTACTACGCTTAAATCCTTTCAGAACCTCCAAACGGAATACGGTATGCCCCAGTCCCAATTTTTCCAATATTTGCAATTTCGTCATGCCATTACATCGAGTCTGGTGGGTCTGGAGTCCCACCCAGAGTTTAGTCCTGTGGAAGCAAGGTCTTCATGGGAGACTTGGGTGAAAAAAAGATATTGCGCATCTATCAGACTCTCACCACACATTGTTCCTCGACACTACAGAAACTTAGGGAGTCGTGGGAAGGGGATGTTGGGGCATTAGAGGAGGAGGATTGGCGGGAGGCACTGGAGGCCCCTAGAGGTGCGGCGATAGCAATGACATTGCGGCTTATTCAATTTAAATATCTTCACAGAATTTATTATACTAGGGAGCGGTTGTGGAAGGCAGGTCTTATTGCAAGCCCGAACTGTCTGAGATGTGGAGGGGAGGTGGGGACACTGCTTCACACAGTGTGGGACTGCACCTCACTGGCTAGATTCTGGAGAGGAGTGTGGGGTTATCTGGCCGAGGTTCTTGGGGGGGGACATTCCCGCTTACCGCACGACTGGGTCTGCTACATGTGATGGAGGGGGTTAGGGGGAACAGGTACAAGAGGCACCTATTGGTCTTAGGCTTGACCCTCGCTAGAAGGGATATTGCAAAAGCATGGAAAGATCCCGAGCTCCTTCTGTTCTGGTGTGGAAGAAGGGGTTGGACTTCTGCATGGGGTTAGAGCAGCCAATTCTTGAGGCCCGAGGCTGCGCGCGTAAACACTATCGGATTTGGAAGAGGTGGGCAGACTACAGGGGCTGGTGGCTGGACCCTCCGGTAGAGCGAGAGGCTATAGTGGGGAATGTGTGCTGAGCCATAATGGCGGATGTATAAGAGATTCTGGCCTGAGATACCATGTGCTGACCAGGGGATACCATGTGCTGACCAGGGGAGACGGGGTTGTGTGAACGGGGTGGGGGGGGGGGGAGGGGATTATGGGAGTGGTTTCCAGGGAAGGGGAGACGGGGGGGAAGAGGTGGGAAGGGAGGGAATTTCACTATGTTCAGTTTGATAAGTTTGATATGGTTGCTGTATAAAATGATGTACAGATTGCTATGATAATGATGTTTTGTTTTGATTGGTGGCTGCCTCCGACATGCGGGGGGTCGCGTTATATGTGCATTCTATCAAATAAAATCTGTTTAAAAAAAAAGGCAGCACTGACACTCTAAGCCTAAAAGAGGTCGTGCAAAAGTAAAAATTGAGGAACATCAGTAATATTTGTTGACAGAAAGCCAGGGTCCTGACTGAAGGAGCCGGAAAGAACAACTGACCTAACTGTCACCCCTGAGGCATGATGGGAAGCTAGGGGTCATGGCTGCCTTAAAGGCACAGTGCCAGTTTTTGTTGAAAATGCTTTCATTTTCTATGCTCTTGCTTTATAAGGCAGCCTGTGGGCTAACAATGTCTATTAATTAGCAATTTTCAGCATTTATGAGTGTTTTGCTCAATAAAACACAGAGTTCAAGTACAATTTGACCTAATGTGTTTTTTATATCCATGCAAGTACAGCATATGAATGGGTAATTACATTGTTTAGCCTCAGTTTGGGCCTGCATTGGTGTGAGAAAAAATTATATATGTTCATACATATACGTGGAGCTAAATATATATGATTTCCATGCATAATTTTATATTATTTCCGGAGTCCCCGCACATGGGCGGGAATATTCAGTGCTTATGACTATTGATGAGGATCCCCTGGAAGAGAAATAATATTAGCGCAAATTGTGGCTTCAGTCACTTTCTATAAAAAGAAAAGCCAGAACATGTTTGTTTGATTTTCTAAATACATTAGAACAACATAAGAGCATAATATGGTACCTCTATGGCAGAAGCTAAGGTCAGCTATAACATTTGGGGTGCTGATGACTTGGTCTGGTGTCAGCAGGTCTTCAAGCACATCTCTAAAACCTTTATTCTCTGATGAGTAAATTTGAGTTTTGTTGTTGATTTCCAGAGAACATAGTCATTAGGGCCAAGCAGAGGTGTAAAGCCAACTACAATCAAGGCTGTAGATATGTTACCATTTAGGACTATCCCAGTTTCTATTGTTGCTGCTTTATATTCCAACCTAGCAGCCCGTCCCGACGTTGTCCGGGTATGAATTGCTGCTGGCCAGCAGTATATTGTTTTGTAGGATTTCGTTTTGATAGCATTTCTTATCTGTGACAGGCCTGTGAAACGCTCCGATTCACAGTGCACTGCTGATGTACTTAAGAGTGTGCGTTCAGTAGTGTGTGAACTCGAGTTTCCCTACTTTATTTTTCCTTGCAATAATATATAGCTCAAACTCGACAACATGACATGAGCACAATTTACATTACAGAAGAACACATTCATTTGTGGTAGGCACGGGGAGACAAAGCAATTTGCCTGGAATCACAGGATGTTGAGCTGATGCCGAGATTCGAACGTAGCTCCCCAGCTCTAAAATTTGCAATTCTAGAACTTGTGGCGGGAGGTGTGTCTAAAAGTGTATGTGCGTGCTGGCCATCAATGAGAGAGACCTGTGCATTTTTCAAATGGGTGGTGAAAAAATGAGTACGTTGCTGGAGATGTGGGCCGCCGTGCCACCAATGTACTTACCGGGCGAGGGTAAACACCCATTATTCCGCAACTTTCTTTCCGCATACCATCACTCCGCATACTTTCATTACGAAAGTACCATGACTCCGCAATGCCATTATAACGCATGGCTTTACATTTTATATGCTTTTACCATGCATACATTTACAACGAAATTCGTTGTAAATGCATGAATGGTAAAAGCATGTTTTTTTTAAATGTTTGGATAAGGTAAGTATGGGTATAGGGGTATCTATTTTGGGGTACTGAGGTATATGTTTTGGGTTTTTTGGTATTTTAAGGGTTCAGATATAGTTTTGGGTTATGGGGTACAGGGGTAGTTTTAGGGTTTAGGGATAGGTATGGGTTTTGGGGTACAGGGGTATTTTAAGGGTTCAGGGCTAGGTTTGGGTTTTGGGGTACAGGGGTATTGTTAGGGTTTAGGGCTAGGTTCGGGTTTTGGGTATACAGGGGTATTTTAGGGTTCAGGGGCAGGTATGGGTTTTGGGGTACAGGGTTATTTTTTAGGGTTCAGGGCTAGGTTTGGGGTACAGGGGAATTTCTAGGGTTCGGGTAGGTTTGGGTTTTGGGGTACAGGGGTATTTTAAGGGTTCAGGGCTAGGTTTGGGTTTTGGGGTACAGGGGTAGGTTTGGGTTTTGGGGTACAGTAGTAGGTTTGGGTTTTGGGGTACAGTAGTATTTTTAGGGTTCAGGGCTAGGTTTGGGGGTACAGGGGTATTTTTAGGGTTCAGGGGTAGGTTTGGGTTTTGAGGTACGGGGGTATTTATTGGGTTCAGGGCTAGGTTTGGGTTTTGGGGTACAGGGGTATTTTTAGGGTTTAGGGATAGGTTTGGGTTTTGGGGTACAGGGTATATTTATAGGGTTAAGATGAGTTAGTGTTTAAGGGTGTTGGGGTATTTTAAGGAGTAAGGGTGGGTTATGATTATGGGGTGCAGAGGTATTTAAAGGGAGCAGGGTGGGATTAGCACACGATATGAGACATGGCATGAAGGGCGGAACGTACCACACGCCCCCAGCGTTTGTCACACCCCCAGCACACGCCCACAGCACAACGCAGACACGCCCACAAGAGACTACTTTGCTGGTACAGCTATTTTACCTTTTAAATGTATATGGTGGGCATCTGCATAGCCTATGTCCTTCTGCTGCAACTGCTCTTTCCAACGCTGTATTGTGTGTTAATATACCCTGTACCCCAAAACCCAAACCTATCCCTAAACCCTAAAAATACCCCTGTACCCCAAAACCCAAACCTAGCCCTGAACCCAATAAATACCCCTGTACCTCAAAACCCAAACCTACCTCTGAACCCTAAAAATACCCCTGTACCCCCAAACCTAGCCCTGAACCCTAAAAATACTACTGTACCCCAAAACCCAAACCTACTACTGTACCCCCAAAACCCAACCCTACCCCTGTACCCCCAAAACCCAACCCTACCCCTGTACCCCAAAACCCATACCTGCCCCTGAACCCTAACAATACCCCTGTACGGCAAAACCCAAACCTAGCCCTGAACCCTTAAAATACCCCTGTACCCTAAAACCCATACCTATCCCTAAACCCTAAAACTACCCCTGTATCCCATAACCCAAAACTATATCTGAACCCTTAAAATACCAAAACAACCCAAAACATATACCTCAGTACCCCAAAATAGATACCCCTATACCCATACTTACCTTATCCAAACATTTAAAAAAAACATGCTTTTACCATTCATGCATTTACAACGAATTTCAATGTAAATGTATGCATGGTAAAAGCATATAAAATGTAAAGCCATGCGTTATAATGGCATTGCGGAGTCATGGTACTTTTGTAATGAAAGTATGCGGAGTGATGGTATGCGGAAAGAAAGTTGCGGAATAATGGGTGTTTACCCTCGCCCGGTAAGTACATTGGTGGCACGGCGGCCCACCTCTCCAGCAACGTACTCATTTTTTCACCACCCATTTGAAAAATGCACAAACCTCTCTCATTGATGGCCAGCACCCACATACACTTTTAGACACACCTCCCGCCACAAGTTCTAGAATTGCAAACTTTAGAGCTGGGGAGCTACGTTCGAATCTCGGCATCAGCTCAACATCCTGTGATTCCAGGCAAATTGCTTTGTCTCCCCGTGCCTACCACAAATGAATGTGTTCTTCTGTAATGTAAATTGTGCTCATGTCATGTTGTCGAGTTTGAGCTATATATTATTGCAAGGAAAAATAAAGTAGGGAAACTCGAGTTCACACACTACTGAACGCACACTCTTAAGTACATCAGCAGTGCACTGTGAATCGGAGCGTTTCACAGGCCTGTCACAGATAAGAAATGCTATCAAAACGAAATCCTACAAAACAATATACTGCTGGCCAGCAGCAATTCATACCCGGACAACGTCCGGACGGGCTGCTAGTAATATATAAAATGAGATCACACCCGCCTGATGAGGGTGGGTTGACAATATGCCCCATTAGCTTCGTCATCTGATGCTCCAGTTACATGAGATGACTACAACTGCTCACCAAAGACCAGAGTAGACCCCCAAGTCACAAGTGTTTAAGAAGCAAAAGGGGACGGCTGGAGTTGTAGTTCATAGAACACGCGAGACCCACAAGTCCCGAAAACACAGGACCACAGCCCTCAGAGAGCCATGCGACAAACGGGTATAGGAAGCGGGGTCGACTATGTATAATCGGCCGCGCAGTCCAGGGGGAAGGGGGGACCCACATTAAGAATAAAGAATAAAAAGTGAAGTGTGTCACAAAGCGTTAGGGAAGAAAGATAATGGGATAGCAGCCATAAGCCCAGTCAGGAAACCACGGGCACTGCCAATTCCTTTTGATGAAAATAGGCAGTATGTTTTTGCTCAGGAATAGTCAATCTGGATATCTAACCTCCCTTTAGCCAGTTTGCAGCGCCTGTTTTAAGTGAGATGATGCTTACTATTTAGATCTACGTAGAGAGAAGGGTGGGTACATTTGGTGCTGTACAGCCCACCCCCACCTGCACTTACTGACGGCGGCATCTGAGTGCATCGTCCCTGCGTAGATGTCCCAGCCTCTGTCCTCAATCTCAGCCTTCACCAGGATGACAGCGCAGTTCCTACCAGCCCATAGAACACAGCTTACAACTACTCCCATGCCGTGCATTCATTGGCTAAAGCTACGCTTATAGTGGCCCCTTGCTCAATTCTATTGGACAGTACGTCACACTTCAACTTCTTGGCCACACCTCTCTATTCTAATCCTACCAATAATGGCTCAATCATGCCCCTGAAGAAAAACGACTCCTCCTTTTCGCACAAAAAAACTCTGAATTCACATTACATACGCTTTAAAATTCTGGAAAGGATGGGGGGGGTCATGTCAGGTCAAGCCAATGAAAACGCGGCCGCTAAAACTAGAAAAACAAGCTCGCAAGTAGTGCGTGCGCGCCACAGCAAGCAATCTGTTTTCAATTATCGCGCCCGTTTCTGGGCACGATAATTGAAAACAGATTTGGCCTGTGGGGGTAACCGCAAGCAATAGGCGGTGGGCGGAGCAAAGGCAGGACATGTACCCGCCTTGCCCAATTGCGTGCTGTCTTTGTTAGAAAGACGCACGCACAGCCCAATAGCCAAGGAGAAAAACAAAAGCACAGGCAGGAGCGTGTGGTGAGCTTTCTGAAGACCATTGCTAAAAGTCTTGTAAGCAGCGCATGCGCGCTGCTCTAGGCTTGACCTTAAAAGTGTACGCTTTTACTGAAGTTAACTTGTTTTGAGCCCGGTAAGAAATATCGTTTTCAGACGGATTTAAAGAACTTCATTTACATTGAGTTAAGCCAGAATAAGTCAAGTACATTTAAGGTAAAATGAATGCAACTGTATTTCACAACGCAGAGTGTCCCACTTGTAAAAGCCACATTTCATTATGGGGTATCATAATAGACTTACCAGTGCCAGGTTCCAGTAGGCCACAACATTATTTATACCATCAAATGCTTGTATTGCTTCTTCTGTATTACCATCAACTAGATTTAGTGAGGCAAAGGCTAGTTGTGCCTCCACTTCATATTCGTGAACTTCGTTAACCTGCAAAAAAGAATGCATTTCAGAAATATATGTACTGTGAAACAAAAAATAACCTGAATTACTTGCTGCTGTACAACATTTGAGTCTACATAACCTTACATTTATCTTTCAGTAGCTTATAATGACATTTTGCAGCAGATTGATTGCGAAGGACGTCTTTACATTTTCTCATGTATATGAATTGTCTACTACTTTTATCTCTTGTACCTGTATTTCCCCGTTTTTCATCTTACGGTTCCACTATGATTTTTTTTGCTGCCAGTCGCAAACAGCACAGTCATCAATTTTCTAACGTACATTTAGAGTGCACTTTGGACCTTCCCTTTGCTCATGACCATCTATTTCAATTCCTTGTTACATATTCGATGGGTTTACTCTCTTTTCTGGGGTTTGTCTCTTGATAAATTTGGTTTCAGCCTGTTTTTGATTGAATAAGTGGATCCTTCCACACTACTAATGTCAGGGAATTTTCTTTTCTTCTGCATGTTTCTATTAACCTTTGACATTTTGTACTTGATTGGAGAGTATAGCCCTTTCTCTTTTCTTACCTCTTTCCGTCTCTCCGCCCTCACCTGCACATTGCCATTGCTCCACCTCTCCAAGCTTTTTGCTTCCCTACCTCCAGCTCCTCTATTCTACCTTTCTGCACCACCTGCTTGAAGGAGGCAGTCTCAGGTTGCAAACTGGGACTCAATCACCTTGCCCACTTTCCTGTGCGAGGCTCCTCATTGAGAAAATGGATGTAAGAAAAGTGTCTGCCCGCTACACAGCAATATTAACTTTGCAAACCCATGTAAATTGTGGGACAGCAATTAGCAAAATCAAAGGTGCATGCAGCCATCCGTAAATGGTGGCTGCCTGTGCCTATTGACTCTACTAATGTTTGCGGCACAATTGTGCAAGTATTGGCAAAGCTAATAACGGAGGGCACTTTGTGGTCTTGCTACTCTACAAAGATTGCCAATGACAACAGAACAAGTAAAACATACTGGCTTTTAAAAAGATTCTTTTATTCTGGATGTAGGAGTCAAAGTTTCCAAGCGTTTGCTTAGAACGAATGGCTGCCAACAAATTTCCTGGTCATCGTCGTCGTACAGTCCGGTTGGCAGCTGCCACCCTGAGCAGGGTTGCTCTGAATATACAGTGCATTGCATAATGTCCAGGTTATATGTCAAATGAAAAATGTTCAGATTTAGCAAGCTGTAACAGGGAAAAGTGCCTTAACATTGTCAGCAGTTTATGCTCTTAAGTGATGCAATAAACAGTAGTCAGAACTGTTATTTATGTAAAGATTTACAAAAGAGTATGCTTTAAGGGGCCATCCAGAGAAGAAAAAATATTATGTTGCCTACCCTGTAGGCATCTACTTGTAGCATGTGGTGCTGTACATTCACATGCTTTGTATACTCCTACCATCTAGTGCTGGGCTTGGACATTTGCAACTAGTTTTTCGAGTCATGCAGTATTGTGGCTTCTCCTCTGTCAATGCGCATGGTCATTGGCCAAGCTTTTTAGATTATTTTTCACACATTTGGTGCACGTTAGTAGAGATAAAAATAGAACAAAATGCGGACCACACATTCCAATTGTAAAAAAGGAAATATATTTAATACATCCAGAAAGCAACCAGTAACTAAGGCAACCAATATCTTCCAGGGAGGTGGGGGGCCGCATGTGAATCTACAGCATTAATTGATACGAATAGATTCCCACAGGGTAAGTTCCAATCCCTTTGTAGCATGTGTGGCTGTAGTTACACATGCTCTTCATAGACTGTAAAGCAGTTCTACCCTAATGGAGGATAGTCCGTGGATGGTGCAGATAGCTGAAATAAGGTTCTCAGTATAGCCTGTCTAACACATGCCTGCTGGCGTGCTAGAACATCGACACAGTAGTGTTTAGTGAATGTGTGTGGAATTTACCATGTAGCTGCTTTGCAGATGTCAGCTTTATGAATGTTACCCAGAAAAGCCATAAAACCATCCTGTTCCATAAGGAGTCTGGTCTTGAAGAGACTGGTAATGTCACCCTGCCTTGATGTAACATGTCTGGATGGATTTAACTACAGATACTGGTCTTAGATATTGCCGTACCCATTCTTGGTTTTGAGAAGGAATCAAATAACTGTTGTGTTTTACGGAAATATTTAGTTATGTCAATGTAATACGTGAGCTCTTTTTACATCTTGTGTATGCAGAGCTCTCACTGCGACAGTCTGGATTTGGAAAGAAAACTGGTAACTCAATAGTTTGGTTCAGGTGAAAAGAGGACACTACTTTTGACAATAATTTAGGGTTGGTTCTAAAAACGACCCTATCTTGGTATACCTGAAAAAAGGGTTTTTCTAAAGTCAGAGCATGTATCATTGACTCTAATAAAGGACGCAATTGCTACCAGGAAGGAATATGCTACTTACCGGTATGCATCTGTTCTTGGCATGTAGGGCTGTTGACATTCATATCTGTGCATAGATCGCCACCTAGTGTTGGGTCTGGATGATTGCACCTTGTTGTCCTGGAAGAGTCTTCGAAGTATCACAAGATAGGTGACTCCTCCCCTGGACTACAGTGAGCATGGGCATCTTCTCCATCTTCAGATTGTTTTTCGCCATTGTGGCAGAGATGGAGATAGTAAAGTAAGAGATGGCCATGCAAAAGATAATGCTGCAGCTGCGACAGGCACCGGGGAGGAGGGCGGGCGATATGAATGTCAGCAGCCCTACATGCCAAGAACAGATGCATACTGGTAAGTAGCATATTCCGTTCGAGGCATGTGGGCTGCTGAATTCATATCTGGGCATAGACTGTATAGCAGTATCTCCTCTAGCAGTGGTTACCTGTGCCAGCTGCAGCAGTTTGAAAAAGAGTTTTGAGGACAGCCTGGCCTACAGCAGCTTGCTGCTTTGCTTGCACGTTTACACAGTAGTGTTTTGTTAAAGTGTGTATGGTAGTCCATGTGGCTGCTCTACATATGTCTTCAAGAGGAATATTCCCTAGGAAAGCCATAGATGCCCCCATTTTTCGCTTAGAGTGTGCTCTTGGGGGGACAGTTAAATGCATTCAAATATGTTATCAAAAAGCTAAACGCACTTTAACAATCCATCTGGCTATTCCTGACTTTGATATTGGATTTCCTTTATGTTGTGGTGAAAACGCAACAAATAATTGCTTTGTTTTCGTTCTGTCCACATAATAAAGCAGAGCTCTCTTTACATCCAGTGTGTGTAGGGCTCTTTCAGGTAATGACTGTGGATTTTGGAAGAACACTGGCAGTTCTATTGATTAATTAATACGGAAATTGGATATGACCTGTAGCATAAACTTAGGGTTTGTTCTAAGAACCACCCTGTTAGCATGTATTTGCATGAAGGGTTCTTGAATTGTTAGTGCTTGTAACTCGCCTGAGTGAGGTAATAGCAATCAAGAATGCCACCTTCCATGTTAAGAATTGCAGTTCGCATGAGTGTAGAGGTTTGAATAGAGGTCCCATAAGTCTGGTAAGTACTATATTTAGATTCCAGACTAGGGAAGGTGGGTGTCTTGGAGGGATCAGCCTTTTAAAATCCTCCATAAAAGCCTTTATTGCAGGTGCTCTAAACAGTGAAAGGTGTTGCCTGTTTTGAAGGTATACTGCTATAGCAGCGAGGTGTAGTCTTATGGAAGAGTATGCTAGGTTGCATCTTTGAAGATGCAGCAGGTAACATATAATGTTCTGTATGGAAGCATCTAAAGGGTTGATTTGGTTATTGTTGCAGTAAATAACAAATCTCTTCCATTTAGCTGCATAGCACGCTCTCGTAGTTGGTCGTCTTGCCTCTTTAATGATGTTCATGCAGTCTGGAGGCAAGTTAAGGTATCCAAATTCTAAGACTTCAGGAGCCAGATCGCTAGGTTCATCTGATTGGGATCTGGGTGTCTGATTGCTCCATGGTTCTGAGTTAGAAGATGGGGTGCGAGGCGCAGCCTTTGATGAGGAACTACTGAAAGTTCCAGGAACGTTGTGTACCATGGCTGTCTCGCCCATGTGGGAGCAACTAGGATCAGTGTGAGTGACTGCTGCCGCAGTTTGCGTGCCACCAGCGGTATCAGTGGTGCTGGGGGAAAAGCGTACACAAATCTGCCTGACCAGTTCATCCATATCGCATAGCCTTGTGACAACGGATGTGGGAATCTGGCGGTAAAGTTCTGGCATTCTGGGTTTTCGTTTGTGGCAACAGGTCTATCTCTGGGTGCCCCCACTGCCTGAAGAATGGTTGGAGAACTGGGGGGTGAATCTGCCATTTGATTGTCTTTCCCTGGGAGGTGTTCTGCCAGGGGAAAGATATCTTTTGGAATTGCCCACTTCCATATGCTCTGTGCTAAGTTGGACAGTTGTGGAGAGTGTGTTCCTCCCGGTTTCTGGATATAGTACATTGCTGTCATGCCCGTCCGGATCAACACAGTCTTGCTAAACAAGTATTTTTGGAATGCTTTCAGGGCTAGGAATATTGCTAGCAACTCTAGTTGGTTGATATGCAACTTCTTTTGCTTGATTGTCCAGAGCCCTTGTACTGTGTAGTGAAGGAGGTGAGCTACCCAGCCTGTCAGTGATGCGTCCGCTGTTAGTACTAGTTGTGGAATCGGCTCTTGGAACAGTCGCCCCTTGGAAAGGTTTTGTGGGTTCCACCACTGCAGAGAGTTGTGAGCGCGACTGTCTACCAACACTAGGTCTTTTAGTTGTCCTTGAGCTTGGTTCCACTGCCGTGCTAGGCATTCTTGCAATGGACGCATTTGAAGTCTGGCATGGGGGACAATGAATATGCAGGAGGCCATCATGCCTATGTGCTGCACGAAGACTAGAGCTGGAAGAGAGTGTTGTGACAGAAATTTGCGAATGAGCATCTGCATGCTGGCTATCCTCGCTGAGTTTGGGTATGCCTTTGCCACTGAGGTATCTATAGTAGCTCCCAGATATTGTTGTGTGTGGAAAGGTTGTAGATGCGATTTTGGGTAGTTTATGGAAAACCCTAGGCTGTGTAGCAGCTGAAGTGTTTGAGACGTGTCTCTTGAACACTGTTGGTACGATTTTGCTTGTATCAGCCAATCGTCCAGGTACGGGAACACATGGATGTGTTGCCTCCTGAGATGTGCAGCTACTGTCGCTAAGCATTTTGTAAACACTCTTGGAGCCGTGGTCACCCCCGAAGGGGATAACCTTGAATTGGTAGTGTCGACCTTCTATTGTGAACCTGAGATATTTTCTGTGAGCTGGATGGATGGGTATGTGAAAATACGCGTCCTTGAGGTCCAATGTTGCTAGGCAGTCTCCTTGCTGTAGCAACGGGAGCACTTGCTGTAGTGTGATCATATGGAAGTGTTCCGACAGTATGTATTGATTTAGGGGTCTGAGGTCCAATATTGGTCTGAGTGAACCGTCCTTCTTGGGAATAAGGAAGTATAGGGAGTATACTCCTGTCCCTTGGTGTTGGAAAGGGACTGGCTCTATGGCCCCCTTTTCCAGCATGCATTTCACCTCTTGTTGTAGCAGGGTGATGTGTTCTTTGGACATAGGACGGTGTCTAGGTGGTATGTTTGGTGGGGTAGAGGTGAGTTCTAGGCAATAAACATACTGGATAATTTGTCTCACCCACATTGCGTTCCAGACAGGTAGGAATTGTTGGAGTCTGCCTCCGACCGGTGTTAGGTGGTCTGGAGGTAGCGTGATGAAGTCACTGTTTTGTGACAGTGGAGGCTCTGGTGTTATTGCCTCCACATCCTCTCCCCTTGTTATTGTTGCCCCTATAACCTCCTCTGTTGGAGTTCTTGTTAAAGGAACCTTGGGTGTTGCCTTTGTATGTAGATGAGGTCTGTGAAGTATTGCCTCGTGTAGCTGCTCTGTATGAGGAGCGTCGAAAGGAACCTCTGTGTTGCTGAAACTGAAATGCACCCATTGATTTTGCAGTTTGTGTCTTTCTTCATTTTGTCTAAAATGGTGTCAACTGCAGGGCCAAAAAGGAAGTCTTGATTGACTGGTTGGTTAAGAATGGTGGACTGCACCTCGTTCTTAAAGCCCGAAATACGCAGCCATGCAGGTCGTCGTAGTAAAACGCTAGTGTTAATAGACCTGGCTGCAGTGTCGGATGAGTCAAGCGCACATTTTATGGAGGCGTTTGTAATAAATCTTCCCTCCTGTATGAGGTCATTAGCTTGGGCTTTAAAAGGCTCAGGCAGGTATTGCATTAAGCTTTCAAGCTGGTCATAGTGTGCTCGGTCGTAACGAGCTAGCAGAGCTTGTGTATTCGCAATTCTCCATGAATTGGAGGCCTGTGATGCTACCCTTTTACCCGAGGCCTCTAGTATTTTGGACTCTTTATCAGGAGGAGGAACCTCCCCGGTTGTCTGTGAGTTGGCCCTTTTGCGTGCATAAGCCACTACCAATGAGTCTAATGGTAACTGACCTCTGATATAGGAAGGGTCTGTAGGGGCTGCCCTATATTTCTTTTCAATCCTGGGATTGATTACGCGTGCCCTGGCTGTGTCTTTAAATATATCAGGCGCGTGTTTTAATACCCCCCTTTAGCATAGGAAGTGTTCTGACGTTTTTCTCCGAAGTAGGGAAAGTGTCAAATAAGAAGTCTTCGTCTATAGGGTCATTGTGCATGTCTACGTTGTGGTACTGCGCTGCCCTGTCTATTAGTTGGTTGAAGACAATGGTGTCGTCAGTAGATGACTGTTTTGTTGGGTATGAGGAGACGTCAGGGATGGGATGCGTGTCATATGGGTCAGTTGGATCTCCCTATGGTTCATTTTGGGGGTTAGGATCCTCTGGATAGTCCTAATCATGCTGAGGATCTTCCCCTGTGTCGCCCTCATTGTCCCCATAGTGAGAAGGAGAGTAAGGGGCAAAAGGCGTAGTAGGCATAGTGGGATAGAAAGGAATGAAGGGTCTAAAGCATGGGTCTTCAATCTGTTGGGCGCGACCCCGAGGGGGGGCATGGACTCATTCAAAGGGGGTCGCGCACTCCTGCCTGGAACTGCCTGGATCCGGAATCCAAAACGTTTGCGTTCTGGATTCCCAACAATGCGTGTCAATGTGCTCTCTGATTGGAGGACACCGTAAAAGACTATAACAATCAACCACGCCTGTCCTCCAATCAGAGAAACGTCAGGATGCACACATGGAAATGCCGGGAGCTGGGTCCATGAATATGCACCTGTGGAATAAACATAGGGTGCATCAATATTTTTTTTTCGCTGCCTTGCATCCTGTTGCCTTTTCTGGACTTCTTAGTTGTTGCTGCTATTGCTGTGTAGTTCCAGCTGGTGCCCTTACCGTGCCTCTTCCTAGTGGCTGCTCATGGTATCTGATCACCCTGCGGTGTCCTGGTTCCCAAGGCAACCCAAGCTTCGAATACTGGTGAGTCAGCTGCCTCTCCCCATCCACCTCCTTCCTCCACATCCACCATGTTTTCACCCCTCAGACATACACACACACCCCTCGTCTTTATTATTTCAAACCATGCTATTTCCGAAACCTGGCTATATTACAACATTACCGTTTATTTATGTTCACTTTCAAGCTGACTGCATAAGCCTTTTTACTCCTATTCTGCGTGGTCCCATGATTTCCTTTAAATCAATTATTAACAGCATAATTCCGCCGTTTCAAGGTGACACCAAACTACAGCAAAGTACTGCAATTATGTATGGGCTATCATTGCATACGTGGGTCTATTTTCCAAAATCATGCATTAGGAGATCGCAGTGACCGGGGTCTGGTGGCTCAATGAACTTTTGTACATGCTTCAGGAGTTTCTCTTCGACCAAATGGTCACAGGTTTGAATTCCGGTGAGTCCACCTGCCTTCCAACCTTTCGAGGTCGATAAAATAATTACTGTTGAGTTGGGTAAAAATAAACATCTGTTATCTGTCAGGGCACCAAGGGGCCTTCTTGGGGTGAGTTGGACACTGCAAATATGCCTATTATATAGATGCCAAGTGAATGAGCATTCAGGCACCCGAGGTAAAACTGAAGAAAGGGGCAGTGTGCCATTGTTTCTACCTTGCACTGAAATGTCTTGGCCTGAATCGTATTTATTGGCTTGAATGTATATCGTTGGGAAGGTTTTTTAAGTTTTTTAATAAAAATGTGCCAAATGTTTTGTTCGAGTACTCTTAGCCATAAGGTGGATGGAAGACACACTCATAAAGTTAACATGTTGATGAAGCCTCCTGTGCCTCAGAACATACCTCAACTGCACTCATATTTTGATCATTATTATCATCATAGATTGTGGCTGCATTATGAACAGTCTCTATACCAGTCATATTCTTTATTAGGGAACATGGCATCTTACATCAGTGGGTCTTTCGAGGCCATGGCACGGAAGCAACGCTCTTCTTTTCAACGCGGATAGACCAGAGCAGACAATATCAATTGCTTCATGCAAACATAAACCCACACTCAAGTTGTTTTGTTCATGGATTTATTCATTTATCAAGTGAGTAAGGCGTCATAGCTGATGAACACCAATTTTGAATATGAATTCAAGAGTGCAATAAAATATGCCAACAGTGTACGTTAAGAGTTGTCGTGAAAGAAACGCAACAAGGTATAGACCACGACAAGCATATTTGTGAAGCAGGAGCCAATAGCTGCAAATATTTGCAATACTTTTGGAGGAAAAAAAGTGAAAAAAACAGAACACCTGCCCACAAAGGAGGGAGTTCATGGTCAGGGTCCAAAGCCTAACCGACTTTACTATCACAGCTTCATCTATGCTTATTTGAATTGTAACCATTTAAGGATTAGAGTTTGTGGAGTTTTTTTTGGTAGGTGGAGTTTTATATAGCATAAACTAGACCCGAAAGGTATCAGAGCACTTTACATGAGCACCAGTTACGTTACAGACAGACACATACATTTTAGTTAGACATTGTAGGAGAGTAGGGTCTGCAATCCTATGATCACCCAGATTTTTTGCTTTTGTTTCACTGGTTTACGACTTTCTCTGGCTGTGGGCCTGCCAATCAGACCCACAGCCTGGCTGTTCTCTTTCTAAATTACCACATGTACCCTAGGTGCATCTACCAATTGGTACTGGGCCACCCTATCAGACCCTGTAACTCAGGGCATGAGTGTACCCAGGGCTGCCAGGGGCTGCAGCATGTATTATGCCACCCCTGGCTGGCCTCCTAAATTTGACACAACTGGCTGCATGACAGCTGGGGCAAAGTCGTGTAATCACCCTTTGCTGTAGGTGTAGTATACCTATACCTAACCCTAAAATGGACACACAGATTCCTATCAGTCACTCCTATGGCAGGCCTTGACAATCCTGAAGGCAGAGTGCTTGGAATCGTGTGAGATGGTGCTCTGGCATGAGCTGAGCCTGTCTGCAGCTTGCGGAACCAAGTCCTAATAGCTGTTCCATGATATTGCATACCATATACTCTTAAGTGCATTATAATCCTCGCGGTTAAATGCTATCTTTGGTATTGCTTTATCAAAACATGTCGAGTAAGGTGTCATACGAATTCGAATACTAACCCCTCGCCAATTCTGGCGACGGGGTTAGCATTCCACCCTTCTAGAGGGACACGACATGTATGTAACTGTGAACCCCGGTTAAAGTTAACTAAAGCCTCAGCTCCACAAAATGGATGCTGCCACCACAGACACAAGTCTAACCTCCTGCTGCTGGGAGTCCTTCCAGCGAGGGAGGCCTGGACAAAGGGTTTCCTGTCCGGGGCGGTGCTAGCACCATCCCAGACATGGTTTTGTGTATCCTGGGTAGGCAGGGCTTTTCAGGAAGGTGACTGCTGAGTGGCACCCCGGTGCTCACTACGCATAGGCCAGTCAGAACCAGTTCCAGGGGCACACCAGCCCCTGGCCTGGGGATGTCCGGCAGGGGAGAGGGGTGTAAACACCCCCCTCCTGGTCCCACCCATAGGCAGGACCTAGTCACCGGGTCAGCCCCCTTTTTTAGTATAAAGATGGGAGCGGGCCCCCTGTTCAAATTAGATCATCTTTGGAATCAAGACCCGACTTTCTGCGAAAGGCATCAAGATTTCCTTCTTCAAGATTCTCCCTTGTGGCTAAGGAGTAGTCACCCTGCATCCGCAGGCACCATCCTAAGACCACTGCGGTCTGCTGCAAGTCCTTCTTCACGAATCCGACGACCCAGCTCGACGAGACCCGGCTTCCCTGGCACCTCTGACCTCTACTCACCTCTACAGCAAAGCTGAGAACTGTGAGTGCGACGAGACCTCGAGGGACCGACGATCGCCAAGACTGCACGACTTCTTTGTAACAAGCCCACCGAGTCTTCCACTGGTGAGTGCTTTGGGGTCCGAGAAGCCCCAACCCTGCGCAGCTCCAGCATCCAAGAGCAGCCTCCCTGCATCTCCACGATCTGCGTGGGGCCCTTCTGCTGTTTGCTGTGCACCGCGTTGTTTGGCTACTAGCCGGCTGGCTTGTGGCCTTCTGAACGACGCCCGACGACATCACTGCTGCTGGTCTGGTTGCTCCAGACTGGCCCTTGCTTCCTTCTTCAAGAGAGGCACCCCGGACCCTCCTGGTCCACTCCAGACACCATTTTAGGTCCACCGCGTGGGCTTGAATTTGCCAAGGCTTTGTTGCCCAATCCTGGGTCCAGCGACGCCGACAGCTTCTATCTTCGTGGGACAGCTCGCTCCTCCATCCTGGTCACCGACAACGCCTCCTGGTCCGTGAGATCTCCGAGCACAGCGTCACCCACTCACCTTGTCGAGGTGGCTACCATCCGGTGCCCTCCTGGTGCCCACTGACTACTGGCTAGTAGTCACGAACTTGGTCCCCTCTGCTTTCAGGTGTCATCTTCCATCGATCCAGGCTTGGATCCACCGAACTTTCTTCACTGGTCGCCTGCCAGCAACTTCTTTCTTCCAGGCTCCTGGTCCGGCAACGAGGATTCCCGACGTCCTTTGAGTCCTATGCAGCTGCAGCCCCTGGGCTAGGTAACTTCGGCATTTCGGTGCCCCAGCATAGCCTCACTATCCAAGGGTCAGAATCCACTTTCGTTTTCCTCCTACCAGGTCGGGTTCGCCCGAGAACACTAACTTTGCAAATTCTAGCTACCATAGACTTTGTCCCGCATCCCACGTGAGAGTGCACACTCTGCACCCGAGTCCCCTGGGTCTCCTAGAAGTAATCTAACGATTCTATAGTCAAGTCCTAGCGATTCCAAAGGCTATTAGTACTGTACTTACCTGCTAGTAATTTCGCATTCCACTTTTCAAGTATATGGTTTTACGTGCCCCTCGGGCATTTGTATATACTGGGCTAACTTAAGTATTTTTGTAAGAGTTTTGGTTTGTGCTTAGTACCCTGTCCTCATAAAGAGTACAGGGCTGTTGTGATTCTTAATAAATAACTGTTTATTTTCATAACACTTGTGTGGTGTCCTTTCACTGGGTGTTCAAGGGGTATATGTGTGGTAAACAGCTGGCTTAACACGCCCTCTCGAGTCTTTAGCCTTAGACTGCTCGTATCCACGCTACTAGGATAGCTGGTCTATAAGGTTGACTTACAACCAATCATCAATAAGGGTTGCTGGACTGATACATAGTGTTCACTAGAATAGTGAGCACTGCATATCAGGCCACCTTCTCACATTGGTGAGCAGCGGTTGGGATTTGAGCTTGCTGTTTTACCACACGTATCCTAAGAATATCTTGTTGAAAGATCACATAAGTACTGTTAGTACATATAACTAAGCTTAGAATACTCTGAGTTCTACTGAACCAGCTGTTGCAGCTCCTCAAGGCCTAGCACACCTTGGCTGCAACTCTTAGCAAGGGATCAGTAGGTAACACATAGTGTAGGTAGGTGCATCACTTACACCACACTAGAAACAGTATGTTGGACAAAGGAGGAAACTCTGAGTCTCCCCTTGTGTCAGTTGACCCTCCACAGGTCATCCCTTCAAGATATACTGTGCTTAGCTTCTATGAGTTACGACAAGTGTGTACCTCTAGGAAGATTAAGCAGGGGTCTAACCCCACCACCTCCTTTCTGATTGGTCTCCTAGAGACCTATGATGCCAGAAAGGCTGAGAGACTTCTTAGCCCTTCTAATCCAGATGGAGGCATGCCTCCCCTTGAGGGAACCAGAGGAGACCCTGACCTAATCCACCTCTCCATTGAGAATGAAAATGGGGAGGAGGATGAGGATGAGGAGCCCTCTGGGGATGAGGCAGACAAGGGACAGGTAGAAGTCAGCAGACTAACCAGGTCCAACTTAAGCAAACATGACAGTGGTA
This sequence comes from Lissotriton vulgaris, assembly GCF_964263255.1. NCBI lineage: Eukaryota > Metazoa > Chordata > Amphibia > Caudata > Salamandridae > Lissotriton > Lissotriton vulgaris. The sequence continues at coordinate 482,215,497 of NC_141696.1, forward strand.
CTGGGGGACCCCTGGGGCCACTATCAGGTCAGCTTAACATTGGGAATGGACGAGCCAGATCTCTGTCAAGAGGCTCTGGCAGATCCCTTCAAACCAATGGCTCTCACAACTCTTCTCAAAGAGGGATGACTTCCCCTCAGAGGAGAGTGTATGAAGCTAAAGAAAGGGCAGCCAATCTGAGGATTGAAAGGGAAGAACTTGCCCTGGCCAAAGAAAGGCTTGCCTTTGCTAGAGAGCAACAGTTAAGTGGGGTAGTCCCCACTGGTGGCAGCATTGTACCTAGCAATAGGGAAAGGAGTTTTGATACAAAGCACCTTGGTAAGATAGTGCCCCCCTTTAAACAAGGGGATGACATCCACAAATGGATTACTGCTCTGGAGAGGGCCTGCACTGTGCAGGGTGTTCCCCAGAGTCAGTGGGCAGCTATCTTGTGGCTCTCCTTTGAAGGCAAAGGTAGAGATAAGCTCCTCACCACAAGGGTGGAGGATGCTAACAATTACCAAGTCTTGAAAAACACACTGGTTGAAGGGTTTGGCCTAACCACTGAGCAGTACAGGGTGCTGTTCAGGGATACCCAGAAAACTCAGTCTCAAGATTGGTCTGACTTTGTAGATTGTGCCACTAAGGCTTTTGAGGGCTGGTTGCTGGGCAGTAAGTATACTGATTATAAAGGATTGTATAATTTGATGATGAGAGAACAAATTTTAAACAATTGTCAGAACCAGTTGTTGCATCAGCATCTTGTTGACTCAGATCTGACCTCTCCCCAAGAATTGGGAAAGAAGGCAGACAGATGGGTTAGAACAAGAGTTAAGCAGAACCAGGGCCAGAATCAAGGTGGTCAGAAGAAAGCAGACCAGAAGGGTAAAGATTCTAAGGGGGAACAAAATGACCAGAAGTCTTCGACAGGTCCCCAACAACCCAAAGAGGGTGGGGGTCAGGCTCCCCAAAAGAAGAAAGAAGGCCAATCTAAAAGGTGGTGCCAATACTGCAAAAGTAAAACTCACTGGTTTAGTGAGTGCACCAAGAAAGGAGGAGGGCAGACTCCTGCCACTGCAGCCCCTAAGGCACCTGTGCCCCCTAGTACAGTCAGCAGTGGTAGTGCACCTCCCAAGGGTTTAGTAGGGTTAACCCTGGGTTCTGAGGGGTGTGACAACTTAGTTGGTACACTCACTCAGGCTGTCCTTGTCAGTACAGGGGATATGGATATGTCCCCTGACATAAGTCCCAATACTTTGGGCAAATACAGACAGACACCTTTCATTAATGGAAAAATGGCTCAGGCCTATAGGGACACTTGTGCCAGTGTCACAATGGTGACACCTAACTTTGTGGACCCTGGACAGATCATGCCAGGTACAGAATTCCTGGTGACCAATGCAAGCAATGTCACTACCACTCATAGTATGGCAATTGTAGCTTTCTCCTGGGGAGGGGTAACTGGCCAAAAGAAGGTTGTAGTTAGTTCAGACCTCCCAGTGGATTGTTTGTTGGGCAATGATTTGGAGTCATCACAATGGACAGAGGTGGAGCAGAGGACTCACATGGAAATGTTAGGCTTGCCAGCACATGTGTTTGCTGTGACCAGGTCACAGGTCAGGAAATGCCCCACTGAACAGGTGCTGGATCTTGGAACAATGGACCAGACACCTTCCAAGAAAAAGAGCAGTAGGGTTAAGGCTGTGCCTTCCCCCTTGCCCCAGGTTGTGGATCAAGTCTCAGAGGAGGCTGACCTACAGGAATTGAGGGAAACTGAGCCTAGAGAGTTTGAACTTGATCAAGTTGAATTCTTGGGTTCAGGGGGACCCTCAAGGGAAGACCTAGGGAAGGACCAGTTAGACTGCCCTTCTCTTGAACCCCTCAGACAGCAGGCTGCTGCTGAGGCTGCTGGGAACGCCACAGGTACCCACAAGGTATACTGGGAAGATGGACTCCTGTACACTGAGTCAAGAGACCCCAAGCCTGGCATGACCAGGAGGCTGGTTGTACCCTTGTCTCAGAGAGGTTTCCTACTTACCTTGGCCCATGAGATTCCCTTAGCAGGTCACTTAGGCCAGACAAAGACTTGGGACAGGCTTGTCTCACACTTTCACTGGCCTCACATGAATGAGGATACCAAGGAGTTTTGTCGCTCCTGTGTCACTTGCCAAGCCAGTGGTAAGTCAGGTGGCACAACAAAGGCCCCCCTTATACCAATGCCTGTGGTGGGGGTGCCCTCTGAAAGAGTGGGGATTGACATTGTTGGTCCAATGGAACCCCAGACAGCATCAGGGCACAAGTTTATACTGGTGGTAGTGGATCATGCCACCAGGTATCCTGAAGCTATTCCACTTAGGACCACCACAGCACCTGTGGTGGCAAGGGCCCTAGTTGGAGTGTTCTCCAGAGTGGGCTTCCCTAAGGAGGTTGTCTCTGACAGAGGTGCAAACTTCATGTCAAGCTACTTAACTGCTATGTGGAAGGAATGTGGTGTCAATTATAAATTCACTACACCCTATCATCCACAATGCAATGGGCTTGTTGAAAGGTTCAACAGGACCCTAAAAGGGATGATTCATGGACTACCTGAAAAGCTCAGGCGTAGATGGGATGTACTGATTCCCTGCCTTCTGTTTGCTTACAGAGAGGTCCCACAAAAGGGGGTTGGCTACAGCCCTTTTGAACTTTTGTATGGGCATCCTGTGAGAGGCCCCCTGTGTTTGGTGAAGGAAGGATGGGAGAGACCTCTCAAAAAGCCTGCAACCAACATAGTGGACTATGTACTTGGTCTCCGCTCCAGGATGGCTGAGTATATGGAGAAGGCATCTGAAAACCTTAAGGCCAGTCAAGAACTTCAAAAAGCTTGGCATGACCAAAAGGCTGTCCTGACTGTTTACCAGCCTGGACAGAAGGTGTGGGTGTTGGAGCCAGTGGCCCCAGCAGCACTCAAAGACAAATGGTCTGGGCCCCACACAATTCTTGAGCAAAAGGGAGAGGTCACCTACCTGGTGGACCTTGGAACTCCCAGGAGCCCCCACAGGGTACTCCATGTCAACAGGCTCAAAGCATATGTCGACAGGAAGGACATGAGCTTGCTCATGGCCATAGATGAGGGCCAGGAGGAAGAGAGTGACCCTCTCCCAGACCTGCTCACTCAGAATCCTGATGATGGGTCAGTAGATGGTGTTGTCTTTTGTGGCAGCCTCTCTGAACATCAGCAGAAAGACTGTAAACAGGTTCTTCAGTCTTTCAGACATATGTTCTCTCTGACACCCAGTCAGACCAATTGGTGCACCCATGAGGTTGACACTGGTGACAGCCTGCCAGTCAAGAGTAAAATCTACAGGCAGCCTGATCATGTTAGAGACTGCATAAAAACTGAAGTGCAGAAAATGTTGGAGTTGGGAGTCATTGAACCCTCAGATAGCCCTTGGGCTAGTCCAGTAGTTCTAGTGCCAAAGCCTCACACCCAAGATGGTAAGAGAGAGATGAGGTTTTGCGTAGACTACAGGGGTCTCAATGCAGTCACTAAGACTGATGCCCACCCAATACCAAGGGCAGATGAACTTATAGATAGATTGGCTTCTGCCAACTACTTAAGTACATTTGACTTAACAGCTGGGTATTGGCAAATCAGGTTAGCTGAGGATGCCAAGCCCAAGACAGCATTTTCAACCCCTGGTGGGCATTATCAATTTGTGGTAATGCCCTTTGGTCTGAAAAATGCACCTGCCACCTTCCAAAGGTTGGTGAATCAAGTCCTTACTGGGCTGGATGACTTCTGTGCAGCATATCTAGATGATATTGCTGTCTTTAGCTCCACCTGGGAGGATCACCTGGTCCACCTGAGGAAAGTGTTAGAGGCTCTGCAAGCAGCAGGCCTCACTATCAAGGCCACCAAGTGCCAGATAGGGCAGACACAGGTTGTATACCTGGGCCACATTGTAGGTGGAGGCCAGGTTCAGCCACTGGAGAGCAAAATACAGTCAATCAGGGACTGGGCTCCTCCAACCACCCAGACTCAGGTTCGAGCTTTCTTGGGCCTGACTGGATACTACAGAAAGTTTGTCAGGAACTATGGTTCCATTGTGACACCATTAAATGAACTGACAAGTAGGAAAATGCCAAAAAAGGTTCAGTGGACAGCAGGCTGTCAAAAAGCATTTGATGACCTAAAGCAGGCCATGTGCACAGCACCTATCCTTAAGAGTCCAGACTACTCCAAACCATTCATTGTCCAAACAGATGCTTCTGAGTTGGGTGTGGGAGCTGTTCTTTCTCAACTGAATTTTGATGGTCAAGACCAGCCCATTGCTTTTATAAGCAGAAGGCTGACCCCCAGAGAGAGGAATTGGTCAGCTATTGAGAGGGAGGCCTTTGCTGTGGTTTGGGCCCTGAAGAAGCTGAGGCCATACTTGTTTGGCACTCACTTCAAGATTCAGACCGACCATAAGCCCCTCTTGTGGCTAAATCAGATGAAGGGTGAAAACCCCAAACTGCTTAGGTGGTCCATTTCCCTACAGGGGATGGACTTTACAGTGGAACATAGACCTGGTACTGATCATGGCAATGCCGATGGGCTCTCCAGATATTTCCACTTAGAACAAGAAGACTCACCTGGTCAAGGTTAGCTTATTGTCCCAAAGTTTGGGGGGGGGGGGGGGGTCATGTAGGAGAGTAGGGTCTGCAATCCTATGATCACCCAGATTTTTTGCTTTTGTTTCACTGGTTTACAGCTTTCTCTGGCTGTGGGCCTGCCAATCAGACCCACAGCCTGGCTGTTCTCTTTCTAAATTACCACATGTACCCTAGGTGCATCTACCAATTGGTACTGGGCCACCCTATCAGACCCTGTAACTCAGGGCATGAGTGTACCCAGGGCTGCCAGGGGCTGCAGCATGTATTATGCCACCCCTGGCTGGCCTCCTAAATTTGACACAACTGGCTGCATGACAGCTGGGGCAAAGTCGTGTAATCACCCTTTGCTGTAGGTGTAGTATACCTATACCTAACCCTAAAATGGACACACAGATTCCTATCAGTCACTCCTATGGCAGGCCTTGACAATCCTGAAGGCAGAGTGCTTGGAATCGTGTGAGATGGTGCTCTAGCATGAGCTGAGCCTGTCTGCAGCTTGCGGAACCAAGTCCTAATAGCTGTTCCATGATATTGCATACCATATACTCTTAAGTGCATTATAATCCTCGCGGTTAAATGCTATCTTTGGTACTGCTTTATCAAAACATGTCGAGTAAGGTGTCATACGAATTCGAATACTAACCCCTCGCCAATTCTGGCGACGGGGTTAGCATTCCACCCTTCTAGAGGGACACGACATGTATGTAACTGTGAACCCCGGTTAAAGTTAACTAAAGCCTCAGCTCCACAAAATGGATGCTGCCACCACAGACACGAGTCTAACCTCCTGCTGCTGGGAGTCCTTCCAGCGAGGGAGGCCTGGACAAAGGGTTTCCTGTCCGGGGCGGTGCTAGCACCAAACCAGACATGGTTTTGTGTATCCTGGGTAGGCAGGGCTTTTCAGGAAGGTGACTGCTGAGTGGCACCCCGGTGCTCACTACGCATAGGCCAGTCAGAACCAGTTCCAGGGGCACACCAGCCCCTGGCCTGGGGAAGTCCGGCAGGGGAGAGGGGTGTAACCACCCCCCTCCTGGTCCCACCCATAGGCAGGACCTAGTCACCGGGTCAGCCCCCTTTTTTAGTATAAAGATGGGAGCGGGCCCCCTGTTCAAATTAGATCATCTTTGGAATCAAGACCCGACTTTCTGCGAAAGGCATCAAGATTTCCTTCTTCAAGATTCTCCCTTGTGGCTAAGGAGTAGTCACCCTGCATCCGCAGGCACCATCCTAAGAACACTGCGGTCTGCTGCAAGTCCTTCTTCACGAATCCGACGACCCAGCTCGACGAGACCCGGCTTCCCTGGCACCTCTGACCTCTACTCACCTCTACAGCAAAGCTGAGAACTGTGAGTGCGACGAGACCTCGAGGGACCGACGATCGCCAAGACTGCACGACTTCTTTGTAACAAGCCCACCGAGTCTTCCACTGGTGAGTGCTTTGGGGTCCGAGAAGCCCCAACCCTGCGCAGCTCCAGCATCCAAGAGCAGCCTCCCTGCATCTCCACGATCTGCGTGGGGCCCTTCTGCTGTTTGCTGTGCACCGCGTTGTTTGGCTACTAGCCGGCAGGCTTGTGGCCTTCTGAACGACGCCCGACGACATCACTGCTGCTGGTCTGGTTGCTCCAGACTGGCCCTTGCTTCCTTCTTCAAGAGAGGCACCCCGGACCCTCCTGGTCCACTCCAGACGCCATTTTAGGTCCACCGCGTGGGCTTGAATTTGCCAAGGCTTTGTTGCCCAATCCTGGGTCCAGCGACGCCGACAGCTTCTATCTTCGTGGGACAGCTCGCTCCTCCATCCTGGTCACCGACAACGCCTCCTGGTCCGTGAGATCTCCGAGCACAGCGTCACCCACTCACCTTGTCGAGGTGGCTACCATCCGGTGCCCTCCTGGTGCCCACTGACTACTGGCTAGTAGTCACGAACTTGGTCCCCTCTGCTTTCAGGTGTCATCTTCCATCGATCCAGGCTTGGATCCACCGAACTTTCTTCACTGGTCGCCTGCCAGCAACTTCTTTCTTCCAGGCTCCTGGTCCGGCAACGAGGATTCCCGACGTCCTTTGAGTCCTATGCAGCTGCAGCCCCTGGGCTAGGTAACTTCGGCATTTCGGTGCCCCAGCATAGCCTCACTATCCAAGGGTCAGAATCCACTTTCGTTTTCCTCCTACCAGGTCGGGTTCGCCCGAGAACACTAATTTTGCAAATTCTAGCTACCATAGACTTTGTCCCGCATTCCGCGTGAGAGTGCACACTCTGCACCCGAGTCCCCTGGGTCTCCTAGAAGTAATCTAACGATTCTATAGTCAAGTCCTAGCGATTCCAAAGGCTATTAGTACTGTACTTACCTGCTAGTAATTTCGCATTCCACTTTTCAAGTATATGGTTTTACGTGCCCCTCGGGCATTTGTATATACTGGGCTAACTTAAGTATTTTTGTAAGAGTTTTGGTTTGTGCTTAGTACCCTGTCCTCATAAAGAGTACAGGGCTGTTGTGATTCTTAATAAATAACTGTTTATTTTCATAACACTTGTGTGGTGTCCTTTCACTGGGTGTTCAAGGGGTATATGTGTGGTAAACAGCTGGCTTAACACGCCCTCTCGAGTCTTTAGCCTTAGACTGCTCGTATCCACGCTACTAGGATAGCTGGTCTATAAGGTTGACTTACAACCAATCATCAATAAGGGTTGCTGGACTGATACATAGTGTTCACTAGAATAGTGAGCACTGCATATCAGGCCACCTTCTCACAGACATGATGAGATTAAGTGATTCGCCCAGAATCACAGAATGTTGAGCATCCCTGCCGAGACTCGAACCAGGTTCCCCAGCTCAGAGGTCGACTGCCCTAGCCATTGGGCCATATTCTCTCCCCAGTTTGGTGTGATAGCACTTGGCACAACAGAATGTTGTCTAAATGTTCAAGACACCAGGGAAATCTCAATAAAAGCATTCCTACTCTTGCGCATGAACTGTAAATCATGAAAGATACCATATCTAGAATATGACGGATTGTCACATTGCTCTGTATGTTAAGTTGCCTCAAGGTTAAGACTTGTATCTCAGTACTGTAAAAAAGGCAAGCAACATAATAATGATGTAATGAAAATAGTTTTTAAAAAAACTATGGATGGCCAAGAATTGGGTACAAACTGCAGCAAATTTGTATTTTCTGTTACTTTGCAGTTTATGGGCTTATGTGTAGTAATTAACTGATGGAGGACATTATGAGGTTGGTAATTCTGTCATTTAGGGTACATTGAAGCAGTTAATTTTGGGACATACATATTTACACAATCAAGTCTGTAATCTTCTGGTCACAACTGTACCTGTCTGTTGAACAGAAGTGGTGGGGATTTGAAAATGCCAACCCTCAGGGTTGTATAAACTCTCAATCGTTTGTGTAGGTTTTTCACAGAACTTGTGAGTAAGCTGCCTCTTCCCCCGCCTTCCTCCACATCCGCCATGCCCTGGCTTTTCACCCCTCAGACACACACACAAACATCACAAACATACATGCATGCACACACACACACACACACACACACACACACACACACACACACACACACACACACACATTCTTATTTACAAGAATTCTCCTGAAGATGTTTCCCAGAATACTGTATTCCCCTGGAAGCTTTGTTGATTTTAAACAATCCGCTTTCTACTGCTGATGGCACTGGTTAAATTTCCACCATCTCTCTGTTGCTACCCTCACCCCCTTTATTTTCACACTCCCCCTTTCCCCACTGCTGTCTTTGGTATTCTTCTGCTCTGCGCCTGCTGTTTCAGCTCCCCTGTTTCCGTTTTTGTTATAAACTGGTACTGATAAGGGGAAATCTTGCCAAGTGTTACCATGTGTAAAAAATTTGAAAATAATGAAGCAATACTATCCCAAAATGTACCTCATCGCATAACATTATTTACATTTTCTTACCACACAATTTAGTCAGCCCTGCCGCATTATTTGGTCAACCCCTGCCTCATAATTCCAGTTGCCCTGCCTACAGGACAGTCTGACACAAATGCATGCAGTCTCCCATACCTTATAAAGCACTTATATAGCTTTGTCTTTATAAATTTAAAACGGACCCGTAATTTGGTCCTCCCCTGCCTCATAAATTCCAGTTGCCCAATATAAAGTGCTGTTCTTTTTGTCGACTTTCAGTTTATACTGTGTAGTAAGCCTGTGACTCCAAACCACAGGCACCCACAAACATTTGATTTGCTATACACTGTTTAATATTTCCCCAACAGAAAAATGATTTGCAGTGGGAACTGTGGGCGTTTATGCTTGTCGATGATGAGGAGTACCAAGTTCTAGAAATTTTTGTCAGGAGGGGGGTCCTCAAGCCTGAAAATTTTGACAGAAGGGTCGCGGCATCAAAAAGTTTGAAGACCTCTGGTCTAGAGGGAGAAGTCCCAAAGTCGTCCTTCTTTAGAGGAATGGGGGAACGAGAGTCCGTGTCCAGTGGTCTCTTCTTCCTGTGTAGAATTGTGACTTTACCAGTCTCAGGATTAATATATATTTTAGCCTGGTCGTCTGATGGATCTGGATGGAAGAATTCTTCTTCTTCCACTGTCCGTAGCTGTGTCTTTGATTTCTTCGGCTTAGTCTGTTTTGGATTGACTATTGCCTCTGGGTCGTTACCCCCTTCTGTTTTGACGACTTTCGGTGCCTTATTGCTTTTTCTCGGCTCGGACCCTTTGTTCGGGTCGACGAGTGATTTCGGGTCGACCGGGTTTTTCGGTTCGACACGCTTCTTGTGCTCAACAGGTTTTTTCGGTTGACTGTCCTTTGTCGAGTCGATGGCTTTTTTCAGATCGACAAGTCTTTTTGGAGCTCTTGTCTTTGGTTCAATAGCCTTCTCCGGCTGAATCACAGGCTTCGATACGGCTCCCTTTCCGTCTTCGACCTTCTTTGGTTCGGCGACCTTCGGCACAGCGGGCGTTTTTGGCTCGATGGACTTCTTCGGGTCGGCGCCCTTCGGCTCGGTGGCCTTCTTTGGCTCGATGGCATTTTTAGGTTCGGCGCCTTTTGGCTCGACGGCCTTCTTCGGGTCGACGCCTTTAGGCTGTACGGCCTTTTTCGGTTCGACGCCCTTCGGGTCGACGACCTTCTTGGGTTCTAGAACCTTCTTTGGGATCACGTTACTTGGCCCTGGGGTCTCTGAAGGCTTAGTTTTTGGTTTCGGAGCCGAGCCGGACGGCGGGGCTGGTGAATGTTTCTTCGGATCTTGGCTAAGGCCTTTTGGCGATTCCTCGACCGGAGCCTTCGGTAACGGGGTAATCTGTGTCGGTGGCAGTGTACTCACGATTTGCCCCGGTGGGATCTCGTCGTTGGAGTCCGAGTAGTCGACAACGGTGACTATCTCTAGGTCCGAATCTTCAGCTTCTGGAAGTTCTTGGTCATCATCGAAGATGTTTTCTGGTTCCGGTGCCTGTCGCTGCATCTCTTGCCTAGCGGCCCATCGAATCCGGATGGTTTTCTTCTAACGGAATTGGGCACAGGCTGGGCAGGTTTTTCCTTATGGTCTGATGATAGGCACTTGTTGCATACTGAGTGTTTGTCAGTATGCGGGAACTTGGAGTGGCATTGTGGGCACCTTTTGAACGGGCTCCTTTCCATCGACAGTAGGCCCACGTGGCGTTGAAAAGGCCCAATGGCCCGCGTCGACGACCGGTTCGAGATGGAAAGTTTGATCGATTCAATGAGTACCGAGCGAAAATAATACCGTCAAAGTCGAAGGCCTTTAGAAAACTTTTGTTTCGATTCCAAAGTTGGAGTATAGGAATAACATCAGAACCCAATGGCGGAAAAAAACAATCAGAGGATGGAGAAGATGCCCATGCGCACTGTAGTCCAGGGGAGGAGTCACCTATCTCGTGATACTTCGAAGACTCTTCCAGGACAACAAGGTGCAATCATCTGGATCCAACACTAGGCGGCGATCTATGCACAGATATGAATTCAGCAGCCCACATGCCTCGAACAGCAACTTTCCATTAGTGAAACTCTTGGAGGTGGAGCAGTTTGGGTTTCGACTAGCCCATGGCACTGAAACAGCTCTGGTAACCGTGATGAACAAACTTCGGGGGCGCCTTTGATACGGTTAACCTTGAAATCCTGTTGAGACGACTTAAAGAGGTGGGAGTGACTGGGTGTGCCCTGAGGTGGTTCTAATCGTTTGTCAGGCAGGCAGCAGGCAGTCTCCCTCTCTTCTTTTCAATCTGGTTTTACTAGTGTCCTGCACGGCGTGCCACAGGGCTCGGCCATCAGCCCTATTCTTTTTAATATCTACTTGAAACCCCTGATGGCTGTCACCAAGCGTCATAACATTGAGATTGTTAACTATGCGGATGATACGCAATTAATTCTCTCCCTGGAGGGACCCCATTCAACCTCTCTAGATGAGTTTCATAGTTGCATGCGGGACACAACATTGTGGCTGAGGGATAACTCGTTCCAATTTAATGCGTACAAAACGGAGTTGCTTTACTGTACCTCAGAAAGGATTCCTTCTGGGCTGCCTAGTAATTTTTGGTCCTCCGATCCCCCTAATTTGGTTCAGCCTGTTAAGTCAGTTCTCAACCTGGGTGTGACATTTTATCGTAATCTTACTTTGGAGGCGCATGTGGCGAAAGTAGTAGGCTGTTGCCTGGCTATTATCCGTTCTTTATGGAAGATTTTTCCCTTGCTTCCTCCTTTGGCGCGCTCATTGATAGCTCGGAGCACCGTACTTAGCAGAGTTGACTACTGTAATGCCCTCCTCCTTGAGTCACTGAAGTTTCTACTTGCTAGGATGCAGAGGCTACAGTCCACTGCAGCGAAATTGGTACTAGGATGGTCTAGAAGGTCCTCCACCTCATTGGCTTTGGCGGAGCTGCACTGGCTTCCTGTGAAATAAAGAATCCAGTTTAAATCAATCTGCTTGGTATTTAAGGCCTTGCATGGAATGGGTCCCACCTCTTTTCAAAGCAAATTTGAGTGGTATGATCCTGCTCGAACATTACACTCATCTGGTGCAAAACTCCCTAGATTTAAAAAAGTTAGAGCAGGTGGTAGATCCTTTGGGGTCGCTGCTGCAAAGCTCTGGAACACCTTGCCTTTTGAGCTGAGACAAATCAGTGACCTCCTGCTATTTAGAAGGAATTTAAAAACATGGTTATTTCCCAAGATTTAGGGGTGGGCTTCAGTGGGCTCTTAAGGAGGTATGCTATGTCGAGTCACTATTAGCGCCAGGATGCCTGTCAGGTGACAGTGCGCTCTAGAAATGATATAAATAAAAGAAACTGAAGTGCACATGAGTGTAAAGATTCAAAACCAGAGACCATTAGACTGGTTAGTACCACATTAAGAATCCACACTGGAGCAGGTGGTGACTGCAGATATTATACTCTTTAAACACTCCATGAATGCTTTAAAAGCAGGGATTCTGAATAGTGAAGTTGTTCCCTGTTCTGGATATGCAGCAATAGCTATTGAGAGTAGTCGTATAGATGTGTAAGCTAACAATGCCTTTTGTAAGTGTAGGAGGGGATCAATGTGCTGTGTGTTACAGTAGTGGAGAAATCTCTTGTACTTAGGCGAATTACATGCTCTAGTGGCAGGTCGTCTTGCCTCCCTCAGGATATCCATACATTCTGATGGCAACTTAACCAAACTTTAGAATCTTAGGAGCCAGTTTGAGCTGTCTGGGATTTGGATGTCTGACTCTGCTTTGTTTGAGTGCGAACATCCAGCCTGCTGGAGAGACTTTTGTGAGGAACTACAAATAGCTCTAGTAGGGTCATATACCATGGTTGGCTTGGTCATTTGGGAGCTATCAGAATCAAAGTGAGATGGCTTTTTGAGCTTTTTCACCACATATGGTAGTAAGGGAAGAGGGGACAGGGTAGGCAAATATCCATTACCGATTCATCCATAGTGCATTGCCTTTGGACTGTGAGAGAGAACACCTGAAGGTGAAGGTTTGGCATGTTGAGTTCTGTACCGTGGCAAAGAGATCGAAGTCTAGTATTCCCTAAAGTTGGAAGCATGAAAATAGAACTTGTGAGCAGAGTTTCCACTCATGGGCCTGTTGCTGTGTCCTGCTTAAGAGGTCAGCAAAGTTGTCTCTGCCAAGAGGTGAGTGTGACAGTGAGTTGGCTAATTCCTTATGCTCTATGCTAGCTTGGACAGCTGTGGAGAGTGAGTGCCTCCCTGTTTCTGCTGTTAATACATGGCTGTCATATTGCCCAACTATATGAGGACTACTTTGTGATGAATATTCAAGAAGAAAGATTTCAGGGCAAGTTTTATTGTCAGTAGTTCCAATAAACTGATGTGGAGAGTCTTTTGCGGAGCCATCCACAACCCTTTTATTGCCATGTTTATCATGAGTTCTCCCAAACCTGTGAGTGATGATGTCTGTAGTGATGGTCATCTGCAGTGTAGGATTCATAAGAGGCCTGCCCTGAAACAGGTTGTTTATTTTGTTCTCTACAGAGATTCAGACCATGGGCTGAATCAATACTAGATTCTCAAAACAGCCCTCCGCTTGTGATCACTGCGACGCAAGACATATAATGGGAGCATAAGCAGTCTGGCATGTGGGACAGTTGCTATGCAGGAAGCCATCCAGCCTAGGCGATGCATTATTGTCCTGAATAGCCTTTGACAATGTGATTGAAAATGAGCCCGTTGTTTCTGGAAGTTCATTACCCTCTGTCGATTGGAATAGGCTTGGGCTGTGACTGAGAAGAGAATTGCTCAGAGATAAGGTGGGACAGGAAGTGCTTCCAGGTGGGATGTCTTCACATTTATCGTAAATATTAACATGGAGAGAAGATTGATCATGGCGGTCTATCTTTTATACACTCTGTAAGAAAGTGCCCCTTTTTGACATGGTCACCCCTACTTTTCGCCTTGTATCTGATGCAATTTTTTTTTGAAAACAGATTTTATTGTGTGAACTCACATATCATGCACACCTCTGACACCCAGAGGCACGTGCCATCATCAATACACCAGCTATATCTTCAGTCACATGTACAACAATGATTATCCCCAAACAACCCCCCCGCTGACGAATTAGTACCACAGGATACAATCAATATTCAACCCCCTCTCCCTCTACCCCCACCCGCGCCCCCTCTGCGTGCTAACTCGCCCATCCAACGCATAAAACAGCAAAACATTTCATGCCATGTAACTTCCATACGAACCGCCACTGTTCACAGTCCGTGTCCTCATATCGTCGGGAGGGAGGCCTCCTCAGGAGGCGGGTCGAGGTCTATACCCCGGTAGTCCACCCACCGCTTCCAGATTTTGAAGTGCTTCCGGGGACAGTCCCTTGCTAGAAATACGGGTTCTTCCAGGCCCATGCAATAGTCCATTCCGTTCTTCCAGGCCGTGAGTGACGGTGCCTGGGGGGCTTTCCATGCTTTCGCAATATCACGTTTCGCCAGCGTAAATGCTAACAACATTCAGTGACGCTTATACCTATTCTTCCCAACCCCAGCCATGACATGCAGCAGTGCTAGTTTAGGGTCCCTCTGTATCCTCCAGGCTAAGGCTTCATCAAGGCATCGATAAACCCCTCCCAAAACCTTTGCAGCGATGGGCGTATCTGATGCAATTTTGACAGAAGTGTACTGGGTTAATGCTATTCAGGTCCCCAGTGTCAGATCGCTTTCTCTTTAACTATACAATGGTCCCCCAATTGACAATACCTTTAACACCCACTGTAAGTCCCTAGTAAATAGTACCCCTGGTACCTAGGGCAAGGAGGGCAAAGAGGGTCCCTAAGGGCTGCAGCATGCATTGTGCCACACCAAGGGACACCTCAGCACCAACATACAAACTGCCATTGCAAGCAGCATACCACGGTGCAGAGAAAAGTGAAGATACGACATGGCACACCACCTGTGAGCCATGCCTGCAGACACTGCATGCATTAAAGTAATTCACCCTACAGCAAACCTTACAGCCCTAAGTTAGGGCTCACTATAGTACGTGTGGAGATATATGCATAAGCAAATATGCCCCTGTGATATCCAAGTCGAAACTTAGATATATCAAGTAAACAGGGAAGCCATTTTAAGTACAAGTACTGAACACTAGAGAAAACAAATTCCGCAGCTAAATGATGGCTTCACTGAAACTAGAGAGGTTTGGTATCAAACATCTTGTAGTAATAAGCCCACACTGATTCCAGCAATGATTTATTAATACAAGCACAGAGAGGGCACCTTAGCGGTGCGACGACTAGTGTAGTGGCTGACTGGTGTAGACCAACCTGCCACCACAGACAGGTTTCTGACCCCTTGCAAGGGACAGACCGCACTCTCAGAGCAGAAACAATGCCTGCACCAGCAGGAGGTGTTGTCACCTCCGCCAAGCAGGATGGCTAAGTGATCAGCATATTAAGGCAGGAGCTTAAAAGGCCTCTGCCACCTTTGATTTGCTATCCAAACATTTCCCAGACGGTGGAAATGCCACCCCCTGCCAGAGCCCATTTGGAACCAGGACAGGCAGGAAATTTTGTCAGGCGGTGTGTTCCCCCACCAGGCTAGTTCCACTACTAAGGTGGGCTTCCTGATGTGAACACGACATTTAGAATCCCACCATCTAAGTGATTTTGGAATTTGGCTCTCTGGTTCCTGGTTATGCCTCCTTCCCACAGGAAATACTAAATAGAGGATGTAGAGGTAATTAGCACATTGGCTACTACCTGCCACTCCCCTTAACGCTCCTAAATTGCTTATTTAGGAAGTACCCTGATGCCAGGAATTCCGATTTGATAGCTTCAGAAGAAGAGGACTACGAAGAGCCACAAGAAAAGAGAGTTGAAGACTTGCTGTAGACCTTTGCAGCCAAACCCTGCGTGCACCAGTCTCGACAATCTTGACCAGCTACTCGTCCTGCAACTGAGCATCTTTTAAGCACCCCAGGAGACTACCAGCCCTTTGCAAATTGCCAGCAATCGCCTTCGGAGTAGATGAGCTACTCCCAAGCAGGCACCGAAGAAGCAGAGTCTGGTGTAACGTGTTGCCACTCGGCGGCTAGTCCGACACCCCAGTCCCCCAGGAAGAGGTACCCCTGCTCCTGAAGGTCTGATCTGTCGCCCCACCAATGAGAGGACACCAGGATCAACAGGAGCTGCACAGGACCCATACCCGGGGTACTGGACAACTAGCAGCAAACAAAGACCATGAGAGTCAATTCCGGGCTCCAATGACAGAGACCACACATCCATGGAGGGAAGTCAGCCCCTCAGAGACCCACCTCCAGAGTGGCCCAAAGTTCTCCTCTGCAGCCTGTTTTGAAGGTGCCATCCAGTTCTTCTACCTGCGTAGCATGCACAGCTACCAACCCGACCAGCACATCTGCAAACGGATGACCCAAAGCAGGTAATGAGTAACTGCTGGTGGTACTTTGGACCTTTGCACCCTACGACCTGAAGTCCCAAAGAAGAGCCTCAGAAACTGACTTACATACCTGTATGCAACATATGTCTTTCTCCATAAAAAAGAAAAGCTGCATAAAGACGCATATAGGTGAACTATTTACTTACCTGTAGAAATCGATGTTTAAAAAAGTACTTACTTGATAACGAAGTTCTTCGTATCACAATTTACATAAAAATACAACTTATTTTTCTAAATTGATATCGGATTTATTCTGGAGCGTGTCTCATTTATTGCCTGTGTACAAAAAATGCTTAGCACTACACTCTGATCAGACCAACTGCTCGCCCACACTACCACAAAAGAGAGCATTTGGTGTTACAATTTTAGCCTCTGCAAACCAACTGGGGTTTGCCTGGACTCTTTACACGGTGTACCTCGTTATGGTCCACTATATAAAGAGCCAGCTTCCTACACACTCCGGTTTGAATAAACTCTTCATCAGCTAGTTTTCTAGGTAAGGGAAAACATGAATGCTCGGTCTCCTTAGATGGGCGGCAACTACAGCTAAGGATTCTGTGAATTCCCTTGGAGCTGTTGTGACCGCCAAATGATAAAACCTTGAATTGTTTATGGCATCCACTTACCATAAACCACAGATAGCAGCGGTGAGCAGAGTCGATGGCAATGTGGAAGTATGTGTCTTTAGGTCAAGAGCTGCCATAAAGTCACATTCATGTAGGAGTGCTATGACAGTGTAATGTGACCAAATTAAAAAGTTCAGACTTGATAAATCGGTTGAGAGGCCAGAGGTCTATGACAGGCCTCTGTGTTCAGTCTTTCTTTGGAATAAGAAAGTAAATGTGTACACCCTTCTGCCTTGGTGTTTCTTTGAAACTGGCTCAAGAACCCCCTTTGCAAAGAGCGCTTTTACCTCTTCTTTGAGAAGGTGCAAGGGTTGTGAACTGAGGGTGTGATTGGTGGAGGCATGTTTTGTGGGGTTGCTGCGAGTTCAAGACCGTAACTGTGCTCAATGATGTAGAGCACCCACTGGTTAGAAGTGAAGCCCCCCTCCCAGCCCCCTAATATGCCAAGAACCCTTGAACTCTACCCCTGACAGTTGTTAAGTTATCAGGGGAAATGTGAAGGGAGTCGTTGTTTGCTGGTTGATGCACTCTTTGAAGGCATACCTACACCACTTCTCTTTGGTCTGTTGCCTTTATAGGCTCCTACACTGTAGCCTTTACCACTTTGCTGGTGATAGGCTTGTTGTTGTCTTTGGTAAGTCTGCTCCTGCTTCAAGGTGGATGCTTTAGCACTAACCCTGCCTTCCTATTCAAGAAAGGACTGGCGTGGAGTCATTCTCTGCAACACCCCAATAGCCTTTGATGTTTTGCTATCTTTTCTCTAGCATTTCATCAACTTGTGAGCCGCATAAATGCTCGCCATCAAATGGAATGTTAATTAGGTACTTTTGTACCTCTGGCTTGAAGCCTGAAATTTGCAACCATGCATGTCTGTGCAAGATTACAGGTGAGTTTATACCCCTTGCGGAGGTGTCAGCAGCATCTAGCGCACACCTAATGGTGGCCTTAGACATAAGCTTCCCCTCACCCACTAATTCCCCACCTCTCTTTCTGTACTCATCTGGGGGATGTTGGAGGAGATCCTGCATCTTATCCCAGTGAGGCCTGTTGTACAGGGAGAGTGACCCCACTGAATTAGGAATCCGCCAACTATTGGAATTTCCTACAGGCCCCTTTTTCCCTAAAGCATCAATGAATTTACTAACTTTATCAAGAGGCAGGGCATCTCCTGTTGTCTGTGCTGTAGCTCTCTTTCAAGCAATAACAAGGACGAACGTGTCAAGGTAAGTTTATCTAAGCATGTTCAGTAGGTCTGAGGGGGGTCGGTTTAGACTTCCACTCCACTTTGGGAGTAGGTACCCTCACCGTTACTCTGTCTTTGAAGATGTCAGCAGCTAGATTCAGCATAGACCTTATTATACCGTTATCTCCTACTGCTGGATGTTGAGTTATCAATGTTGTGGTGTAGACGAAGTACATTTTTTACTTCTTCAATGAAACAATTCAGCACCGCAGTCATTGGGCTTTAAAAAAGTGTTGAAAATTAGAGCGTCAGTGAAACTTGTCCAAGGCAATGGAGGAGAAAAACAATCTAACAAAGGAGCCAATGACATGCACATTGCTAGAGGAGGACTCACAATACCTCATGACTCGAAAGAATTCTTTGAAGAACAAACAGCAAATGTTGGAGCCCAACACTAGATGGCAAGAGTATGCAGAGCTTGTGTTTCTCCAGCCACACATGCTACGAATGAACAGATTTCTTCAAGTAGTCCCACATTACAAACAGTCACCAATCGGCAAGCCAGAATGTTTCTCAGTTTGATGAGATGTGCTTCAGTTTTGAAACTGTTTGTGACAATATGTACCAGATGGCCCCTATAATGTATAAAGGTACTATCTTCTATTCTGGGCTGGGAGGACAACTCATTTAGTCTTTTAGTCATTCAATAATCAAGCTGGAAGATATATTAGAATGGGTCGGAAAGTGACAGCTGGAAGATACTGCTGGAAAAAATGTGTTTACGGATAATGACAGGGACAAAAATTACTGATTCTGGTGGGGTGTTTTCATTAACCATCTAGTTATCCGGAGCTTAACCTTGCAGCAACCAGAAGTTCAATATGCTGAGAAAACAAAAAACTGTGCCTTATTTATCCCAGAGAATATGGTGAAACTTCATGCATTCGGTATGGTGAGATTCCTCTGAAAACCACCACCATATTTGCATGCTTATAAATGGTCACCAATATATACTTAACCACTTTTGGGGGTCCTCCTGTGTGAAACATTGCTCTTTAGACCGCCAAGGACAGAATAAATCCTACCTGAGTGTGAATTAACTCAGTTTTACGGAAAGGAGGAAGCTGTACATATTTTAGGTAGAGGGATAGGCATGGGGATGCCACATAGGGTGAAGCACTTTGGAAAGAAAGATATCCCTATTCTGATAGAGTAACTCACTTTTGGGATGTGCACAATTAATTCATTAAACCAAGTTGTGAGGTGAAATACTTTGTACCCGGGTGATGGCGACACTGCCATGAGTGAAAATTGCTACCTGCCTCGAACATATACTCCAGGGGTTTTCTGCTCCTTTCCTGCGGGACGCTGACCCGGCCCAGTGACTTGCCACAGCAGTAGATGCAGACCACTTTATTGGAATGATGCACAATGCCAGAACCAGTAGAAGGCTCCACAAGCCCCCTCCACCTGGCAACAATAAAGCTCCAGGTGCACAATGACTAATAACCCACTCAGACCCCATGGAATAGGATGATTGAGTGACTAATCTGGAGCACCCTGGGATAAAGACCAACACCACCCTCACCTGCATTTAGGTAGCTTTTTTATGCATGGTTTATGATTTACCCTGAAAAGCCTGAACGACTGCAGCACCCTTCCCAGGACTCTCCCATGGAGGTAGCAGTGCTATTTTTACAGAGGACCTGTACTATCAACTGTCAAGATAATTGGCAAGCCCTTCACACTGTGCTTCTGGGGACCCACTAACAGGTACTTTATGTAATACCACCAAAGAAACAGACCAAGAAGAGGGTCAATAGCTTATTTGCCTCTACTTTGTACCAGCTGAGCAGCATGTGGTTGTAGTGTCCTACTAGTGCCTCCTAATGAGCAGATATACCTACAACTATGGCACTCACCAAAGCGGATATACTCACCACCCTGCAAAACCTGTATGACACAGATCCTTTCTATTCAACTAAAGGAGTAGTATCTGACAACCATGAAATCTCCTGAGATGTTGAGGGGTTGGGGTAGGATTAAACTTGAGACACCTTGCAGAAGCCATTGACTGCCTCTCAAGCTCAAATAAGATGTGACACCAGGTTGTGGACCACAACTAAATGGACTAGTACCTAGACCCATCCAATGCAATTGTCAAATGGACCCTAAATCTGGCTATGTCAGCCTGCCCAGGGAAAACATAAAATGTGACATACTGGTGTGGGAACAACGGGGCTCCCATTCTGGCCACAGTCCCTGGGCTGAGCACTTGCTTCCCATGCTCCACACAGGAGCAGAGCTGCTGTTTGACTCACCACTACTCTCTCTTTCTTGTTCCTCTTTGTGCTCCATACTTGAATCCCAGGGAGGGACCTCCCGCCGATCTGAACTCTCACAGTGGTTCTACGCTAAGGAAGGAGATCACTTTTCAATGCTGGTTTTAAGTCCCCTATACCACAATTACTGCTGTTAAAATATTTGCATCCTACATTAGCTTGTTGATGTGCTAATACATCCACACTATAATGTTTGGTAAATGTGTGTGGTTTAGACCATGTTGCTGCTTTACAAATGTCAGCTAGAGGAATGTTAACCAAGAAGGCCACAGATGCTCCTATTTAGGAGTGGAATGGGCTTTAGGAGGTATAACGTTACGGTGCCTTTAATATAGCATGTTTGGATACATTTAACAATCCATCTGGAAATGCCAGATTTAGAGATAGGTTTTTCTTTATGAGGGGGAACAAAAGCAAGAAACATTTGTTCTGTTTTTGCGAACATCTTTTGTTTTATTAATTTAACACAATGCTCTTTTTACATCGAATGTATGTAGTTCCCTTTCTGCTACTTAATCAGGTTGAGGGAAGACAACAGGTAACAACTGATTGGTTAATATGAAAAGCAGAGACTTCTTTTGGAAGGAACTTTGGGTTCGTTTGAAGAACCACTGTCTTTATGGAATTGGAAGAAGGGTTCTTCTAAAGTTAGTCCATTAAGCTCACTAACACATCTTAGTGAAGTGATACAAATCAAGAAAGCAACTTTCCAAGAACGGAACTGTAATGGACAATTGTGAAATGGTTCAAATGCTGGACTTGGAAGTCTTGTTAGAACAATATTAAGGTTCCGTGCAGGTGTCACTTTTGCTCTTATTGCTCTTTTAAGGCCTTCCATAAAGGCTTGAATCACTGGTTAACAGAGATAAGTGGTGTCTGTTTTGAAGATAAGCAGCTACTGCTGCAAGGTGTAGACATATGGATGTGTAGGCAAGGCCTGCACTTTGTAGATGCAATAGATAAAAAATGTTTTGTGTATAGAAGCATCTAATGGATCAATGGTTTGGTTATTAGATGATATAACAAACTTTTTTTTATTTTGCTGCATAACATGCTCTAGCAGTACGCTTCTTTATAAATTGTCACGTAATCTGGTGGTAAATTTAGGTATCCAATTATGACTTCAGGAGCCAAATCACTAGGTTGAGCTCTCCGAGATTTGGATGTCTGATTTCTCCATGGTTCTGAGTAAGAAGGTCTGATATGGGGTGAAGCTTCTGACATGGAACTACTGAGTGTTCTAGAAGTGTGGTCAACCATGGCTGATGAACCCATGCAGGATCCACTAGAATAAGGGTGAGTGATGTTTTTCTGAGCTTCCGAACCAGAAATGGAAGAAGAGGGAGAGGCGGAAAAGCGTAAGCAAATATCCCTGACCAATTCATCCATACAGCATTTCCTTTGGATAGAGTGTGTGGGAACCTCGAGACAATGTTTGGGCATTTTAAATTCTCTGCTGTGTGAAAGAGAAGTAGCTATGTAAACCCCATTTTTGAAAGAATGGGAGGAGAACTTGGGGGTGGAGTTCCCACTCGTGCACTTGTTGCTGCAACCTGCTGAGGTCAGCAAATTTGTTGTCCGTCCCTGCAAGGTGTTCTGCTAGCAATTGGATTTTGTGATGCATTGCCAAATGGTCTGTGAGAGGTGCGATAACTGTAGAGAGTGTCTGCACCCGCGTACCCCCCTGTTTTAACTGTCATATTGTTCGTCCAGATTAAGACAACTATCCCTATCAGGTGAGGTGGAAATGCTTTCAGTGCTGGGTGGACAGCTAGTAGCACTAGGTAGTTGATGTGGAGACTTGTGCGTTTGATGTCCCAGAGACCCTGAACTGTTAGATATTGTAGATGGGCACCCCACCCTGTAAGGGAAGTGTCAACTGGGAGCACAACATGAGGAACAGGGTTGATAATGGGCCGCCATTGACAAGTTTTGTGTGTTCCACCTCCGCAGGGTCCGGCTGTCTACCAACACAAGATCTTTTAGCTGACCCTGTGATTGATTTCATTGTTGTGCAAAGCATTCCTTTTTATCGCATGTTTAATCTTGCATGAGGTAATATTGCAATCCATGATGCCATCATCCCTAAAAGTTGCCTGAACGTTCTTACTGTTAGATATTGGTTGCTTTGGAATTGTAGTGGCAGTGTTTGAAAATTGTGAATTCTGGGTGCATTGCCTAAACCGGTTTTTAGTCTTTAGGATAGCTTCGAAATAGGGTTACTGTTATATTTAGCCTGTTTCTTTTCTGCCCATGGGATTTCACTGTGGCTCGCATGATGTCACCACTAGAATGTTTGTTGACATCATGGAGTGTTGGGGTCTTTGCCTGGCCTCAACTGGCAGTTGGCACCAGGCAGGCTGAGTGACAAGGAGGTCACTCCTGGTGGGGTCTTCACTATGTCTTCTGTATTTCCATCTTAATGACTTGACCTGCAACTTGCCTTGAATAAAGTAACCTGATAATACACCCGCCTCAAGGACTTCTATTTACAACATTTTTGGCGGCGTTTGAAAAATGTTGAAAGAACTTACAGCGTGTAAAGAAAAGGAGCAAAAATAAAGATCCTACAGCGTGCAAGAAACAGAAAGGAAGGGTCTGTGTATTTAAAGAACTTGAAAATACTGAAACTAATGAAACTAAGAGAAAAGAAGCACCCTGGTAAGTCCTACCAGTGTCCATAGTAATCAGGACGGCCTGCACATCCAGGGTGTTGGTGTGCATGGGATTCATTTTGTGCCAAAGTTGACGAAGATCATTATTGTGTGAGAATATGCTGCAGTAAAGGAAGGGCTTAGTGGATTGATACATCGATTTAAGAACTGCGTGCCAAAAGTAACTGAGAAACTGATGTACCGTTAACTCAGCATGCGTTTTTGACTGGTATTCAAGACTGTAATCGCAAGTCATGATCTAGCGCATGGGGGAGAGTTTAATTTGAACAAGGCACCATTATTAGCACTTAGCGGCTGGTGAAGATATGCTGAGTGACAAGCATCCAATCTGTTTCACAGTGCCTTTGTTTCAGAAGCTGTTAAGATCGTGAATCTGGGAGAGTGGAAATTTGAACAGTACTTTGCGGTTGTGCTTTACAAGCTGCGTAAGGACATGCGGAGAGCAAGTGACGGCTCATACAGACATGCGGAGAGCAAGTGACCGCTCTTGTGATTATTTTAATGAAACCAACATAATTTCAACTGCGCAATGCAAAGTGCGCAAGATATGCTTAACTGTCATCTTTAATTTGAAAAAAGTGCACGAGAAAGACGTGAAGCCTACCTTTGTTCCTCAGCTCTTTGTGATGTTGTGGGAGTTTTGTTGTGCCGCACTTTCACGTTTTGGAGCAGCTGCGTGCCCAGAGCCACCCGGTGCGACGCAGTATGCGTGCCGCCATCTTGCGCTGATGTTCATCACCATGGAAATGAGCCTTCGGGGGCTTTTGACATTTGATTGGATGTTGCAACAGAAAGAACTGGCAGACAGTGACCTTTTCAGCGACATGCAAGCAGTTTTTGGGAGATGTCGCGAAGATTGGAGGCTGTTCGTTTTGGTCTGGCTTGTGCCTACCTATCGAATGGACAATACAAGGGGTTCACTGACAAAAGGTACTTTCATTGTTCTGTCCATGGGATAATACTACTACTGGCACGTGGAGAACAGCTATTTCCACTTCTTTGATAACCTGGGGTGAGAGATCGCTCACCGGAGCACGAGACTTTCTCTTGCATTATTTTGCTGGTCATTGTAATGTTGGTCTCGTTGTCCGTGTGGGTTCAGTGAGGGGTCAGTGGTAAATCAGTACTGATTAGTACTTTATTGCTGTTTATTTTGGTGGTGGTGTGTCCCTTGTACAATTTATTTTTCGGTATTTTGGAGGAGATGCTGGATGATGTGTCACAGCAGAGAAGGTGGTGTGTTTTTGGGGTGGTGAGTGCCCTGTGCAGTTTATTTTATATGTGGTGAGTGGCAAGTGAGTGGTGAGTGCCTGTGCAGCTAATTTTAGGTGTGGTGAGCGGCATGTGAATGGTGAGTGCAGTGCCGTACTATTGTGTATTTGTGGGGTGGTGTGTTTTCGGGGTGGTGAGTGCCCCGTATGGTTTGTTATAGCTGGCAATGTTCCAGTTTGAATTCAGAGTGATACCCTGTTACATGTTTATTTTTGAGATGGAAGCTATATGCTCCAATTGTTTTAAGTTTACAGGGTGAGGTGCACCTTGTTACATCCTCAGTTGTGGGACTATATGTGTCCCAGTTATGGAGTTATGGTTCACAGGGCGTTGTGTGCCCTGTTGTGGGGTAAAGAGTACTCCAATTTTTGGGTTCACGGGGTGATGAGTGCCCTGGTACGGAGCAAAGTGTACTCCAATTTTAGTTTAGGGGTGGTGAGTTCCCCATTACATATTTGGTGGCGGAGCAATATGTACTCCAAGGTGTGGTTCACGGGGTGAGGTGTACCCCGTTACGGAGCAAAGTGGGCTCCATTTTGCCACAAAATCAATTTGTGTTTGATTGTGTTTCCCAAGGAAAGGGGATGAGACTAGTTGTGTTTGGGATTTGTTATTAATTACCTTTGGGACTTGTTACTAATTACCTGAGGGTGTGAGGTAGTGTGAATGTTATCTTAATGCTCTATCTTTAGAATGCATTGTGTACTTTGATATCGATATGTACACTGAAGTTAATGTTATTCATTTTAATTTCACCTTTTCTGATTTCCCTAAAGAAAGGAGATGTGTTATATTTAGCCTGTCTCTTTTCTGCCCATGGGATTTCACTGTGACTCGCATGATGTCACCACTAGAATGTTTGGTGACATCATGGAGTGTTGGGGGCTTTGCCTGGCCTCAACTGGCAGTTGGCACCAGGCAGGCTGAGTGACAAGGAGGTCACTCCTGGTGGGGTCTTCACTATGTCTTCTGTATTTCCATCTTAATGACTTGACCTGCAACTTGACTTGAATAAAGTAACCTGATGTAAATGTAAATGTAAATGTAAATGTATTGCGATTTATATAGCGCACGAATCACCCGAAGGCATCAAGGCGCTTGCCTTGGGAACCCGTCCTGGTATTCCCCTGTGAGATAACCCCAGCAGGGTATCCACAAGGTGAAAGCCAGGCATCCCGCCGCGAGGGGCCGTAGTGGAGATTAAGCAAACTATTGCCCAGAGTCGCAGAATGTGAACCCGTGAGTCGAGTAGGCACCGGAACGAGAATTATCGAGTCCGTGGAATTTTTGAGCCCAAGACCCACCGAGGCGGGGAATTGAACCCTGGTCCAGGACCGATCTCAGCTTCCGGGTCTGCCGCCTCTAACCCCTGAGCCACACTTCTTCACTGATAATACACCCGCCTCAAGGACTTCTATTTACAACAGTTACATCTGTGTAGATTGAAGATGGGGATTAGGAAGTAAAGTGAGTAAAGCCCCCCCACCCTTGGTGTTGTACTGGAAATGGTTCTATAGCTCCTTGTGTTAGAAGAGCTTGTAGTGAATGCGAGGTGGAATTTTGGGAGGGCTGCCTGGGAGCTCCAGATATGAACCCTTTTGGATAATGTCCAATACCCATTTGTCTGATGTTATTGACTGCCAAATGGGAAGAAATTGATGAAGTCTTTCCTGACAGGTGTATGATGATTGGCGGAATTGCTGTGAAGGCACTGTTTGTTGGGAGATCGAGAGGTATGTGTTGAGCTCCCTCTACCTCTGCCCTTAAAAATGTTCCTTCTGTAACTGTCTTGGTAAAATCCTCCAGTGGGGGGGGGGGGGGGGGGGTATGGATTCTGTGGTTTATAGGAATATGTGTGGGATCTGTAGAGTCATTTTTGGAGCCTCCCCTATAAAATCTGCGGTGAAAGGAACCTCTGTGAAAGGTTGACTGTAGTGCCCCCACAGATGTTGCTACTTCTGTATCTTTCTTCATTTTTTCAAGTGATTCATCCACTTGCGGCCAAAGAGATGCTCCTTATTGTAGAGGGCATTTAGTATTGGTTGTTATACTTCTGGTTTAAAACCAGAGATTCTTAACCATGCATGTCCTCTAAAGAGAATACTGGTATGGACTCCTCTGGCTGCAGCATCTAAAGCACACCTAATAGAGGATATAGAAATGAGTTTTCTTGTACTAGTTCCTGCCCTCTTTTTCTGTGTTCTTCTGGGAGATATTGGCGTAAGTCTTCCATTTTGTCCAAGTGGGCACAACCAAATCTAGCCAAAAGACCTCGCGTATTGGCTTTACGCCAGTGGTTGGCTGATTGTGCAGCCACTCTTTTGCCTGAGGATTCTATTAAATTGGACTCTTTGTACGGAGGTGGTGCATCCCCTGTAGTTTGTGAAATTGCTCTTTTACAAACATTGGACACAACCAAGGAATCTAAAGGAAGCTGGCTCAAATAAAAATTGGGTCAGATGGTGGGGAGGTTATACTGGTTATTCATTCTAGGTGTTATAATACGTCCTTGTCATGCCTCATCATACCGTTTGAGATAGGTAATGACTGTGTTGTCCTATGTGTGGTTCCTAATGTTTCAAATAAGAAATCTTCTTGCACAGATTCCTTATATAAAGTAATTCCATAGTATGCAGCTGCTTTGGCAATTACCTCCTATTGTCATCAGGAGGGGAATGTTTAGCAGGGTATAGATCTGGATCGGTACTGGTAAGAGGGATCTATAATGTAATCATCCCATGGAGCTGGTGGCGGTTGTCCACAAGTGCCATCCCATCCCCTGTATCAGGATCTGTATGTGGAGAGGGTCTGCTGGTGGTACAATAGGCACTGGTGAAGAGGGTGGAGGGGTAGGAGAAATAGAATGAAGAGGTCTGGTAGCCATGTCCTTTTTAAGAGGGATTTTATGTCAAGTGTATCTTTCTTTTGAAGGATGGTATCACGGTTTTTGCTGTAATATGCCCAGTGTCTGGATTTATATACAGTTTTTTGGTCTAGATCCAGCTTCTGTTGCATGGTTTCCAAATTTTGCTCTGGAGGCTTTTGAAGCGTATCTTTTTGTTTCGGTGGTGAAATGGTCGGTACCGAGCTGGATTTGACTTTCGGAGTCGAAGCTTTAGGTGCCTAAGGCGTTTTATCTCAACTCCAGTCCAAGCCAGAAGGTTTGACGTGTGCTTTCAGTGCTGAGCCGGAGTGCAAGGCGTTGCAAGCAGATTCTCTGTGCCTACCATGGCCTGATGAGTGGCGGCCCAGAAGCCTTATGTTTGAGGGAAGTGGGTTTTGTGGATAAAGGGACTTTGGTAAGCATGGCACTTTGACCGTCTGGAACGTCTTGGGACTCAAATTCTATTTCCAGCTCGGAATCTGAATCCTGGACGGAGGTCTCTGCTTCCTCTGCAGCAGACGCTTCAGTTTCTTCTTGTTCAATATCTTCCCTGAAGATATTGGGTGTCTCTTCGATGTTTTGTCACTGCAATCCTTTCCGTCGAGCCCGGCGATCATGAAGGGTCTTTTTAAACCGGAAAAGTGGCAGGTGTCACAGTCTCCTTCCTTGTGCCCTGGAAATAGGCACAAGTTACAGGCTTTCTGAAGGTTGGTGCGCGGATATTTGGAATGGCACCCAGGGCAGAACTGGAACGGAGTCTTTTCCATCGGCAGATTTACTCTATGTTGATCTCTCGAGGGGAACTGAAAGAATGGCTAGGCTAGGTCCAAAGGCCGCAGTTGGAGTTTTGTAGATCCAACTGTAATAGTTTTCTGATTTTCGACACGTGGAGGAAGGGAAAACTCATTCGAAACATTACGGACGAGGGTACAGTGGGTTGCAAACCGAAGGGATCCCGGCGTAAGGTCCCGAACCGGAGCACAGCAAACCACGTCCGAACCCGATGACAGAAAGAAAACATCTAACAATGGAGTTGATGCCCATGCGCAATGTCACCGAAAGGAGGAGTCACCTTGCCTTGTGACTGGAAAAGACTTCTTAGAAGAAAAACAACTTGCAAACATCCGGACCCAACACTAGATGGCAGGAGTATGTAAGCATGTCTATTTACAGCACACATGCCTCGAACACAGATATACTAAGCTATTACAAAAGTTAAATTAGTATAGTGTACTACTAAGGAGTGATACTACTTCTAACATATATTATGTGTGTTACTGTATCAGTGCGTGAGTGGGTGTCTCAATGGCTGTGAGTTGCTAAATAGGTGTGTGAGTGGCTGTACGGGTGGGTGGGTGAGTGGCTGTACGGGTGGGTGGGTGAGTGGCTGTACGGGTGGGTGGGTGAGTGGCTGTACGGGTGGGTGGGTGAGTGGCAGTACGGGTGGGTGGGTGAGTGGCAGTACGGGTGGGTGAGTGGCAGTACGGGTGGGTGAGTGGCAGTACGGGTGGGTGGGTGAGTGGCAGTACGGGTGGGTGGGTGAGTGGCAGTACGGGTGGGTGGGTGAGTGGCAGTACGGGTGGGTGGGTGAGTGGCAGTACGGGTGAGTGGCAGTACGGGTGGGTGGGTGAGTGGCAGTACGGGTGGGTGAGTGGCAGTACGGGTGGGTGAGTGGCAGTACGGGTGGGTGGATGGGTGAGTGGCAGTACGGGTGGGTGGATGGGTGAGTGGCAGTACGGGTGGGTGGATGGGTGAGTGGCAGTACGGGTGGGTGAGTGGCAGTACGGGTGGGTGAGTGGCAGTACGGGTGGGTGGGTGAGTGGCAGTACTGGTGGGTGGGTGAGTGGCAGTACGGGTGGGTGGGTGAGTGGCAGTACGGGTGGGTGGGTGAGTGGCAGTACGGGTGGGTGGGTGAGTGGCAGTACGGGTGGGTGGGTGAGTGGCAGTACGGGTGGGTGGGTGGGTGAGTGGCAGTACGGGTGGGTGGGTGGGTGAGTGAGTGGCAGTACGGCGTGGGTGGGTGAGTGGCAGGGTGGGTGGGTGGCAGTACGGGTGGGTGGGTGAGTGGCTGTACGGGTGGGTGGGTGAGTGGCTGTACGGGTGGGTGGGTGAGTGGCAGTACGGGTGGGTGGGTGAGTGGCAGTACGGGTGGGTGGGTGAGTGGCAGTACGAGCGGGTGGGTGAGTGGCAGTACGGGTGGGTGAGTGGCAGTACGGGTGGATGAGTGGCAGTACGGGTGGGTGGGTGAGTGGCAGTACGGGTGGGTGGGTGAGTGGCAGTACGGGTGGGTGAGTGGCAGTACGGGTGGGTGAGTGGCAGTACGGGTGGGTGGGTGAGTGGCAGTACGGGTGGGTGGGTGGGTGAGTGAGTGGCAGTACGGGTGGGTGGGTGGGTGAGTGAGTGGCAGTACGGGTGGGTGGGTGGGTGGGTGAGTGGCAGTACGGGTGGGTGGGTGGGTGAGTGGCAGTACGGGTGGGTGGGTGGGTGAGTGGCAGTACGGGTGGGTGGGTGAGTGGCAGTACGGGTGGGTGGGTGAGTGGCAGTACGGGTGGGGGGGTGAGTGGCTGTACGGGTGGGGGGGTGAGTGGCTGTACGGGTGGGTGGGTGAGTGAGTGGCTGTACGGGTGGGTGGGTGAGTGGCAGTACGGGTGGGTGGGTGAGTGGCAGTACGGGTGGGTGAGTGGCAGTACGGGTGGGTGAGTGGCAGTACGGGTGGGTGAGTGGCAGTACGGGTGGGTGAGTGGCAGTACGGGTGGGTGGGTGAGTGGCAGTACGGGTGGGTGGGTGGGTGAGTGGCAGTACGGGTGGGTGAGTGGCAGTACGGGTGGGTGGGTGAGTGGCAGTACGGGTGGGTGGGTGAGTGGCAGGGTGGGTGGGTGAGTGGCAGGGTGGGTGGGTGGCAGTACGGGTGGGTGGGTGAGTGGCAGTACGGGTGGGTGGGTGGGTGAGTGGCAGTACGGGTGGGTGGGTGAGTAGCAGGGTGGGTGGGTGAGTAGCAGGGTGGGTGGGTGGGTGGCAGTACGGGTGGGTGGGTGAGTGGCTGTACGGGTGGGTGGGTGAGTGGCTGTACGGGTGGGTGGGTGAGTGGCAGTACGGGTGGGTGGGTGAGTGGCAGTACGGGTGGGTGGGTGAGTGGCAGTACGGGTGGGTGGGTGAGTGGCAGTACGAGCGGGTGGGTGAGTGGCAGTACGGGTGGGTGAGTGGCAGTACGGGTGGATGAGTGGCAGTACGGGTGGGTGGGTGAGTGGCAGTACGGGTGGGTGGGTGGGTGAGTGGCAGTACGGGTGGGTGGGTGAGTGGCAGTACGGGTGGGTGGGTGGGTGAGTGGCAGTACGGGTGGGTGGGTGAGTGGCAGTACGGGTGGGGGGGTGAGTGGCAGTACGGGTGGGGGGGTGAGTGGCAGTACGGGTGGGGGGGTGAGTGGCAGTACGGGTGGGTGGGTGAGTGGCTGTACGGGTGGGTGGGTGAGTGGCAGTACGGGTGGGTGGGTGAGTGGCAGTACGGGTGGGTGAGTGGCAGTACGGGTGGGTGGGTGAGTGGCAGTACGGGTGGGTGGGTGGGTGAGTGGCAGTACGGGTGGGTGAGTGGCAGTACGGGTGGGTGGGTGAGTGAGTGGCAGTACGGGTGGGTGGATGGGTGAGTGGCAGTACGGGTGGGTGGATGGGTGAGTGGCAGTACGGGTGGGTGGATGGGTGAGTGGCAGTACGGGTGGGTGAGTGGCAGTACGGGTGGGTGAGTGGCAGTACGGGTGGGTGGGTGAGTGGCAGTACTGGTGGGTGGGTGAGTGGCAGTACGGGTGGGTGGGTGAGTGGCAGTACGGGTGGGTGAGTGGCAGTACGGGTGGGTGGGTGAGTGGCAGTACGGGTGGGTGGGTGAGTGGCAGTACGGGTGGGTGGGTGGGTGAGTGAGTGGCAGTACGGCGTGGGTGGGTGAGTGGCAGGGTGGGTGGGTGGCAGTACGGGTGGGTGGGTGAGTGGCAGTACGGGTGGGTGAGTGGCAGTACGGGTGGGTGAGTGGCAGTACGGGTGGGTGAGTGGCAGTACGGGTGGCAGTACGGGTGGGTGGATGGGTGAGTGGCAGTACGGGTGGGTGAGTGGCAGTACGAGTGGGTGGGTGAGTGGCAGTACGGGTGGGTGAGTGGCAGTACGGGTGGGTGGGTGGGTGAGTGGCAGTACGGGTGGGTGAGTGGCAGTACGAGTGGGTGGGTGAGTGGCAGTACGGGTGGGTGGGTGAGTGGCAGTACGGGTGGGTGAGTGGCAGTACGGGTGGGTGGGTGAGTGGCAGTACGGGTGGGTGGGTGAGTGGCAGTACGGGTGGGTGAGTGGCAGTACGAGTGGGTGGGTGAGTGGCAGTACGAGTGGGTGGGTGAGTGGCAGTACGGGTGGGTGGGTGAGTGGCAGTACGGGTGGGTGGGTGAGTGGCAGTACGGGTGGGTGGGTGAGTGGCAGTACGGGTGGGTGGGTGGGTGAGTGGCAGTACGGGTGGGTGGGTGGGTGGGTGAGTGGCAGTACGGGTGGGTGGGTGGGTGAGTGGCAGTACGGGTGGGTGGGTGGGTGAGTGGCAGTACGGGTGGGTGGGTGGGTGAGTGGCAGTACGGGTGGGTGGGTGGGTGAGTGGCAGTACGGGTGGGTGGGTGAGTGGCAGGGTGGGTGAGTGGCTGTACGGGTGGGTGGGTGAGTGGCTGTACGGGTGGGTGGGTGAGTGGCTGTACGGGTGGGTGGGTGAGTGGCAGTACGGGTGGGTGGGTGAGTGGCAGTACGGGTGGGTGGGTGAGTGGCAGTACGGGTGGGTGGGTGGGTGAGTGGCAGTACGGGTGGGTGGGTGAGTGGCAGTACGGGTGGGTGGGTGGGTGAGTGGCAGTACGGGTGGGTGAGTGGCAGTACGGGTGGGTGGGTGGGTGAGTGAGTGGCAGTACGGGTGGGTGGGTGAGTGGCAGGGTGGGTGGGTGAGTGGCAGGGTGGGTGGGTGGGTGGCAGTACGGGTGGGTGGGTGAGTGGCTGTACGGGTGGGTGGGTGAGTGGCTGTACGGGTGGGTGGGTGAGTGGCAGTACGGGTGGGTGGGTGAGTGGCAGTACGGGTGGGTGGGTGAGTGGCAGTACGGGTGGGTGGGTGAGTGGCAGTACGGGTGGGTGGGTGAGTGGCAGTACGGGTGGGTGGGTGGCAGTACGGGTGGGTGGGTGAGTGGCAGTACGGGTGGGTGGGTGAGTGGCAGTACGGGTGGGTGGGTGGGTGAGTGGCAGTACGGGTGGGTGGGTGGGTGAGTGGCAGTACGGGTGGGTGGGTGAGTGGCAGGGTGGGTGGGTGAGTGGCAGGGTGGGTGGGTGAGTGGCAGGGTGGGTGGGTGGCAGTACGGGTGGGTGGGTGAGTGGCAGTACGGGTGGGTGGGTGAGTGAGTGGCAGTACGGGTGGGTGGGTGAGTGAGTGGCAGTACGGGTGGGTGGGTGAGTGAGTGGCAGTACGGGTGGGTGGGTGGGTGAGTGAGTGGCTGGGTGGGTGGCAGTACGGGTGGGTGGGTGAGTGGCTGTACGGGTGGGTGGGTGAGTGGCTGTACGGGTGGGTGGGTGAGTGGCAGTACGGGTGGGTGGGTGAGTGGCAGTACGGGTGGGTGGGTGAGTGGCAGTACGAGCGGGTGGGTGAGTGGCAGTACGGGTGGGTGAGTGGCAGTACGGGTGGGTGAGTGGCAGTACGGGTGGGTGGGTGAGTGGCAGTACGGGTGGGTGGGTGAGTGGCAGTACGGGTGGGTGGGTGAGTGGCAGTACGGGTGGGTGGGTGAGTGGCAGTACGAGTGGGTGGGTGAGTGGCAGTACGAGTGGGTGGGTGAGTGGCAGTACGGGTGGGTGAGTGGCAGTACGGGTGGGTGGGTGAGTGGCAGTACGGGTGGGTGAGTGGCAGTACGGGTGGGTGGGTGAGTGGCAGTACGGGTGGGTGGGTGAGTGGCAGTACGGGTGGGTGGGTGAGTGGCAGTACGGGTGGGTGGGTGAGTGGCAGTACGGGTGGGTGGGTGAGTGGCAGTACGGGTGGGTGGGTGAGTGGCAGTACGAGTGGGTGGGTGAGTGGCAGTACGAGTGGGTGGGTGAGTGGCAGTACGAGTGGGTGGGTGAGTGGCAGTACGGGTGGGTGGGTGAGTGGCAGTACGGGTGGGTGGGTGAGTGGCAGTACGGGTGGGTGGGTGAGTGGCAGTACGGGTGGGTGAGTGGCAGTACGAGTGGGTGAGTGGCAGTACGGGTGGGTGAGTGGCAGTACGAGTGGGTGAGTGGCAGTACGGGTGGGTGAGTGGCAGTACGAGTGGGTGAGTGGCAGTACGGGTGGGTGAGTGGCAGTACGGGTGGGTGAGTGGCAGTACGGGTGGGTGAGTGGCAGTACGGGTGGGTGAGTGGCAGTACGGGTGGGTGGGTGAGTGGCAGTACGGGTGGGTGGGTGGGTGAGTGAGTGGCAGTACGGGTGGGTGGGTGGGTGAGTGGCAGTACGGGTGGGTGGGTGAGTGGCAGTACGGGTGGGTGGATGGGTGAGTGGCAGTACGGGTGGGTGGATGGGTGAGTGGCAGTACGGGTGGGTGGGTGAGTGGCAGTACGAGTGGGTGGGTGGGTGAGTGGCAGTACGGGTGGGTGGGTGGGTGAGTGGCAGTACGGGTGGGTGGGTGAGTGGCAGTACGGGTGGGTGGGTGAGTGGCAGTACGGGTGGGTGGGTGAGTGGCAGTACGGGTGGGTGGGTGGGTGAGTGGCAGTACGGGTGGGTGGGTGGGTGAGTGGCAGTACGGGTGGGTGGGTGGGTGAGTGGCAGTACGGGTGGGTGGGTGAGTGGCAGTACGGGTGGGTGGGTGAGTGGCAGTACGGGTGGGTGGGTGGGTGAGTGGCAGTACGGGTGGGTGGGTGGGTGAGTGGCAAATCTGGAACACCTGGTCACCCTACTGTATTGGTGAGTGAGCGGATGTTGGAGTGCTTGTATGGGTGTGTGACTGGGTATGCAAGTGGGTGTATGAGAGGTTGTATAGGAGTGAGAGTGGGCATGTGAGTACTTCTGTGAATGAGGTCATCAGTGACGTCAGTTTAGATGTCATCAGGGATGTCACTGGTCATGTCATGCATGATGTGGTATTTGAGGTATTAAGCTGTGCATTGCATGGGTGTAAGTTATAGTTTGGCTTAGGTAACGATAACTGCTGAATTTCACTAGTCTTCTATGAATCTGAACCTAACTATAACATCCCTGTAACCTTTGGTTTAT
Organism: Lissotriton vulgaris; assembly: GCF_964263255.1. Lineage (NCBI taxonomy): Eukaryota > Metazoa > Chordata > Amphibia > Caudata > Salamandridae > Lissotriton > Lissotriton vulgaris. Next base: position 482,249,731 of record NC_141696.1, read on the forward strand.
TCAGTGAATTAAACTATAACGTCCTATACCTTTGCTTTTTTAGGCAAATATCTAAGGTTTTTAAAAGTGTATTTCCTAACTATAACCTTTGAGAGTGCATGAGTGCTCAGTGGGGGAGTGTGTGTGTGTGTCTCAATTAGTGTGTGAGTATCTCACTGTGTCTTTGAGTGGGTGCATTAGTGTCCGAGTGGGTGCATTAGTGTCCGAGTGGGTCTGTGAGTCGCTGTGTCTGAGTGGGTTTGCAAGTGACTCTATGCGTGCGAGTCACTCTGAGTGCATGAGTGCCAGAGCTGGTCTGTGAGTGGTGTGGGTCTGAGACTCCGTATGTGCATGAGTGGGTGTGAGAGTGTGCGAGTGGTTCTGTAAGTGGGTGCATGAGTATCTGAGTGGGTCTGTGAGTTTCTGGGTGAGTGCAAAAGTGTGTGACAGGGAATCTAAGTGTCTGTGTGGGTGTCAGTAGCTGTGTCAGTGACTGAGCTACAAAGAAATTGCACCTGCCCCTTTATCCAAAAAGAGTCCAAAGTTTTGATGAAATATCTACCCAAATGGAGTACTTTCTACTTGTTAATTACTAAGTGCTACCTCCTTGGGTAAATGTCCAGTACATATTCTACATTACAGCTGCACAATGGAGCACAAGGAAATGTCACCAGAGACCTTATGTGCGTTTTGGCAATGTGGTTGTTCATTGTGCGTCTTTATCCAACATTTTTGATAAAATGAATCTTCCTATACAGAAGTTGACGAGAGTGCAAAGAGGTAAATCTCCTCCAAACGAGGATCCTTCCTCTTAACTATATGAAGTAAGTGCTTTGTTTGTTTGGTGGAGTTGTCCTCCTATCCCTCAGCATCAAATATGCCTCACCAAGTTCATCGGGAAACAGCGCTGGGTGGGGGGCTTTTGATAAGCTGCCCATCATCCTGGATAAAGACGGAAGACTATAGCAAACTACTAAGGTGCACCGGGCGAGGCCAAACAGGCAGAGCTCCAGGTCATTTTGCACATTTGTATACTCATAGTCATTTAAAGGGAGAACCAGGGACTCTGTTCTCACCAGGTAAGGACAAAAAAAGAACCCACTTGTCCCATTCATTACATTTGCTCTAATAGATCGACAATGTATACACCTCCACAAAGCATTTCAGATTGTCTTTCAATGTGGAATTGCCAAGAAAACACCCTTGCTTTGCCTTTATCAAACCCAGGTGGTCAATATAAGTTGTCCTTAACAGAGGTGGAGCTTCAATTGGGGTACCTGCTATGTTTATAGATATAATTGTTTCCTGCTTAGGTTTAATTTCTGTAAAAAAATGTAGCAGGTCCTCATGCCAGCTCCCCCTGCGGCAGTTCTCCTGTCCAGCTGGTTTTCAGTCCACTACCCTCTGCTGCCAGTCCACCTGCTGCCCTCTGTTTGTGGCTCCTCTGCTCGCTTCATGCTCTGTTTTACTCTTTCTGCTCATTTTTCTGCCCAATGTTTTGCCTTCTCTGCTTCTTTTCTGCTATTATGCAGTTTTCTGTTGTGTTTTACCTTTTGTGCTAGTTTTTTTGCCGTCTGTTTTCTTTCCTGCTTGTTTTTCTGCCCTCCATTTTGCCTTGTGCTTGTTTTTCTTGCCTGTTTTGCCTTTTTCTGCTTGTTTATATGCCCTCTGTTTTGCCTTTCCTGCTCGTTTTTCTGCTGTTTTGATTTTTTCTGCTAGTTTTTCTGTCCTCCGATTTGCCTTTTTCTGTTTGTGTTTGTGTCCTCGGTTTTACCTTTCATACTCATTTTTCTGCCCTCAGTTGTGCCTCATCTGCTCATTTTTCTACCCTCTGTTTTTTGCCTTTTGTGCTGGTTTTTCTGCCCTCCGTTTTGCCTTTTCTGCTGGTTTTTCAGCCATTTGTGTTGCCTTTTCGGCATGTTTATTTGCCCTCTGGCCTTTTCTGTACATTTTCTGCCCTCTGTTTGGCCCTCTTCTGCTCCATTTTGCCTTTTCTACTGGTATTTTTGCCCTATTTTGCCTTTTTCTGCTCATTCTTCTTCCCTGTTTTGCCCAGTTCTGCAATGGGGAAGGCGGGCTGCATGACCATTCAATTGCATGACTATTTCGGCCCTAGGAACCCATCACCGGGGCTTGGGCAAATTTCAATAGGGGAGGAGGGCCACATAGCACCCCTCCCCGGGACGATTTTGGATTGGGTATCCCATCCCCTGGGGCTTGGCCACATCTACCTGTGTGCCCTGGCCCCACCCAGGGCCGCCGGTGTGCATCATTGGGGACCGCAGAGGAAGCCTCAAGGTGCCTGATGTCCTAGTCGGCTCCCCGCCTTCTGCTAAATATGCAGCTCTCTGTGTGTGGGAGCAATGGTTCGAATATGCTACTTACCAGTATGCATCTGTTCTTGGCATGTAGGACTGCCGACATACATATCTGTGGATAGATCGCCGCCTATTGTTGGGTCCGGATGATTGCACATTGTTGTCCTGGAAGAGTCTTCGAAGTATCACGAGATAGGTGGCTCCTCCCCTTGACTACAGTGCGCATGGGCATCCTCTCCATCCTCAGATTGTTTTTCGCCATTGTGGCAGAGATGGAGTGTAATACAGTGAGTGATGTCCATGCTACATCGTAATTCTGAATGCTAAAGCTGCTACAGGCGCCGGGGAGGAGGGTGGGCGATATGAATGTAAGCAGCCCTACATGCCAAGAACAGATGCATACTGGTAAGTAGCATATCCGGTTCGAGGCATGTGGGCTGCTGAATTCATATCTGTGCATAGATTATATAGCAGTCCCTCTTGTTAGCGGCGGCTGCCCGTGCCAGCTGCAGCAGTCTGAAAAAGAGTTTTGAGAACAGCCTGTCCTACAGCTGCCTGCTGTCTTGAATGTACATCTACGCAGTAGTGTTTCGTAAATGTATGTGTAGTGGACCATGTGGCTGCTTTACATATCTCTTCTAAAGGAATATTCCCCAGGAAAGCCATGGATGCTCCTAACTTACGTGTGGAGTGTGCTCTTGGAGGAATGGTTAGTGTGCGTTTAGCCTTTGCGTAGCAAATCTGTATACACTTAACGATCCATCTGGCTATTCCTGCTTTGGAAATGGGGTTGCCTTTGTGCTGTGGAGAAAAGGCAACAAACAGTTGTTTTGTTTTCCTGAAATCCTTTGTTCTGTCTATATAGTACATAAGAGCTCTCTTGACGTCTAATGTGGGTAGAGATCTCTCTGTGACATTTTCCGGATTAGGATAGAAAACAGGCAGTTCTATGGTTTGGTTCATGTGGAACTGCTAAATCACCTTAGGCATGAATGTAGGGTTGGTGCGTAGTACAACTCTATTTGTTGGACCTGTATGAATGGCTCTTGAATGGTTAGTGCCTGGAGTTCACTAACTCTTCTTAGTGAGGTAATGGCTACTAGGAAAGCAACTTTCCAGGTCAGACATTGAATCTCACAAGAGTGTAGAGGTTCAAAAGGTGGTCCCATCAGTCTGGTGAGGACCACATTCAGGTTCCAGACTGGTGAAGGTGGGTGTCTGGGACGGATCACTTTTTTGAGTCCCTCCAAAAAACTTTAATGGCAGGCACTCTGAATAGTGAGAGGTGCTGCCTGTTCTAAAGATAAGCTGCTATTGCAGATAAATGTATACGAATGGAACTGTACGCCAGATTACATCTGTATAAGTGCAACAAATAACAGATAATGTTTTGAATAGATGCATCCAGTGGGTTAAAGTCATTATTATTACAATATATGACAAACCTTTTCCATTTAGCCGCATAACATGCTCTGGTTGTGGGTCTTCTTGCCTCCTTGATGATGTTCATACATTCTGGTGGCAAGTTGAGGTATCCAAATTCTAAGACTTCAGGAGCCAGATCGCCAGGTTGAGCTGTTGCGGATCTGGGTGCTGAATTTCGCCATGGCTCTGCGTTAAAAGTCTGGGTGTTAGCCACAGTCTTTGATGCGGTACCACGGAAAGTTCTACTAGCGTGGTGTACCATGGCTGGTGTGCCCACGTTGGAGCAACCAAGATGAGTGTCATCGAGTGTTGCTTCAGCTTGCGTGCCACCAGAGGTATTAGAGGCGCTCGGGGAAAAGCGTACGCAAACCTGCCTGACCAGTTCATCCATATCGCATTGCCCTGTGACTGCGGATGTGGGAACCTGGCGGCGAAGCTTTGGCATTTTGCGTTTTCCCTTGTGGCGAATAGGTCTATCTCTGGATGACCTCACTGCTGGAAGTACGGTTGGAGTACTGATGGATGTATCTCCCACTCGTGCATCTGGTGGCTGTGTCTGCTGAGCAGATCCGCCATCTGGTTGTCCTTGCCCGGGAGGTGTTCGGCCATGAGGAAGATGTTCCTCTGAATGGCCCACTTCGACATGCTCTGAGCCAGATGAGACAACTGTGGAGAGTGTGTTCCTCCCTGCTTCTGTATGTAGTACATAGCAGTCATGTTGTCCGTCCGGATCAACAGTACCTTGTTGCACAAGTGTACTTTGAAAGCTTTCATTGCCATGAAGATTGCCATCAATTCCAGAAGGTTGATGTGTATCTTCTTTTGCTATGCTGTCCATAGTCCCTGCACTGTGTAGTGGAGTACATGAGCTCCCCATCACTGGAGAGATGCGTTCGTTGTCAGTATAATCTGTGGCACAGGCTCCTGGAACGGTCGGCCCTTGCAAAGGTTTCGTGGGTTCCACCAATGCAGCGAGTTGTACGCCCGACCGCTCACCAACACTAGGTCTTTCATTTGTCCTTGAGCCTGATTCCACTGACGTGCCAAGCACTCCTGAAGCGGACGCATATGTAGTCTCGCGTGCGGGACTATGAAGATGCAGGAGGCCATCATGCCTATCAACTGCATGAACACTTTTGCTGGAAGCGAGTGTTGGGATCTGAATTTTTGTATCAGCAATTGCATGCTGTTTATCCTCACTGAATTTGGCTGAGCTTTGGCTGCTAGAGTGTTTATTGTCGCGCCCAGGTACTGTCGCACATGGGCGGGCTGAAGATGTGACTTTGGATAATTCAGCGAGAATCCCAGATTGTGAAGAAGATGAATGGTGTGGGACATGTGGCTGGCACACTGCTGGGCCGTCTTTGCTTGAATAAGCCAGTCGTCCAGATAAGGGTAGACATGTATGTGCTGTCTCCTTAGGTGTGCTGCTACTGTCGCCAGGCACTTTGTGAACACCCTGGGTGCCGTTGTTACTCCGAAAGGGAGGACTTTGAACTGATAATGTTGATCCTGAATAGTGAACCTGAGATACTGTCTGTGTGACAGGTGTATGGGTATATGGAAATACGCATCTTTTAGATCTAGTGTTGCGAGGAAGTCTCCCTGACTGAGTAACGGTAGAACCTGCTGTAAGGTGAGCATATGAAAATGCTCTGACAGAATGTATCTGTTTAGAGGCCTGAGGTCCAGTATGGGTCTGAGAGACCCGTCCTTTTTCGGTATTAAGAAATACAGAGAGTACACCCCTGAGCCTTGGTCTTCTACAGGCACAAGCTCTATGGCTCCTTTTTGCAGCATGCTGACGACCTCCTGCTGCAATAAGTGTAAGTGCTCTGCGGACATAGGACGGTGTCTTGGTGGTATGTTGGGTGGAGTGGATGTCAGCTCTAGACAGTACCCGTACTGGACAATGTCTCTCACCCACCTGTCTGTGGTGATGGATTTCCAGACCGGCAGGAACTGTTGCAGTCTCCCCCCGACAGGTGTTATATGGTCGGGGGCAGTGACAGGGCGTCGTTTTTTTTGTTATTGGCAGAGGATCTGGAATTGTTGTTTCCTCTTCCTCTGCCCTTGATGTTGTTTCCACGATATCCACCCCTGTTTTTATTGTAGGTGGATTGTGTACCTCCTTTATTAGACTGTGTCTGCTGTGTGGTTTCGCCTCTTGAAGGTCCTCTAGTATTGGAGCGACGAAAAGAGCCACCCCGAAACTGCTGTGACTGCAGAGCCCCAATAGACTTCGCAGTCTCGGTGTCTTTTTTAATCTTTTCAAGGGTGGTGTCAACCTCAGGTCCAAATAAGTAGTCCGGGTTAACTGGCTGATTGAGGATAGTAGTTTGTATTTCTGGTTTGAATCCCGAGATTCTTAACCAGGCATGTCTTCTCAACATGACGCTAGTGTTAATGACCCTGGCTGCAGTGTCAGCTGCGTCTAGCGCGCACTTGATGGAAGCATTGGTTATAAGCTTTACTTCTTGGATTAGTAGCTCAGCTCCGCTAACTCCTTGTACTGATCTCGTAGGTGTTGCAACAGTGTCTCAAGGGTATCATAATGGGACCTGTCATATCTGGCTAAGAGTGCCTGAGTGTTGGCAATGCGCCAGATGTTAGCTGCCTGCGCTGCCACCCTTTTTCCCGAAGTTTCTAGTACTTTCGACTCCTTGTCAGGAGGGGGAGCATCACCTGTAGTCTGTGAGTTTGCTCTCTTAGGTGCATTAGAAACAACTAATGAGTCCAATGGCAACTGTCCTCTTATATAAGTAGGGTCCACAGGTGCAGGTCTATATATTTTTTTCAATTCTCGGGTTTAATACCCTTGCCCTGGTGTTTTCCTTAAAAATGTCACCAGCATGCTTAAGGACCCCTTTTAGCATGGGCAAAGTCTTGACGGTTCTTTCCGAAGTGGAAAAGGTGTCGACCAGAAAATCTTCCTCAACAGGGTCAGCATGTAGTTGCACATCATGGTTACCTGCCGCTCTTTCAATAAGGGCATTAACGGCAGTAGTGTCCTCAGTGGGAGATGTTTTTAAATTATATGCATGTGTGTCAGGGGCATTCTGCGGATCCCTTGAGTCAGCTGGGTCTGCCCATGGTTGGTTCTGATCGTCGGGATCAGTGTCCACATAAGTGTCATCCTCATTTTCGTCATCCCCTGCATCCACATCTGAGTATGTGGGTGAAAAAGACTGAGGTTCTTGTCCATAGGATTGCAGAGGTTCCACAAGAACTGGCGATGTGGTTGAATCCCTCTTCTTCTTTAATGGAATCTTATATGACTCCATGGGTGTTTCTGGTATTATTTTCCTTTTATACATGGACAGTCTACCAGTGTCTGAGTCGATGAAGTGCCTCGACTCCTGTTCTTCAGGCTCCTCTGTAGCCCCCAGTCCCATCAACACTTCTTTAATGTCTCAGATACCCTTTTTTGGTTCGAACATCTTTGGTCGCACCATCGGTGGCAACCCGAATTTGATTGGTGTCGATGTGGTCTGAAGGTTTCCGACCAACTTCGGGGTTGGGGCCTTCTTCGGCCCGACCGTTGTAGCCTTTTCTCTGATGCGTTGGAGTGACTCCGACACCTCTTTGGATACGAATGGGGTCGGCTGCGTCGACTCGACAGGGTCCTTTGAGCCAGTCTTTGTCTTGGCCGCAGGCCTTGTCCGAGGATCGACCCCCTCTGTTGGTTCGAGCCGTTTGTCTATGTCGGCTCTCTTTGGCGCCGACTTAGTCGGTTCGACAGCCTTGACTTTGGTCTTCGGTGCCCCAACCTTCGGGTCGATTACCTTTTTGAACTTCTCGGTATCAATGGCCTTTTTCTGTTTCTTCGGCTCAGAGGGGTTTGAGGCCTTGGAACCGACCAGAGTCATCTGCACTTTTGGTTTCGGTTTTGGCAGTGATGCTTTCGGTTTTGATTTCTTTGGATCGACCAATGGCAGTTTCGATATCAATGGCTCTTTATATATGTTTGTAGCCGGGCCTTTATGCGGGGCTGTAGAACGAGTCAGTAGATCTCGGGTGAGGCCTTGTGGCGATCCCTCGACCTGAGCCTTATCGAGTGCTTCATCGTCGACCCCCGTATCGATGGTTGGGCCTAGCTCCTCGCCTGAGCTATCTTCTAAGGCCCCAAGGGAACTCTGCGTCGTCTCCTACCTTATCGACGACGTTTTCTTTTTCTTCCAATATTTCTTCATCTTCGGCGTCATACTCTGAGTCATGCTCTGAAACAGGATCCGAGTGTTCTTCCCGATCCTCCAGATCAACAACCTCTTCGGTCCCGAAGATGTTTTCTGGATTAGGCGCTGATCTCTGCGACTCTAATCAAGCCGCGCGTCGAACCCGAAGAGTTTTCTTCGACCTGAACCGTACACAGGCCATACAGTTGGCTTCGTTGTGATCCGGGGACAGGCACTGGTTGCACACCGGGTGGACATCGATGTGCGGGTATTTTGCATTGCAAAGTGGACACCTCTTTAATGGGCTTCTTTCCATTGTAGATCGAAGATCGGGTCGAGTGTGGAAAGAAAACAGTCTTATTCCTCGATGTCCCTTCGAAGCAAAGTTATCGGTACCGAACAAAACTATACCGACGCTGTTGAAAGCCTTTTGGCTTTTTAGAAAGTTTTCCTAACTTGAGCTAAGATAGTAACATCCGAACCCAATGGCGAAAAAAGCAATCTGAGGATGCCCATGCGCACTGTAGTCCAGGGGAGGAGCCACCGATCTCGTGATACTTCGAAGACTCTTCCAGGACAACAATGTGCAATCATCCGGACCAAACACTAGGCGGCGATCTATGCACAGATATGAATTCAGCAGCCCACATGCCACAAACTCATCTGTTTCCCTGCCGGCATCACTGCGGGTAGGGAAATAGACGGAAACTCTACTCCCAGCAAGTGGGAACAGTTTGAAAGCTCCTACTTGCTAGGAACGGAGTTAGTGTTTCCTTTCGCTTGGCTGGAGCTGTGACAGCACCCGCCACGCAAAATATGCATAGCCCGTCCTTTAATTGGCACTGGCCGGTCCCAAGAGATAGTGCTCCCTGGGGCTGTATACGGCCCAGGATGGGATACAAGTCCCAGGTAAATTGTACCAATGGTATCCAGGGCCTGGGTTCTAAAGAGGGTCCCTTTGGGTTGTAGCATGTATTCTGCCACCCAAAGAGACCCCACAAAAACTGCAAGCAGACTGCCACTGCAGGATGCGTAAAAGGGCGCGAGCCCTTCTGAAAACACGACATTGCGCACTTGTGTATAATTCCCAAATACACAGCATGTCTTAAATGCAAGTCAGCCCTACAGCAAGCCTTAGAGCCCTAAGGCAGGGTGCATTATGATACATGTGAGGGCATATCTGCATGAGCAGGTACACCCCCATGATATCTAGTACCATTACTAGAACATTTCAAGTGATCAGGCAGCCATGTTAAGGGTATGGATTGGGCACTGGGCATTACAAGTTACCCAGCTACATAATGACTGCACTGGAAATAATGGTGTTTGGTATCAAACACCTCGTCTCAATAATCTGTAATGATGCCAGTATCAAAATATTTGGATTTTTTGTATCCCAATGAAGTATCTGTTTGTTTAATTCTGCAGTTGTCAATGTTTTAGTACTATCCCACACCACTCCAACATGTAGCTGAGCGCAATACAACGCATGCTCCCGCTTTGGCATGCCGGATAACATAGCGTGTGATTTAGCTTCACTGGCTCAGACCGTTCGCGTCAGGGCGACTGAGAGAATACTTTGAAAATTTGTGGATACTTTGTATCCAAAGAGATAAATGGCTTCTATTCTGCCGCCTTACTGTTTCTTTTCTCTGAACGCTATTAAGAAAATGATGTTACCTGATACACCGGCACCATTATGTATTTTTTATAGGGCCTTTTGATGATTAAGTCACATAATCCTTCTATCTTGTGCAGATTAGTTCTGCTTTGGTGAGTAATTGTACTCTGAGTGTTTCTCATTTGTCCATTTTAATATAGGGAACACTTGGTGATAAGCCATGTTTTGGTCTTTACCTTAGCGCGGAACGTCATTTGAAACTGAGTTTCGGGGCGTTCTTCCAATACTTTGCCTGTTAACATTTGGAGAGGAGCATTTTTAGAATACTTATAGAAGAGGAAGTGCCAATCTTTCATTTTCTCAATAGTGATGATATTTCCAATCCTTGTAGTAAGGTTCTCCTACAGAAGAGGAGCCGGCTGGCCATCACTGTTTTTTCGCAATCAGTTAATTCCTACACTGGCTATTGCTGGAACTCAGGAGAGTTTCGCCAGCAGAGGCAGAGAGACTGTATATATTTATACATATATATAATGCACACACTTTTTGTGAGTGGTTTTTAATGACTATAATTTCCCATTTGTCCTATAGGTTGCTCCCCACTCAGCACTCTGTCCTGATGAAGACCCACACATAAGGCTCTAACTTCACAAGCACTTTCTTTGGGCACTCTGCTGCACTTATTGGAGAAACCGATGTGCAAATGCATTTCTATATGTATATTGAGGTTTCCTAAATATAATGTATTCTGTGTTGCATTTGAGTGTATTGTTTTTGTGTAATATAGTTTCCCTTTTTTTTTTAATGTTCTCTTCCCTCTACTGATACAGTATTTATATTTTCTCCGTTGGCTGTTTAGGTTTAATTCTTCTACCACTGGTTAGGTTTATCAATTAAGCCATCCCTCAACATCTGTGTGGACCATCTGTTGTCTATATTATTTTGTACCTAGGTCCTACGACTTTATGGGTGTCTCCATTATTATGTGACACTTACAGGCTAGGTACACACCTATGTTAGGCCAACCTGAAGTTAACAGGAGAGGAAGGGTTTCACCAATTTGAATTTGGTGAAACTAGGAACTATGGGTTAGGAATGTCCCTACTCTCCACAGGAAGTTATCATATAGGTGATGATGTCACCCCAGGTGTAAGTAGCCAATTGCCTAATGCCCTACACTCCCCTAAACACCCCTAAATTCAGTACTTAGGGCCGCCCCCCCCGACTAAGAACTCAGATTCATCCACTGATAACAGAAAGGAGGACAAAGAGCAGCCAAAGTCATGGGAACAGAGGTCCTGCACCTAGATTGGTGCCAAACCCTGCCTGGCTGTTTGCACCATGACAACCATGAAGACTGGCTCGTCCAGCGGTTGAATAGCCTCCCCAAACTTTTGGAGGACTGTTCTCCCCTTCAACAACCAAGCAGCATCTCTCTTGGGGTAGAAGAGCCATCTCCCTGCATCTGTAGGAACGGACCACATCTACCCGGTACTTCATATTGCCAGCTATCTGGCCCACTGAGGGAGCAACTTTCTAGGAAGAGGTTGTAGTGAGTCCAGGAGGTCAACCCTGTCACTCTCACTAAGCCTTGAATGCTGACCCCTCCAGCAGCTTCTCAAAACCAATTCTCTGGGTACCAGAGCCCTTGCATCTAACAAGGCTTGTTGTGTGTCCAGTCCGGACATCACAGACACCAACCTGCCGTCGAGGCACTGCTGCCCTGTTTTCGCTGCCTCTCCAGGTCATCAAGGCCAAGTGAGAGCCTCTAAATACAGTGACCTGCCATACAAAAACACATTTGCACCCGAGCCACTCAACCTGGGTTCACGTAAACAGACTGTGGCCCTGTGCTCCAGAGACCCTCAAGAGCCGGGCACCCCTTTGGGTTCTGCCAGACTTGTCCCCAAGCACCCACTTGCAGCCTTTCTTTTGCAGGTGCTTCTTCCATAGACTTTAATGCATAGCGCTCGAGGTTACTAACGCAACCAGCACCTCTGCACTCAGACTCACCAGGGCAGATAAAACCGAACTGCTGGTGGTTTCTTGGACCTTGGCTCCTAAGCACCTCAAGTCCTAGAAGGCGCAGTGCAAGATGTTTGTAAGTATATCGGTGCAGTATGTGTTACTCCCTTAGCATAACATTACTGCATTTGAAGCTCATACCTCAAAACCGTTATTCGACTATATTCTCAATTTCTAAAAAAATCTATAACTCTCAAAGTACTTACCTGATTCTGACAATCTTGGTGTCTAAAATTATATAAAAATCTTTGTAGTTTTTTTAATTGGTCTTGGATTTTCTTCTTGAGTGTGTGTCTCATTCATTGACTGTGTGAACAGCAAATGCTTAACCCTGCCTCTGATAAGCCTAAGCTTCTCAACCACACTACTACAAGTAGAGAGCTTGGGATCATTAATTTTAGCCCTGTAAACCAATAAGGGTCGTCTGTACTTTTTGCATGGTGTGCCCGCACATTAGCACTACCACATAAAAAGGCCAGCTTCCCACATGGAGAGGTCCATGCCCACCTCAGGCACACAGTTAAAGATATTAGTTCACACAAACACAGGATCTGCATGTGAGTAAATAAGGGCGGAACGGGGTAGACAAAGGTTAGAACTTCAGCCTACGGTCAATAAATTGCTGCCAGGGAGATGAGGGCCCGGTTTAAGACACCCTCCATGACGCATACCTACTCTGCAGGTCAGCCATCCTAAAATTTGTGTCAAAATGAACCCCGAGCGCTATATATGCAAGGACTTCTCTAGCCTAATTAGTGCCCACCAAAATCCCTCTGCAGCCTGGTCAACTCTGCAGTAGTCAAGTGTTTCTCCTGCAGGCATGTCAAGTGAATACAGTGTTGCATCAAGTAAGCGTGAATCAGAACTACTCAAACACCCAAACTCCCCATTCCAGGCAGAGGGTCAGCACTTCTCCCTGCAAAATAAAAAAGCGCTGTAAAACGGTGAAGTAACTCCGTCAAGTCAGAAAGTACATGAGGACTGAATTAGCAGTAGTCATGCATAGCAGAGCTGTCCACAGGCTGCCCCTACAGCACAAGTGTAATCACATTCTCCCCACAGTTCCAGGATAATGCACCTCACTGTGGTCGACAGCCCCATTCACTTCAGTCCAACAATCTTGGCTAGGGTTACCAGGACCATGACAGCAGTCCCTTTAAGCTACTGTGATCAGATTAACAATCTGCAGTCATTGATTTGATTTCTAGGCAATGTCTGAGAGCAGCCACAGCATCTTCGATAGCTTAATTCGCCCCGGATTGGACAGCCTGGTCATCATGGGGCAACCCAGACATGGAACTGCAATGCAAATCCAGTTTATCTATCACTTATGCATGCTCTTTGACTACCTGCTCCGTGGTGGGGCATCCTTTGAGCCTTCTCACTGATCTTACCCTTTGTTTCACAGTTCACCATTCTCCATCTGCAACAGTCCAATCTGTCCGCATTGTTATCCGTTTTAACTTCAACCATAACCAGGTGTCTGCCAGGCTAATAAAATACTTTGTGAGGTCTCTCTCCACAGGACGGCCTCGGACTCTATATGCGTTCAGTTGAGAAAAAGGTCAACTGCTTGCCAGCTAGTACCATCTGTACCAGCCATCCCTTTAGGTAGAGGTCCACACTCGACCCCTTCACCTTTTACGTCAATCCAACAATGGGCTCATTATTCCTGTGTGATTGCCCTTCAGCGTCACCCACCTTTAGTTTCAGATATCGAACTTCGTCCTGAAAGACCTTTAGTTGCTCCAGAATATTCTGCACAGAGGGTTCTATCGCAACAATTGCGGAGTCAGTGGTGACTACATGCTCCGACGGCTTTCAATGATCTGCTCGCAGTAGCACTACTTGCAGGGCTACCACATCTATCTTGGGTTCTAAGGTGGATTTAAGATAGCCTCTAATTTGCTTTAGTGCTGCAGCGATTACTTCGGTCGCAGCCTGTCTGTTTCAGTGCGCTATTCTGTGAGTCCATATCCACTCAATTGCTTCACCTGGCCCTTGGATTTGCCCATTACTGACAGCTCATGGCTCCCGGTACAAGGTATCTTTCAAATTACTTACTCCATAGTTAAAAAAAGTCCTAGGGATATCTCCACCTCGTCTCGCATTTCCAGCCTGCTGTGTCCACCATGGTGCAAATCTCGGATCATTGAATCCCGGGTAGCAAGAAGTGCCAGTGTGAAATAGTAACGGGATAGAAGCAAGTGCAAAAAGAAAATCGGGCATGAGGAATGTACCAGATCAACGTTTGGACTCACAGTAAGGGACACTGCAAGACTTGAAGTAGGCAACAGGGGCATATCACACTGGGTCTAGGGGTAGGGCGTCCTCAAGCGTAATCAGGCCAGCATGGGCGGACCAGCCCTGGTCCCTTTCATGCCACAAAGAACCCCCGGGAGGGGTCTCGCCATGTATCCTGCAGAAGTTAAATGGAGCTCGGGGTGAAGTGTGGGGGGTAGGATCCAACTCCTGCAAGCCAGCTAGCATCCGCACCAGCAGAGAGACGGAGGAATAATCCGGATAGGCGCACGCCGCCAGCCTGTGTCTTGGGAAGGTGGTGGCCACCCACGACCAACCTCTGATGGAGCGTTCGGAGCCTCGTGGCGTAGGAGCGCTCCTCTTCCCATACCCCAGGAGGGGAGTCAGCAGTCAATCCCAGGCAACAGGTAGGCAGTTAAACAGCACCCAAGCCGCCCTCGCAGTCCTATTGAGTCTGCAGTAATAGACATGGTTGCAGGCCGACCTAGGTCCCCGCGGCTCGCGCCTGCTCAGGACAATGCTAATTGCAATATCAGCAAGCGTGCAAATTTCTCTCAGCCCTGGGCAGAGGGGCCACCTCGGAAGGGGACGGTCACAGTAAAACCATGATGCCTGTATCATGAGGTCACTGTGGAGCTGGCCGTTGTGCGATTCACATGTCCACCATTCTAACCACCCCTCAGCAATAGTGGTCAGGGTGGCCCTAATGGCATGAGAGGAGAAAGGAAGAGAGGATTTCTGGTGTGTCACTGTTTCATCAGAGGAACACAATTATGTGATGGTGTAGTGCCTGCAGCAGCGAGAGCTGCAGTTGCGTACATCAACCCAAACTAGAGAAATAGGAGAATTTATTTTTTCAGGCCTAAACATAAGTCAGAACTGGGGGGGTAGCCGATAACACCAATTCACATCGCCGTCGTTTTGTGTGAATTGCAAACGTCTGCTGGGAGTCCTCCGATATGCGTACCGTATGATGGAATGAATGATAACAGGATAATATGAATTGCTTGGGGTTCTTTTGCTTCAATTGTACCATGTGTTGTTTAATTGCACTTAGATAATTTGTTATTTAAAATTTCTTTTGTATGTCAACAAAGTAATTTGTATTTATGTATAAATAGATAAACCACAAGGTAAAAAAGAAAAATAATAAAATAATGTTTTGAATAAATTACATGACTTTTTCTTACTTATAGCATCCTTCTCTTAAAGTATTTGTGAAGAATATCACTGAAAAAGCAATATAGGTCTAATCAGAGGTACCCCCCCCCCCCCCCCCCCCCCAGTTTTGGTTTTTTTCTCTCCCTCCTCTGGACCTAAAACTATACTGGGAGAACTCTTCCATTTGTTTCTAAACATAAGTCAGAAAATGGCTGAAGAGGACTAATGAGGAGGAATTTGGTGAAGATAGGATGACCAACATATTATTTAGTGGGCAAAATGAGAGGAGGATTCTAGATAAAAGTGTGAATAAATTGAACACAGAGCAATACTTTAAAAGTGAAGGAAACTCATATGGAACTCATGGATGGTCATGCAAAGAGGGGTAAGTTGGAGTTCTGTACGGCAGATCCGAAGCTGAGAATTGTGCATTTATGCAGTTTAAGGAGGAAGGCGGAATTGACTGATGTTCCAGCAAGGAGTGGCTAGCACCATGCTGCTGCTGGAGAACAAACTTGAGATCTAGCAAAAGATGATTAAAGCAGCCGCCAGAGGTTGTGGTGGGACTACCTGACTTGGCACTCAAGATGCACTTTTCTGAAGTGATGTTCACCTCAAGCCAAACATAAGGTAAAACAAGTATTTGCAATGCAATAGGTCACGTATTTACGAGAGTTTGAGCAATTGACATTGTAAATGATAATGCCTTTTATTTACGTGCTGCTTTTAAAAATGATTTTAGAAAGGCATTGTCGTTTACAATGCCATCAGCTTAAACTCTCGCAAATGCAAGACCTATCGTATTGCAAATGCGTTTGTGCTATAAACATTTAGAAAACGTGTTAGGAGAGAGCTTATCTTGCCTGCAACAGCAGGAAGGACAAAGCTATTTGAGGAAATAGTGCTCGGAGGTTGTAATTAATGCCCACCGAGTAAAAACACACTTAACCGGGTGTGTTGCCATGGGAGGTTACAAAATGAGACAAGTTGGCACTAAAGAGGGACTACTAAGTCTATTCACCAATCAACAGCCACAGTATACAGTGGACAACTACACACGCCAATGAAAAATAAGGGCAGAGAGAGGGCGGAGCTTCAAGTCCCTACCTGAGTACAGCAAGCCAAGCACAGCAGAGCATGCGCGGCCCAGGCTCGACCTAAAGAGCCAACATCTTTCATATGATGCGCTGTAAGGCAATGGTATGATCCAATCCTGAAAAAGTCGCCTACTTGGGCTGTGAGTTGCTTTATGAGTAGAAGTGTCTTTTACTCTCCATATGGGAGCGCTGGAACTATCTCAGAGGCAACCACTACGAATGGTGCTTACGGGACTAGTGACCCTGGAAGTCCTATTTGGCTGGTGATACAATGCTAAGTTATGGATAGAGCAGGGAAACAAGAACTATCTATTCCATAAGTTAATGAGGTTAATACAACGCTTCATGGATAGTGCCACCTTTTCTATCTAAGTTTGGTCTGCTGCCCACGCCTGCTTGTGAACCACTTCACTGGAGGTATTGGATGGGAGAATGTGTCCCTAGTTTCAAGAATTCATTGCCAGAACAGTACACAGTTTTCTGATTCAGTCTCTTTTCAATTTCCATTGACTGCATTCCCTGTCCTTCTCCCTCTTATGTTACCCATTTACTTTGTTTCTGCAGGCATGCCATTAATTTATTCTTATAGTGCACTACATACCGCACTTCTGCCATTCAGAATCACCGCAAATACCAGTTGTTACTCCTAACCACTCATAGTACTCATCCTATCTACCTGAGGAGTATGGACGGCTGATTACCTATGACAAGATTGGAGAGTGCGGCTTGCCAATCACCACTTTGTTCCAGCATGTGCGCGCTCATCTCACTGAGCTATCTCTAACTATTTGAATATTGTGGTTGACTTATAGTGTGAGAACAATCATAAAATATTGAATTATTTGAGGTGAAGATGAGACTAGAAACGAGGTGTGTTCTGGGGTATTGTCCCGTGCAGTGCTGGAACTCCACATATCTTTGATTTTACAGTATTTGTTTTGGACAGTAAAAACATTTAAATGTTTTTTTTTTAAACAATACCTGAATATCTTGACTGTGAAAGTGCTTGAACAGCGGGTCAACAGGTTCAGGAATACTCTTTTTCCTCTTGATGATCTCTAGCAAAGGCAAAACCTTCTTCCAGTAATAAACACAACGTCCCATGTACTCCCTCTGGTCATAAAAGGAATTCAGTGTACTGCCCTAAAAGAGTTCACAGAATATACTGTTTGAGACAGAGCAGAGAGTTTGATAAAGCCCACTATTTACAGTTTTAAACTAGCACCACTTCCGAATTTTTAAGCATCTCCAATTTAATACTCACATGGCAAGTGATTTTTTTGTACTAGATAAAGCATACTTCAACCCTGGAAATCTGTATTAATTCATGGAAACTTTATTTCGATCACTTCAGATCAAAAAAGTACAGCATAAACAGTGCATTTACAAACACAAGACAATACAACATAAAACATTAAACTCGTCAGTCCATTTCAAATAGCGGCAGAGATTTTTCGATTAAAAAAAACCTTCAAAATTAATCATAAAAATGCATTTGTTATAAAAACAGAAGTAAAAAGAACAATAAATAATCAACTATAAGGTTTCCAAATAGCAAGATAGAGTAAAATGGTAACCTGAGAGGGTTGGCTTTAAAAGATTACCAAGTATACACTTGGTGCACCTAATCCAAATTGCCATTAGGAATTTGGCCATGCAGAATACCAGGATAAGAAATGTATCTGTCTGCAGTGTTCTCAACACCTCCTGGTGCTTCCCAATTCCCAGGTTCCTACATGGGGAGGCTATCCATTTACCTTGGGACTGCCTATTCAACATGCTTAAGTGTCTCAGGTACTCCTTGGCAACAGGTACAAAGCTCATCCACCATATCCATATCTTAATGCCACTTCCTTCTAAAAGCATTTATGGGTAGACACCCATTCCTAAACTGTGGATATAGCTTCCTTGCTAGCGGTGGGACTATCTCATTAATGGTTCTTCTGTACAATGGTGTCGGTATAAAATCAATAAAAGCAACAGACAGCGAACCTAAACAGTTTCCAGTATTCTCCGCCGCAACACTACCCCAGTAAACAGCCTTAAGACTGGGCTTTTGGATTCGACCCAAAGTCTCTGGGAAGTCCCAATATGTATCAAGGCTTAACTTAACCTCTACAAGAGAGCCTTAACCCCTTTGATGCGTCTGACGCGCAGGAGCCGCCTAACGCACAAGTGTTACTGTGCGTCGGGCAGCTCCCGCGCGTCCGACACCATTGCCCATGAAATCCCTCTGGTGCAAGCACCAGAGGGATTACTTTTACACCTGCAAAGCCTCGGGAGCTGGGGAAGAGCTTCTCCAGCTCCCAAGCCTCGACTAGAAACAGGGATTTTTGCTTTTATTTGTGTAGGGGTGGTGGGCTGCCCAAAATGTGCATGACAATTACCCCCCCACGAAGAAATTCTAGTCTTTCTGCATACCAATGCCCCCACCCCTACAAAAAATAGCCACAGTCGTTCTGCCCCTTGGGGGCATATCAGGGCAACCTCCCCCAAAACAGCTTTGCCTGATACGTGTTTCTGGAATGCTTTTAATGCCAGAAAGATTGCTAGTAGCTCCAAATGATTGATGTGGAGTACCTTTTGCTGAGGTGTCCATTTGCCTTGTATGGTGTGATGTAGTAGATGAGCTCTCCAGTTGGTGAGCGATGCATCTGCTGTTAACACGATTTGTGGAACCAGCTCCAGGAACAGTCGCCCTTTGGAAAAGTTTTGGGTGTTCCACACTGCAGAGAGCGATGTGTGCGGCCGTCCACCAACACCAGATCTGTTAGCTGACCTTGAGCTTGGTACCACTGACTGCTAAAAAATTCCTGTAAGGGGCGCATTTGGGTTCTTGCACGAGGTACTATGAATATGCAATACGCCATCATCCCTATTAGTTGCATAAACACTCGAGCTGGAAGTGAGTGCTGTGGTTGGAATTTTGTTAAAAGGCTCTGCATACTTGCTATTCTGGATGGAATAGGACATGCAAGGCCTTTTGAGGTAACTATTGTGGCACCTAGATATTGTTGGATGCGGGATGGTTGAAGGTGAGACTTTGGGAGGTTTATTGTGAACCCTAAGTCGTGAAGTAGTTGGATTGTGGTGTGTGTGTTTGATTTACACACTGGGTATGCGAAATGGCTTTTATGAGCCAGTTGTCCAAGTTTGGTAAGACGTGAATTTGTTGTCTTCTTAAGTGGGCTGCTACCACTGCTAGACATTTTGTGAATACTCTGGGTGCTGTGGTGACTCTGAATGGGAGAACCTTGAACTGGTAATGTTGACTGTCCACTACAAATCAAAGATATTTCCTGTGAGTAGGGTGAATGGGAATGTGGAAGTAGCGAGCTTGAGATCTAAAGTAGCAAGGAAATCGCCTTGTTTGAGTAGAGAAAGGACCTGTTGAAGAGTGACCATATGAAAATTATCTGATTGTATGTATAGGATTAATGGTCTGACGTCCAAGATGGGTCTCACAGTTCCATCCTTCTTTGGAATCAGAAAATACAGGGAATAACCCCCTGTGTTTTGATGATGCAGGGGAACTGGTTCTATTGCATGTTTTTGTAGGAGGGAAAGCACCTCTTGTTTTAGAAGCGTTAAATGCTCTGTTGAGATTGGACGCTGTTTGGGTGGTATGTTTGGGGGAGTTGAAGTGAGCTCTAGGCAATAACCGGATTGGAAGATTTGTCTCACCCACCTGTCCGTGGTAATGGTGTTCCAGACAGGCAGGAATGTATCAATCTTCCCCCGACCGGAGTATAATGGTCCGGGGGGAGTTGCCGGAAGTCATTGTTTGAAGGTGGAGGCAGTATGAGTATTGGTAGTTTTGCCTCTACCTTTGTTGTTATTGCTTCTGTAACCTCCTCTTTAATAACCTCTGGTAGAGGAGGTTTGTGTGGGACTCTTATAGGAGGTGGAGGAGTTATCGGTGTTAAAGCCTCTAGAGGCGCCCCTATAAGAGGATCGACGAAAGGAACTTCTGGGCGCTTGCGATTGCAAAGCTTCCATTGTTTTGCCATTAGCATCTTTTTTCATCTTTTCTAAAGATGAATCTACCGCAGGACCGAATAAGTTTCCTTGGTCAAAAGGTTGGTTCAGTATGGTAGTCTGAAACTTGGGTTTGTACACTGAAATCCTTAGCCAGGCATGTCTACGTAAAAGAACACTGGTATTAATAGCTCTGGAGGCTGTGTCTGCCGCATCCAGAGCACATCAAATGGAGGTATTGGTTACTAGCTTACCTTCCTGTATGAAATCATTGGCCCTTGTTTTATACTGATCTGGAAGGTGTTGTAGTAGGGTCTCTAGTGCATCATAGTGTGCCCTATTGTACCTAGCTAGTAAGGCCTGTGTGTTGGCAATTCTCCAAATGTTGGCTGCTTGTGACGCTGTTCTTTTAGCAGATGCGTCTAAGAGTTTTGACTCTTTGTCAGGCGGTGGAGCATCGCCTGAGGTTGGGAGTTAGCCCATTTCCTGGCGTTGGAGACCACCAAGGAATCTAAGGGAAGCTGGCCTTTAATGTATGCAGGGTCAGTTGGGGCAGCCTTGTACTTTTTTTCCATTCTGGGGTTAACTACTCTAGCCCTTACGGGGTCTTTAAAGACTTCAGGAGCGTGTTTGATTACTTCTTTTAACATTGGGAGAATGGAAGTGGACCTTTGAGATGTTGCAAAAGTGTCCATGAGGAAGTCTTCTTCTATAGGGTCTGTATGTAAATTTACCCCATGTTATTCTGCAACCCTGTGTATAAGATGAGTGAATCCTATAGTGTCCTCTGGAGGGCATGGTCTAGATGGGTAGACATCCTCTTGTGGTACATTAGGAACATCTTGTGTGCCATAATTTTCCCATGGGTCATTTGGGATATATAAGGATGACTAGGTTCCCCTAGAGGTTCATCATCACCCTCGTCTCCAGTGGTGCCCTCATCATCTGGAGGTGGAGAAGATTGTGGAGATGGGATAGGAGAGATGCATTGTGGGAGGAGGTGGAGAAGAAATCTTTAAAGGAGAAGTAGCAATGTCTCTTTTCTTTAAAGGAATTGGAGGTGGTTTATTTTTCTCAATTTTCCTTTTATTGGAAGGACTAATTCTAAGATGACCTGTTTCTGGCTCTATTTCCAGAGTTTTTTGGGTTGGATCGGGTGTAAAAAGCTCCTCCTCTGGAGTTTGTTGTTTCAGTGCCGATTTTTTCGGGTCCAAGTGTTTGTGGGGAACAGTTTTTGGAGTTGTCTTATGCTCCTTAGGTTAGGAATCAGGAGTTTTCTTGGGTTCCGAAGGTTTGCTTGGGGTCTTTGGAACCGGTTGCTTGTTCGGTTCTGATGATTTTTAGGGATCCGAAGTATGTGGGCCAGGTGTCTTAGGAACCTGGCTGTTTTTTTTGTTTCCAATGATTTTTTCAGATCTGAAGGTTGATTATTAGTTGTTTTCGGAACCGGCTGTTTCTTTGGTTCCGATGCTTTTTTCGGATCCGAAGGTTCAGTCTCTGTGGATTTCGGAGCCGAGTGCACCGATGTGGAACCATGCTTTGGTGCAGGCGAAGACAGTGAAGTGAAGAGTCATGTACGTGAAAAGTATTTAATTTAGATGTTGCATATAAATTGGTAAACAGTATTTAATGCACACTTTTCATTGTTATTTTCAGATGCACCTGATGAAGGGCCCTAGAGGCCTGAAATGCATTGGGTTTTTAATAAACTGCTTTTGATGAAGTTAGCACTTGAGCGTGTTTTAAATAAGAGGTTTGGATGGCCCATTTGGAACAAGAGGAACCCAGAAAATTGCTTTCCTTGCATGTAGACTTTAACAGTGTTACGAGTGAAAGAGTTGGTAAACAATGGAATAAACTGAGAACATTTGAAGATATTGAAAAGTAACAGTGCAAACGCAGTGAAATGGCTGTGCCACTGGAGCTGGGTGAAAGGTTGCCCCAAAAAGATGTTGTGTAGTTAAAAACGTGCAGTTTGGGCTAGGCATTTCACCAGTGATAAGCACGCATAGATGAACTATGTGAAACTAGGAAGAATTGAACGTAAGCAAAGGAGTGCAACCAGCATATATGATGTTTATGAGGATGGGGTTTTGGCACTGACAGTAGGTGGCTCGATCTAGAGTGGCCTGAAGGCTTATATGCGGACTTCTTTGCAGGGCCCTAAGGTGGGCATGCTAAGTTTTATCCCGGAGTGCACCTAGGCCCGAAGGTGAAGGTGTTACCGGAGCCTTTGAATGGATGGGTGGGACGGAGTGGTCGACGTCAGTACTTATGACCCGTTGCCCCGGAGTGATGTCTTTGACGTCGGATTCTTCGGCTTCTGAGGTGCTAAAAGTGCCTTCTACCATCTGCTCCTGCTCCGGTACATTGATACCTTCTTGGAAGATATTGTCCGGTATCGATGTTGATGATCGAGCCATGCTTCTTCAAGCTCAACGATCTCATAGTTTTCTTGGAGCGGAAAGAGGCACAAGCTGGACAGTCTTTGGCCTCGTGCTCAGGTGAAAGGCAGAGGTTACACTCCTCATGAAGATCGGTGTGTGGAAACTTGGATCCACATTGAAGACACTTTGTAAAAGGAGTCCTTTCCATAAGCCAAAGGGCCTGTTGGCGCAGATAGGCCCAAAGACGTGCGTCCACGACCTGAACCGAAGAATTGAAGTTTGGAGAGATGTGTGTCGAATAGGAAACGCGATCGAAGACAATACCGAAGAGAGGGTAAAGGATTGCGCGTCGAAAGGTAGATCGGTAATGACACCGAACTGGAACACGCCGAAAACACATCTGAGCCCGAATTCGAAAAAAAAACAATCTGAAGATGAGTCAATGCCCATGCGCACTATTGTCCAGAGGAGGAATCACCTATCTTGTGACTTCCAAAGCCTTGTTCCAAGACAATAACAAAAGCCAAACATCTGGGCCCAACACCAGATGGAGATCTATGCATAGTGCAGTGGTTCCCAAACTTTTTCGACCCGTGGCTCCCTTTATCTATTGCCCGTAGTCTGCGGCTCCTCATTATGTCATTTTATTTTTCAGGTGGTGGGTTGTAAGCCTGGCCTCTGCAGTACTTCCATTTTTCTTCTCTTTTGTCTGGTGGTTGGTCACTTTCTTACCAAGACATCCAATGGTTGTTCAAAAAACACTGGGGTGGTTCTGCATCAGACAGACTGTGCTAAAGTGGCATGTACACAAACTCCCCAACAGTAAATGAGCCGTTGGGGTTGCCACCTGACCAGTTTTCTATCAGCACCACCGGTAATTTCAAGTCCCAGCTGGTCCAAAAATAAACAACTCCACCCAAAGCTGGTATTTTTATAGCCCTTATGATCTGTACATGCTTCAAACAGCAAATATAATTTGAGATCTCTTTTAAATGTATTCTAGAGCTGTGTTGATAAGTAACTAATAATTGAAGTAAGCAAGTTCAATCATAGTGCTGCTGTCTGCTGAGTCCTGTAGCTGACACTGGAGCAGGACTTAGTCATAAACATTCCCATTGTGTACAGTGGAACCATCAGTGCTGTGAACTCGCTTCCGAACGGCTTCATGCTGATTTGTGAGTCGCAAGTGTAACCGTACTTTAGTATAGAGGAGTAGGTGTTTATGAGCACACATGTTCTACCACGTTCCAAACGTTTTACGGAGTGGTGAATATTTAAAAGAGTGGGGAGGGAGCATAAAAAGGTTGTTCTCTTCATTTTTTAAGATAAGCCAACTGACAATGCCGCATTTTGTTTGTATTGGCAGGAGAAGATACAACGCACACAACATAGTTCTCCAGTCATCTCAAACATCCCATACCTTCACAAACACTCACAGCTGAGCGTTCTAAATCCCCAATGGTTTGGGTTAGGAAAATATCTCTTAACTTCTCAGCCATGCCAGCTCAAGGTTTCTCGAGCGCTCTTAGCTTCCAAGTACAACAGAGAAGCTGCTGCAAGGGCTCGGAAATGTTACCCAGATATCTAGAATTATAATGGTTTTCACGCACAAATATAAAATAATATACAGGGCACATGTGATGTACTTCCCCTAGCTGCTACGCACCACCATCATTTTTGTTTATTTTATTGTTGAGCTGATATGTAATTGCGTGTGTTTCTTTCTTGGCAGAAATTGGCAGGTCCAGTGCTCGGTTTCAGGAGAGGGGGGGTCGGTTACATGCCATGAATCTGAATGAACCACACAGCGCTCAGTGATCTGAAAATCAGCAGCACATCTTAATAGGATATAATTATCATGTGTATTCAGTGGAAGGTTTCATTAGAATTTGCAACTGCGCCCCTCTTCCAAGGCCTCTCTTTCCTTGCATTCAACATTGTTTACCCACGAATCACTTTTGCTTACTAGATGTCTTCCGATACACACAAAGGACACGTTTTGGGAGTGAAGAGGCATGAAGACATTAGCTTTGTTGGTAAATATACAAAAAGTTTGAAATGAACAATCTCACATTTATAATGATTACCCGATTTTCCTGGTAGACACCATTACTAGAGTCACTGCAGAGCACGAGCAGCAATAACGCTCAGCATCATGTTATGATTGTTTGCCCCTGCCCTGCAACACGTCCTACGCTGGTCCAAAACATCCCAGAGGCTGACAGGTGCTGCTTCCAAAACTCCCCCCGCAAGACATGTTTACTCGGGCCGCAAGTACACGTTTCAAATATGCAACTAACCTGTTTTAGAACGGGGGCGTACTTATAAAAAGCTTGCTACCTTTCACACATCCCCCAGAAGTGCGCTGCGCCCCTGGCAAGCTCTTGTGGTGCACCGGAGAGCCATGGCAGCACACGTTTGGGAACCACTGGCGTAGTGTGTGATCTGCAGCTCATATTCTTCGAACAAATATTTTCCTCACATTTATGTGGTGGAAAGTTCTGGAATATGCATGGATCCACGAAATTCCACCCACCCAGCATTCCTCAAAGTCTTCCAAGAAAAATGGTACCTCATTTGTGTGGGTATGCCTAGTGCCCGCGACATGAAACGGGCCAAAAGGCAACGTGGACACACCACATTTTCACAGTAAAAAACAGAACTTTTTTAGCAAAGTGTATAGCTGTAGATTTCGAACCTTAGCTCTGCCGGCACCTAGGGAAACCTAGCAAACCTATAAATCTTTTAAAACTAGACACCCAGGGGAATCCAGCATGGGGTGATTTGTCTGAGTCTCACCAGCTTCTGTTACCCAGAATCCCTTGCCTACCTCAATATGTGTCCCAAAAAAACAAATTTCCTCACATTTCTGTGGTGCCACGCACACACACAGACAGAGCCACGCACACACACACACAGACAGACACAGACAGACAGAGCCACGCACACACACACACAGACAGACAGAGCCACGCACACACACACACAGACAGACAGAGCCACGTACACACACACAGACAGAGCCACGCGCACACACAGACAGAGCCACGCGCACACACAGACAGAGCCACGCGCACACACAGACAGAGCCACGCGCACACACAGACAGAGCCACGCGCACACACAGAGCCACGTACACACAGAGAGCCACGTACACACAGAGAGCCACGTACACACAGAGAGCCACGTACACACAGAGAGCCACGTACACACAGAGAGCCACGCACACACACAGACAGAGCCACGCACACACACAGAGCCACGCACACACACAGAGCCACGCACACACACAGACAGAGCCACGCACACACACAGACAGAGCCACGCACACACACAGACAGAGCCACGCACACACACAGGCAGAGCCACACACACAGACAGAGCCACGCACACAGACAGAGCCACGCACACAGACACAGCCACGCACACAGACACAGCCACGCACACACACAGACACAGCCACGCACACACACAGACAGAGCCACGCACACACACAGACAGAGCCACGCACACACACAGAGCCACGCACACACACAGAGCCACGCACACACACAGACAGAGCCACGCACACACACAGACAGAGCCACGCACACACACAGACAGAGCCACGCACACACACAGAGCCACGCACACACACAGAGCCACGCACACACACAGACAGAGCCACGCACACACACAGACAGAGCCACGCACACACACAGACAGAGCCACGCACACACACAGGCAGAGCCACACACACAGACAGAGCCACGCACACAGACAGAGCCACGCACACAGACACAGCCACGCACACAGACACAGCCACGCACACACACAGACAGAGCCACGCACACACACAGACAGAGCCACGCACACACACAGACAGAGCCACGCACACACACAGACAGAGCCACGCACACACACACACAGACAGAGCCACGCACACACACACACAGACAGAGCCACGCACACACACACACAGACAGAGCCACGCACACAGAGCCACGCACACAGACAGAGCCACGCACACAGACAGAGCCACGCACACAGACAGAGCCACGCACACAGACACAGCCACGCACACAGACACAGCCACGCACACAGACACAGCCACGCACACAGACACAGCCACGCACACAGACAGAGCCACGCACACACACAGACAGAGCCACGCACACACACAGACAGACAGAGCCACGCACACACACAGACAGAGCCACGCACACACACAGACAGAGCCACGCACACACACACAGACAGAGCCACGCACACACACACAGACAGAGCCACGCACACACACACAGACAGAGCCACGCACACACACACAGACAGAGCCACGCACACACACACAGACAGAGCCACGCACACACACACAGACAGAGCCACGCACACAGACAGAGCCACGCACACAGACAGAGCCACGCACACAGACACAGCCACGCACACAGACAGAGCCACGCACACACACACACAGACAGAGCCACGCACACACACACACAGAGCCGCACACACACACACACAGAGCCACGCACACACACACACAGAGCCACGCACACACACACAGAGCCACGCACACACACACAGAGCCACGCACACACACACAGAGCCACGCACACACAGACAGAGCCACACACACACACACACACACAGACAGAGCCACACACACACACAGACAGAGCCACACACACACACAGACAGAGCCACACACACACACAGACAGAGCCACGCACACAGACAGAGCCACGCACACACACAGACAGAGCCACGCACACACACAGACAGAGCCACGCACACAGACAGAGCCACGCACACACACACACACAGACAGAGCCACGCACACACACACACACAGACAAGCCACGCACACACACACACACACAGACAGAGCCACGCACACACACACAGAGCCACGCACACACACACACAGACAGAGCCACGCACACACACACACACAGACAGAGCCACGCACACACACACACAGACAGAGCCACGCACACACACACACAGACAGAGCCACGCACACACACACACAGACAGAGCCACGCACACACACACACAGACAGAGCCACGCACACACACACACAGACAGAGCCACGCACACACACACACAGACAGAGCCACGCACACACACACACAGACAGAGCCACGCACACACACACAGAGCCACGCACACACACACACAGAGCCACGCACACACACACACAGACAGAGCCACGCACACACACACACAGACAGAGCCACGCACACACACACACAGACAGAGCCACGCACACACACACACAGACAGAGCCACGCACACACAGAGCCACGCACACACAGAGCCACGCACACACAGAGCCACGCACACACAGACAGAGCCACGCACACACAGACAGAGCCACGCACACACAGACAGAGCCACGCACACACAGACAGAGCCACGCACACACAGACAGAGCCACGCACACACAGACAGAGCCACGCACACACAGACAGAGCCACGCACACACACACAGACAGAGCCACACACACAGACAGAGCCACGCACACAGACAGACAGAGCCACGCACACAGACAGACAGAGCCACGCACACACACAGACAGAGCCACGCACACACACAGACAGAGCCACACACACACACAGACAGAGCCACGCACACACACACACAGACAGAGCCACGCACACACACACACAGACAGAGCCACGCACACACACACACAGACAGAGCCACGCACACACACAGACAGAGCCACGCACACACACAGACAGAGCCACGCACACACACAGACAGAGCCACGCACACAGACAGAGCCACGCACACACACAGACAGAGCCACGCACACACACACACACAGACAGAGCCACGCACACACACACACACAGACAGAGCCACGCACACACACACAGACAGAGCCACGCACACACACACACAGACAGAGCCACGCACACACACACAGAGCCACGCACACACACACAGAGCCACGCACACACACACAGAGCCACGCACACACACACACAGCCACGCACACACACACACAGACAGAGCCACGCACACACAGAGCCACGCACACACAGACAGAGCCACGCACACACAGACAGAGCCACGCACACACAGACAGAGCCACGCACACACAGACAGAGCCACGCACACACAGACAGAGCCACGCACACACAGACAGAGCCACGCACACACAGACAGAGCCACGCACACACACACAGAGCCACGCACACACACACAGAGCCACGCACACACACAGACAGAGCCACGCACACACACACACAGAGCCACGCACACACACACACAGACAGAGCCACGCACACACACACACAGACAGAGCCACGCACACACACACACACAGACAGAGCCACGCACACACACACAGAGCCACGCACACACACACAGAGCCACGCACACACACACAGAGCCACGCACACACACACAGAGCCACGCACACACACACACAGACAGAGCCACGCACACACACACACAGACAGAGCCACGCACACACAGAGCCACACACACAGACAGAGCCACGCACACACAGACAGAGCCACGCACACACAGAGCCACGCACACACAGACAGAGCCACGCACACACAGACAGAGCCACGCACACACACAGACAGAGCCACGCACACACACAGACAGAGCCACGCACACACACACACACACAGACAGAGCCACACACACAGACAGAGCCACGCACACACACAGACAGAGCCACGCACACACACAGACAGAGCCACGCACACACACAGACAGAGCCACGCACACACACAGAGCCACGCACACACACAGAGCCACGCACACACACAGAGCCACGCACACACACAGAGCCACGCACACACACAGAGCCACGCACACACACAGAGCCACGCACACACACAGAGCCACGCACACACACAGAGCCACGCACACACACAGACAGAGCCACGCACACACACAGACAGAGCCACGCACACACACAGACAGAGCCACGCACACACACAGACAGAGCCACGCACACACACAGACAGAGCCACGCACACACACAGACAGAGCCACGCACACACACAGACAGAGCCACGCACACACACAGACAGAGCCACGCACACACACAGACAGAGCCACGCACACACACAGACAGAGCCACGCACACACACAGACAGAGCCACGCACACAGACAGAGCCACGCACACAGACAGAGCCACGCACACACACAGACAGAGCCACGCACACACACAGAGCCACGCACACACACAGACAGAGCCACGTACACACACACACAGAGCCACGTACACACACAGACAGAGCCACGCACACACACAGACAGAGCCACGCACACACACAGACAGCCACGCACACACACAGACAGAGCCACGCACACACACACAGACAGAGCCACGCACACACACACAGACAGAGCCACGCACACACACACAGACAGAGCCACGCACACACAGACAGAGCCACGCACACACACAGACAGAGCCACGCACACACACAGACAGAGCCACCCACACACCACAGACAGAGCCACCCACACACCACAGACAGAGCCACGCACACACACAGACAGAGCCACGCACACAGACACAGACAGAGCCACGCACACAGACAGAGCCACGCACACAGACACAGACAGAGCCACGCACACAGACAGAGCCACGCACACAGACACACGCACACAGACACAGACACAGACACAGACAGAGCCACGCACACAGACACAGACAGAGCCACGCACACAGACAGAGCCACGCACACAGACACAGACAGAGCCACGCACACACACAGACAGAGCCACACACACACACACACAGACAGAGCCACACACACACAGACAGAGCCACGCACACACACAGAGCCACGCACAGACAGAGCCACGCACACACACAGACAGAGCCACGCACACACACAGACAGAGCCACGCACACACACAGACAGAGCCACGCACACACACAGACAGAGCCACGCACACACACAGACAGAGCCACGCACACACACAGACAGAGCCACGCACACACACAGACAGAGCCACGCACACACACAGACAGAGCCACGCACACACAGACAGAGCCACGCACACACAGACAGCCACACACAGACAGCCACGCACACACAGACAGCCACGCACACACAGACAGCCACGCACACACAGACAGCCACGCACACAGAGGCACAGCCACGCACACACACAGACAGAGCCACGCACACACACACACACAGACAGAGCCACGCACACACACACACACAGACAGAGCCACGCACACACACACAGACAGAGCCACGCACACACACACAGAGCCACGCACACACACACAGAGCCACGCACACACACACAGAGCCACGCACACACACACAGAGCCACGCACACACACACACAGACAGAGCCACGCACACACACACACAGACAGAGCCACGCACACACAGAGCCACACACACAGACAGAGCCACGCACACACAGACAGAGCCACGCACACACAGAGCCACGCACACACAGACAGAGCCACGCACACACAGACAGAGCCACGCACACACACAGACAGAGCCACGCACACACACAGACAGAGCCACGCACACACACACACACACAGACAGAGCCACACACACAGACAGAGCCACGCACACACACAGACAGAGCCACGCACACACACAGACAGAGCCACGCACACACACAGACAGAGCCACGCACACACACAGAGCCACGCACACACACAGAGCCACGCACACACACAGAGCCACGCACACACACAGAGCCACGCACACACACAGAGCCACGCACACACACAGAGCCACGCACACACACAGAGCCACGCACACACACAGAGCCACGCACACACACAGACAGAGCCACGCACACACACAGACAGAGCCACGCACACACACAGACAGAGCCACGCACACACACAGACAGAGCCACGCACACACACAGACAGAGCCACGCACACACACAGACAGAGCCACGCACACACACAGACAGAGCCACGCACACACACAGACAGAGCCACGCACACACACAGACAGAGCCACGCACACACACAGACAGAGCCACGCACACAGACAGAGCCACGCACACAGACAGAGCCACGCACACACACAGACAGAGCCACGCACACACACAGAGCCACGCACACACACAGACAGAGCCACGTACACACACACACAGAGCCACGTACACACACAGACAGAGCCACGCACACACACAGACAGAGCCACGCACACACACAGACAGCCACGCACACACACAGACAGAGCCACGCACACACACACAGACAGAGCCACGCACACACACACAGACAGAGCCACGCACACACACACAGACAGAGCCACGCACACACAGACAGAGCCACGCACACACACAGACAGAGCCACGCACACACACAGACAGAGCCACCCACACACCACAGACAGAGCCACCCACACACCACAGACAGAGCCACGCACACACACAGACAGAGCCACGCACACAGACACAGACAGAGCCACGCACACAGACAGAGCCACGCACACAGACACAGACAGAGCCACGCACACAGACAGAGCCACGCACACAGACACACGCACACAGACACAGACACAGACACAGACAGAGCCACGCACACAGACACAGACAGAGCCACGCACACAGACAGAGCCACGCACACAGACACAGACAGAGCCACGCACACACACAGACAGAGCCACACACACACACAGACAGAGCCACGCACACACACAGACAGAGCCACGCACACACACAGACAGAGCCACGCACACACACAGACAGAGCCACGCACACACACAGACAGAGCCACGCACACACAGACAGAGCCACGCACACACAGACAGCCACACACAGACAGCCACGCACACACAGACAGCCACGCACACACAGACAGCCACGCACACACAGACAGCCACGCACACAGAGGCACAGCCACGCACACACACAGACAGAGCCACGCACACACACACACACAGACAGAGCCACGCACACACACACACACAGACAGAGCCACGCACACACACACAGACAGAGCCACGCACACACACACAGAGCCACGCACACACACACAGAGCCACGCACACACACACAGAGCCACGCACACACACACAGAGCCACGCACACACACACACAGACAGAGCCACGCACACACAGAGCCACGCACACACAGACAGAGCCACGCACACACAGACAGAGCCACGCACACACAGACAGAGCCACGCACACACAGACAGAGCCACGCACACACAGACAGAGCCACGCACACACACACAGAGCCACGCACACACACAGACAGAGCCACGCACACACACACACAGAGACAGAGCCACGCACACACACACACACAGACAGAGCCACGCACACACACACACAGACAGAGCCACGCACACACACACACAGACAGAGCCACGCACACACACACACAGACAGAGCCACGCACACACACACACAGACAGAGCCACGCACACACACACAGAGCCACGCACACACACACAGAGCCACGCACACACACAGAGCCACGCACACACACACAGAGCCACGCACACACACACACAGACAGAGCCACGCACACACACACACACACAGAGCCACGCACACACAGAGCCACGCACACACAGAGCCACGCACACACAGAGCCACGCACACACAGACAGAGCCACGCACACACAGACAGAGCCACGCACACACAGACAGAGCCACGCACACACAGACAGAGCCACGCACACACACACACACACAGACAGAGCCACACACACAGACAGAGCCACGCACACACACAGACAGAGCCACGCACACACACAGACAGAGCCACGCACACAGACAGAGCCACGCACACACACAGAGCCACGCACACACACAGAGCCACGCACACACACAGAGCCACGCACACACACAGAGCCACGCACACACACAGAGCCACGCACACACACAGAGCCACGCACACACACAGAGCCACGCACACACACAGACAGAGCCACGCACACACACAGACAGAGCCACGCACACACACAGACAGAGCCACGCACACACACAGACAGAGCCACGCACACACACAGACAGAGCCACGCACACACACAGACAGAGCCACGCACACACACAGACAGAGCCACGCACACAGACAGAGCCACGCACACAGACAGAGCCACGCACACAGACAGAGCCACGCACACAGACAGAGCCACGCACACACACAGACAGAGCCACGCACACACACAGAGCCACGTACACACACAGACAGAGCCACGTACACACACAGACAGAGCCACGCACACACACAGACAGAGCCACGCACACACACAGACAGCCACGCACACACACAGACAGAGCCACGCACACACACACAGACAGAGCCACGCACACACACACAGACAGAGCCACGCACACACACACAGACAGAGCCACGCACACACAGACAGAGCCACGCACACACACAGACAGAGCCACGCACACACACAGACAGAGCCACCCACACACCACAGACAGAGCCACCCACACACCACAGACAGAGCCACGCACACACACAGACAGAGCCACGCACACAGACACAGACAGAGCCACGCACACAGACAGAGCCACGCACACAGACACACGCACACAGACACAGACACAGACAGAGCCACGCACACAGACACAGACAGAGCCACGCACACAGACAGAGCCACGCACACAGACACAGACAGAGCCACGCACACAGACACAGACAGAGCCACGCACACACACAGACAGAGCCACACACACACACACAGACAGAGCCACACACACACAGACAGAGCCACGCACACACACAGACAGAGCCACGCACACACACACAGACAGAGCCACGCACACACACAGACAGAGCCACGCACACACACAGACAGAGCCACGCACACACAGACAGAGCCACGCACACACAGACAGCCACACACAGACAGCCACGCACACACAGACAGCCACGCACACACAGACAGCCACGCACACACAGACAGCCACGCACACACAGACAGCCACGCACACAGAGGCACAGAAAAACCGGGATGACAAGCAGGGAACAGAGGCACAGAAAAACCGGGATGACAAGCAGGGAACAGAGGCACAGAAAAACCGGGGGAACAGAGGCACAGAAAAACCGGGATGACAAGCAGGGAACAGAGGCACAGAAAAACCGGAGGAACAGAGGCACAGAAAAACCGGGGGAACAGAGGCACAGAAAAACCGGGATGACAAGCAGGGAACAGAGGCACAGAAAAACCGGGGGAACAGAGGCACGAAAAACCGGGGGAACAGAGGCACGAAAAACCGGGGGAACAGAGGCACGAAAAACCGGGGGAACAGAGGCACGAAAAACCGGGGGAACAGAGGCACGAAAAACCGGATCACAAGCAGGGAAACAGAGGCACCAAAAACCAGATCACAAGCAGGGAAACAGAGGCACGAAAAACTGGATAACAAGCAGGGAAACAGAGGCACGAAAAACCAGATCACAAGGAGGGAAACAGGCGCACGAAAAACCAGATCACAAGGAGGGAAACAGAGGCACGAAAAACCAGATCACAAGGAGGGAAACAGAGGCACGAAAAACCAGATCACAAGCAGGGAAACAGAGGCACAAAAAACCAGATCACAAGCAGTGAAACAGAGGCACGAAAAACTAGATCACAGGCAGGGAAACAGGCACAAAAAACCGGATCACAGGCAGGGAAACAGAGGCACGTAAACAAGAAAACTGGCACAATCACCGGATCACAAGCAGGGAAACAGGCATGAAAACCGGATCACAAGCAGGGAAACAGAGGCACGAAAACAAGAAAACGGGCACAATCAGGGAAACAGAGGCAAGAAAAAAACTTACTTGCTCGGGGGTGGGGGTGGGGGGGTGTTGTCCCTCGAAGACTTCCTCGGCTGCCGGTGTGAAATCCTGTGGCTGAGAGGCGGGCGGGAAATCAAGCAGCACCACCATGTTTCTCCGAGGCGATGCAGAAATGCCTCGGAGAAAGCATCGTCATTTTCTGATTCGGGGTCGTGGTTTTCTTTCTCTCCTCTTCCCATTGGCTGGAAGGTAAAATTCCAGTCAATGGGAAGAGGAGAAAGATAACAAGCAAGAAGCGAAAAAAGACGCCCCCGAATCGGAAAAAGACGGGGCTTGAACGAAGTGACGCGCCTCTCCTCGAATGGCTAGCCTCCATTTAGGAAGCCAGCCAATGGAGAAGAGGGGCGGGTTCAAGCCCCCATACCTAAAAACAATAAATCTCGGACCGAGACTGCGCAAACGCAGCCTACGGTCCTTGGCATAAAAAGGGTCTGTTTTCACTGTGAAAATGTGGTGTGTCCACGCTGCGTTTTGGACGGTTTCCTGTAGCAGGAACTAGGCCTACCCAAACAACTGAGGTACCATTTTTATCAGGAGACTTAGTGTAACACAGGATTGTAGAGGAACTGTTATACCCATTGACTTTTGATGCATTTCTGCTTTCCAAATGAAGGATAATGTGTAAAAAAGAAGTAATTTTGAAAAGTCTCATGCTAGTATGGGTACTCACAATTTCGGAAATGAGCAAATATCGGTTTCTAAAGTCTATATTTTGTTCCAATTTCCCAAATTAATTGCTATATACCCGGAACATAATGAAAAACTGTTAGACGGACCGGGAGGGTCGGCCGAGATTACGGGGAGAGGTCTCCAGGGAGAGCCGTCTCCAACGACTGTACAGGTAAGTAACTTCCCCCCCACAGACGGACACCACACAAGGTTGAAGGTTAACGAGACTTTATATGCAATTCTTAGGTTACGTCGCTATGATACAAGGAGGTCTGGACTCAGGGGTCCCCTCGGTTCTGATCTCTGGTTGAGGAGAAAGGGTAGCGGGACAGTCTTAGTTACCAATGAGTTAAATAGCTCTCAATCCTCGAGCTTGGCGTGGTTGCTGATCGGGCCGTGGAGGAGCCAAGCAGGTCCCGAGATGGATGAAGGATGGTCGACGGGCCGTGGAGAAGCCAAGCAGGTCCCGATGAAGATGATGGTTACAACGGTCCGCGGCCTCGCCAGCAGATCCGGACGACGGTGAAGAATGAAG
This sequence comes from Lissotriton vulgaris, assembly GCF_964263255.1. NCBI lineage: Eukaryota > Metazoa > Chordata > Amphibia > Caudata > Salamandridae > Lissotriton > Lissotriton vulgaris. The sequence continues at coordinate 482,286,138 of NC_141696.1, forward strand.
GTTACGACGGCTGTGGCAGCGCCAACAGGCAGGACGATGGTGCACAGGACAGAGCTACGGCAGCGCCAGTAGTCCGTCCAGGGTGAGTTCCTCTGACGTCTCTCGACTCCAAGATACAACTGACTTCCTGCTCTGGAGCTGTCCCAGTTATAGGGCTGGCGTGCTTTGATGTCCGGACCCTCGCACTTGGAGGTCGGGAGGTCCGGGATGAGGGAGTCCAGACACCCAGCAGGGGGGTGGAGCCAGCGCCCGGGGAGGCGATGGGCGAGCGGCACTGGGCGGGGGGAGAGCCATCGGCACCTCTCTCTCCCATTGACTTGCCAAGTAGCCCGCTCACCTCCTGGGTGGAGGGTGGTGCCGGATTGTCTGAGGCTGGGCTAGGCCCAGGGTTGAGGTCGATCGGGGGCCAGGCGGCCTCGTGGCGAGGCGTCCAAGATGGCGGCCCGGGCTGGGTGCATGGGCCGGCAGTGGATCGGACCCACGAGGTTATCATGTTCGAGGGCAGGGGTCCCTGAGGGGACGTAGGGCGTGCAATGGTGGTGTGTGGTGCTTGCGTGACTGGGCTCGGGCCTGGTCGAGCCGGGGGAGAGCGGCCCGTCATGTGGCCTGTCCAACATGCGTCCCCCCCAGCTGAAGGCGGGGAGAGTTACCCATCCTCTTGGGGACTCTCTTCGTCGAGGCGGAAAAACCGGGACAGGCCATCGGCGTTGGCGTGGTCGGACCCAGGCCGGTGTTCGACTGTGAAGTCCATACCTTGTAAGGAGATGGACCAGCGTAGCAATTTTGGGTTTTCCCCCCGCATATGCATCAACCACTGCAGGGGTCGGTGGTCAGTCTGCACCCGAAAGTGGGTGCCAAAAAGGTAGGGCCGGAGCTTCTTGAGGGCCCATACCACAGCGAAGGCTTCCCTCTCTATGGTGCTCCAGCGTTGTTCCCGGGGTAGGAGTCTCCGGCTGATGAAGGCCACCGGTTGATCGAGGCCTTCGGTGTTCACTTGGGACAGGACCGCCCCAATGCCCTGGTCGGAGGCGTCCGTCTGGACGACGAACTCCCGGCTGTAGTCTGGGGCCTGGAGCACAGGAGCGGAACACATGGCGGCCTTTAACTGTTCGAATGCCGCTTGACACTCTGGGGTCCAGTTCACCTTCTTGGGCTGATTTTTTGACGTGAGTTCGGTGAGAGGCCCCACGATGGTACCATAATCTCTCACGAACCTTCGGTAGTAGCCCGTGAGGCCCAGGAAGGCTCGCACCTCAGTTTGAGTGATAGGGGGTTGCCAGTTCTGGATGGCGGCAATTTTCAGCTGTAGGGGGGCCACTAGGCCGCTTCCCACCTGGTGTCCGAGGTAGGTCACCGACCCTTGTCCAATTTGGCATTTGCTGGCCTTGATCGTGAGGCCAGCTCGCTGAAGGGCTTGCAGCACTGCTTGGAGGTGGTGGAGGTGCTCGGTCCAATGGTGGCTGTACACAGCGATGTCGTCCAGGTAGGCGGCGCTGAACTCTTCGAGCCCCGCCAGGACCTGATTGACGAGCCGTTGGAACGTCGCTGGGGCGTTCTTCATGCCGAAGGGCATGACCGTAAAGTGATAGTGGCCATCGGGGGTGGAGAAGGCAGAGCGTTCTTGTGCTCGGGGTGTGAGGCCGATCTGCCAATAACCTGCCGTCAGGTCGAAGATGCTGAGGTAGCGGGCAGCGCCCATTCGGTCGACCAGTTCATCCGCCCGGGGGATGGGGTGTGCGTCCGTTCTGGTGACTTCATTCAGACCCCGGTAGTCGACACAGAACCGGAGTTCTGGTGTGGTCCCGGGGGCGGCTGCTTTGGGGACCAGTACGACCGGGCTGGCCCATGGACTGTCTGAGGGCTCGATGACCCCGAGCGTGAGCATCTTAGCTACTTCCGCCTGGATGCAGGCCCGTACCCGATCAGGTACGCGGTAGGCCCGGTGGCGGATAGGAGGGCTGTCTCCGGTGTCCACATCGTGCACACACCAGGAAGTGACACCCGGGGTGAGGGAGAACAGACTGGCGAACCGTGATAGGAGGGCTTGGCACTCTTGCCGTTGTTCTCTGGTGAGGGTCTCCGAGAGTCGGACCCCATCCACGGAGCCGTCTTGCCCCTGGGTCCGCAAGAGGTCAGGGAGAGGCTCGGAGTCGTCTTCAACCCCATTGTCTGTGGCCATCAAGAGGCTGAGTTCTGTTCGTGCAAAGTGGGGTTTCAGTCTGTTGGTGTGGAGGACTCGGAGCGGATTCCGGGCGGACTCCATATCGATCAGATAGGTGGCAGGACCCTTGCGCTCGATTACCTTGAAGGGTCCCGTCCATTTGTCTTGGAGAGCGCACGGTTCGGTGGGGGACATTACCCAGACCTGTTGCCCCGGCTCGAATTCAATGGATGAGGCGTTCTGGTCATACCATTTCTTCATGTCCTCTTGACTGGCCTCCAGGTTGGCTTTTGCTAGGTCTCTGAACCGCCGGGACTGGTTGCGGAGGGTGAGGAGGTACCGGAAGACATCTGGAGGACTCTTGGCCGGAGGCATCTCCCAGCCTTCTTTGATCAGGCTGAGGGGCCCCCGTACTGGGTGCCCATAGAGCAGCTCGAAGGGGCTGAAGCCTAGGGACTTCTGTGGGACCTCCCGGTAGGCGAAGAGGAGGCACGGCAGCAGCACGTCCCACTGGCGACGGAGGGGCTCTTCCAATCCCCCGATCATCCCTTTTAGCGTGCGATTGAACCGCTCAACAAGTCCGTTTCCTTGGGGGTGATAGGGGGTCGTGAAGCGGTAGGTGACCCCACACTGTTGCCAGAGGGACTTCATATATTTAGAAATGAAGTTCGTGCCTCTGTCACTGACGACTTCTCGGGGGAACCCCACACGGGAGAAGATCCCCATCAGGGCCCGGCCGACCACTGGGGCTGTCACGGTCCGGAGAGGAATAGCCTCAGGGTAGCGGGTGGCGTGGTCCACTAGTACCAGGATGAAGCGATGGCCTTGTCTTGTACGCGGGTCCAGGGGTCCCACAATGTCTATCCCAACCCTCTCAAATGGGGTTGTGACTACTGGAAAGGGTTGCAGGGGAGCCTTTAATTTGCGGCCGCTCTTCCCACTGGCTTGGCACGTGGGGCAAGATCGGCAATGCTGGTGCACATCGTTTCTCATTTTGGGCCAGAAGAAGTGGGTCACTAGGCGGCTGTAGGTTTTATCCTGTCCCAGGTGCCCTGCCAGGGGGGCATCGTGGGCCAGGTTTAGCAGGAAGTCTCTAAAGCGGAGGGGCACCACTAGTACTCGGTTGGCCCCCAGCTCGGCGATTCGTTGCTCGCTGTACAATAGATCATTGTCCCAGTAGACCCAATGAGTTCCGGAGGTATCCCCGGCGCTTTGGGCGAGCGCTTGTTGTCGGAGTCCCTCAAGGGAGGGACAGGTCTTCTGTTCCTGACGAAATTGTTCTTGTGTGGGTCCCCCTTCTTGAGCCCACTGATCAAGATTAGCGAGGTCGGAAGGTTGAGCAAGTTCGAGGGGGATGCCATGGTCGGGGGTCTCGGCGGGGGCGACCGGAGGCGGTGGCGCCGGCCATTCTGGTTCTTCCGGGTGATGGTTGGCACGGGCGGCCATGGACCGGGTGGTGACGCACGCCCAGTCTGGGACGCCCAACATCCCCAAGTGTTCTTTTCGCTCCACGGCTGCCCACGGGGAGCTTTCCAGGTCATTTCCGAGGAGGCATTCCACGGGGGCGTCGTCTCGGACCGTTACCTTCAACATGCCGGAGACCCCTCCCCACTCAAAGGGGACGCAGGCCATCCGACACAGACTTTCCGAGTTGTCGGCTGATCGCACAGGGCAGAGAACGTTCGGTAGATATTGTTCTGGGGTCACCAGATGACAGCGGACGGCTGTCACACTGGCCCCGGTGTCTCGAAGGGCTTCGGCCCGTTGTCCATTGATGCTCACCCATTGGCTGTACTTCTGGGTGTTAGCGGGTAGGGGGACCCGCGGGACCATGTCTCTTCCCCCTAAGCACGCGAGAGTCATGGCGGCTGGCTCCCACTCTTGATACTCTTGCTCGCCTGTTTCTTGTTCCTCGGAGATCTGTTCTTCCCCTAGTGCCGCGGCGGCCACCTGGCGGGGTCTTGGACTCTGATACTGCGGGCAGCTTGGGTCGTTTGCATAGTGGCCGACTCGTTGGCATCGGTGACATGTAACATTGGCTCTGTATCCCGGTCGCGCCGGGGTGCTGCCCCGGTTGGCCGGGGGGGTGGTGCTGGTAGCGGGGGCGGCCGGAGTATTGTCTCTTCCTCGTCCTTGGCCCCCTCCTCCTCCTCTGGGTCGGTAGTGACCATTGTTGTTCCTGTTCTGCTCGTAGGACCCATTCCGGCCCACTCTGGTGATCTCCCACCGGTCAGCTTCGGCTGCGAGCTGCCGGGGATCGGTTAACTTGCTGTCGAGGAGGTGTTGGCGTAGTTCAATGAAGCAATTGTTGGACAGATGCTCCCATACCATCAGATTGAACAGCTGCTCGTAGGTCGTGACGTTGTTCCCTCTGATCCAGCCTTCGAAGGCTCGGCTAAAGTACGTTACATAGTCCACCCAAGTTGTACCTGGAATGCGTGTGCAGTCTCGGAACCTCTGACGGTACATCTCGGGCGTGAGGCCATAGCGGGTGAGGAGGGCCGCTTTCATATGGTCGTAGGAGGTCATCTGGTGGTCTGGGAGCTGTAACAGAGTATCGCGGCCCTCATTGAGGAATTTGCCCCATAGGCCGGCTCCCCAGTCGGTTCTATCGATCCGGTGCGCAGTCATCGCGATTTCATAGGCCTTAAACCATTGCTGGATGTCGTCTTCTCGAAAATATTCTCGGACCACATCCTTGGGGATGTGCACTTTTTTCTCCGCGGTCCCTGGGGTGGACGGTCTGTCGGGCACCCCTAACTCTTTATTTTGTTTGCGCAGGTTGATCTCGGCTAGGTTCCGTTCGTGCTCGTACGTTAGTCTTTTTTCCTCGAGCTCCCTTTGCCTCTGTTTCTCCTCTCTTTCTTCTCGGAGGCGAAGGTGCTCTAAGTTTATTTTTTGCTCGGCCAATTTGAGTTCTATGTCCATCTTGAGTCGGGCCATTTCGAGTTCGTGTAGTCGGGCTTTTTCTCTTTCTTGGATCTCGTCTTGCGAGAGACTGGTTCTTTGCCCCTCAGGGGCCGTGTTGGTATTTTTCGCGGTGCTTTGCTCAGGGGTTTCGACATCCCCGGTCTCTGCCCAAGATTCTAGGGCATGCTTAAAATCGTCCTTGGTACTTAGTCCGGTGGTAGCGATACCTAGTTCGATGCAGAACTGCTTTAGTTCACGATGGCTGTATTCCTCTAGTTTTTCCATTTGGAACTTCTCAGTTGATCCGCTCTCTTTAGTCGACATTGTTGTTCGTTGTGGGGTGAGCTACTCTCTGTACGTTATGCGGTGATTCGGATCCCACCGCTGCCACCAATGTTAGACGGACCGGGAGGGTCGGCCGAGATTACGGGGAGAGGTCTCCAGGGAGAGCCGTCTCCAACGACTGTACAGGTAAGTAACTTCCCCCCCACAGACGGACACCACACAAGGTTGAAGGTTAACGAGACTTTATATGCAATTCTTAGGTTACGTCGCTATGATACAAGGAGGTCTGGACTCAGGGGTCCCCTCGGTTCTGATCTCTGGTTGAGGAGAAAGGGTAGCGGGACAGTCTTAGTTACCAATGAGTTAAATAGCTCTCAATCCTCGAGCTTGGCGTGGTTGCTGATCGGGCCGTGGAGGAGCCAAGCAGGTCCCGAGATGGATGAAGGATGGTCGACGGGCCGTGGAGAAGCCAAGCAGGTCCCGATGAAGATGATGGTTACAACGGTCCGCGGCCTCGCCAGCAGATCCGGACGACGGTGAAGAATGAAGGTTACGACGGCTGTGGCAGCGCCAACAGGCAGGACGATGGTGCACAGGACAGAGCTACGGCAGCGCCAGTAGTCCGTCCAGGGTGAGTTCCTCTGACGTCTCTCGACTCCAAGATACAACTGACTTCCTGCTCTGGAGCTGTCCCAGTTATAGGGCTGGCGTGCTTTGATGTCCGGACCCTCGCACTTGGAGGTCGGGAGGTCCGGGATGAGGGAGTCCAGACACCCAGCAGGGGGGTGGAGCCAGCGCCCGGGGAGGCGATGGGCGAGCGGCACTGGGCGGGGGGAGAGCCATCGGCACCTCTCTCTCCCATTGACTTGCCAAGTAGCCCGCTCACCTCCTGGGTGGAGGGTGGTGCCGGATTGTCTGAGGCTGGGCTAGGCCCAGGGTTGAGGTCGATCGGGGGCCAGGCGGCCTCGTGGCGAGGCGTCCAAGATGGCGGCCCGGGCTGGGTGCATGGGCCGGCAGTGGATCGGACCCACGAGGTTATCATGTTCGAGGGCAGGGGTCCCTGAGGGGACGTAGGGCGTGCAATGGTGGTGTGTGGTGCTTGCGTGACTGGGCTCGGGCCTGGTCGAGCCGGGGGAGAGCGGCCCGTCATGTGGCCTGTCCAACAAAAACCATTGCAAGACGCTGCTCAGTTATTGGCTCTGGGTTCGTCGGGTTCTTGGTGAACCTACAAGTCCTATATATCCCCACAACTAGAAAGTCTAGCGGATGTAGCGGTATATTGCTTTAAAACAGATGTCACAATTAGAAGAAGTTACAGTTGAAAACGTTGGCACAAATGGCTGTTTTTTCAACTAATTTTCAATTTTTCCTATATTTAACTGTTAGTTTCTATGAAGAAACCTTGAAGGATCTACACAAATGAATGAATTTGGTCTACTTTTCTAAAATGCATAGCTTTCCAGAATCCATTATTGCTTTCATACCCATTTCTACCATTAACTGGAAGGAGGTTGAAAGCACAAAAATAGGCTATTTTTTTGATTTTCTGACAAAAGTCTGCGTGTCCCTGAAAGCTGGGAAAATTGTGATTTCAGCCCCACAACCGCTTTGTTGATACCCTTTGAAGGTAAAATACCAGAGGCTTTCATCTGTAGCCCTTTTTTTAAAATTTCCACATAAAAAAACAAAGTTTTGATGTATTTTGGCTAATTTCTGGGTCCCCTCCAGGGGAATCCACAAACCCTGGGTACCTTTAGAATCCCCATGATGTTGGAAAAAAAGGACGCATATTTGGTGTGTATACCTTATGTGGTCAAAAAGTTACAGCGGCCTAAGCGCAAACTCCCCCAAATAGCCGAAAAACCCCAAAAAAGGCTTAGCACAAGGGGGGGTGGGGGGGGATTTGGGGGAGGAGTAGCAGTGAAGGGGTTAAGAGTACGTAGCCATAGAATCTTACGTACACATTGTGGTGACATTAGGTCAAGAAGGCCAACCCTATAAGATGCTAGGGCTATTGTGGTCTATAATAGATGCCAAAACATAAGCATCTGTAATTTTAACATGAGAAAAGAAACTTAATTATTACTTACCTATAGACAACGTTTATACATCATTAGCATCTACTGTAAAGCGTTATTCTTTGCTCAAGCGTTCCTTGGCATCTGGCAAGAACGCAGAAGAATTTTATTTTTGAAGGAAACACTAATATAAGTAGGGACTGGCGCTGCATTTTAACCTTATGATGTCCAAGTACATACAAACCTAAGCTTGCAAGGCACATCATGGATTGCTTTTTGTAGTAGAGCTGGAGAATTAGAAATGGAGGATGGCATCCTTTATATATTGACAGACAACTAGAGATCACTGTTACAGATCAGAAAGTTTACAATCAAAAGCACAGATTTTCACTGTAAGCCTTCTGGGTAGGACCAATCAAGGTCAGAGCATGTTTACAGGGAGCAAGGATACCTGTTAAAGTCATGCAAATGCGGTCAGTACAAAAGGAGGATACACACTCCAAAGCTGTATATTAATCAAATGCAATGTATTAGGAAAGGAAAACTCCATGCTTTTTGGTTGGGTGGTCTGGATGCTTTTTTAATTAAATCTGTAAAGACAGAGATTCTAAAATGTGCTTTTTTTCAACTGAGGCTTTTTGATGAAAATCAATCATATGGTTTCATCTCAGTAAAGATTGCAAATTGTCAATACATTTAATTATTCTAGATTTATCTAGTGCATGGGTACTCACAAACATTTCCCCAGGGGCCGCAAAGTGTGTTCTGTGATGTGATCGGGGGCCGCATTAATGCCAGCAGGGTGGCGGTTCAGGGGTGAGGTGGACGGTAAGATGGGTATAAGGGAAGCAAGCATATGCATCTAGTGGCTGAAACAGAAAAGCTGGAATTAATCCCAGCATCTCCACCAAACTGTGCGAACCTAGTAATTTTTTTTTCCACTTTCTTCATTATCACATATGAGGAGCTCAAAATACAGGACTTCTGGGTGTAAATTGTACAAAACCTGTGTTTGATTTTAACAAACGATAAAGTTGTTCATGTATAACAGGAACCCATGCCTTCCTAACATGCCTTCCTAACAGTGCACATAACTGCCTTGCCTCTTAGTGTACTGTTGGCATTGTTCTCAGGGGTGAAGAATAAATGCTTCTAAATTCATATTTGAAAACTATCACTTTAAAAAATACTTCTCAAAGCACTGATCTAATCTGATCTACTAAGGTGAAATGGCTCTGCATGTTAATGAAATACACCATTAAATCCGCCTGGTTGGCCTACCCAAGAGAGGGGAAGGTACAGACATGGTTGCTTTCTTAGAGGTCTGGCATCGAACATCAGTGGCACCTGAGGGCCTCTCCTCCTTTGTTGCATTGAAACTGGACTGAAAGTGCAGGGTCATGATTTTCCCCAATTTTTTAGAGCTTTGTTTATGGAAGTCAAAAAAGGTTTCAGGCAGAATGGCCTTAAATAAGCAATGCTTTCCCTGCCAGGCTGAAGATTACAACTAAGATTGGGGCTCAATTCTTCACGGATCCGAGGGATGACAGAGATTGGCTGGACATGCAGATGGTGGCTCCAGAGGGGCTGCTCAAAGAGCTACAGAGAAATAAAGAACACTGGTAGGACCATCAGCCTGGCTCTGTGGGAGGGGGGGGGGGGGGGGGGGGGTTACCCCACCAATAAACAGTAGCACTTACATGGCGAAGTTGAGTGAAGTGGCAGCGGGCCGCCAGGCAGGCTTTAGAGTGGGATGAACTACCCTCGCAATCTACGGACTTGGGTTGGTTGGGCCCAGGCTGAACCCACAATCTGTGGATGATCTATTGTGAACTGTGATGAAGGTTATAGCACTATCTGGACTGTGAAGGTACAATTGAGGTCCACATACTGATTAATGGCCTGCTCTTTGCTGAGGGGCAGTACCCTTCTGATCAGGGATTCGACAGGACAATGTTTTTGGTACTTTAAGACTGTCATTACTGGATGGTTGGTTCCGGTGCTGGGGGATGGGTTGTGGCTTTCAGTGTTGGGTGGGTTGTTTAGGGTACTATATGCCACCACCCGCTAATTTTGCATGTGTCTGTTGTTGGTATGATAGTTACATGATGTTCGCCATGCCTGGTTTGGATGGGGGAGGGGGGGGGATGTTGCCTTTTAGCCAAGATTCAGGTGCTGGGGAGACTAGTGGCAGGATGAGCTGTGTCAGTGATGGGGAGGCATAACCCTATTGTTGTATCCCTGGCCTGAGTTAAGGTGAGCAATGATACTCCCCCTTGGAGGTTGCAGGCTGAGAATTTGGAGGACCAGTTCTTTCACCACACTATTGGGGAGGGGATTCAGCAATATTTTGCAGACAATGGCAGGACTGCTGCCTCGGCACAGGTGAAATTAGATGCCTTTCAAACTATGATCAGGGGACTGTGCATTGCGACTGTGGTGGGGTTTGCCGAATGTTGGTAGACAAGGTGGATGCCCGGGAAAGTGTATTGCAGGCGTAAAGAGGAGGAGGCCAGGGTACCCAGAGAGACAGGGGGCATTATTGGAGAAAAAGATAGGGGAATGGGTAAAGCGTCTCTACTGTTAGGATTACAAGCAGTATATGGTGGCTATCCATGCTGAAAGGGGTAAGACAGGACAGGTTTTGGCGAAATCGGTTGATCCCAATAGGCATGGCTCACAGGTCTTCGAACTGGATACAGCTGAGAGGACCAGAGTGTACGGGCAAGATGATATGAATGGCCTACATTAGGGGAGGCGAGGGACAGTCAGCCTGCTTTCCAAGCCTTTCACCATGCACTACCTGTGCTGGCTCTTACACCAGAGGAGGGAGGAGACCTGGGCGGTGACATAACCCCACTGGAAATAAAGACAGTTCAGCTGTACATGGCATGGCCAAGGGCAAGTTTCCCAGTAGCGATGGGCTCCCGTGGAGTTCAACGCTACCTAGATTGAGGTGCTGGCCTCACGGCTGGAGGAGGTTATAGGGAAGCTAGGCATACTGCAAATCTCCCTGTGACAACTAGGGAAGTGATTATAATTACCCTGGCTTCTAACGATGTTGAACGTCGATTATAAAACATTGAGTAAAGTTCTGGTGGTGCGATGCCTACCGTACATGACGTGACTGATCCTTACTAATCAAGCAGGATTTACGCTTAGTAGGGCGAATGATCTCCATACTGCTGAATGCTCCAGATATTGTTCCTAATGCGTTGGTCATGTCTGTTGAAACTAAGAAAGCATTCAACAGTCTAGATTGGCGCCAACTATATTCTGCAATGGCACAGATGGGCCTAGGGCCTGGATTTACCAAATGGACGCAATAGTATACCAACCACACGGCTTGAGATAAGACTGGTGGGATATTACTGGATGCCTATCGGGTGGGGAGGGGCAACAGTCAGGACTGTCTGCTCTTTCCGCTGTTTACGCTAGCAGTGGAGCCATTGGCAGGAGCAGCTAGAACGGGTGGGCACTGTGAAGGTATGGTCAGCCATGGCGGCCTGCATCCTATTGCATTATATTCAAATATGTTACTCTTTCTTCTGGACAAATAGTCTGACCGACTATTTCAGGCCTGCAAGTTAATTGGGGGAATATCTGCTTATTTCAGGATTTGGACAAATGTAGACGCAGCCCTACTGGCCCAGGATGTAGTCTAGGAAACTACCTTGCTCAAATACTTGGGAGCCTGCATTTATCGGATGATAGAGCATATGGTGGAGGGCAACATCAGTGCTGCTATGACCTCCCTGCGGATTACTATATCCTTCTGAAAAACACTTCCACTGTTGATGGTGGGGAGGGAGCAGTGATAAGATGGCGACGCTAGCCAGGCTCCTATTTCTTAAGCACGCTGCCCATTGTGGTTCCCAGGACCATATTCTGGGAAATGGACTTTTTACTGGTAGCCTTCTTTTGGGGGGTGGGCAGACTGTGTGTGGCGCTTGCTAATCTGCAACGACCGATGACAGAAGGGGGCCTGGAAGGCCCAGACTTTGGGCGTACTATATAGCGGCTCAGCTGCAGTGGGTGAAAAGGTAGTTGAAAGCAGGTGCAGAGAGGTTTGCCCAGGACACACTTGGGGGGGCTGCAGAAGCAGTGGTTGGCGCAGTTTATTATGGAACCCCCGCCTCCTATAGAGGACTGCGCAGGAGTTGGGTTAAGTATTGTTTTTTTTTTCTTTCCAGAACGTGCTGCCTACAGAAGACTAGAGTGAAACACCCATATTCTCCCAAAATGCAGCTACAATGGCTAGCTGAACGTCTTCTGTTGGTTTGCCTGCATATGCTCGCGGCTTGATTGGGGGGAGACATAGGGGTGATTGATACCTTGCATAGAGTGGGTGAGCTGATGTCGTATGAGGACCTGCAAGTGGAGTCTGACCTGCCAGCAGGGCCTTTCTTAGTATATGGAGTAGTGGTTGTAGCGTTTCAGGGGAAATGGCCAGGGGATGTAGGAGAACTTCAGACGCATCATTGTTGTCACTTTCTCAGTGCCTCTTCCAAGAATGTCAGGGTTGTTTCAGGCCTCTATCAAGCCATTAGAATGACATTGATGCACCACTAGCTGTGCTGCAGGATAATATTGGGTTGCAGATATGGGGATACCTTTTGCTGAGGATGCCTCTGGGAAAATCATGGAACGGATACTGAAGGTATCCAGACATACGGAGTTTAAATTGATCAACTTTTATTTTTTGCAGAGAGAGTACTCACGGCCAGGAAGAATTTATAAGATTTTCCTGCAGGCCAATACCACTTGTCCTTGGTGTGGGGTCCTGGGGGATGAATTGTTGTATGTGGTTTGGGACTTTCTGGGGCTCACAACTTACTGGGGTGAGATTCTTGCACCGCTCAATGCTGTTACAGGTCACATTATGGTTGGAACACCAGCGGCGTGCCTGTTGGGTCTCTACCCATAAAATACTAAACAAAAGATCACTTCCAAGTATTTGGATTTGATGCTTATCCTGACTTGACAACAAATCACCATCTGTTGGAAGTCGGTGTTGGGTCCCATGGTGGATATGTGGAAAAGGGAGATGCTCCGATGGACGGACACCAAAAGTGTTACCTTTCTGAGAGACACGAAGAGGAGGTGTGAGATGTATAGAAGTGACAAGGGCATTGGGGAACCTGGTGCTAAAGTTGAAAGCGGACAACAGGACTCAGATGATGATTTTGCTTTGGGGGACCATGGGGCTGGGGTACTCAATTAGAGCATCTTGAGGGCACTAGCGGGGAGTATGAGGTTGATGAACGAGGAAAGGCTGCATGTGTGGTGGCACGGTGCATGACCCCTCCAGGGATTTTTTCTGTGACTTTGTGGGCAGCGCAAACAACTCTGGCTTGACAGAGCTTAAGTTGTTATAAGACACCATACAGAGTAGGCTGGATGGGGGTAGATGGGGTGGGGGTGTTTAAAGGGAGGAGTGGGTAGTTGGGGAACTGGTGCTTCTCGTGAAGTAGATGATGGAGCTGGTAGGATATCCGTAAGGTGTGGGTTGCCCTAGGGATCCCCTGGGGTCACTTTAACTTTCCATGGAGGGATGCTAATTTTATTGGTGCCTATAGGGATGTACTGCCTGTTGTTGTTGTACATGTTAATGGTACACATCTCAGATTGTACTGTCATGCAAATGGCAATAAAGTTTGTTAACAAAAGAAACTAAAGACATCATGATAAAAGTGATTAAAGGTGTCTGGAAAAAAAGAAAGACAATCCATCAGTTTCAAGTAAAAGAAAGGTGTGATGCAATCTGGCTTACTTTGTAAGTGAACCCCTGAGAACATGGACTTCCTCAGTGACAGCATCATCACTATTTCTGGTAAGGAGGTTGTGATGCTCTACAGAGACAATATTTTGCCAGGTGGCTATGGAGCTGCACCCATTAAAGTCACAAGATACTTCAATGCTAAATTGTGTTCCTAGTAGTGAAATAACAAAATAATGAGACAGAAAAAGGGAATTCCTATTAAATTTACACCATCCAGCAGAATGATGCATTAGGATTGATAGCAAGAGTCTTAAACATGTGCTTCAAGAGAGTGGGAACAATAAACATATAAACTTACAGGTCCATACCCCAAAGTTTTTAGGAAAAAACGTAGATGTTTGTATGGGGTTATCCACAAACTAAAAGTGAGGAAATGTGCCAACCCAAAAATATGTAATGCAAGATGTGTTCCTGTGGTACTAAGAATAGCAGTTGAAGATGAATGAGGGAGTTGCTGAGGGAGGGCACACCTTGGCTGGTGGAAGCAATCAAATGGTAGGTAGCTCTGTGTTTCATTGAAAGGCACAAGGACAGACCTGAAAATAAGCGAATTTGGATAGGTTTCCATTACTACAACTAAATTGTAAATTGTAAATTGTTGTGTCTTGTAAAGCGCACTGCTACCCGGAGGCCTCGTAGCGCTATAGACCGCTGGGGAACCCGTCCTGGCTTTCCCTGTGAGATAGTCCCTCCTGGGGGTCTCCAAGGTGAAACCAGGCATCCCCGGCGTTTGTGTGGGGCCGTTGTGGAGATGAGGCAAGCTAATGCCCAGAGTTGCCGAGTGTGCTTCCTGGTCGGAGTAGGCACCGATGCGAGAATTATCAGTCCGCTGATCCTGGTCCAAGACCCTGCCGCGTCGGGAATCGAACCCTGGTCCCGGGCCGTTCTCTGCACTCGGGTCTGCCGCATCTCACCAGTGAGCCACACCTCTCTACGTGGTATTAGTGACTTTGCTGTGTGAGGTTCCGTGAATTCTGAACCCGTTTCATAAAAGTCATGGTATCGTTACGAATTTGGTAGTAACGGACCGTAAATAGGGAGTGCGACAAGCACAAGTGTTTTCGTCATGTTCGATCGATGGATTCACTATGTATTTAGGGATTTTGTTCTGAACCCTTGGGTTCCATTTTGTGTACGGCAGCCATTTTGTGTTTGCCCTCACATAGGCCGATGACTACTGCCGAACGAGTCTTTGGTACACGTACACCTTTAGCTGACTTTTAGATGACCTGAGCGAACTGACCCTGTTGCCTGAAGCTAACCTTGCTATGCCAGTTCCTTGTCCGGTAGCTGATCGAGATAGAGATCAAAGAGCAGGACGTTGTTGAGTTTATTGTACACACACACACCCCTTTATCTTGCTTCACATCTGTTTCTGTTCCTTCTTTTATGGCCTGTTTTATGGTTTGGGTTGTGGTCTTTTATTATGAGTTTGTCCGGCCTGTCCGAGCAAGAATGTTGGGCTTTCCCGTGTAATTGATGGTGGGCAGGACAACTGAAAAGTGGGTTTGTCGTTATGCGATACCTTTTGCAATGTTACCTTTGATTGGACAGTTCGTAAATATTGCAAATGCTACTTATCAGTATGCATCTGTTCTTGGCATGTAGGGCTGCTGACATTCATATCGGTGCATAGATCGCCGCCTAGTGTTGGGTCCGGATGATTGCACATTGTTGTCCTGGAAGAGTCTTCGAAGTATCACGAGATAGGTGGCTCCTCCCCTGGACTACAGTGCGCATGGGCATCGACTCCATCCCCAGATTGTTTTTAGCCATTGTGGCCAAGATGGAGTGAAACTCAGTGAATGATGACCATGCCATGAAATGATATGTGAACACTGCAGCTGCTACAGGCGCCGGGGAGGAGGGCGGGCGATATGAATGTCAGCAGCTCTACATGCCAAGAACAGATGCATACTGGTAAGTAGCATTTGCAGTTCGAGGCATGTGGGCTGCTGAATTCATATCTGTGCATAGAATACATAGCAGTCCCTCCATTAGCGGCGGCCGCCCGTGCCAGCTGCAGCAGTTTGGAAAAGTGTTTTGAGAACAGCCTGCCCTACAGCTGCCTGCTGTTTGGAGTGTACGTCTACACAGTAATGCTTAGTAAATGTATGTGTGGTAGACCATGTGGCTGCTCTACATATGTCCTCTAAGGGAATGTTTCCAAGGAAAGCCATAGAGGCCCCCAACTTTCTGGTGGAGTGGGCTCTTGGTGGAATTGTAAGAGTGCGTTTTGCCTTTGCATAGCAGATTTGAATACATTTCACGATCCACCTAGCAATACCAGCCTTGGAAATAGGGTTACCTTTGTGATGTGGCGCAAAGGCAACAAAAAGCTGCTTAGTCTTTCTAAAATCCTTGGTCCTATCAATGTAATACATTAGGGCCCGTTTAACGTCAAGGGTGTGGAGCATCCGCTCCGCCAGTGACTCTGGATTTTGAAAGAACACCGGCAACTCAATGGTTTGGTTGATGTGGAACTGAGACACAACCTTGGGTAGAAATTTAGGGTTAGTGCGGAGCACTGCCCTGTTTGAATGAACTTGGAAGAAAGGCTCTTGGATTGTGAGGGCTTGCAATTCACTAACCTTCCGTAGCGATGTAATTGCTACAAGGAAAGCCACTTTCCATGTCAAGAACTGAATCTCGCAGGAATGTAGTGGCTCAAAGGGAGGACCCATCAGTCTTTTAAGAACCACATTGAGGTTCCATTCAGGAGCTGGTGGAGTCCGTGGCGGAATGACTCTTGAGGCCTTCCAGAAATGCTTTGATGGCAGGCACTTTCGAAAAGTGAAAGGTGCTGTCTATTTTGGAGGTATGCGGCCATCGCAGACAGGTGAATGCGAATGGAAGTATATGCCAGATTACTCTTGTATAGATGGAACAGGTAACAGATGATGTTCTGAATAGAAGCATCTAGTGGATCAATGTTGTGGTTTGCGCAATAGATGATAAACCGTTTCCATTTTGCCGCATAACATGCTCTAGTAGTGGGTTTCCTTGCCTCCCGAATGATGTCCATGCAATTGGGAGGAAGGTTGAGGTAGCCAAACTCTAGGACTTCAGGAGCCAGATCGCCAGGTTGAGCTGTTGCGGATCTGGGTGCTGAATGTCGCCATGGCTCTGCGTCAGAAGGCTGGGTGTGAGATGAAGCCTTTGATGCGGTACCACAGAGTTCCAGAAACGTGGTGTACCATGGTTGGCGAGCCCACGTTGGAGCAACTAGGATGAGAGTCATCGAGTGCTGCCTGAGCTTGCGCGCCACCAGTGGTATCAGAGGTGCTGGGGGAAAAGCGTACGCAAATCTGCCTGACCAGTTCATCCACATCGCATTGCCCTGCGATTGCGGGTGTGGGAACCTGGCGGCGAAGCTTTGGCATTTTGCGTTCTCCATTGTGGCGAACAGGGCGATCTCTGGATGACCCCACCTTTGGAAGTACGGTTGGAGTACTGATGAATGTATCTCCCACTCGTGCATTTGGTGGCTGTGCCTGCTGAGCAGGTCCGCCATTTGATTGTCCTTGCCTGGGAGATGTTCTGCCATGAGGAAAATGTTCCTCTGAATGGCCCACTTCCACATGCTCGGAGCCAGATGAGACAGCTGCGGAGAGTGTGTGCCCCCTTGTTTCTGAATGTAGTACATGGCGGTCATGTTGTCCGTCCGGATCAACACGACCTTGTTGCACAGATGTACTTTGAATGCCTTTAAGGCCATTAAGATTGCCATCAGTTCCAGTACATTGATGTGCATCTTCCTTTGCTGTAGTGTCCATAGTCCCTGCACCGTGTATTGGAGTACATGCGCTCCCCAACCCTGGAGAGAAGCGTCCGTCGTCAGGATAATCTGCGGCACAGGCTCTTGAAACGGTCGGCCCTTGCAAAGGTTTCGTGGATTCCACCAATGCAGAGAGTTGTATGCCCGACCGCTCACCAACACTAGGTCTTTTAACTGCCCGTGAGCCTGAGTCCACTGACGTGCCAAGCACTCCTGAAGCGGACGCATATGTAGTCTCGCGTGTGTGACTATTGAGATGCAGGAGGTCATCATGCCTATCAACTGCATGAACACTCTCGCTGGAAGCGAGTGTTGAGGTCTGAATCTTTGGATCAGCGACTGAATGCTGTTGACTCTCACTGAATTTGGCTGCGCAGTGGCCGCCAGAGTGTTTATAGTCGCACCCAGATACTGCCGTATGTGGGCGGGCTGGAGATGTGATTTTGGATAATTCAGTGAGAAACCCAGATCGTGCAGAAGGTGAATGGCGTGGGACACGTGGTCGGCTCACTGCTGGGCCGACTTCGCTTGAATGAGCCAGTCGTCCAGATAGAGGTAGACGTGGATGTTTTGACGTCTCAGATGCGCCGCCACCGTCGCTAGGCACTTTGTGAAGACCCTCGGCGCAGTGGTGACCCCAAAAGGCAAAACCTTGAACTGGTAGTGCTGGTTTTGAATGGTGAACCTGAGGTACTTTCTGTGTGAAGGATTCAGTGGAATGTGAAAGTACGCATCCTTGAGGTCCAGAGTTGCCAGGAAGTCCCCTTGCCGAAGCAGTGGGAGAACCTGCTGCAGCGTGAGCATATGGAAATGTTCCGACAGAATGTAAAAGTTTAGAGGTCTGAGGTCCAGGATGGGCCTGAGGGATCCGTCCTTCTTCGGAATCAGAAAGTACAGGGAGTAAACTCCTGTACCTTGTACCTGCAGGGGCACGAGCTCTATTGCTCCTTTTTGCAGCATGACGTTGACTTCCTGCTGCAACAAGTGCAAGTGCTCGCCGGACATAGGACGGCTCTTTGGGGGTATGTTGGGTGGAGTGGATGTGAGCTCCAGACAATAACCATATTGGATAAGAGATCTGACCCACCTGTCCGTGGTGATGGACTTCCACACGGGCAGGAACTGCTGGAGTCTCCCCCCGACTGGTGTTGCGTGGTCGGGGGGCAGTGACAAGGCGTCACTGTTTGTTGGCGGTGGAGGACCTGGAGCTGTTATTACCACGTCCTCTGCCTTTGACGTTGTTGCCACGGTATCCACCCCGACCCTTGTTGGTATAGGAGGGTTGGGTGTTACTCTTATAGAACTGCGTTGACTGTGACGCTTGACCCCTCGAGGTGCTTCTATTATTGGAGCGACGAAAGGAACCACCCCGAAACTGCTGTGACTGCAAGGCACCCATAGACTTAGCAGTGTCGGTGTCCTTTTTCATTTTCTCGAGGGTGGGATCCACTTCTGGGCCAAACAGGTGGTCTGGGTTGACAGTTTGGTTGAGGATGGTAGTTTGAATGTCTGGTTTGAAACCGGATATTCTGAGCCATGCATGCCTACGCAGTAGAACGCTAGTGTTTATCGCTCTTGAGGCGGTGTCAGCCACATCCAGAGCGCACTTAATTGAAGCATTGGTGATAAGCTTCCCCTCCTGTATCAACATTTCTGCTCCTTCCTTATATTGATCTGGTAAGTGCTGTAGAAGGGTCTCTAAAGTGTCGTAGTGTGC
Organism: Lissotriton vulgaris; assembly: GCF_964263255.1. Taxonomy (NCBI): domain Eukaryota; kingdom Metazoa; phylum Chordata; class Amphibia; order Caudata; family Salamandridae; genus Lissotriton; species Lissotriton vulgaris. The sequence goes on from NC_141696.1 coordinate 482,304,789, forward strand.
CCTGTCGTAACGCGCAAGCAGCGCCTGTGTGTTGGATATGCGCCATATGTTGGCTGCACGCTTCCCCGAAGCCTCAAATACTTTTGATTCCTTGTCAGCATCACCCGTAGTCTGTGAGTTGGCTCTTTTGCGAGCATTGGAGACAACCAAGGAATCCAGAGGCAACTGTCCTTTGATGTATGTTGGATCAGTGGGCGCTGCCTTGTACTTTTTGTCAATACGTGGGTTGACAACTCTTGCTCGGGTGGGCTCCTTGAAGACCTCTGGCGCATGTTTCAACACCCCTTTTAGCATTGGCAAAGTCTTTACAGTTTTTTCAGCGACTGAAAAGGTGTCAAAAAGAAAATCGACGTCTACTGGGTCAGCATGGAGATCGACGTCATGGTTGGCTGCCGCCCTTTCAATTAGAGCATTGAAAGCTGCAGAGTCCTCAGTTGGGGAAGTTTTTGCAGAAAAGAGCTGAGGCTCCTGTCCTGAATGCGGGTCCCCCGGGTCGCCACCAGCAGACCAAGGCTCAGTCACATCCTCTGAGTCTGAGTAGACTGGGTAGGCATACTCATCCTCGTCGTTACCATCACCCTCCTCAACATTAGAATGAGTGGGTGAAAGTTCATGGCCTTGAGGTGATGCAGGCTCCAAAGGGGCAGAGGCACCAGCAGAGTTTATCTTTTTCTTAAGTGGGATTTGGAAATGCTCCAAAGCTGGTTCAGGGGTGATTTTCCGTTTAAGGAGAGAGAGTTTGCCTGTGTTGGCGTCGATGATTACTTCTCGACGCTCTTCTTCTGCCAGTGGTTGGTGGCGCGGGCTTGGGACCACCAACAATGCCTTCGGCGTCAAAGATAACTTCAAGGGCCCCCCGGCCCCAGGCTTTGCTGTGAAAGCCTTCGGCGCCGTTTTCGGCGGTAACGTGAACAGAATCGGCGTTGGCGCTTTCGCCGGTTTCTGGAGAGGCTTGGGCGGCACAGTGTCCTTCGGCTCGACTGTTGCGGCCCCCTCCCCAATACGCTGAAGGGACTCCGTGACCTTTTTAGTGAACGAGGCGGAGGGACGCACCGACTCGAGAGAGTCTGCTGAAGCAGATTTTGGGCCGGCGACCGAGGCCGCAGTCTTCGGAGCAGACGCAGCTGCCCCCTTGGCCTTGTCGATTGGAAGCGGGTCAGTGATAGACTTGGGGTCGTCCTGCCGCTTTTTAGTGGTCTTCTTATGGTCGTCGACCTTCTTGGTATCGATGCGACTTTTAAGTGCGTCGACCAACTTCGGCGCCGACGCAGCCGCGTCGGCCGTCTTCACCTTCGGCTTCGACACCGTAGTCTTTGGGTCGGCCATTTTGGCGTGTCCCTTGAGCTCGACGGCCATCTTGGATTTCTTCGGCGTCGAGGCCTCCGAAGCCTTCGACCCGACCAGTGCGACTTGCGCTTTCGGTTTCGATACGTCTGGCGTCGAGACAGATGGTTTCACTTTCGGTTTCTGTACCGTAAGTGGTGCCGTATCAATGTCCGTGGCCGGGCCGGAAGGCGGAGCCGTGGGACGGGAATCAAGACTTTGGGTAAGGCCCGAAGGCGATCCCTCGGCCTGGGCCTTAGAATGGTGGCTGGCCCCGGAGTCAGTGTGAGGAAGCTCCTCTTCCGAGCTATCCTCTACGGTGGCAATGGCCCCGTCGTCGTCCCCTACCTCCTCGACGACTTCATCGAAATCCTCGTCTTCCGCGTCGTAGTCTTCCTCGACCTCCGACGCCGGGTTAGATTCCGTGATATCTTGGATAGTGTCGTCGCCGACATCCTCCGTGTCGAAGATGACCGTCGGAGGGGGTGCCGATCGCTGGGCCTGCAGTCTTGCAGCTCGGCGGAGCTTAAGCGTCTTCTTCGACCGGAACTTGGAGCAGGCCATACACTTGGCCTCGTCGTGGTCCGGCGACAAGCACTTATTGCACACTGGGTGCACGTCGATATGTGGGTACTTCGAGGCACACACCGGGCACCTCTTAAATGGACTTCGTTCCATGATGAAGAGTTTGGAGCGTCGTGTAGGCCTGTCCGCGCCGAAAGCACGCGGAAGGGCAGAGTTGGCTCGGAGTCGATGAAACAAACGAACCCGAACGATAGACAATACCGACGCGAGTCCTAAAGACCTTTTGGTCTCAAGTAAAAGAAGTTAAACAACTATCGATTCCGACAGAGGGAACCGAAACACATCCAAACCCAATGGCGGAAAAAAACAATCTGGGGATGGAGTCGATGCCCATGCGCACTGTAGTCCAGGGGAGGAGCCACCTATCTCGTGATACTTCGAAGACTCTTCCAGGACAACAATGTGCAATCATCCGGACCCAACACTAGGCGGCGATCTATGCACAGATATGAATTCAGCAGCCCACATGCCTCGAACTGGGTGTTTGTCAGGAATGTGATTTTTTAGCATAAAAGACGATGTCTCGCAATACGAAAATTGAGCAGTCTCTAGCGAACCTACTTGTGTCGTACTTCGTAGACTTCTGTTCCTGGTTGCAGCCAATAAATTTGATCTTTGACGTCACCGAGAAGTATCCCGTGTCTCTGTATTCTAAGACAGGTGAACCCGAAGACATTGGGCGTGCCCCTGGCACCGCTGGGTTCTAAAACCCGGTTCTTCAGTTGGCGCCCATGTGGGGCGACTTCAGTGGTACCGGTCCAAGCCTGAAGATCGTGAGGAGCTTTGTGAGGAAATTCTGGAGGTGGGCCCCCACTTCATCGACCCCGGCATGTTGAACGTGGACTGAAGGTTTTTGCTGCCAGGCTTCCCGCTTTCCGACGGCTACGAAGGACTGCTGCCCTGACTGTCGCCCTGTCTTGGACCCCTTTGACGATTTATAGAGCGAGACGATAGACGGGTCTTCTGGTGACGTGATCGATACTTCAGTTAAGTATAAGTGGCGCGTCTCCCAGTCCTTAGTTTTTGGGTATCCTTCAGGATCTTTGATTTGGAACTTGCAAGTGCCAAAGCCGAGGGACTCGTATATTTGCGAGACTATCGAATTTGGTAATCCCTTGAAGTTTGAAGCTAGATCAGTGAGCGAAGATGCCTGGTCTTAGCAAACTTGGAAAGATGTTTTGTTGTGGTTGTAATAGGGATTTCCGATTGGAGGATTCGTGTCCGATACCTCCGGTTGGAACTCCGACCTATGAGCTCTATTCTAAACATGGCGTGGGCCCGATTACGTATAATGCGTTGTGGGTCCGATACACCAGGAAAGACGGTGTTTTAAAATAGCCTCAACATAGTAGCTATGACACAGAGATTTTAGATAATCTGGAAGTTAAACTATTTAAGAAGAAAGCCCGGCCGGCAATGTTTGACTCTTTCCGCCTCTGGCGAAAGGAGGCCAAACAGAAAGAAATTAAACTAGCGAAGAGAAATAAAAGAGAGAAGGTTATATCAATAATGCAGGCTGCTATACAGTTTAAAGCTAATGAAGAAGAACAAGCGAGTGCGCAGTTGCATAGGCAACGTAAAATGGCCATCGATAAATGTTATCCAGCCTTATCACCCCTTCAACAGGGTGCAACGAAGGACCCTGAAAAGGATCCTTTGATGTCCCATTTGTTGAGTTCTCCACCCCCTTATGTGCAGAGTGATACAGCACCTCCGCAACCTTTAGTTCAGCAACCTCCAGTTGCTTTGCCTCCCGTTGTTGTTCAACAGCCAGCTCCTCTTCAGTTGGTTCCTACTTCTTTGGCGCTGCCTTCTCAAGAGCCGCCGACTTTGCTATCAGTTCCGTCTCCAATTTTTACGACTTTTTCTCCTGTATTTCCTACTTCTTCTGATACTCCTTCTGCTACTAATTCTACGTATGCTTTGTCTCAACCTGCTTTGCCTCCTGTCCTTATGACAGCTTCTCCTTCTGTTCGACAGAGAATGACTGTTACTGGTCTTTTGTCTCCTTTCTTTGGGTAATTGAGTATGACCCCTGCTTCTGCGCGTAAACAGTTGCGTAGCCAGTTGCCTGGTCCCGAAGAGCGGGCAGTGTTGGATCATTTGGCACGCAAGTGGGTTACTAATTCTTCGAGATATGATTTAGAGTCCGTTATGGATGTCTTCCGTCAATGGGAAGCACCAAAGCAGAGGTATGTCTTCGACATGATGTGTACTTTCCTCCGTGAGGAATGGGAAGATGGTGAGTTGGGACAAACTCCGTCAGAGTTGTTTCGTGTACAGTCCGAGTTTGCAAAAGGAACAATAGTGGGTCTTGATGTTGAAAAAGCAGTTGCGATGTTGCTTTCGTTTAGGAGTGTGCATCCTTCTCAGTCATTGTTTGAGCCCGATCCTTCTGTTAGGAGAAAAGCGCGACAGTATCCAATGAGAGAGGTTCCTCCGGTATGGAAAGATGCAGTTCAGGCTGATGTTAACAATGGTATTGCAGCTGTGGAAGCTCATTTTCAGCGTGTTTGGGTACATGTTCCGTGGAAACGAGCTAAAGTTTTGGCCCTTAAGCAGACTTTACCTGATCCCCGAAAGAACCCTGCAGGGTATTATAAAGAGTTGTCACAGACAGCCGACGCATGCATTATGAACTTAGCCGATATAGATATGTTGTTTGGGAATGTGGTTCCTCAACCCTTATGGGGAACGATTCGTCATGTGGATCATAAACAAGAGTTAGGTGATACATGGGCTAACATTACTGCTTCAGATGGTCTTCAAGGTGGAGGGGCTAAACCTGAAGAAGCTTTAGTTGCAGAACTTCCCGGTAGGATCATTAATTATATGAAGACTTTGATGCCTGCTATGCGAGTGAATTGGGATAAGTTGTCTGCATGCAAGCAGAAGAAAGACGAAAGTGTGTCTGATTTCTTCACTAGATTCGAAGAGACTTTTATAGACCACAGTGGTCAAGATAGGAGTACGGAAGGTGGCCAACAATTGTTAGTCGATAAGTTTGTGCATAACTTGCTTCCCGAGTTGTGTACTAAGTTAAAGGATTCAGAGAGTTCATGGGCTGTTTCTTCGTCGGCCCAGATATTGGCTACTGCACAATATTACGAGAATAGAGATAAGGATGAGAAAGATAAAGCCGACAAAGACTAAGGATTTAAAGACAAAGGTTCTTTTGCAGCAAGCGTATCCGCCTCGTAATAATCAGCGTGAATATCAGCAACCTCAGCAGTTTCAGAGGGGTTCGCAAAGGTCCGAGCCTTTTCAACAGCGTTTTCTTGTAGGCCCCAATCAGTGTGCGTATTGTAAAGAAGAAGGCCACTTCAAGAATAGTTGTCCGGTTCTGTTGCAGCGCACGAATGGTGCTTTTGGTGTGAGAGGTTGTGCTGTTCAGCAAGCTCCTAGAGGTAGAGGACGTGGTGTGTTCCCCCAGAATGCACGTTCCTTTCCTCCACAGAATTCTATGAATTGCTTTGATCAACAGAATGTTGCGTCTGGTCGGTCGACTTAGTACTATGCTGATGACTACTATGTTGAGCGTGAGAATGTTGACGGTAATGATTGCTAGGACAGCCATAGACAAAGAGAGGGAGTTGTGTCAGTTCCAGTAGATCAGAGTGGACCTTATGTTGAAGTGATTACATCAGGTGTGTCAGAGCCTTTTCTGTTGGATACTGGTGCTGCAAAGAGTTCTATCATGCACTCTAAACTCCCTGGCGCACCTTTGTCTGGCTGGACGAATGTTTCGGTATGTTTTTCTGGTGCCCCAGTTCGTAATCCGGTTTCTAGTCCTTTGTCTCTTTCTGTTAGACCTTGTGAATTTGAAGCACCCCTCATTTTGACGACAGGTTGTGGTGAGAATTTGTTGGGATTGGATTTGTTGAAAAGATTGTATGCGACACTACATTATTCTCCTTCAGGAGTACAGCTTACATTGGGTAAGAGAGTGATCTCTCCGATGTATTTGTCTAAAGATCGGCTTCCATTGGAATGGTGTTCTCTCCCTGATACTCTTTGGGCTACAGGTCCTAATGATGTGGGTCTTTTGAAGATTCCACCATATGATGTGACGCTTAAAGCGAATGCTAGATTGCCACGTATTCCCCAATATCGGATTTCTAGTGATGGTGAAAGAGCACTTTTAGCGCTCATTTATGATCTAATTGAGAAAGTGTGATCGAAGAAACGAGAGGTAATGTGTGCAATAGTCCGGTTTTGCCTGTTCTGAAACGTACTGATTCTTCACAACCGCCTGTGTATAGGTTTGTGATCGATCTTCGCGAAGTGAACAAAATTGTCGTACCGCAGTTTCCGGTTGTTCCAGACATTACTGCTTTGCTGACTATGATTCCTGCCTCTGCTACCTGGTTTTCGGTGATTGATCTGAAGAATGCTTTCTTCAGCATCCCGATTGCCGAGGAGAGTAGAGATATTTTTGGCTTCTCTTTAGGAGGCCGAAGTTTCTGGTTTAAGCGTGCTCCTAAAGGCTATTGTGAAAGTCCATCCATCTATAGTCAAGCTTTGAAAACACAGCTTGATACGATTGCCTTATCTGATGGTGCTGCTCTTATTCAATATGTCGACGATTTGTTAGTTGCTGCTGATGAGGAGATCTGTAAAGAATCTACTCTTTCTTTGTTGCGACATTTGTCTGACCTCCATCATAAAGTGTCACTTTCGAAATTACAAGATTGTCGACAAGAAGTGACCTACTTAGGTCATCTCTTATCGAAGGAGGGAAGAAGATTGACCCCAGAACGAATTCAAGCGATTGCGAAAATGAATGTGCCAACTACACAGACAAGTGCGTGCTTTCTTGGGTATTACTTCGTACTGTAGGCAATGGATTCCAAATTTTTTGCTTCTTGGGAAACCTTTGTTAGCACTTACTGTTAAGGATACTCCGAATCCTATTCCTTGGACTGACGAATGCCAGAAGAGTTTTTCTGAATTGCGTGATGCGTTGTGTTCGGCTCCTGTGTTGGGTACTCCCGACTACAGTAAGCCTTTTACACTATGTTCACGAGAGAGAGGGATGTGCATTGTGAGTCCTGACACAGCTGTTCGGCGAGAAACAACGTCCATGTGCGTATTTCTCGTTGACTTTGGATCCGGTAGCTAGAGCGTTGCAGAGTTGTTTGAGAGCTACAGCAGCAGCAGCTGTTTCTATTCGACAGTCTGCTGGTTTGGTGATCAATCAATCAATCATAACACTTGTATAGCGCACTACTCACCCGGAAGGGTCTCAAGGCGCTTGGGGGAAGGGGTCCGCTACTGCTCGAACAGCCAGGTCTTGAGTTGTCTCCTGAAGGCGAGATGGTCCTGGGTCAGCCGAAGGTGGATGGGGAGGGAGTTCCATGTCTTGGCCGCCAGGTAGGAGAAGGATCTGCCTCCGGCGGTTGCTCTTCGGATGCGTGGTACGGCGGCGAGGCTAGTAGACCGTAGCTGGCAGGTGGGCATGTAGAAGAGCAGGTGGTCGTTGAGGTACTTGGGGCCCAGGCCGTGGAGAGACTTGTGTGCGTGGGTGAGGAGCCTGAACGTGATCCTCTTGTTGACGGGGAGCCAGTGCAGGTCCCTCAGGTGGCCGGAGATGTGGCTGCGTCGGGGATGTCCAGGATGTCGGGCAGAGGCGTTCTGGATGCGTTGGAGTCTTTTCTGTAGCTTGGCTGTGGTTCTGGCGTAGAGGGTGTTTCCGTAGTCCAATCGGCTGGTGACGAGGGCCTGGTTGACCGTCTTCCTGGTTTCGGTTGGGATCCATCGGAAGATCTTGCGAAGCATGCGTAGGGTGTGAAAGCATGATGAGGAGACGGCGTTGACTTGTCTGGTCATCGAGAGGGAGGAGTCCAGGATGAAGCCCAGGATGCGTGCGTGGTCTGTTGGCTTGGGAGCGGTGCCCAGGGCTGGGGGCCACCAGGAGTCGTCCCAGGAGGAGGGCGATGGTCCCAGGATGAGGACTTCCGTCTTGTCTGAGTTCAGTTTCAGGCGGCTGTTCTTCATCCACTCAGCGACGTCTTTCATCCCTTCGTGTAGGCTGGTTCTGGCGGTGTCGGGGTCTCTGGTGAGGGAGAGGATCAGCTGGGTGTCGTCGGCGTAGGAGATGATGTTGAGGTTGTGTTGGCGTGCGATGGCGGCGAGAGGTCTCATGTAGACGTTAAAGAGGGTGGGGCGGAGTGATGATCCTTGCGGAACGCCGCAGATGACTTTGGTGGCCTCGGATCAAAACGGGGGGAGGCGGACTCTCTGTGTACTTTCAGCGAGGAACGAGACGATCCACTCCAGTGCCTTCTCTTGGATGCCGATTTTGCTGAGGTGCTGTATTAGGGTGCGGTGGCATACAGTGTTGAACGCTGCGGAGAAGTCCAGAAAGATGAGTGCCGCTGTTTCCCCGTTGTCGAGCAGGGCTCGGATGTCGTCGGTGGCTGCGATGAGGGCGGTCTCGGTGCTGTGGTTGGCTCTGAAACCGGACTGCGAGGGGTCGAGGGATCCGTTCGTCTCGAGGAAGGTGGCAAGCTGTCTGTTGACGATCTTCTCGATGACTTTGGCAGGAAAAGGAAGGAGCAAGATGGGGCGGAAGTTTTTGAGGTCGGTGGGGTCCGCTGTTGGTTTCTTTAGTAGGGCGCTGAGCTCGGCATGCTTCCAGCTCTCCGGGAAGGTGGCGGTGTCGAAAGAGGTGTTGATGACGTCTCGGAGTTGGGGTGCGGTGGTGGAGTCGGCCTTGTTGAAGACGTGGTGGGGGCAGGGGTCAGTCGGAGACCCGGAGTGGATGGTGTTCATCGTGCGGGCTGTGTCTTCGGTGGTCACCGTGGTCCAGGTGCGGAGGGTAGCGGTGGGGGGCGTTGGTTCGGCGGTTGGGTGCGTGGGTGGTGCGCCAAAACTGTTGTGGATGTCGGCAATCTTACGGTGGAAGAACGAGGCGAGAGAGTCGCAGAGATCTTGTGAGGGAGTGATGCCGTTGCCGGTGCTGGGGTTGGAGAACTCCTTGACGATGGTGAAGAGTTCCTTGCTGTCGTGGGCGTTGTTGTCCAGTCGTTCCTTCAGTGATTTCTTCTTGGTGGTGCGGATGAGCTGGTGGTGCTTGCGGGTGGCGTGTTTGAGGGCGGTCATGTCAGTGGTCTGGTCGAGGAGCCAGGCTTACTCGAGGGTGCGGCAGGTCTTCTTGGAGTCCTTGAGTTCGTCGGTGAACCAGGAGGCCTTCTTGCTTCTGGGTCTGCTGGGAGGGTTCTTCAGTGGTGCGAGTTCGTCAGCGCAGGCGGTCAGCCACTGGGTGAGGTTGAGGGCTGCTGTTCTTCATCCACTCGGCGACGTCTTTCATCCCTTCGTGTAGGCTGGTTCTGGCGGTGTCGGAGCTCTGATGAGGGAGAGGATCAGCTGGGTGTCGTCGGCGTAGGAGATGATGTTGAGGGATAATATGTTGATTGTGATGGTTCCACATGCAGTGGATACTTTTCTAAATAGGACCAAGACACAGCACTTAACTAGATTGTCAGGTTACGAGTTGACACTTTTGGCGAGTCATGTGCAAATAAAGCGATGCAACACATTGAATCCAGCTACGTTGTTGCCGATTTCTGTAGAGACAGATGTTCAGGAACAGCATGATTGCTTTCTTAGGACAGAGGAGGAAACGAAGGGTAGAATCGATTTAAAGGACACTCCTCTTGCAAAGTGTGATGGTACCTTATGGGTAGATGGTTCCTGTTTCAAGCTTCCGAATGGTGATACGACTGCAGCATATGCGGTTACTACTTTGCATAAGATTGTTGAAACTGCACATATCCCACAAAATTCAGCTCAAGCAGCAGAGTTGATTGCACTGACAAGAGCGTGTGCGTTGTCGAAAGGAAAGAGAGTGACTGTGTATACCGATAGCCAGTATGCATTTGGTGTGGCTCATAGTTTTGGTCGCTTGTGGAAGGAACGTGGGTTCCTCACGTCTCATGGTACGAAAATTCAGCATGGTCAGTTGGTGAATGAACTTCTTGAGTCACTTACTTTGCCGATGCAAGTTGCGATCGTGAAATGCAGTGCACACAAGAAGGTTACCGATGACGTTGGTCGTGGTAATGCTTTTGCGGATGAAGTTGCGAAAGAGACGGCGAAGGATGTGATGAGTCGAATGTATGTTGCGGGTCCAGCAAGGTGGGTTCCGGATAGAGGAATGTGTGAAGATACGATAGTGTGTGAAGTCAATTAAGGCTGAAGCTACGGAGAAAGAATTGAATGTATGGAGAGAGAGTATGGGGAAATTGGATTCGAATGGTTGTTGGATTGAGTTGTCGGAACATCAGCGATGGTTGTTACCTGATGCGTATGTGCTTGCAGTGGTTACAATGGCGCATGAAATGGCTCACGTTAGTGCGAAAGGGATTTGTACGTTATTGGTACCAGTATGGCAGAATGCTGGCATTCCTAAGTGTGCAGAGAATCTGGTTAAGAATGGTATGGTTTGTCTAATGTAGAACCCTGGCAAGGGAACTCCAACTACAGCTGGTCACTTTGCGCCTCCGACGTATCCGTTTGAGGTTTTGCAATTAGATTTCATCCACATGGAGAGATGTAATAACCTGAAATACGTCCTTGTGGTTGTTTGTGCCTTTTCAAGATGGATAGAAGCATACCCCCTGAAAGATAATACTGCCTTGTCCACAGCTAAAGCCCTACTCAAGGAATTTTTCCCTAGGCATGGTTTGCCAAGAATGGTGTGGAGTGATAATGGGAGTGAATTTGTGGGTCAAGTCATGAAGAGAGTATGTGAAGGTTTAGGCATCAGACAGAAGTTCCACTCAGCAAATCACCCCCAATCAGCTGGTCTAGTCGAATGCTACAATGGCACCTTGAAGCTGAAACTAGCCGAGATTCAGGCGAGCTCTGGTCTCCAATGGCCCGATGCTTTGCCATTGGCACTTTTGTCAGGACGACAGTACATTCTCGAGTGGGACTTAGTCCTTACGAGATAGTTTTTGGTCGCCCGGCAAACGTATGGGGAGTGCCGAGGCCGACAAAGTTTAGTGAGATTGAACATCCTATGCTGATTGATTATTTGTACGATTTGACGGCTAAATTGCGTGTCTTACACCAACAGGTTCACGATACATTGCCACAAGCATCTGAAGATCCAGGACACGCCATCGATCCTGGCTCGTGGGTCCTCGTGCGGAATTTCCAGCGGACAAAGAACAATCAGCCCCGCTGGTCCGGACCCTTTCAAGTTTTGTTGTCAACGCGTACCGCAGTGAGAGTGCACGGCAAAAAGAACTGATCCACGGCGTACATTGTAAGAGGGCCCCTTTGCCTCTGCCGTACGACCAGTGGGTCCAGGAGGGTGTTGGTGATTCAGAAACCGAGACTGTGCCACGTTTTGTTCCGTTCAACGATGCAAGTTTGATTGGGACAAGCTCTGAGCGTGAGAACAACAACATTCTGCAAGAAGCTGTGCCTCCATCAGTCCGACTGAACACTACTGAGCCTAAGTTATTGTTTCGTGATCAGACATTGCCTGGTAAAGGCCGCTGTAATTTGCGACCGAGAGTCGTTGGACAAATAAAGTGATACTATTCTTGCTATTTTTGAAACTAGGAGATTTTCTGAAGGGTTTTCTGCCGTTTTGGGGACCTATGGTCAACAGTAGGAACATACGGCAATTGACAAGAGTGGTTGAGTCCACCATAGTTGAGACTGCCGGTGCCCTTAGTAACCTGACTGCTGAGCTCCAATCGGATCGTCTTATGACGTTGCAGAATCGAGTTGCGTTAGATGTTATACTTGCAGATAGAGGAGGGGTATGTAAATTGATTCAATCGAGCTGCTGCGTTTTCATTCCAGACAATGCTCCGACAGTGTACCAGGCCATTTCCAAGCTACATAAGATCTCCGAGTCTGTACATGTGGACGAAGGAGATTATTCGTTGATGGGATGGTTTTGGGGATTGTTATCCACTTGGGGATGGAAGATTCTGATGATCATTGGGATGGTTTTAGCTATCCTTTTCCTGTTCTGTTTTTGTGTACAGTGTGCTCCTGTTATATGTGGCCTTTGTGCTACTCCGTGTGCAAGGAGACCTGTCCAGAGAGAGTTACTAAGTACTAGGATAATGCTCCAGCAACATCTTGATGATCTGATGAATATAGATCTGGATTCAGATTGACGTGAGTTTAGGTTATTGCCTATGTAAAGGCAAAAGGAAGGTCTGAGGTTCCGTGAATTCTGAACCCGTTTCATAAAGGTCATGGTATCGTTACGAATTTGGTAGTAACGGACCGTAAATAGTGAGTGCGACGAGCACAAGTGTTTTCGTCATGTTCGATCGATGGATTCACTATGTATTTAGGGATTTCGTTCTGAACCCTCGGGTTCCATTTTGTGTATGGCAGCCATTTTGTGGTTGCCCTCACATAGGGCGATGACTACGGCCGAACGAGTCTTTGGTACACGTACAGCTTTAGCTGACTTTTAGATGACCTGAACGAACTGACCCAGTTGCCTGAAGCTAACCTTGCTAGGCCAGTTCCTTGTCCGGTAGCTGATCGGGATAGAGATCAAAGAGCAGGACGTTGTTGAGTTTATTGTACACGCACACACCCCTTTATCTTGCTTCACATCTGTTTCTGTTCCTTCTTTTATGGCCTGTTTTATGGTTTGGGTTGTGGTCTTTCATTATGGGTTTGTCCGGCCTGTCCGAGCAAGAATGTTGGGCTTTCCCGTGTAATTGATGGTGGGCTGGACAACTGAAAAGATGGTTTGTCGTTATGCGATACCTTTTGCAATGTTACCTTTGATTGGACAGTTCGTAAATAATGGGTATTTGTCAGGAATGTGATTTTTTTTAGCATAAAAGACGCTGTCTCGCAATACGAAAATTGAGCAGTCTCTAGCGAACCTACTTGTGTCGTACTTCGTAGACTTCTGTTCCTGGTTGCAGCCAATAAATTTGATCTTTGACGTCACAGAGAAGTATCCTGTGTCTCTGTATTCTAAGACAGGTGAACCCGAAGACATTGGGCGTGCCCCTGGCACCGCTGGGTTCTAAAACCCGGTTCTTCATGTGGGAGGTGATATTGTTTATCACCACTGATCTGAGCCAATCATCATGTTAAACTTCATTCTTCTAATCATGTTTTAATGGTGTTTTTTTTAATATTTCTTTTTATTGAAAAACAAGCAAGGCATATACAAAACATAGGAATGCAAAGACTTTACGAGGGTCGAGCATCATATCATCAAATGTTGCAATAAACAATATATTGATGGGGGGAGAGAACACAGAAGAACAAGGAAGGTAATCAATAAAAAGAAGGGGTCAGGGGGAAAGTGGGACATCACGGACCGGAGTAACTGGTGGCACACATATATCCCCCTCTATATCTATTCCAAGGGCCCCAGATCTTGCTCCATTTCCGGGGGCGACCCCGAGCCAAGTACACCGTTTTCTCCCGGAACATACACCAGTCCATGTTTTCTACCCACACGTCAAGAGTAGGAGGCCTCTGGGACCCCCACAACTGCGCAATGTTTCGTTTGGCAATCATGGTCCCTAGAGTCACCCATTGGGTTTGTGTCACATTATTATCAGTAGGCTCCCAGATATTCAGCAAACAGCGTCTGGCCTCCGCTAAGAGAGCCAAGCCTGTGACCTCCTGCATTACCGCATGGACTCTACTCCAATAATCAAACAATTCCCGACATTCCCAGATGATATGGAGGACCGTCCCCAGCTGACTGCAACCCCTCCAACACAGAACCTCATCAGATAGCCCCATCCGGACTAAACGGGGACCCGTGACGTATATCCTATGCAATATTTTAAGTTGAACCAATCTCAGCCGCGCTGGAATCGCGACCTCCTTCGGAGAGGAGATCGCCGACTGCCAATCTTCGTCATCAAGCTCAAGGCCGTCACGGGTCCACTGATCACGTAGCTGCAGTAAAAGGTCCGCCCTATGATTAATCAATTTCTTATATACTAGGGATATGGTACTATCAGGCATATGGCCATCCAAGATACGATCCTCTAACGGGGTAGATTCAGGTATCTCTTCCCCCTCCGGGAAAACTGAAGTTAGTGCATGTCGAATCTGAGCATAACGAAAGTATTCCATCTCTCCCAATTCAAACTCTGTCTGCAAGGCCGCAAATGATTTCACCTGTCCCTTCACCCATATGTCTCCCACCTTGGAGATACCAGTAAGATCCCACTTGTTGAACCCTTTAGTGTTCCACAGTTTGCCAAACCTGTCAGAGCCGAAAAGTGGGGTAGGCAAAGTTTAACGGTCCTTCCACCCTAATGAACTGGTAGCATCGCGCGAGAGCCGCACAGCTGTCCTGGTCGGCCCCGTCAAAGCCTTCATCACAGATTTAGAATACAACGCTCTATAATAATTACCACCAGGAAGTAACCACCTATCCATGGCGAAACCGGGATTCAACACAGGGCCGTACGTACAGTGATTGATGGCTGCCAACTGCGACGCCCAATAATATCTCAATGTCAGGGAGAGCGATGCCCCCATCATACCACGGGAGCGTTAATTTAGCTAGCGCAATACGCGGTCTGCCATCCCATAACAACTTCCTCTGTAAATCCTCCACCAAACGAAAGTAACCGGGACAATATCCAGCATGTTCTGAAGGGTGTACAGAAAACGAGGGAGCAACATCATTTAAAAAAGGGCCGCCCGCCCAAGCATGGACAATGGGAGTTTCCACCAGCCCGCAACATCTCGCTTTAACTGAGTCAAGGGAGGGAGAAGGTTCCTCTCGTATCGTACCACGGGGTCTATGGAAATATAAAGTCCGAGATATTTGAATCCCTCTTGTGCTATTTGGATAGGACAGTTACGCGGCAGGATCGGTATCTCGCCACTGAGAACGTATAAGGAGGATTTTGCCCAATTAATGACCAAACCAGAGTTTCTTCCGAAGGAGGTCAGAACATCACAGAGTAGCATTAAAGATTTCTTGGGGGAGGTCAAATACAGCAAGATGTCATCCGCATATAAGGAAATACGATCCTCAAACTGCGGAGACCAATTAATGCCCCTCATCGAGGGCTCCCAGCGGATCCAAGCCGCGAGAGGCTTGAAAGCCAACGCGAATAAAAGAGGAGACAGCGGGCAACCCTGACGAGTACCCCGCCCAAGACAAAATGGCTCCGATACGCGACCATTAACCACGATCTGGGCAAGAGGGTCTGCATAAAGAAGGCGCACCCAGCTAATGAAATCTGAACCGAAATCAAATTTAGCTAGCACCGCCCACAGATACGGCCATTCAACAGTATCAAACGCCATTGTGGCTTCCAATTACGCCAAAATGGCCGGCTCACGTAGCGTCAAGGCCCTCGCAAGAACCCCATGTAAGCGCCTAAGGTTAAGTGACGTATTTCTGTGTGGGATAAAGCCAGACTGGTCTGGGTGAACCAGATCGCTAATAACCTTTATCAGTCTATTAGCCAACAACTTAGCCAGAATCTTAGGTTCAGAGTTCAACAGTAAGATCGGCCGATACGAGGCACACCTATTGTTCGGTTTCCCTTCCTTATGAATTACGACTATGGAAGCCAACCTCTGATCACGGGGGAGGAGACCACGATCCCGGGACTCCAAGAACAGGTCTCTCAAATACAGAGCAATCCTACCTGGGCGAAGCTTATATAGTTCAATCGGCAGACCATCAGGACCCATCGCTTTACCTGAATTCAGAGAGCGCACTGCCAACGCTACTTCATCAGCAGAGATCTTACTATCCAGAAGGTCCCGGTCCATCTCGGACAAACATTCGAGCGCGATATCTCGCAATAATAAGCATGAATCTTCCTCCGGTCTATCAGACACGGAAGAGTTTACAGAGCGAAAATGTTCAGCAAAGCATGTCACTATCTCTTGCGGGTCGGTGACCAGAGCCCCATCTTCCATCTCAATTTCGGGTACCACACGACTAGCTCTGTCCTTTCTATCTAACCATGCAATTAATTTTCCAGCCATATCCCCAACATCGTAGATACGCCCTTGTTGTTCCCGACTAAGGGCCCTTGCACCATCCGTTACCAAAATCCTGTAATCAGACTGCTTCAAGTGCAGGACATGCAATCTAGAGGGGGTAACCTCTCGCTCCAATTCCGATTCCAAATCAGCTATCTCCGTTTCTATCCTCACCACATCCTCTTCCTTCTGTTTTTTATTTATTTATTTTTAATATTTGTAAAGCGCTGCATATACCCGTAGGCGTCTTGGCGCTAAAAACCAATATTAACTCAGGAAATGTGAAGGGGTAAACCAGTTAATTAAACAGATGTAAGGGAAGAAAAGAAAAAAAAAAGATTAATGAGAGAACAGCCAGGTTTTCAAGAGTTTACGGAACTGAAGCAGTGTGACACTTTGTCTGATGTTAAGGGGCAAGGTGTTCCAACACCAACAATTGGAGAGAGCTTGACCTCTAATCACGGTCTTAAAAGCCTCCCGCAACGATACCCAGGAAGAGACCGATCCCTCATTCTCTTGGAAATAATGTTCCAATGCCTTAATTAGTGAGCTGCGAGTCTAGGGGTTCCGGAGATACCAAGGGTTAATGGGAGCTATCCTCCCTCCAGAGCCCGGTGCCAGTTCAAACCCAAACCAAAGTGGGGAGTGATCGGAAATACCCCGAGCCATATGTCTGATCTCAGCAATATAGGACGCCTGTGCAGCTGGCACTAACACATAGTCTTTCCTGGAGAGACTACCGTGGGCACCAGAATGAAAAGTATACTGTTGTTGTGTAGCGTGTAGCAACCTCCAGCCGTCCACTAGGCCCATCATGTCAAAGTCAGGCAACCAACCCTGAGCCCCCTTGAGAACCCGAGGTGGGTGCCTGTCCAACTCTCCAGATACCACTGCATTAAAATCACCCCCCAGAATCAGAAACCCCCAGGGAGATCTAGTAGAAACCGTCCGAGGTCAGCAAAAGTCGTAGACTGCAGGCCAGGAGGGACATAAACAGATACAAGGGAAAGCACACGGCCCTCCCACCTTCCAGAAACAGCCACATAGCACCCTCTCTCATCAAGGACCGAGGACTCCACTTCAAATGGAAAAGAGTTCTTGAGGAGAATTCCAACCCCCCGGGACCCAGATGAGAACCTTGCATGAGCCACCAAACGATATCTCTTTCTGTTCATGGCATGACACATACTACCCCCTAAGTGGGTTTCTTGAAGTAAAACCGCATTAGGAGAGTGTCGTTTCAGGAGTTGCAACACCACCCCACTTTTAATCTTGTCCCTCAACCCATTCACATTCCAGCTCATCAACCTCAACCCACTACCCCATCATAAAACAGAATGAAAATCCATCCCCCCTCCAAGTCATTCACATCAATAAAAATGTCCTGCAATATAGCGCCTTGCTGAAAAACAAAACTGAAAACCAACACCCCCCCACCTCCCCGTCCCAAACAACCAGTTTCAATACCCCCCACCCTGCACCCCTGCTTCCGACTATAGAGCCACCCCAACTTGCAGTGTGCCCGTCGCCCCACATCTACTAAAAGTCAAGCTGTGGAGGAGAGAGACCCTCCGGTAGCCCAACAACCCCCCCCATTACATCTGCATGAAACTACACATTAAGTTAGAACCCGCACAATAGGAAATACCCTAGCAACCCCAGGGACCGGGCATTCGATATTCATTCCCGATCCATATGTCCACCTTCAGCCCCACCAGATTGTCTCTCCAGATCTTGCTGGGCCGGCAAAGTGTCCAACCAATCGGCCACCACTTTGGGCTTGTCGAAGAAATAGGTCCTTTCATCGTGTTCAATCCTCAGTTTGGCCGGAAAAAGCATGGCATATTTGAGACCCATGTCACGAAGTCTCCTCTTCACCCCCAGAAAGCTGAGTCTTTGTTTTTGGACCGCCTGTGTGAAGTCCGGATACAAGCTGATAGATGAGTTCTCGAACTTCAGGCGCCCACCCGCTCGAGATACCTGGAGGATAGCGTCTCTGTCGCGGAAGTTAAAGATCCGTGCTATAATAGGTCTCGGCGGGGCGCCCACTTTCGGTCTTCCACCAGGATCCCTGTGTGCTCGTTCCACAGTAAAGAACTTACTCAGACCCTTGGGCTTTAGATGGTTGATGATAAGGTCTTCAGTAAAAAGATCAGCCGCTTGATCCTCCGCCTTTTAAGGAACTCCATTTATACGGACATTGTTCCTTCGGGCCCTTCCTTCAAAGTCCTCAAGGCAAAGGACAACAGTGTCATTCGAGGCCCTCAGATTTCGAACCTCGGTCTGCAATTCGGTGACGTCAACAGTTAGACTCGATGTCTTAATATCCGACGATTTGACCTTCTCATTTGTCTTTGTGAGGTCAGTGCGAATCAGATTCACGTCAATAGCCACCGTGTCCAACTTATGTGCCAAGGTCTCCATCTGCTTACCAAGGGACGACCCAATACCGTCAATGGTGGCCATAACGTCCTGCAACGTCAGTTCAGTTACCGGAGCCGAGGAATCCTTCACCTCCTCCTGCGATTTACCAAGTCCGCCGGGCGATCCCTTAACCTGGGCATATCGATCCATGACATCCACCCCTTCTTGTGGTTTTCATCCTCTGCTTGTCCCCCTCCGATTTGCTCGCCATTTCAGAGCAATCTCAAGTTGGTGTCCAAGTCAGGAGAACAGGTCTCCGATCCGGCAGGCAATATAGGAACTCTGTTCCAGGATACGCTCCCAACGTCTCTTATTCGCCCAGATGTAAAAAATAAGAACGGAGAGTGTAAAATGGCTTCCGAGCAATGCACTTGAATCAGCCCAACGAAAGGGGAGGGATGGCGTGTCCCCAAGCCCAAAGCACGACACGTCGTATATTGTCCAGGACGCTCCGGCACCAACAGGTGCCTGAGCAGTCGTCACAGTGCGACGTCTTCCGATTCAAAGAACGGTCCAAGTGCCAAAACCGAAAGTGAGGTTGGACCGGCCGCTTCCGCTGAACCGTGCCGATGTTGTTCAATTACGCCTCGGGCACCATGCCAATCCAAGCGCCGGGCCTCCAGGAGACGTGGGCCGCAAACTTCACCACACCACAACTCCGGCCTTCGGGGTCCGATCGGGACGCAATTTTCAGCTTTCAGTTCTCCTGTGGTTCATCTGCTCAGAGATGTCGACAGCAGACAGGATCAGTGCCAGGATATATGCGCGAGGGTACGAGGGTCTCGGGAGCCCTTTGCTCATGCTCCCATCTTGGATGCGCGCGAAGCTCCTCCCATAATGGTGTTTGTTACACAGGCATTTGGGTGTAAAATATCCAAATTTTTACCACATTTCCCCTAAAATGTTTTAACTGACGGACTCTGGAAAGTCGGTACTTTCGTCCTCTGTGAAGTTTGGGCTGAGTAACAGACTTGACATGCATGTGTCCTTCCCTAAACATGAAAAACCTTTTTTCGTCATATGCGAGTGCAAATATCATAAGATCACAAGTACATCAACAGTGCCATAAAGCAATGGGACATTTAAGCATATAAATCACTCTACAATGGGGGCTGCCAGGCAGCTGTAGTCGCAAAATAGTGCTAGACTAAAGTGTTAGCATGATGAAAAAAGGAGTACTGATTAATACCTCACATATACAGTAGAGATTCCCATTGAGGTGCAAGGAAAAAATGACAGGGGGAAACAAACCAATTTTTAAGTTTAAAATTCCAGATTTAACACTGTGTAAGACAACTGTCAGTGTGACATTAAATCCTAGAACTTAATGTGCAGTGTTTAAATCTGAAATGTAAATTAGGTCTACATTTACATTTAAAAAGGTAACTTAGTTTAATTGCTGTGGTCTAAAGGAGCAGGTTATGCTTTTAAAAGCATGAAGTTTACTAAAAAAAAAAACGTCATCAACTCAAGCAAGGAACTAAGAAGAAAAGTAATTGTGCCACAGCTAAATAAAATAATAATAATAAAAAAGAAACATTAGTCATAGGGAATTTTGTGTTGTATAGGGTGCAGGATGACTTTCATAAAATGTCTCACTGTTTGCCTAGAAGTAACTAGTCTGTGCTGGTGCCCTCAATCCCTTTGGAGCAGTTGAATAGTCCTCGACTTAAGAGAAAATGTGTTTCGTTTACACCTACTTCGCTACCCGGAGAAATGACCAACAAAAACTGATCAAAGCCTTCTCTCACAAAAACGTGTCTGCTGTTCATTTCTGTTACGCTGTTGCACCTGTCTGCCAATGGGACTATGATGTTATTCATTTTCAAAGGGAAGAACCTCTGGAGACCTGTGGGAAATCTTTCCACAAGTAGGAAACACAGAGGACTGGAAATTTTATTTGATAATCTGGGGGCTCGAGACAGTTGGCTTTAAGAATAACAGTGAAAGAGCTTGAGAGAGAATTCTAAGCCAAACGATCCGGTCCTTTAAAAGAAATTGGTGAATTACATTTTAAATGCGCTTCGGCCGTATGTCCACTGCAAATAAACATAAGCCGGGTAATAGGGTAGTTACAAAAAAAAGGCAAGTGTGTGGAACTTTAGCTAGATTTGTGTATGGAACTTTGTTAATCACAGTAAATTCCAACCTTTCAGAGCTGTTGCACAGCCCTCAAGTCGGAAAGCTGAACTGGACTAAGATGAGAGTTTAAAACCTGCTTGGAAGAAGTATTTATGTACGCCTTGTGAAGGAATGAAGAGTGAAGACTTCTTTTTTATCTTAAATCTCTGGAAATGAAAAAGCTGCGCTCCAGGGTCATGGTAAGCCGGTCTCTTGCTGAGAAGAGAGTCCAGGATCTGACTAGGAATAAAGTGAAGTTGTGAAAGCCTCTTTGGTGGTCAAGGAGGGTTAAAGAAGTGGACAGGGTGTTTGAAGAATGTGTTCTGCATTTCACAAATTAGAAGAAACTGAGGTGATAATACCCTTGACTCCCATCCATTTGACTGACTTGCCTCTGGAACCTTTGTACACTGCAGGCCTGAGTTGTGTGTGATAGAAAACTCATGTTTGTAATATTGCAAGTACATCCTTATCTCTGATTCCAAGAGCACTGTGTCAAAAAAAGTATTGCCATATAGAAACTGAAGGACAATGGAAGTGGTCTTCAATTAGGAAGGAGTTCCTGCCTTGTAGCTTTGAAACAACAGGGTGCAAGTGAATGCCATATTTGACATTTTTGTGCGGGCTGCTTAAAGGCCAAATTTAAAATGGGTGACTACAGAGATAGCTTATCCCTATCACATTTGGGGTAAAACCTGTGACATGAAACTTAAGAAAAGCTATGTGGCACTCCAGGCTATGCCTAGATTTTGAAGGGGGAAACAAACCAATTTTTAAGTTTAAAATTCCAGATTTAACACTGTGTAAGACAACTGTCAGTGTGACATTAAATCCTAGAACTTAATGTGCAGTGTTTAAATCTGAAATGTAAATTAGGTCTACATTTACATTTAAAAAGGTAACTTAGTTTAATTGCTGTGGTCTAAAGGAGCAGGTTATGCTTTTAAAAGCATGAAGTTTACTAAAAAAAAAAACGTCATCAACTCAAGCAAGGAACTAAGAAGAAAAGTAATTGTGCCACAGCTAAATAAAATAATAATAATAAAAAAGAAACATTAGTCATAGGGAATTTTGTGTTGTATAGGGTGCAGGATGACTTTCATAAAATGTCTCACTGTTTGCCTAGAAGTAACTAGTCTGTGCTGGTGCCCTCAATCCCTTTGGAGCAGTTGAATAGTCCTCGACTTAAGAGAAAATGTGTTTCGTTTACACCTACTTCGCTACCCGGAGAAATGACCAACAAAAACTGATCAAAGCCTTCTCTCACAAAAACGTGTCTGCTGTTCATTTCTGTTACGCTGTTGCACCTGTCTGCCAATGGGACTATGATGTTATTCATTTTCAAAGGGAAGAACCTCTGGAGACCTGTGGGAAATCTTTCCACAAGTAGGAAACACAGAGGACTGGAAATTTTATTTGATAATCTGGGGGCTCGAGACAGTTGGCTTTAAGAATAACAGTGAAAGAGCTTGAGAGAGAATTCTAAGCCAAACGATCCGGTCCTTTAAAAGAAATTGGTGAATTACATTTTAAATGCGCTTCGGCCGTATGTCCACTGCAAATAAACATAAGCCGGGTAATAGGGTAGTTACAAAAAAAAGGCAAGTGTGTGGAACTTTAGCTAGATTTGTGTATGGAACTTTGTTAATCACAGTAAATTCCAACCTTTCAGAGCTGTTGCACAGCCCTCAAGTCGGAAAGCTGAACTGGACTAAGATGAGAGTTTAAAACCTGCTTGGAAGAAGTATTTATGTACGCCTTGTGAAGGAATGAAGAGTGAAGACTTCTTTTTTATCTTAAATCTCTGGAAATGAAAAAGCTGCGCTCCAGGGTCATGGTAAGCCGGTCTCTTGCTGAGAAGAGAGTCCAGGATCTGACTAGGAATAAAGTGAAGTTGTGAAAGCCTCTTTGGTGGTCAAGGAGGGTTAAAGAAGTGGACAGGGTGTTTGAAGAATGTGTTCTGCATTTCACAAATTAGAAGAAACTGAGGTGATAATACCCTTGACTCCCATCCATTTGACTGACTTGCCTCTGGAACCTTTGTACACTGCAGGCCTGAGTTGTGTGTGATAGAAAACTCATGTTTGTAATATTGCAAGTACATCCTTATCTCTGATTCCAAGAGCACTGTGTCAAAAAAAGTATTGCCATATAGAAACTGAAGGACAATGGAAGTGGTCTTCAATTAGGAAGGAGTTCCTGCCTTGTAGCTTTGAAACAACAGGGTGCAAGTGATCTTTACAGAGATGTCGTCATATGCGAGTGCAAATATCATAAGATCACAAGTACATCAACAGTGCCATAAAGCAATGGGACATTTAAGCATATAAATCACTCTACAATGGGGGCTGCCAGGCAGCTGTAGTCGCAAAATAGTGCTAGACTAAAGTGTTAGCATGATGAAAAAAGGAGTACTGATTAATACCTCACATATACAGTAGAGATTCCCATTGAGGTGCAAGGAAAAAATGACAGCATTTCTTATTTGTGTCTGTATGGATGGAAAGGGCCAAAAGGATGGAAAATACTAGCGACATGGTCAGAATGAAATAGGAGTGCACATCAGAAGAACTGCAAAGTGAAAACATTTGTAAGGTGGAGTGTAACGGAGTGAACACTTGTTTGAGCAAGGCAGTAAGACTGCATATTGCAAGATGTGGGTAGGTTGCGGTCTTTTGGTGCAGAACAGTCCAGGGTTCCACCCGCTACTAACAATCTAGGAAAGAAATATACAGTGGTTGTTGAAGGATTGCAGGGTCATCACAAATTGGCGAAGAAAATGTCCTGTGTTCTTTCGGAAATACAGGTGAGCTTATGCGGCTGACAGTGTGAAATTATGAGTGTTATGTGTGATCTATCGCAGTTGTGCATGTGTTTGTTGTGTGCATGTCAGTGTGATGGAATGGGTAGAATTTCTAGTGTTAGAGGCAGTTGGAGACTGATGGAAGTGCCACTCTGCCTGGGGGTTCTGAAAGATACAGTTTAGTGTGTGTTGCATCTGCTTCAGTTTTCTTCACTTTGTGAAATAGGTTTCTTAATAAAGCACCCAATTCTATAAAAACACAATTTTTCAACCGTCAGCAAGGACAATTTCTCCAAAGGTAAATGGCATTTTCATATAGCTTCCCTTCTTACATATCGGAGAATGATACAACCTTAGACTGTATTTCATTGTATAGGTGTATGTAGTGTTTGTAACAAATGAAACAACCAGAAAAGGAAGTGCAGAGCTGTAAAGGATCAAAGGCAAGCATATAGTCAAAAAGTAAAGGAGAATAGTCGGTTATTGGATAGTTACTTCATTTTGATATATTGTTCTTTATAGAGGTGTGACTTCAAAGAAAGAACAATGCACTTTTATGCAACATTTACTCCTGATGTTCTGGGGCCCCAACCTACTATGGATCTCACTCAACTGTGCCAAGTAACCCTTCTTCGCTTGACTCCCAGGGCCAGCTGTGGTAGTGCAGTCAAGGCTCCTCGGGTTGGGGGGGGGGGGGGAACACGACTCATAACTCAAAACGCAAACAGTAAAAACAATGCATTAATGTCCAGCCAAATATTTGCTATAAGAAGAGTAGTATTTTATTTCTAATATACACATGTAAAGAGATGCTACTACACAATCATTCTTGAGGTCAGGGCTTTAGTAGTCTTCAGGTGAATCCCTGTCCCACCCTCCTTCATTTAACATGTTCAGGTTTATTCCACCTTTACTGGTGGGCGCATCATGGAATGCAAACCAGAAGGCCGTACCTAAAAGTTCCCTTTTTACTCTTCAGGATTTTAGCACCTTTAGCAGTGAATAGCCCGGAGCCCCAAAGGCCCTAGTTCAAGTTTTACCCGCTCCAGCAAAGCAGAAGCATTCGGCATTACAGCGGGTGCCCTCAGTGCGGGCACTCGAGAGATCCAATCCTGCTAGGAGAAGTTAGGCTGCTCGTGATACACGTGGCAGCGTCAGGAGGGCGCAGGCTTGCTCTTCAGAGTGGCGCATCCGCTGTCCCTATCAATCAGAGAAGCTTACAGCTCACAGAGATGCAGTAAGTCAAGTTCTCCCCGATGGGGGAACTATATCCTCGGCTCCTGACTGAAGTCCCACAAAGAAGAGTCATCCTCCTCGGCGTCCTCCTAGTCCACGGGTGTCAGTCAGTACAGACTCTTCGGTGCAGCTAGCCCCACCATCACAGCCTCACTTCAGTCCCCGGGCCTGAAGTCTTTGATGATTTGGTCCCGGCACCTTGGTGCCCCAGGCAGGTTGTGTTGGTTTCCCTGGGTGGTACCCAACAGGAAAACTAACAGGCCTTGGAACCCAGTCTTGGTCACAGGCATAAGTCTTGCAAAGCTTCCCCTTATCACACAGCATGTCTGGCTGCTTGACAGATAAAAAAGGTGTGGACTCACCATCCTCTTCTTATAGTCCTTTTCCTGACACCAAATATGATTTAGTTGTGGTTCTGCTTCTTTTGAAGTGGTAACGTCTAATTTTCATCTGCCTTCATGAAAGAGGTCTGCCAAGCAGAAACTATTCCGAAGGGGATGGTCCACAAGTCTTAGGAGTGACCAGAGTTCACACCTGTATATCAGTCACAGGATATATGCATCAAGAGGTTACTCACAAACCCCCCAGCCCACTCTAGGATTATCTTATCAGCCCAATCACCTTTCCTGAGATGTGTCCAGGCCCCTTACTTGTGATCAAATACTGAATCAAAGAGTAGTCTTTGGAAACGTAAAGGGAGTCTCTTCCTTTCCCCTACATTGTGTCCACCACCAGATCATAGGAATGCAGCAATACCAAAATCTGTCTGTAAGTATTCCTCTCCTCGTGTCTTTACCAGGCAGGCCTGTCTTCCCAAAATGGAACCCAGAGTCCTCCATACAATGTACCATTGCAGGAACACTTGCTAAATGTACATTCATAGTACACTTTCTGTTCAGCACAAATACCTCTATGCACTGTACTCTTACATGTACACATGCTTTCAGTACACAACATTCGATCTACACGCACTGTTCAGCACTGAAGCTTTTCTATCTTTAACCAAGAAGTGTTGATCAAAAACACACACACTGCCAGCACACACACACTCACCATGTGCAAGCTGTACAACACTTCACCCTTCCTGTATTTTACTTCACACAAGCACACATACACCCAGCACCTGCCGTACCTGCGCACGCACTGCACAGCACTACATCTCTCATGTAATGTATTCCTCTCAGGCATATATACACCAAGTGCATGTACTAACTACACATTTACTGCACAATACTGCTCCATCCTTGTACTGTACCCTTCCCAGGCACACATACCACTAACAAAGTGTTACTACACCAGCTCTATGCAGCACTCCACATCAACATGATGTAGGCCAAGGATGAGTTACGCACACAGCAGTGGAGGTTTTAAGAAGGTGAGTGAACCTGTAGGCCTCACGTCAGTGACAGGATGCAAAAAGGTCCTGTTCACTGGTAATGATCACTACACTGTATGCTGCCACCACCGTGCTCGTGGTGTTTAACTCCTGGTGAAGGGCAGTAGCCTTTGGGTACCCCTCCCAATCCAACAAGACCACAATCCGTGAGACAGGCCTATGTTACGGGCATACATGCATTATCTGTGTTCACCTAGGACAAATAAATAAAATAAAAAAATAATCAGCATTAGGGATCCAGTCAACAGTTGGGCACTCAGGGGAGGGGTACAAGTCTCTTACCATAGAGGACTTTTCTGTCCCAATATGCCCTCTTTCTGTTCATAGTAAAAACTATCTCTCCACCTTCTGCGATGTATGTGAATTTCACTAACTGAAATCAGGATGTTGCACACACATTTATCTAAGTGCAAGCTTGGAAAAACCATCCCCACTAGCTTTCCAAGCACATCCGTCGGAAACTGAAATACAAATGCCATCTGCATTAGGTTCCATTCACATACAACAAAGACACTAGGCAGAGACCGATTTAAAGAATGACCTCAAAATGGATTTACAGTTTGTCAGGTAGTATTCCAAATAATAAGGTGGTGCAGTGAGAAACAAAATGTTACGGTTAAGGCTAACAAAGTTTCATTTTAGTTAACTCTGATGACATAGCCTAATACTTTAATAGTTGTGAACCAACTAGTTTAGACTATACCAGGCACAAAGGTTTAAAAGGCCAACATACTGTTTTTTGAAGATTTCTTGCCCAGTGAATTATTAAGGATGGCTGAAGACCATGCTTTTCCAGTGCTCTCACAGTGGTAAGTTCATGCTGAACCAAAAGCCTCAGTTTTGCCGACATGCCAGGCCTAGGGAAAGAAAATAATTAAGGACTTTGGAATTACAAATTATTTGTGCTGAAATTTGCATTTAACTATTGTTTTGTTAATTTCTTTTTTTCCCAATTCTCAAAGAACCTTTAGAAAGGCAACTGTGCATACTTCGGTCTCCTATTTGCTGAACATCTTTTAACAGTATTGCTATTAAGGTAGAAGAAAGTTAATGTAAGAGGCAAAATTCCTAACGAAGCTGGAAACCTATATTAAGTAATACTCTTTATGAATAGTCAAAATAAACATATAGAGAAAATGACAAAGGAGCCTAAGTAGCTTATCGCAATAAAAGTGGGAAATGCGAGCGCATCTCAGTGCAAGGACACAGAGGGTAATGGGAATGGAAATCAAGAGGGAGGACTGTGATACACGGATCTGCAAATCAGGGAAAGATAGTGAAATAGGAGTGGGGACAGTATATTCTGTGACTAGAAAAAAAGCTAAGATTCAGAGACCTCATCTTGCATCACATACAGCTGAACGTTTCCATAGCGTTTAGTGTGAAAATAGAGAAGATCACAACTAATAACCACACCCAAATTATTTGAAATAAAATCCTAGAACAAAACAAACATAAGATTGTATGGTTGAAAGCCTCTGTAATAGTAGCCATGTAAAGGAAACCAGAGAGAGCACGTGAGATAGAGGCCTCAGTCTTGATATGAGCTTTTGCTAAGCCCACCCCCTCCCCAAGTCAAATATTTAGCACTTACGAGTAAAAGTACATTTTTATGACAAATACCAAGCATACCATTGCTAGTTTTGCATGGGTCTCTAGGTCCAGAGTGTGAGATAAGGTACCAGTCACCCCTAGGCTTAATCGTATTACTGGACCAAATGTAGAGCACTAACTATGCCAATACTAGCACTTGACTTTCAATGGAGCATGGGTGAGCAGTTTAAGCTCACTCAGAGATTTGGTGTGACATGAGAGACTCAGAAGTCAACAAACAGCACATACCAGTACTCCGGTTTATGAAAAGAAAGGAATATGCTACTTACCAGTATGCATCTGCTCTTGGCATGTAGGGCTGCTGACATTCAAATCTGTGCATAGATCGCTGCCTAGTGTTGGGTCCAGATGATTGCACATTGTTGTCCTGGAAGAGTCTTCGAAGTATCACGAGATAGGTGGCTCCTCCCCTGGACTACAGTGCGCATGGGCATCCTCTCCATCCTCAGATTGTTTTTCGCCATTGTGGCAGAGATGGAGTGTAATACAGTAAGTGATGACCATGCTTGAGAATGATTCTGAGTGCTACAGCTGCTACAGGCACCGGGGAGGAGGGCGGGCGATATGAATGTCAGCAGCCCTACATGCCAAGAACAGATGCATACTGGTAAGTAGGATATTCCGTTCGAGGCATGTGGGCTGCTGAATTCATATCTGTGCATAGAATAAATAGCAGTTACCTCCTTAGCGGTGGTTGCCCGTGCCAGCTGCAGCAGTCTGAAAAAGAGTTCTGAGAGCAGCCTGTCCTACAGCAGCTTGCTGTTTGGAGTGTACATCTACGCAGTAGTGTTTGGTAAATGTATGTATGGTGGACCATGTGGCTGCTCTACATATATCCTCTAGAGGAATGTTACCTAGGAAAGCCATGGATGCCCCTAGCTTGCGTGTGGAATGCGCTCTTGGGGGAACTGTTAAAGTGCGTTTAGCTTTTTGATAACAGATTTGTATGCACTTAACAATCCATCTGGCTATACCCGATTTGGAAATAGGGTTGCCCTTGTGTTGTGGAGAGAAGGCAACAAACAGTTGTTTAGTCTTTCTAAAGTCTTTTGTCCTGTCGATGTAATACAGGAGAGCTCTTTTAACATCTAAGGTGTGCAGTGCTCGGTCTGCCACAGAATCATGGTTTGGAAAGAAAACTGGCAGTTCTATGGTTTGATTAATGTGGAACTGCGACACCACCTTAGGCATGAATTTAGGGTTGGTACGCAGTACTACCCTATTAACATGAATTTGTAGGAAAGGCTCTTGAATTGCTGGGGCTTGAAGCTCACTAACTCTTCTTAGCGATGTGATGGCTATCAGAAAAGCCACTTTCCATGTAAGAAACTGTATCTCACAAGAAGGAAGAGGTTCAAAGGGTGGCCCCATGAGCCTGGTGAGAACTATGTTTAGATTCCAGACAGGTGAAGGAGGGTGTCTGGGAGGGATCACTCTTTTGAGTCCTTCCAAAAAAGCCTTAATGGCAGGCACTCTGAAAAGGGAAAGAAGCTGTCTGTTTTGAAGATAAGCTGCTATGGCGGCCAAATGTATCCTGATGGAACTATATGGTAGTTTGCATCTATATAGATGAAACAAATAACATATGATGTTCTGCGTGGACGCATCTAGCAGATTAATGTCATTATTGGAACAGTAGATGACAAATCGCTTCCATTTGGCTGCATAGCACGCCCTAGTTGTAGGCCGCCTTGCCTCCTTGATGATGTTCATACAGTCAGGGGGCAAGTTGAGGTAGCCGAACTATGACCTCAGGAGCCATATCGCAAGGCTCACCTGTTGCGGATCTGGGTGCTGAATGTCTCCATGGCTCTGAGTGAGGAGACTGGGCGTGAGGCGCAGCCGTTGGTGAGGCACCACTGAAAGTTCCAGGAACGTGGTGTACCAGGCCTGCCTTGCCCACGTTGGAGCAACCAGGATGAGCGTCATGGAGTGCTGCAGCAGTTTGCGTGCCACTAGAGGTATGAGCGGTGCTGGAGGAAAAGCGTACGCAAATCTGCCTGACCAGTTCATCGATATCGCATTGCCCTGAGACTGCGGGTGTGGGAACCTGGCGGCGAAGGTTTGGCATTTTGCGTTTTCCTTTGTGGCGAACCTATCTCTGGATGACCCCACTGTCTATCTCTGGATGACCCCACTGCTGGAAATATGGTTGGAGCACCGAGGGGTGTATATCCCACTCGTGGATCTAATGGCTGTGCCTGCTGAGCAGGTCCGCCATCTGGTTGTCTTTGTCTAGGGAGATGTTCCGCCATGAGGAAGATGTTACTCTGGATAGCCCACTTCCACCTGCTCTGGGCTAGATGAGACGGTTGTGGAGAGTGTGTGCCTCCCTGCTTTTGGATGTAATACATGGCAGTCATGTTGTCCGTCTGGATCAGCACGACTTTGTTGCACAGGTGCAATTTGAATGCCTTCATCGCCATGAAGATTGCCATCAGCTCCAACAGATTGATATGCATCTTTTGCTGCTTCATCGTCCATAGTCCCTGCACGGTATAAAGGAGGACATGCGCTCCCCAGCCCTGGAGAGATGCGTCCGTTGTCAGCACTATTTGTGGGACAGGCTCTTGGAACGGTCGTCCCCTGCAAAGGTTTTGTGTGTTCCACCAATGCAGAGAGTTGTATTCACGACAGGTCACCAACACTAGGTCTTTCAGATGCCCATGAGCCTGGTTCCACTGTCGTGCTAAGCACTCTTGAAGCGGACGCATGTGTAGCCTCGCGTGCAGGACTATGAAGATGCAGGAGGCCATCATACCGATCAGCTGCATGAATACCTGCGCTGGGAGCGAGTGTTGGGGCCTGAATTTCCGAATTAGCAATTGCATGCTGTTGACTCTGGCAGAGTTTGGCTGCGCTGTTGCTGTCAGAGTGTTTATTGTTGGCCCTAGGTACTGTTGTACATGAGCGGGCTGAAGGTGTGACTTTGGGTAATTCAGTGAAAATCCTAGGCTGTGTAGGAGGTGAATTGTGCGGGACATGTGGCTGGCACATTGCTGGGCTGACTTTGCTTGGACAAGCCAGTCGTCCAGGTAAGGATAGACATGGATGTGTTGTCTTCGAAGGTGAGCAGCCACAGTCGCTAAGCACTTGGTGAACACCCTGGGGGCAGTAGCGACCCCGAAAGGCAGGACCTTGAACTGGTAATGCTGGTTGTTGACGGTGAACCTGAGATACTTCCTGTGACCTGGGTGAATGGGAATGTGGAAATATGCATCCTTCAGATCTAGGGTTGCCAGGAAGTCTCCCTGACTGAGCAATGGTAGGATGTTCTGACAAGATGTACTGGTTCAGGGGTCTGAGGTCTAGAATGGGCCGCAGGGAACCGTCCTTTTTTGGGATTAAGAACTACAGAGAGTACACCCCTGTACCTTGCTGTTCTAAAGGCACGAGTTCTATTGGCCCTTTTTGCAGCATGGAGAGTACTTCTTGCTGCAATAAGTGCATGTGCTCTGCAGACATAGGACGGTGCCTTGGGGGTATGTTGGGAGGAGTGGAGGTTTGTTCCAGACAATAGCCGTATTGGATAAGTTGTCTCACCCACCTGTCCGTGGGTAATGCCTTCCCAGACTGGCAGGAACTGTTGGAGTCTTCCCCCGACCGGTGTTATGTGGTCTGGGGGCAGTGACAAGGCGTCACTGTTTATTGGTGGCGGAGGATCTGGCATTGTTATTTCCACATCCTCTGCCTTTGGTGCTGGTCCCACGATATCCACCCCTGTTACTTTTGATATAGGTGGTCTGGTTGCTCCCTTTGTTGTATTGGGCTTGCTGCAATGCTTGTCCTCTAGAAGCCCCCCTGTTACCGGAGCGACGAAAGGAACTGCCCCTGAACTGCTGTGACTGCAGAGCCCCCATGGATTTTGCTGTCTCAGTGTCTTTCTTAATCTTTTCAAGGGTCGTGTCTACATCAGGACCAAAAAGGAAGTCAGGGTTAACTGGCTGATTGAGCAAAGTTGTTTGGATCTCTGGCTTAAAACCAGAGATGCGGAGCCAGGCATGACGTCTCAGCATTACGCTAGTGTTGATGGCCCTAGCTGCCGTGTCTGCTGCATCGAGTGCACACTTGATGGATGCATTTGAAATTAACTTTCCTTCCTGTTTTAGCATTTCTGCTCCCTCTTTATAAGCATCAGGCAGGTGTTGCATCAGCTGTTCTAATGTGTCGTAGTGAGCCCTATCATATCTGGCTAATAGGGCCTGTGTATTTGAGATCCTCCAAATATTAGCTGCTTGAGCTGCTACCCGTTTGCCAGAAGCCTCCAAGATTTGGATTCTTTGTCCGGAGGAGGAGCATCACCACTAGTTTGAGAGTTTGCTCTCTTGCGAGCATTAGCCACTACTAGGGAGTCCAATAGGAGCTGGCCCTTGATGTAGGTAGGGTCAACAGGCGCAGGCCTATATTTTCTTTCAATCCTTGGGTTTACAACCCTTGCCCTTGTGGTTTCCTTGAAAATGTCAGTAGCATGTTTGAGGACACCCTTTAGCATAGGCAATGTCTTTACCGATCTTTCTGAGGTGGAGAAAGTATCGAATAGGAAGTCCTCCTCCACTGGCTCGGCGTGCAATTCAACGCCATGGTTAATGGCCGCCCTTTCAATTAAAGCGTTAAACGCCGCCGTGTCTTCAGTAAGCGAGGTTTTGACATTATAAGACTGAGGATCAGGCGTAGTGTGTGGATCATCAGGGTCAACAGTGTCAGTCCAGTGTTGAGGTTCCCCTTGATCTGTGTCAGCATGATAAATAAATCCCATATGACTGTAATCATCTCCCACATCCTCATCGCTGCGTGTGGGAGAATCGGCAACGTGCTGTGTACATGTTCAAAGAGAACAGGTGAGGTGGCTGAATTCTTTTTCCTCTTGAGAGGGATTTTGTATGACTCTAAAGGATGTTCTGGTGCGATTTTCCGTTTGTGAATGGTGAGTCTGCCAGAATCAGAGTCGATGAAGAGCTTCGACTGATTGTTATACGAGGGTGCTTGGAACATTACCTGAATGGACTGAGACTTGGAAGGTCCCGATACCTTCTTGGAGGTGTCGGCGCTCCTTTGTGGCTCGAACGTTTTGGGTTGAGCGGTCGGGGGCAGTCCGTATTTAATTGGTGGAGGAAGCCCCGGAGACGAACCGACCTTATTAGCGATTGACGTCGTCTTCGATCAGATTTGCTTCGGTGGATCACCAGCATGCTTGCGGCCTTGCGTCAACTCGAGCTCATGATGAGCAGCAGGTACGGCCTTGGGCTTCGACGCGATATGCTCTTTCGGGTCGGGTTTGGTCTTCGACTCGAGAGCCTTGCTTAACATTGGCTTAGAGGCTGCAAGCGTCGGTTCGACAGTCTTTTTAGCCTGGAGTCCTTTGGCCGTGTCGCCATGTTTGGACGTCGACGGCGTCAGAGTGACGTGCTTGACCGTTGAGACTGGCCTCGGCGCCCCGCTCTTCGGGCCGACGCCCCCTTGTGACCCCGAAGGGTCGACGACACTTTTAGACTTGACTGGAGTCGAGGAGTCCGAGGGCGTCGATCCGAGGACTGTCTTCAACAGTTTCGCTTTCGCTTTCGCCTCTGTTGGTTTCGGTTTCGATTTTGATGGATCGACCGATGGCTCCTTTGAAGTATTCTTAGCCGGGCCTTGACGCGGGGCTATAGAATGTGGAGTAAGATCTCGGCTAAGGCCTTCCGGCGATGCCTCGACCTGAGCCTTAGAGAGCACAGTGTTAATATTAGGACCCGCGACTGCGGGTGGGCCCTGCTCATCGCTCGAGTCATTGACGGCTCCGATTGCCTCTGCGCCATCTCCTACCTCGACGACGTCTTCTTCATGGACGTAGTCTTCTTCTTCGTCCACATGGAAGTTAGAGTTTTGCTCCGACGCAGGGTCCGACTGGTCTGGATCCTCTTCATCGACGCCTTCATCGTCATCGGCCTCGAAGATGTTCTCCGGGTCGGGCGCCGCTTGCTGCGCCGACTGTCGCGCTGCGCGCCGAACTCGAAGAGTCTTCTCCGACCGGAACTTGGAACAGGCCATACAGCTGGCCTCGTCGTGGTCCGGGGATAAACATTTATTGCACACTGGGTGCACATCAATGTGAGGGTATTTTGAGTTGCAGACGGGGCATCCCTTGAACGGGCTCCGTTCCATCGTCGTCGTAGTTGGGGCCTTTGGTGTCGAAAAGGCAAACGGCCTTCGACGTCCTGTTCGAAGAACTGGATGAAGTATAGGCACCGAACGAGACAATACAGACGCCCCGAAGGCCTTTTGGCCTTGCGCAAAGAGTTTTATACTGATTCCGAACTTTAGTCAAGAAAGTACATCCGAACCCAATGGGGAAAAAAACAATCTGAGGATGGAGAGGATGCCCATGCACACTGTAGTCCAGGGGAGGAGCCACCTATCTCGTGATACTTCGAAGACTCTTCCAGGACAAAAATGTGCAATCATGCGGACCAAACACTAGGCGGCGATCTATGCACAGATATGAATTCAGCAGCCCACATGCCTCGAACAGTATGTTATCGTGCTACCCTAGACAACTGGAATTACATGGTTTGCATCTTTTTCTGCTCACAATAGGAAATTCTGCAGAGACCTTTACTATCAGCTAGGACAAATGTATAATTTCCCTAAAGAAAATACACAGATGTTATAGAGACTTCACCAGCACAGCAACTCTGCCATTACAACCACAACATTCATCCTCTGACATAACATTACCTGACAGGTCTGTGGACGAAGCCTCAACTTTAAAAATACAGAGGAAGTGTATAAGCAGACTAGTAACATCAGTATCCAATCAACATGAACACAAGGAACCTACAGACAACAGATCAAAAGCAAATAGAGAGGATCACAAAGAAAAATATGGATACAAACCAAAGCACAGCAGAAGCAGCAGGAGACAGAACCATCACCACAAATAAAGCCCTAGTCTCACACCAAAAGACAAAGTGCAGGAATCAGATTATTTAACGAAGAACTCGTTCATTCAAAGCGCCCAGTGCGATATACTGTAAACCAAAACAGATCTATTTAAATAAAGAAATAGACTGATATTACACTCATTCTTCAAAGATAAACCTTCAACCAATATTTGATATGGAACAACCTTTAGGTCTTGCAGAGGCAACAAAAAGACGGTGTTTAACAGAAGGACCTAGTCCTATCTAATGATACATAAGAGTATGCTTGATATCAAGTATGTGAAATGGTCTTTCTGCTACACAGTCAAACTGGGGCAAGAATAATGAGGAGTTCAATTGTCTGGTTAAGGTGAAAGAGGGAAACCACCTTAGAGAGAAATGTGGGGTTGGTTCTAAACTCACTAATACACCAAAGGGATATTATGGCTACTAGAAGGTGACCTTCCAGGGGAGAAACTGTAAAGGCAAGAGATTAGTGGTTTAAAAGGAGGGCCTGTGAGCTTGGTGACAACGTTGATGCTCCAGACTGGGGTAAGTAGCAACATGGGTGGGTTGACTCATTTAAGGACTACCATGAAGGATTTATTGACTGGGATTTTAAACAGTGAAGAGTGTTTCCGGTTTTGCAAATATGCGGCGATAGCGGCTAGGTGTAGCTGAATGAAGGTATAGGCTAGTACGTACTTCTCCAAATGTAAAAAAGTGTGTGGGGTGGGGGGGGGGGGAGGCACTTGCTTCTGGACAGCGTCTCCACCCTGAAAGACATTCTTCGGGGTGACGTATAGGTCTACCTTGTGGCGGCAGCTGCACAGTGGACAACACTGTAGTATGCGATGGTATCGTCTCGTGGGAAAGTCCCAACAGGGAGATCACTAAGATCAGAGTCCCCTGGGGGCTCGACATCAGCTCTACCAAGGGTCGTCCGTGGGATGGGGTAAATGGGAGCTCCAAAGTGATCTGCTTGAGAATAGGGACTAGGGCAACGAGAGTTAGAATAAGACTCAAGTGACTTCTGAGGAGAAGTCGAGGGAGGAGAATGTGGCGGTGCTTGAAGTGGTGGCGGTGGTAGAGGAGGGCGAGAAGGTGGATAGCTAGTAACCTTGTACTTTGTTAACCTTGTACTTTGTTCCAGAGATAGCAGCTGTAGAGAAGGTCCAGCTGTGAAACTTCCTCAAAGGAAAGTTTGGGATTTTTAGGAAGTCTTCTACTGGCAGAGATCTTGCCAATGTGGGGATGAATGATTATGCATCGCAGCCAGTCGTCAAGCTACTGTTGGAGCTTCTTGAGAATGGGTCTCTTGTCACAATCTGCAGTCGATGATTTTGGAACCGATACTGATTTCGGCCCCTTTGACGGATTGGCTGGCTTCAATGTCACTGCCTCAATGTGTGCCATTCCACCCAAAGGCCAATTTCTGGGAGGGAAGGCAGAGGTGGGTGGCTGAGGGAAGGACAGAGGCTTTTTGTCTGTATCCAGTCTCAGCTCCCCAGCCTGTCTCACTATCAACCGAAGCCCAAAGTTGCTGCCGCTTATCTGTTTTGGGAGTCTGAGAGTCGACTGTGCTCATGTGTATCGATGTGGACTTAGTGTGAGGTCTGGAGTCGACATAGATAGATTGAGTGTCTTCCAGTGTCTCTTCCTCCTCTTGGACTTCCTCCTCTTTCTGGTCTGAGGCATCAGAGACAATGATTTCTGGGCTAGTTTGAAGTACCAATAAGTGTGATAGCTCATCAGATTCCTCTTCTTCAACAACAGACGGGGCTGCTTCACCCTAAATATCTGGCGTCTCAGACAATGTGCAGTACACTTGGGAAACGCCCTTAGGAAGAAGCCGGAATCACACTGTGCCTTCACAGCATCGGCATCAGAACAAATTAATCTTTAGCACACAATTGTTCAGCATGCAACTCGTTACAACAAATTGCTTTAGGGGTGCGCAATGGTGGAGAAATGTTAGAATTGAAGTCCAACACCTTCACTACTGTTGCGCAGACCAGAGTTGGAATAGTAAATTAAACTATTCCAATATCCAGCGCCCCCCTAAGGCAAGTTGTTAAAACAACTTGCATGCATAACAAATGTGTGCTAAAGGTGCATTTGTTCAAATTAAGAGTTCCTAGGGCATGCATGAAAAATGCATGCAGAATTGCATTATACATTCATACATTTTGGTGTGGAATCCGCTTCTGTCTCTCCGCTGCCTGAGGGTCTACTTGCTCCTTAAAACCAAGCAGAAATCGCAGTGTACTATGTATCTTTTGCACTCTCCTTAGAAGCAAACAATGAAACGTGTAAATACTACCTAGTGTAACATGTACCCTATACATCTTTCCTAGTAAAAAATAAATAAACACTGAATAGATTAAGGCTAACTCCAGCAAAATATGTCATCTGCATCATTAACCCTTTTTCCAATAGGTACTAACTATGATAAGAAAAAACCCTTTATGGGTATGAGATTGAATGCTGTATGGATGGTCATATGACTAGACCGTATGAACCCTGGTCCCACCTCCACATTAGCCTTCCAAAGTTATACTTTTCTATAATCCTAAAATCAACAATCACACTACCAGACTGCAATCAATACAGCAACTCCATAAGTCTGTTATGATACAGACATTGCAGTAACCGTAAAATTAATCTTGACGCATACCTGACATAAATCACCATATGCAAGGAGTGTTCTAGTACCAACGCTTCTTCCCTTGCACATGACTAACTAGCCTGTCAGGCCACCACTGAGTGGACCACACAGACGGTTGCCCACAAAAGATCAGGGCCGCCGTCTTGTCCCTATTCAATCATAGGTAGTTTCTCTCCATCCAAGTGGCCACTGCCTGCATACGTTTTTTTATAATTGAGGCAATCACATTGATGTCCTTCGAGATAGACATGATGTTTTGGGTGTCTTCAGCGTCAGACAAGGCTTGGAGCCCAAAAGAAAATGCAACATTATGGAGTGCAAGCAGAAGTGCTCCTCCATTACCATCCAAGATCTATCACTTAGAAAAGGTGCCAGGAGTTTGAGTGCCAAGTCTGTGACTCCTAACTGCTGGAGCCGCTCTGAAAGAAGAGTCGGGGAGATGATATTGAAAGCTGCAGATAGGTCCAAAAGGACCAACAATGCAGCCTCCTTAGTATCCACCATGCAACGGATGTTATTGCCTGCAGACACTATTGCTAACGCTGTCCCATGGTTACTCCTAAATCCTAAATTAATACGCATCTAGGAGTTGGAATTGTTCAAGATAATTCATAATCTGGGAGTTCCGGTGTTTCTCAAGGATTTTAGGGGGCTAAGGCAGCAAGGAGATGGGGGGTAGCTTTTTGAGTCTCCAGGATCTAAATTATCTTTTTTAAGCAGCAGCTTGACTACCGCCTTTTTCCATATGAAAGGAAAACATCCAGATTCGATTACTTTGTTTAAGGTTTATGTAAGGCGGGGGACAATTGTTATTGTTAATTGACATTTGTATAGCGCTGAATCACCAGCAGAGGTCTCAGCGCTAGGGAGGAGAAGGTGGGCAGCTAGACGACACAGAGTTGATGCGCGAGTTTAAACAGTGCTAATGCTCTTGCCTCCTAATAGCAAAATATTAGGGGGACAAGGTTCTAGTGGGGAGCCGGATTTGATACCAAGCAGATGACATTCTGCCTGCTGTTGTGTCAATAATGTGAACTGTGAAAGGATGCTGAGGAATCCTCTAAAATAGACCAGTTGCGTTGAAATTCAAGTGCTGCCGGAGACTCTGCATCCAAGAGATTAGAAGAATTTGAGTTGTGGAAATCCAGATCTTTGTTGATATCCACGACTTTTGAATAGAAAAATTTGGCCATTCGATCACAGAAATCTTGTGAGTTCTCTGTACGCAGTAGAGCTGAAGGGACAGTTACACAGATGTGACTCTGATATAGAACTTTGGTAAAGATTATACTCTGACCTTGTAGTATTACTGCTTTAACCACATCGCTGCTGTGCATTTTCCCCTCCTGTGCTGATTAATGTTGAACTCCATTGTTCATGACGAGCTCAGCTCGTCATCAGCACGGCTCCACTGTGCCTCATGACGAGCTGAGCTCGTCATGAGCATGGAAGGGGTTAACGTCTTGTTTGCCCTGTTATACTTTAGTCAGCAAGTCTATATACTACATCATTTTGATACACCAAACTCACAGTAACTCTTAAATTACTCGCAAGCGCAGTGTGGTGTGTTTTCATGTCATAAGTGATGCACAAAGATTCTCTTACTAAGGTGTTACAAGGAAGGGGTTCTTCTAGAACACTATATATATATATATATATATATACACATACGTATACACAATCAGAAATGCTTTAATACACCTTACTCTATCATAAATATTATTTAACAGACTTAAA
This sequence comes from Lissotriton vulgaris, assembly GCF_964263255.1. Lineage (NCBI taxonomy): Eukaryota > Metazoa > Chordata > Amphibia > Caudata > Salamandridae > Lissotriton > Lissotriton vulgaris. Next base: position 482,343,572 of record NC_141696.1, read on the forward strand.
TTAAAAGTCCCAAATGTTGCAGCTATTGAGGGGTTAAGCAGGTCGGCTGAGACCGGAGCAGAAAAAGATGCAAATACAGCACGTTGCAATGCAGCATGAAAGAAAATAAAATTATATCAGCAGCCTCTTGCACCTCACATGCAACATATGTATGCACTCAATATGTACAAATAATTTAACACTATTTCCACACTTAATCTTTGTAAACTATGATAAAAATGAAGCAATGCCGCCCCCATTCTTCAACCAGGAAGCTGGTTTGAAACAGATTCCAAAAGTATCCAATGCAGTGTTTTTAAGTGTCAGATGACAATGAAAGCAGCCCAGGTCTACAGAACTTGTGGCGCTGGTTCTACAACCTCTTTTCTGATGCTCCAAATATCCACATATCTTCAGGGTCCGCTCCTTGGAAGACAGGTAATGGGTTCAAGAGCATTAAAGGGTAGTCAAGACCAAAGCAAAACATCCAAAAGTCTTACTATTTTACCTTTAGACAGATACAGCCCCATCACTCACTTGCTCTTCCACATTGCTCTCCTGGATGCAGGGGAAACGCTACACAGCAAGAAGTCTCCTTTTAGTTAGTCTTGGACCTCTTTCTCCTTGGTGTGGGAGTTAGCCAAGTTTTCTGTGGCTAAAGGTAGTGGAAAAGACCAGTATGCTTGGAAGAAATTCTCATAGCTGTGCAGGAAAGTGTTAATTTCCGATTCACAGTGCGCTTGTGCTTAAGCTGCCCTGATGCACCCCCTAGGAATCCTAGTCGATCTGGCAGAGGCACTCAAGCTCCGAGCCTTTCCATGACCACCCCCAAATTGGAATCTTCAATCTACCCAGCATTTTAAAGGTCCAATCTTGTACTTTTGTTGAGGAAGGCCTCCCCATGCCTGGTATGTATAACCGTGTATTCTCAAGTAGCCCTGCAGAATAAAGGTGCATGCATGCAAACTGTTCTGGTTAAGACACTGTATCGAAGAAGTATGCAATTCCTAGAGTGGGAGGGGGAGGAGACACTGCCAGCTGTGCTGGTGGCTGGGAACTAAAGAGGCTATGGTAATGCTGAGTGAACTCCGTTCACTGCTTTCCTGCTCCTATGGTCATTGGCAGACTAGATCCTTTGTGCACAGCCTTGAGGTAGACTTCACAGGCTACATTAACAATCTGACACTCAAATGGAACTAAAGAGTTCACTCAAAACATTAAGCATTGCAGTCAAAACATAGAAAGAGTTCTACAAGGGTCCGATGGGTGACTAAAGCAGGCAGCTAGTGTGCTAAGATCCATATTCCTCAACTGTGATGATGTTCATTAACAATTGGGAGATTGGTGTAGACAATGGTTCTCAGTTGGGCAATGGTTTCTTTAGTAGTCATGCTTTAGATTAGTTCAAACCAGGTTAGTGGCCACAAGCACAGCGGCAACGCAGCCCACATTGCAACAGCATGCATCTTCATGGCCACTGGGATGGGTAGACCCAAGGTTTGGGCAATACGCCTTCTGAAAGGTATGGCTAGGCAGTATATCTTGGGGAAAAGGGACAGAGACTGCTTATCACAGCCCTGGCAAACAGCTCAGTTGAGAAACTCCTGCTCAGAGCCTCTCATTCCAGTTACCGTCCTTCCTCAAAATCTCCTTATTTGTCCAGGCTGCTGGGATGTGAGACACTCCTCTAGGCAAAGACACTAGCCTCTGAACTAAGAAATCTTCTCCAGTACACAGGTGTACGATGCCTAAACCCTGGTCAATGAGAAATCCCTAGAACACAGACCTCAAGATTCTAGACCAGGCATATCCCTAAATAACATCCTAAAATGTGCACGGTAGAGCTCTGCTCTGTTTAGGGAATAGCTTGCTTTTGGTGGGTGGGTGGGGGTTGGGGGCGTGGGGGGAGGGGGGGGGGGCTGGGATATTCTTCTCCAGAGACTGCTCGGGCAAACTATTAATATACAGATATGGCTGGTCAATGAGAAATCCCTGGCACACTGACCTCAGGATTCTACTCCAGACCTATCCCTGAAAAACGACCTAAAATGTGCACTGCAGAGCTCTGCTCTGTTTAGGGAGTCACTTGCTATGGGGAGGAGACTTTCTTCCCCAGGGACTGGTCAGTCAAACTATTAATATACAGATATGTCAGCAAAGAAGGGGGGAGATAGGTGGTCCCTTCAGAAGAAAAAGAAAAAAGGCACAAGGGAAATGTGATTCTATCCCTACCTGGCCATTACACTTAATTATCTGTATTACAACTCTGGTGCAGGAAGGAAGCTGCAAGGAGATTGTAGCTGCCTTATATAATGAAAGGCAATTGGACCAACACCCTTCATTCAAAGGAGCCTGGTTCACCTCACCGGGAGTCAGGACCTTTCTGGACATTTCAGCCAAACCACACAACAGTCTGACAGGCCCATCTCTGACCGCCATCTTTTTGGCCATTTGCGGCATGCAGGAGTTTCAAAACAGAACCAAACCACAAGACGGTCAAGAACACACTCCTGCACTCCACGTTCTTACTACCACTACAGAGTACACTTGCACTCACCTTCCATTTACCATATGGATGGAGAAAAGGACCCAGGTTCAAATAAACTGGTACATCAATGTCAATGAAAGAGGCCAGAAAGCATGCTCATGAAAGCAACAGGAAAAAGGCTTGCCTTTCCACCACACCTCTTTTCCACCATAGGGAAGTAACAGTAGTCACTCTCCAAAAGGAGTGCTTTTGGATGCCTCTCCAGATCACAGAGAATCACTCGAACTCAAGTTGCTCACACAAGATGCCCAGAGCAAACACACATTGTTGTGAGACTCACTGTAAAGAAAATTAGGCCAAGTCAAGCAGAACACATTCACACCCCAACATACAACAAAGGTTTATTTACTTAGTGTGAAGTTTAATAGTTAAATGCAAAACCTAGTGTAGATTCCAAATCTACATGCAGACTTGGGCTGACGAGAAACAGGGCTTCTTTTCATGTTATGTGCAATGTATTTATCCCTAAGGGGATGGCGAAAACCTAGCTTTGATCCAAATGTGACTATTGACTTCTACACCCCTTCTGCTTTTTGTGGGTATCCCCAGTAATCGTACAAAGAACTCAAGTAGGCCAATTAAGACAAATGGTTACCACATTTAGGGAAAGGCGCCCAATAAATGTTTCAACAGACTTAACTGACCAGAGGTCAAAATTACAATCCATCTTGGCCATAAACAAATATAAAATGAATGGGGCATGAGCAAAAAAAGCTTCAATTTTCACCACACTACAGGGCATCCTGCTCATCACTGCCTCATTCTGACTAACCCAGTAGGTTTTTCTCTGAGGGAGGTTCATGTCAAGAGTATCACAACCGGTACTCTACATGACCACATACTCCTTACCAACAGAGACCTAGAGTCCTGTGTGCGATAGGGTACACCAAAAGCTTCCCTTCTTTTAAAATGGATAACTACTATCCCATGACCAGGCCAAGACATGACTAATGGTGGGTGGCACCTGGATTCAGTCTTTTTACCTGCACTCCATAGTGGAACAGCCACCTGGCTCTCCCAATGTAAATGTTTATGATTTATAAAGACTGGGAGCCGGGATTCTCAGTTTGAATGTGGTATGTGTAAGTAATGCTGGAGTACAAGAGACATGGGCAAACATTAGATTGGGGTATTCACTTTATATTTCCCAAAGGATGCAACATACTCCATAGAGTTCAGTTTTCAATAAGTTTTACTGAGTTTTTAGAAAGATACAACTGAAAGCGGACATACCTAACTATTGCCACCCCCTCCTCCATAACTACATAATTTCCATGTCAAACGTATTAACCTCACCCTACCCTAAATCTTTCCATCCCAGCACACCGAATTCATAGAGCTCGGCCCACAAAACTGCTATCTCATTTCCTTTCTTATCCATTATCCGTCCCTTGCTTCCTTCTCTGCCCACCAGGTTTTTATCCTCATCTAGAAGGCCTACTACTCTGTTTCAATGGGCACCATAATACACTATAGTCTTGATAACGTATGTGGTAACTGGTCCACAGTGTCAACTGAATTTGTAATAGAATTCCACTACATAATAGGCTAGTTCTTGAGTCTTAGCCAGGTTCATATTCGCAGCAACAAAAGATCTAGAAATCGTCTATAGATCTTATCCCAAAGTGTTAGAACTACCCATTTAGCCGGCAACAAAAGATGAGAAGGCTGTCCCCATTTTCCCCCCTTACAGAGAGTATGGGGAAGCTCTCCCTTGCAGCATAGCCCAACAGTTCATTTCCATGTACGTTTACATGTACCTTTCCACCTCTTTTTACATACTCTGCTTAATGGCCCCCAATATATCGTACCAGAAGATTGACAACTTTGGGATGTTCACAAGTGTATGACCGACTGACAGCCTTTCAAAATAGACCGATCTTCATTTTATTATTTGCTTTTATGTAGCACTCGCAAAGCTGGAGGACTAATTCTAAGCACTATGAGGGAAGGGCTTTAAGTACAAGAGGTGAACGCCCATCATCAAGGTGTAAGTTCTTTTCAACAGCTGGACAGGTACCAACCATTAAAGTCGCTGCAGGAATGAAGACCCAACGGCTGCAGTGATACCTGGGTTTTCAGTACTTTCCTAAAAATTCTCAAACCCCCTTGAATTTGAAAAGGCAATGCGAGAGATCCACAGGGAAAGGCTTTGAATGTTTAAGGGTCTGACCCCAAGTACAAGAGTCTTACTGGTTTGGTGAAGTGTCTTGATTGGGTAATAGGCTTTGGAGGACTGGCAAAACACCGTTAATTTATCAAAAAGAAGCAGTGCCTAACTGTGTAGGCATAAGGCACGACAAAGAAGCTTGAAGTCAACTCCTTGCTTGAAATGGCGTTTCATCAGAGATAGTAAGCAGTGATCTCTGCATTGCAGACCTAGGAAGAGACAGGCTTGGATATCTTTTGGGTGGAGAGTTGGAAATAGCTCCTACTGCTGTAATTCAAGCGGACGAATATCACTCCAACAATGAGGGGAACCTCATGCAGTAATAGAAATAAGGGAGGGGAGGTAGCTGTTTATGCACATTCCCCATGATATTGCTCTTCTGATGGATCAAGAATATATTACAAAACAGGATTTTCACAAATTGAGAACCTATATGAACATAGTTGGTTGAATGTGAATAAAGGTTTGCCAGCTGAACAAATAGTCCCGTTCCAGCAGCAGCTCAACCTCAGTGGAGATGTCTAGCCCAGTGCACGTCTAAGTCTAGGTAAAGTATTTTATCAGTGTAATGAGCAGGGAGTGGATTGTCCTCCTCCTGGTCATTCATTTAATCACTTAATAAAGAGATTTTTGTAGGCCCTGGATTGTGTCAGAATCTGAACCAAATAGGACCTCTGGTAAGATTTGTGTCTTGTTAGGAGGCTGTACCATGGTATTCTCATAGGGCAACATAGGCCTGGCGTGGGCAGGAGGCTGGAGACAGGGATTGGGATTAGAGTTGGCAGTTCTGGCAATATGGAAGGGACAGGTGTGGACCTTGGACCCAGAGCAGAAGAATGGGTCAGCATTGGTATGAGCTTCCATTACGTTTGGGGTGGGTGGGGTGGGGGTATAGCCAGGGAAGGCCCAACTGGAAGTCTGACGGGTGACCCCTGCAGTTCCGTGAGCTACGCCAAAGTGAGTCAGCAGCATCTGAAAGAACTGCAAAATGGCCTCTTTGAAGGCCCCAACTTGCTGCGAGGCCTACCAAGGTCCAGACAATTTTGGGCTGTGGTACAGGATCTAATTCAGAAGAAGTTGACCTTAAAGTGTTATCCTTGCAACTTCTCATCCGATTTAGATTGGAGGGCCCAGGTTGATTCTCATGTTGCTTTCTTGCACTTATGGCATGTTTGACTTTTCTGAAGAAATCAAGCAACAGGAGGGACTTTGAGCGTGATGTGGAGCGAAATAGAGACCCGTCTTGAACATGAACTCTTCTTATGCTCGGCAATTTAGAGTTTTGCTTCCTGCTCTCTGATTGCCTTCAAGTACAGAGGGGCACATTTCTCACAGAACAAGAGTCAAGGCACCAAAGGCAGTTGCCACATGGCTTGAATCCTGACACCTTCAAGGGAGACTCTGTCCCTAGCACATTTTCCCCTCAAGAATTTTGAGACGTGGGAGCAGAGCGCCTGGTCTGCGTCAAAAGGAGAAAAAAATTAAGGAACTGGCGTCAACACACAGGGGTGAAGTCAATATGCAGCTCCCCTCAGCCACTTCTGGGGCATTGGCAGGTCGCCAGCACCACACAGCGCCACCTGTAGGCATAGAGAAGTGTTTGCTGAGAGTTTTTCCCAGATCCAGTCTGGTGCCTGGGATATTCTAAAAAGGAGAATTCTGTGGTTTGAAGTATTTATTAGAAATACATTTCAAATAATGCCCTTATTGTATAATGTTCTATTTCCATCTGTCTGATTTTAAGCCCTGTCACAATGGAAGATATGAGTTCAATTAAAGTGTTAAGGTCATTATGAGCGTTCAGGTACAGCATGGAACATATGTTGCATGGAACCTATGTTGCTGACCTCGTTACAGTCTCTTTACAGGTATCCAGAACATGGCATCTCATAAAAACAAGGAAAGAATTATACAGCATGAAGCCTTTTCATCCATACATGACACACGAGTTTTGAAGAATGTGCTCTATCCTATTTGGCCTTAAATATATGCAGAAACATTTTCCATGAAAAATACAATACAAAAAAATAATTTTTATAGCAGAGTTGAAAAATGTTTTCAGATTTTTTCAAAAAAAATTGCTAATGAGGCAGCAAACCGAAGGCAGATTGGAAGGCCGTTCCAGAACCCAGCAGTAAGTAAAGTAAATGATCTTCCTCCACTCCTAACTTTACACATCCAGAGAGTTTGACGTAGACTTTGACTGTTGGATCTCAGAGTGCGAAACTGGAAATAAGCCTTAATTCGCTTTCTTAAATATGCAGGACCACTAGGGTTTCAAGCTCTAAAGGCCAAGATGAACATCTTAAATCGGACTTGCTTAACAATGGGCAGCCAATGAAGGTGTCAAAGATGGGAAGTTACCGATTTTCAAAATCAGTCTGGCAGGCACATTTTTCACAATCTGTAGACAACGCAGTAAGTAGGCAGGCAAGCCCAAATAAAGACTATTTGCATGGTCCATTTTCGACGTCACTAAGGAGTGAACCATGATCTTATGTGCCCTTGGGCAAAAGATGTAGTATTCTTCTTAGAGATTTACGAGTGGCAAAGCAATTAATCGATACGCTTTTCACTTGGGTACCAAAGGAAAGAGGATTCCAATGTTCCTGCCAGTTGATGCAGGGAAGGGAGGGACCCCAAGTTCCGAAGGCTACCAATTGCATGAGTCAGGATAGCAGCTATTACCACAAGAGGAGGACCTCTTTTTTGTCACAGTTAAGCCTGAAGAAAAAAGAACACATCCAATTTTTGTCAGACTCCCTAAGATCCCATGTTTCTGCTAGGATGGCTAGCGGCCCCAGGTAAATATTAAAAAAGATGTGACTTAATGCTAAGCCGTGTCGCACTCCACATTACAGCGGTTTTGCCGAAGAGGAAAAAGGCAATACCAGGACAGATTGTACATCCTGTCCTCCAAAAAGGACTTAAACCACAAGAGAGCCTGACCTTGTATTCTTATGTTTCTAAGCCTACCGTATCGAATGCTGAAGATAAACCTACAAGCGCCACAGTGGCTGCAGAGTTTGCATCAGGATTCTATTTTAGAAATTCAGAGACTTCCAGCAGGGCTAACCCGGTGCTGTATCCAGACCTAAAGCCAGATTAGGAACCAGGTTAGAGACAGACTACAGAAAATGTGACAGTTGTCTGTTCACCGGTTTCTCCAACATTTTAGCCACGGCCGGCAGAGGAGAAACCGGTCTATAGTTAGTAAAGATCTTGAAGTCTGCAGTGGGATTTTTGAGTAATGGCAGCAGAACAGCCTGTTTCAAACATTTCGTAACTAGTCCGAAGTCAATGGAGGAATTCATCAGCTTATTCAAGATGGGTCTCACATAGGAGGATACCATTTTATGAATGTCGGTGGACATTGGTTCAGAGGAGAACCAGTCTTGCATTTAGCCAGTTCTGATAGAAAGTCCTCCAGAGATATAGGACTAAAGTTTGCACAAACTGGCCCAGAGAAAGAGTTCGCATCCATGGTAAGCATGGCTTCAGAATTTCTTTGGAATTTGTTATAGAGGACTTAAATCTTGTTATGGAAAAACTCTGAAAGCTCCTCACATATATTTGCAGAAGGGGTAGGCTTATTCTGAAAAGCACTCAGAGGTGCACGCACAACCCATTTTGCATTTAATCTTGTGGTAGAGGGGTCTGAAAATATTTCTTCCATTACATTCATACATCATTTTATTTAACTACTAAGGTGACAATTATAAATTATATCTTTTTTTTTTATATTCAAATGTTATTGATGTTGAACAAATGAAACAAATCAGCAGGTACACGGAAATCAAATCAAGTACAATCTGTAGTCAATGCATCCCCCAAGCACGAACCCCAAAAGACATACACAGACAGGATATGGCGTCCGGCTACACGAAACCCTCAACATTACCCAACCATTTCCTCCACACTTTACAATACTTTTTACCGCACCACTTGGCCATGTACAGGGATTTCTCCTGGGTCGCGCACCAGTCCACCCCTTTACGCCACCTGCCCAGATCAGGTAGATCGGGACTTATCCAGGTTGTCGCTATGTGCTGTTTGGCCACGATCATAGCTGTATTAAAAAGTAACTTTTCATTTCTGGACCCATCCAACCCGTCCGTGATCCCCAGTAGTGAGTGACGTGGGCCATGGGGAATCCCCCAACCCAGTACCTCTGTAAGCTCTGCCTCGAGAGACCCCCAGAACAGCTCCAACCGGAGGCACGACCAAAATATGTGGAAAAAGTCAGCCGGAGTGTAAGCACATCTGGCACATGACGCTACCGAGTGCAAGCCATCTCGGAAAAGGCACAGGTGGGTGAGATACATAGCGTGCAGGAAGTAAAGTTGAATCAGTTTAAGTTTGGCGGAGACAGTGACTGCCCTGGGGGCCATGAGCGCATGGCGCCGATCCACTTCATCGAGGGGAACCCCCCCATTCCACCCATTGTTCCCTCAACTTATTCAAGGCGGTGGGGGTGGTGTTAACTAAAGTGCGATAAATGCGGGAGATGCCCCCCTTACCCAAGTCCCCCATCAGTGTTTGGGCCTCAATGGGGCTGTGTTCGGGGAGCCTCGTGTCATAAGGGATGTGCGTGTGGAGGGTGTCTCTTATCTGCAAATATTTATAAAATTGGGACGAGTGTAGCCAGTATCGGGTTTGAAGATCTTGGAAGGAAAGTGCATGGCCTTTAGCTCACACGTCCCCTAGTTGTGAGATGCCAATAAGGTCCCATGTTTTAAATCCCTGCAGTCCGCCAACCTCCCGGAGTCAGGTCCCATGCCAGAGAGGTGTGCGCATTGGGTCAGTTTGTGGGTCCATCCGTTATGGCGCAACAAGGCCCGCCAGGCCAGTAACATCGAGCGTGTCACCTCAGGCAATCGGGTTGGGATGGGCCCCCCATAAATCATGGCCTGGATTTTAGTGAAACCGAGTTCACTCAGCTCCAACCTATAGGCCAGCCCCCATTGAACCAGTCGAGGATCACCAGGAGACATACGGCCAGGAAATAAAGGTATAAGTGAGTCATCCCCATACTCCATGAAAGGAGGGAATTTGGCAGGAGGACAAAGCAAGGCGCGTCCTCCCACCACCTCAGAGAAACCGGGTAATTAAACTGTCCAGTTCCCGGAACAGAGTCCTGGGAAAGCAGAAGGGGGGTATTTTGAAGGACATAGAGAAATCTGGGGAGGATCATCATTTTAAACAAGGCCACACTCCCCAGGGGGCTCAGAGGTAAAGTTTTCCATTTAATGAGATCTTCAGTGGCCTTCTTAACCAACCGGCTACATTAAGAGCCCAGCCCAGCTCGGGGAGGAGGGTAATCCATATCCACAAATACCTAAAGGATTGATGCCGAAGTGGTATGGTGGATTGCCACTCAAAGCACTCCCTAGAGAGATGCAAGGGGACCAGAACCGAATTCCCAGGGTTTAGTCGCAAACCAGAGGCCTGTTCAAAAGAGTGTAAAGTCTGGAGGCAGTGTGACCCGGAGCAGGCTGGGTCAGCCAAAAAGATCAGGACATCGTCCGCATATGATGCGATCTTGTCCGCCTCGATATGAGGCCACTCCCAGCCCAAATGAGATCCTCAGCAAGCACCAGGGAAGCCAAGGGCTCCATCACCAGGGTGAACAACAACAGAGAGAGTGGGCACCCCTGGCGATGGGAAAGGCCTCCGATAGCACCCAGTTGACCAGCACTCGCACTCTCGGGTGGGCGTAAAGGACACGGACCAAAGCTCTGAAATGAGGACCAAATCCCATCTCAGTCAACACATCCTGCAAATATGTCCAGTCCACCGAATCAAATGCTTTTTCGAAATCCACGGGCAAGAGGGCTAAGTACAGGGTAAGCACGTGCCCGTGGGCAAGAGCCAGTTGTAGACTCCGGAGGCATGAACCCACATTGTCCAGTAAGGTTTCAATCGTTGAGCCAGAATGGTGGCAAACAATTTAATTTCTGTATTGAGGAGGGAGATGGGACGATAGTCCAAGCATCTACGAGAAGGGGGCTGGGATTTCGGGAGAACCACAATAGTGGCAATGTCTGTTTCCTGTGAAAAGGAACCATTCTCCACGGCCTAGCGTAATAAGCTGGTCATGTCTCCTGAGGCGAAAAGCCGGGAGTAGAAGCTATTGTGATTGTTGTAATTTTAAAAACCTTACTTGTTATATTTTTAAGCACTTTGCACTTTAAGGGCACGGTAGAGCGGATCTAGCGCTCACGTGACCCCCTTGCACCGGCTTCCATCGCCGCTGGCCACGCCCATCTCTAGGCCACGCCCCCTTCCCGCCCTTGAGGCCTCCTATTTCAATGTGCAACTTTAGAACGCGCAGCGGACGTGCGCAGCGGGCGCGCCGTTTGCGAGCCGAAGGCGCGCCTAAGGCAAGCTCGTCTGCGCCCGTCCACGGCCGGACGGGGCCAGGGGCACGACTCCATGCCAAATTTACATCATACTCTTCTGAGGAGCTTACCACCCTCCAAGGCCACTGGCCACTCTCAGAATCCGTCCGTAAGCACATTGCCTCATTAGGGCTTGCCCCTCCTTCTGCTCCAGCATCGCCGCCTTCTCTTCCGGCCTCTCCGCCACATTGCTTTTCCCCGCCTGACCCCCCCCCCCCTTCTCCGTCATTATCTGTTCGTTTACTCAACACCAGGTCAGCGGTCAAGCACCATCATGAGCTGTTTGTCCTGCTCGATTCTGAGAAGCCTGACTTACTGCTCTTGACCGAAACCTGGTTCTGTGATTCTTCCCTCCCCGTTCTTTTGGCTACCCTCCCCCCTTCCTACGTTGCCTTACGTGCCGATCGCCCGGCGGGCAGGGTTGGCGGTGGTGTGGCGTTAATCGCTCGGTCTGAATTGAATTTTCAAACCCTTCCCTCTCCCCCCATCCCCCCCACTGAGTTCCTTGTAGTCCGCTCCCTTTTCTTCTCCCCCCCTATTACTTGCCTCCTGATGTATCGCCCACCCCAGTCTTCGTCTCTGTTCCTACCGGCATTTCAAGACCTGCTGGCCAACTTGGTGGTCAACTACGCTTCGGTCTTGGTGCTAGGGGATTTTAACTACTGGCCCTCGGACCCTTCTGAGTGCATTGCTTCGAAAGAATTCACAGAATCTCTTCTTTCTCTGAACTTTGCCCCGCACATAACTGTCCCCACTCATTCTCACGGTCACATACTTGACCAGGTTTGGTCCCTCAACCTTCCAGTTTCCTCGGTGACTGTATCTCCTTGTCCCTGGTCCGACCATGCCCTTATCTCTTTCTCCATTTCTCTCAGCCCGGTATCCAAAGTCCCACACGCCAAAAATACCTGGGCGCGGAATTGGAACAGAGTTGATCTTCCCTCCTTAACCTCCCTGCTTCGGAACTCCACTCCGACCCTTTCTGGCCTTTCATCCGACTCTCAAGCCAACGCTATTAATACCTGGCTGGCTGGAGGTTGTGACTCAGTGGCTCCTCTGCGTCGCATTTCCATCCGGGGACCCAAGGACTCCAACAGGTGGTTCAATGACCACCTAAAAGAGCTAAAACTGACCGTTCGACAGGCAGAGAGGCAGTGGAGAAAAATTACTATCCCTCACTAAAAACCCTCTATCGCACATCACTTGCCGAATACAAAACTGCAATCCTCACTGCTAAAACCACCTATTTTTCAACAAAAATAATGTCAGCCGAAAATAAACCTAGGGAAATCTTCGGTATAGTGAATGACCTGGCCTATTCCGACAGAGCCTCACCCCAAATCCCTCCATCCCAGCCTCTATGCGACCAACGTAACACCTACTTTTTGGATAAGATCGCTACCATCAAGGCCAACATCCCCCCCCCCTCGTCTGCCTTTGTTGATCCCCCCCCCCCACCGTTCAATGTCATCTTACCTCCATTCCCCCCCTTACAGAGGAAATATTCCTGGAGATACTCCCCAAAGTAAGTCGGGTTCTCCGGCAGACATCTGTCCGGCACGAATCCTGCAACAAATCTATTCCTCTTGCCCTGAACCCCCCATTACTTTCCTCAACAGCTCCCTTGCGCAGGGAGTAGTGACCCCTGCGCTCAAATCAGCCACCATAGTGCCCATTTTAAAGAAGCCTGGCGCTGACCCGTCCATCTCAGCCAATTACCGCCCCATTTCCCTGCTGCCCTACTTGGGCAAGGTGCTGGAACGCCATGTCACCGCGGTACTCAGCGCCCATGTAGATTTTAATGGGGGTCTGGCCCCCCGCCAGGCCGGCTTCCGCCCCAGGCACTCGACGGCATCAGTTGTGGTCTCGGTCCTGGACAACCTCAGGAAGGGCATGGATTGTAACAAACACCAGGCGTTGGTTCTCCTCGATCTCTCCGCCGCCTTTGACACGGTGGACCACACCATCTTACTGTCCCGTGTCAAGGCGGCTGGAATTGAGGGATCAGCCCTGGTCTGGCTTTCCTCCTTCCTGAGGGACCGCACCCAGGCGGTCCGGCTAGGAGACTTCACGACCACCCCACTCCCCGTCACCTGTGGTGTTCCCCAGGGCTCCTCTATTTCCCCCTTACTGTTCAACCTTTATATCTTTCCTCTTATTTTCGCTCTTCAGCAGCTGGAGGTCACCGTGTACAATTATGCGGATGACCTCCAGCTCATCTTTGACCTATCCTCTCTCCCCTCTCTGTCTCTAATTTCCAGTCTACTATGACATTCATCAGGGACTGGATGAACCACAACCATCTTAAGTTGAACCCGGATAAAACCGAGTTGGTTCTCACCGGTGGTTCTTCCAGTCCCTGGAACTCTCTTCTGGCCCTCCTCCCTTGGTCCTGCCCCCACTCCTTCTACCACGGTCAAAACACTGGGTGTTAAAATGAAAAACCAGCTCACCCTCCATTCACAAATCAGCTCTGTAGTCTCCTCCTGCTTCCTCACCCTCCGAACCATCCGCACTGTCTCCCGTTTTTTTTCCCCCCAGGCACTCAAGTTGATCATGGCTGCACTGGTGATATCGCGGCTGGACTATGCCAATGCCCTTTACAACGGCATCCCAGCATACAGCCTGCGGAGGCTCCAGATGGTCCAGAACCAGGCGGCCCGGTTGGTCTATGCTCTCTCACGTTATCACCACTCTACACCCCTCCTCAGGGAGCTTCACTGGCTTCCTGTCAAGGAACGTTCCCTTTTTAAGACCGGCTGCATGGTTTTCCAGGCCCGCCAAGGCACTGCCCCCCCTTCATCTCCTCGCTCATAAAAGAATACGTCCCCACCAGAGAGCTTCGCTCTTCCTCCAAGTCTCTCCTTCAAATCCCACGCTTCAAACGCAAAAAGTGGGGTGGGACCAACTTTTCTACCTTGGCTCCCACTTTCTGGAACTCCCTCCCCGACCACCTTCGTTCTGCCACTCATTATCTTTCTTTCCGTAAAAACCTAAAAACGTTCCTTTTCAAACAGGCCTTCTCCGTATAACTTCCCCCTCTTCTCTACGATAGGTTTTATTTTGCCTCTGTTGCCGAACCCTCTACTAGCGCCAAGAAACCGTATGGTGCACGCTGCGCTCTATAAATGTTTTAAATTGGAAATTGGGGCCTTAGCGTGTCTCGGTATGCCACATAATACTTTTGAGGAAGACTATCGGGGCCTGGGGTCTTACCAGAAAAGATGAGGGTGATCGCCTCTTCGATTTCTTTGCGTGAAATGGGACGATTCAGGTCTTTCTGGACAGCCGTTTCTAGCCTAGGGAGACGCACCCCACCCTACTTAAGGAGGGCCAAGAGTGACAGCTCAGGGGATTGCGTTGTGTATAGTTTCTGGTAGTAGGCCGCGAAGGTGTTAGCCATTGCCAAAGCCGCACGGTGCACCTCTCCAGCCTAGTCAGCCACCTCTGGGATAATACGATTCGCCCTGGGGTATGGGGCCAGCCCGTGCAGGATCGTGCCATTTTTGTCCCCCCAACCATAGATTCTCGCCACCGAAAACCTCCATAGGACCTTAATTGCGTCCAGGGATAACTGTCTAATGTGGTCCCGAAGATGGGCAAGCTGATGGTCTTGGGCAACATCTTCTGATGTAGATATTCGCTGTTCCAGGCGAATTGCCTGCGCCTCCTTGGATGAGATCTTCTGCAATTGCGCCTGCCTCTGGATCTTTAGCTGCCCTTTGACGACGCCCCGAATGGTTTCCTTCCCTGCCTCCCATAGGGTACCCGGGGAGGCTACAAAACCCTCATTATTAGCGAAGTATTGTTTAAGCTCCTTCCCCACCACTTTTTTAAAGACTTTATCTTGGAGGAACGAGGCCTTCATCCTCCATGTTTGGCGGGCCGAAGGAGGGGGTGCCCCAGTGCTGAGGAGTACTGGAGAGTGATCGGAAATGCCTCTGGGCAAAATGCGGACATCTAAAATCTCAGAACAGTCAGACGCAGGAACGAAGATCGCATCTATATGCGCATGTGTGTGGTGGGCCGCGGAGGTATGCATGAATTGAGTGGTGCGGGGTTGCCATGTGCACCATGCATCGCATAGTCCCAGGGATTCGGACCAACTCCTCAGTTGTTTCGGGCGCGCCGTGCGTGCAGCAGAGGGAGGACCCGTTTTGTCAAGGGCTGGGGCCAGAACTGCATTCAATGACAAATCTACATAGATGTCCTCAAAGGAATTATTTACAGTTATTTACTATTTATAAACAGTCACAAAGAGTGAACATATATTAGCCAGAACATGGGATATATCTCGATTCTTATTTATTTAGATCAAGATTTAGTATGGCAACAACAATACTACTAACATTACAAATCTTGTTTGAAAACATCAATCAATACATATTATTATCCCAGTATAAAGTATTGTTTGCTCACCTCAAAAGACACCAAAAAGGTGAAACCAAGACCGCGAATTTGCCCCGTAACACCGTGCGAATCAAAACAACAAGTGCTAACCCAAAACGTGACTGAAAATATCAAAAAATGATCAACAACTGACTAGATATGTACAGGCCAACAAATAATTGGTTTAGGGCTTACCTAATACTTCCAGCCGGAAGTATATTTTAGTCAAATGGACCTCAATGTCCAAAAAATCTAAAAATTAATTAAAAGGAAAAAGCCACCTATTAATTACAAAAGAGCTCTCTCACACGTTAAAAAATGGTATAGCTGCACCACCTTAGTACTGTACTTACTCGGAGCTGGTGTCCACAATAGTTGAACCTGTACAATGAAACCACGAAAAAGGAATTTGTACCCTACTCTAATACTGGGATAATATGTATTGATTGATTATGTCTATTTTACATTGTAATTAGGAATGTGCAAATTTTTTTCGTCCCGAGGATGGTCCTGGGGAATGTTTTCACCGTTAGCGGACCGAAACGTCGACGCTCTTAACATCGATTTGCTTATAAGTGAACCTCTGTGTCATGTTGATAACAGTCATATGTCTAATGAAAATGTTATGATGTATGGTATATTATCTGTCCATGCAAAAAGCAAAAGGTGTTATATACTACTCACAATAAGATTTGTAATGTTAGTAGTATTGTTGTTGCCATACTAAATCTTGATCTAAATAAATAAGAATCGAGATATATCCCATGTTCTGGCTAATATATGTTCACTCTGTGACTGTTCATAAATAGTAAATAACTGTAAATAATTCCTTTGAGGACATCTATGTAGATTTGTCATTAATATACTCAGTCCTCCAGGGATAATTGGGTGGCTCTGTCTTTTTGTAGAACTGCATTCAAGTCATCCCCCACAACCATGTTGCACACAGGTGTATTATTTAGCAGGGCAGCCGTGTGCGCAAGTGTGGACGTGAGCATCGCGGGGGGAGCATATACGGACATGAGAGTGAGAGGGGAGCCAGCCAGCGACCCAGAAACTGTTACAGACGACCCTTGAGGATCAAGAATCACTTGGGAAAGTACGAAGGGCAGGGTGTGCCTCAGGAAGATGGCCACCCCGTGAGCCCCTGGATAAGCGGGAGTGCCATACTCTGTCGTAGTCGTAGCGAGCCAAGAAGGGGCAGCAGTTACCCAACAGGTGCGTTTCCTGAAGCATAAGTATATCGATGTGGAGACGCTGCGCACAACTTAGAACCGCTATGCGCTTGTGCAGATCTAGCAGACCATTGACGTGCCACGACAACAGGTGGAGAGACGCCCTTGGTGTAGTATTAGCAATCATGGTAGGTGTTACCTTGTCCAGGACGCGCAGTCTGATGGGGGTATTTAGTGGCGCGTGGGAGCCCACATTGATATGAGCATTTGCATGCTATAGGAGCAAATCCTGTCTTAAAAAAAATAGCCTGTGTCATTCCGTGGTAGCTGAAACAAAACCCAACAACAAAACTAACAACATAGGGAAAACAACCTTCCCAAACTTCCCCCCCCCCCCTCCCCCACCTTACACTTCAGGAATG
This sequence comes from Lissotriton vulgaris, assembly GCF_964263255.1. Classification (NCBI taxonomy): domain Eukaryota; kingdom Metazoa; phylum Chordata; class Amphibia; order Caudata; family Salamandridae; genus Lissotriton; species Lissotriton vulgaris. The sequence continues at coordinate 482,360,656 of NC_141696.1, forward strand.
GAAGCATCTGTCGACCCTCCAGGTAACTAATACCAAATTACAATTAGTGAACAACCAAAACTAAAAGGCTTGGGAATGGGGAAGCATGGAGAACCCCTCCTCTTGTGCGGATGCGTGTTTATGAGTCCATCTGGAAAAACAAGAAACATCTGAGTTAGAGTGCAGTCTCCGGCCACGGAGCCAGGCCCGGCGGGCAGAGACCAGTTCAAGCTGGGTCCTTTAGGAGCACTGGGTTGCGTGTTAGGTCCGTGTCCGGGAGATCAGTCGCAGGAGACCGGGGCGAGGAACCCCCGCCACCCAAGCGGCCAGAGGAGCCAGAACACCCCCCAGTCGAGGGTCCCTCAGCGAGCATGATCGACTGTTGTGAGTGGCCCAGCGGGAAATCTGGGCGCGCCCTTCTTTGCCCACGCGTCAGCAGGAACGGCTGAGGTGCACCTGGACTGAGGTGGCCAGGACCACCCTCTGCTCCTCCCGATCCCGGGGTTTGGACTTCAGCCCCCAAAGGGCACTCCTCATTGCCCAGGTCCAGGCCTCCATCGAGCTGTCGAAGAACAATGTCTTGTTTGCGAACAACACACGCAGGCGAGCCGGGAAGAGGAGCCGATACTGAATGTTAAGCGCCTGCAACTTTTGCTTGACCTTCCCAAAAGAGTGGCGCTGGCGCTGGCTCTGGATATCACGGGTGTAGTCTGGGAAGATAATGATGGGGCAGTTTTCATGATAGAGCCACTGCTGCTTGCGGGCTTCAGACAGGCTAGCATCGCAATCTTTGAAATTAAGGGCCCGCAGTATGATAGGGTGAGGAGGTGCACCCGGCGCCGGCCAAGGATCGGTGGGCTCGCTCAATCGTGAACCAAGGAGAAAGAAAGCCCTCAGGGACCCATGACTTCAACCACTTTTCCAGGAAGTCCACCATCCGGCCCTGCTCCACCCCCTCCAGAAATCCCACCAGGCTGAGATTGTTGCGGCTGGACCTATTTTCTGCGTCCTCCGCCCGACGATGCAATTTATGAGTGTGCGACTGGAGGCGGGCCACCTGCCACTTGAGCTGTTGGACATCGTCTTCCACAGTGGGTTTCTGTCTCTTTAATCCGGGCAGTTGCATTGCGGAGGTCCCGCTGGGTGAGCGTCATGTCCACTCGCACTTCTGCGATCTTACCCTACACCGAGGTCTGGGATGCGTGGAGGGCCTGTAGGATGGTGGTCAAATCGTCCGAAGGAGGAGCCTCCTGCTCGGCCACACCCCCGGTTGCCCCCACATCGGAGGTGGTGAATCGGTCCATTTTTGTCTGGGTGGCAGGGGTCCTCGCCAAACTCTCAGTTCTGCCCATGGCGGACCCTGGGGAGTCACTGAATCCCAAAGTCTCCACGACTGGGCCCCACAGTGGGAGGCCGACAGAGCGACTCAGGTTGACCAAGGTCTGGCAAAGGCAAGCAGCCGGCGCGGAGACCAGGGGCGAACCAAGTTACCTCCCAAAATGTACAGCCAGCGGAGAAGAAGAAAACAGAAGAAGGGTCTTACTCCAGAGGCGTACACGGGACCCCTCCACAAGATCCACATAGCAATCCACCGGGGCGGCAGCCCAGCCAAGACGTGGACTGCCGGGGGCAGCAGCGGGTCCAGGGCCGGAGGATCGACACAAACGTCCCCGGGGCCGCAGCAGTGACCAATGACCATGGACAGGCCTAAGGAGAGGACCGCTCAAATCCAGCCCCACAAAACCACTACTGCAACCCCCTAGGGACTCCAGTCCTCCAGGTCCGGCACAGGTACGCCCCACGTAGGGTCACCGCCACCCAAAACAGCGGCTGAAGCACTCCCGAACACACCGCGGGCCAGAGTTGGGAATCCCAGCAAGCATGCCTCCACAACCACCTCGCCAACCGGCCCCCATGCCGCTTCCCGACCACGGTAGCCGAGCACCCCCAACCCCACTCACCAGGCTGGCGGGGGGGGGGGGGAAGAGGAAGGATAATCCCCAGTGCACCGCCTCCCGATATGACAGCTGATCTCCCTCGCAGACACCTCTCCTGCACCCCCGCCAAGCAGCACTCCTCATCTCCACTTGGCAGTAGAACGGGGGGCAGACAGAAGCTCACTCAAACCACCGTATCAGCAGGGCTCAACGCCATGGGCGCAGGCTGCACCGCCTGGGCCGACCGTTCCAACATATCAAGCGGGCCGCCACTGCAGGGTCCCAAGACACCCGCACGAGGTGGGGGGGTCGATAAACCAGGGCGTCTTAGTCCACAGCAGGCTGGGCCCAAGGAAGGCCACCACACCACCCAAAGACACCCCACGGCGGGGAGGTCTCACCTCTCTTCCCGTCGCATACAGACAGCAACCCAGCTCCGGGGCAGACACCAGGTCGTTGCAGCACTCAACGGACGTCTGCCGGATGACAGCCACCAATCGGCCATGAACAACAAGACGAGATATGGGGCCGGGGGGGTCGCAGCACCACAGCCGGGCTCAGGATTACTTTGGCTACAGGTTAATGATATTTAGGCCTTTCGATGGTGGCGAATGAAGAGCGGATGACGGAGGGGTCAGGAGCACTTCTAAAGTGCGACCGACATTTTGACGCTCTTGGCCACGCCCCCGTATCATGTTTTTAAATTTGTAGCACCTCATGCACGTTTGTAAAATAAGGCCCCTCCCCGAAGGGCATAACATGCTTTCTTATATCAGCCTTTGGGCTGAACATGTACAGGAAAGCAAACTAGGGAGCCTTTAAACTGTTTCATACATCAGTTATGGTTGAAGCCTGAGTTGAGCTATTGATAATGAAGGATGAGGTCTGTTCATTCTTTTTTAGAACAGTTGTGGCTTGAAGATTTGGGTCATCAGAAACTATGTGAGTTGTCTAGATTTCAGGACTTACATTGGGTTTGCTGCTACAATAACAATCTCTCTACACGCGATTCTACAAATTCCCAAAAATATTTTCCGGTGACTGTTTTCCAGACATGCAACTTTAGCTTTACAGGGGGCTGGATTCTTCATGCACAGAAGAACCTCCTCTAATAGATGCTCCACTAATGGAATGCCGCTGTTGACTTACAGAGTTTATCTTTAGTTATTTCAAACAAAGTAGACAGTCTAAGGATGACTTTAGAGGCTGCCCACTCCATCTAGCGGTGTTTTATTTCTGTGATTGTTAGGTGGGGAGTCTCCTGGAATAGGATGCTTGGTATAATTACCTTGCACCACATATTTGTGCCACTCATTGCCTGCAGTGGGTCTATAGCTATAATTGGGTGCTTACTTTCAACACCAGAGATGCAGTCATTAGCTCCAACTACCTCTTCCTTCACCTCTTTACCTTCGTGCGGCAGCATCGGAGGGGCCATAACAGTAAACTTGCAATGGCCTGGCTCTGGTCACTGTTTTGGCAGTGGCTGTCCACCATAAAAAGTCATGCATTATGCTTCATGCAATCTAAAACAGCTTCCAAAACTATCAGCATCATAGGCAAGGTCCTGTGCCAGACAAAGTCCTTGAAAGGCAACAGTTATAGGCAAGGTGGTGTGGTAGGTGAGGCTCACCAGAGTCATTACCGACTAGGTTATCCTGAAAACATGCCCTTGTTTTGGCACTGTAAGAGGGATGGAGTTTTTGCAAACCAGATGTCCCAAGGCAGTCACAGAGAATTTCAAAATTGATGCATCCAAGACCGCGACACCTTTGCCTTTTTCACTTCAGAGCACTATTTCTACATGTTTCAATTTCCTGGCATGATAGAAAAAGTAAGGTCACTACAAACAGGTTTTCTCCAGATGACCTGGCCTCTTTCATAAAGTTCAAAGATTTTTGGTGAGAAAATCTAGCATATGTTACAATTTTGAAGGAAATGCATAGGCTGCACAAGGACAATGCACCCTGTGTGTGTCCCTCAACATTGTGACATTCAAGTGTGTACAGTGTGGCCCATCAGAGAACAATTTCTGATGGTTGGTAGGGTTTGAATAAAAAGAAAATCTTGCTTTGGTAGAAGAATCCTGCCACTGTGCAATGGAAATGAGTCACAAGTAGAACAACATACCTCTCTTGGTCTAGACCTCGGAGATCTCATGAAGGAAGAAATTATTGTGTATATATCAAAAGAGAGAGTAAGGGAGATTGCACAGGCTATGTGTAGTGGGAACTCCTGGTCCCCTAAGGTAGAGTTAAACAACAATGGAGGAGTACCCCCTATAGGCAAAAAATACAAAGAAGGAATTTCTTCTGTATCTGGAGCTTAAGGCTCTGGTTAGCAAAAATTGCCCCAACCCTTTACAGGACAGTAGTAGTCCTTAGAGAAGACCCCTCGCTCACCAACCTGGTTGGTGACATGCTTCATCATTGGGGTCCCACCCCATAGGCTGAATGCCCATAGGGTGTGCTGCGACACCTGGTTACAGTGGAGCGGGTTTCTTGATTTGTTATATGTGCAAAAGATAATTGTGATACGTGTGTTAAAAAGGGGCCAAGACTACTCACACCAAGACTTTATTCTTGAGTGCTTGATCCCTATTAAAAAGTATTTGTGGCACCAGTGCCTATTTAGGAAGGCTTTGGTGTCTCGAGAAGTGTGATAATTCTAAAAATAGCGAAGTGTGCTATGTGAATTAGTTAAAAGTAGGTCTACATGTTTCAACCATCTGTAAAAAATTATTTGGTTTTCGTCAGGACCGTGTGTCTTGAACGGGGTGGTCCGCACACGCTAAGGCGCGTCCAGCCCTCGTTCAAATACAGACCACAAATTATGGTCTGGTGTAAAAATGTGTTTTATCCTGGATCAGGAGAAAAACCTGTAAAAGAAAAAACATATAGGATTGGGTTTACGTACTGGGGAGGACAAAACAAGGGTACACACTTAACAAATAATGTGCTAGGTGGGTTCACCAAAACTCGGGTGGTAATAGAACACCTAATATATCAGGTCGTACCCGTGGTCTGTCTATGGTACAAGACAGCAGTGCTCAGGCGGTAGTTACCGGAGCGTAGATGTGCTAAAAGAGAGAATCCAGCATCTAGTTTGTATACTAGTTGTTGGGACACGTGAAAAGGGAGGGGGAGGTGTGGGAGAGCAATCGCCACTACTAGTGCGGCGTCACAACACGCCCAGGCACTACTGGAAGTGAACGGCAACTATAGTCTTGTGCCGCAGAAAAGCAGGTCGTTTTTGTGGAAAAAATATAGTACACAGAGTTGTTGTATTGCTTACACTTGAAGCGGTAATTAGCACTTCATGGGCATCGAGTTGTCCAAGACGGCAAGTATCCGTCACCTGTAAATTGCGAAAAATGAAAGGCGCGCATCCAATTAAAATGTCGCCTCTCTTAGATGCATGTAGGTCTAAGACGTATAATATGCGTCTTACGTCTAATCACAGGGCACTTACTTGCGGCTTCTGCTCGTCTGGCTTACAAAACTACTTGGTTCTTACTCGTGAATGCCCCGTGGAGTGTTCCGATGTGGTAGCAACGCCGAGAAGTAAACTCTTCGCTACTTCCTGACTAGGCGTGGCTCCAATCAGAAGCTCCCGGCGGACCAATCAGGGCGAAGCTCAGGGGAGGGACCCGCTGACGCTTCGTCTGACGCTGCGGTCACGTGGGTTTTGTGTTTGCGGTTGTCGGGACAACTGCTGAGCAGACGAAGCTCACGGAGGAGCCGCGTCACAGAGGAAAAAACAGGGCTCGGAGAATAGCCGAGTCTGATTAATTCTTCAGTGAAACATTAGGGAAAAACTAGGGAGCCGGAAGGAGAGATTTTTTGCTACAGTTTGCAAAAATGGGCAAATCAAATGGTGGGCATAAATTTTAAAACAAGTGTCTCGATGTTATGACCCTTATTCAGTTCAAAGTCTCAGTGCAGGGTACATTAAGCGACCACGATATATATATAAAAATAGCAATAAACCCATCTCAAAGGGTCAATTACCCCATTACTGAGTTCCATGTAATATTGTCGTTGAGACCAGTCTTGTGTGTTGCAAGTCTGTAAACCCACCTTTGTTCTTTTTCAAAAAGGCGTTGGTTCACATTTGTTCCTGATTTTATTTGCTCAATTATAGTCCATTGTATTTCATCAGGGTTATGCCCTACCGACAGATAGTGTTCGGTAAGTCTGGTATTGGCCTTTCTGCACCTAATGGTGCTCCTGTGCTCGCCAATACGTGTTTTAATTTTTCTGCTGGTCATTCCCACGTAGCGTAGGTCGCAGGGGCATGTTAACAAGTACACAACATTTTCACTATTGCAGTTAGTATGCCCTAAGGAAGAAATTATTGCCCCTGAAAATGAGTGGGGAACATTCTCTAATGGTTCCCATGGGGCTGTTAGAAAAGAAATAGGCGTAGTTGTTCATAAAGAATGGTAGTAAATAGTCGTCTTGTGAGCAGAGTTTTGAAGAATTCCACTTTCACTCAACATTCAGTTGAAAATATGAGTCATGATAGGCTCGGGGGGAATGGAGCTCAGATTCTCTTCACCTCAGCGACTCTAGTTTGGGACATAGTTAAGTGGATGGGCTACATACTGTTTAATGTTAAAAGAGCATTTACGATCACAGTTGTCATTTACTAATGGGGATTACTAGCATAATGACCTGGTACAATCATAACATAAATCCATGCTTTAGAATCTCCATAACATAAGGTTGGCCCCTTTTTCAGTTCAACAATGTTGCATTATAGTATGCAGTATTAGACTATGATGAGCTGCCTCACTTCCCAAACCCTTCTTTTCAGGGCTCATTTATGTCCTGATTTCCTATCCAGGTAGGAACCAAGTCCCTATTCTCTTTCTAGCCACCTTTATAGAAGACCCTTCCCTCTACCACCTAAGACTTCTATTCCTGTGCATCGATTCACTTTTCCTTCAGTTTCATCTCCATTACTTAGCTGGTATTCTTCACAAACTGCTGATGAGATGCTAATGCATGATACTGTGGGGATATTAGAACAAAATTAATTGTGGAAAAAAGCAGAAGTATCAAATCTACATAATGTGGATTAACCACACACACAAGGAGTACTCATAAAAACTCAGAAATAATGCAATTCTAGTTTCTTGGAATCTACACTGCTACAAAAAAACTGCTATCCATTTCAACTGTGGTTGTCTGTTTTTCTACAACTGCAACACACACTTATGTTTTAAAGTTGAAAGAAGTCTTCAGAAACAGTAGTACCTGAGATTGCAATGGCTAAATTATGAGATTATATATTAAGACATAGCTAACACATGGTCCTCATCTGATTTCCTCTGTATCGAATGTAGAAGCACCCAGACTGCATTAGCCACACAAATTCATTAACATTGCGCTAAACCATGGCAGTGAAATAAAGAAAACCTTAATTTTGCCCACCATTAGTTTAAAATCATGAAAAACATTAGCAGACTTACTGTGCTTTTCTGTGAATGAGGTTATAGACCGCATCCCACCATGAACTATGTCTTTCAGTGCACAGCGGTTTGCAGATGGCCATGGGTAAACATCGTGGCTGGTGTGCACTGTAGTGAACATTAAAGTGATCTTGCAATTGCAAATGGCTAGTAAATATCACACCAAGAAGAAATACCTGTATTCGGAAAAGAATAGAAAGCAATTCATAATTGGGTAAAACAGCTGGTTAAGAGGAATTTAAAAAGTATGTAAACGTGCAAACCTCGAGATCTAAGAGGCATATGGACTCCGGAGCATTTGTATCAAGTTTGGAGGTTTCCTGAGGCAAGCGAGGAAACAGCTGTTTCAACCATTTGCGAACTGTTGGAAGTGAGGCGAGATCATGCCATTGTAAACCCAGCCAAATCAAATGGTGGAGATCACCATTATGCAAACGGATTGAACCTAAAGGAAAGAATATATACAAAACCAAGTCAGAGGAAAACCCACTTTCAGACTCTGCCAATTGTCAACAAAATACACTTTATTCCTGGAGTGAGGCTGTGATTTCAGCAGTTCCAATACAACTTGTCTTTCAACAGAATCACATGCCCATTTATTTATCAACACCTTTGATGTGCATCCTTTATCAGAATCTTCAGAGTAAATGAAGTCCTTCTGTTCAAGGAAGATGGATGTTTAGAAGTCTACATGGCTGTACATGGTTCAGGAGCGCACAATCGCCAGTGGTGACAGCATGCCACAGCAGAAAGCAAGGAGAGGGAGTGGCTCCTGCTAGCCTGAAATGGGTAGGGGTTTGAGGAAATAGCAAGAAATTAAGCAGTAAGCCAAATCAACCTTGTGTTTTAAATATTACAATATATTGCCTATGGTTGATAGCACAAATAATGGGATGGAGTAATATATGCTATGATTGACGGTCATGGGAGTATGCAAGCTTTAAGACCTAACCCGGAGGCTAAACATTGCTTATTCTCCCTGTTCTTCTTTGAGGGGATTCTGCGTCCAAACTAGAATTTTATTAGAACATTGCAGGTAAAGGGGAAAATCTGGGAAATCAATCCTGCACTAATACTAGATTGCTTTCAGAAAGACTGTTCGATTTAGAACACTCTAAAAAAACGGGTTTATCTGCTAGGTTCCAGAAAGGTGCTCTTAATCATTGTGTCTCCATTTTTTGATAGATTTCCTTTATGCTGTACCAAGAAATCATTGAAAGCTCCATATTCATAATGTGTGGTGTGACTGCCTGACAACCATTCAATGAAGGAATGTGATTTTGTCAAAGCTGGTCATTGAGAACATTGAGAAACACTGGAAAAATATCAGGCTGAGTGATTACAAATCAGAAATAAAAGGCTAGGGAGGTGTAGCCATCGCCTTAGAGGTGGTGGTGTCTGCTCATTACTCTGTTAAGAGTATGAATGACTAGCAACATCATTGAGACTTTCATCCATAACTCAACACCCATGCATTTAATACAATTACCATCTAAGGAAGTTCCAAGGGAAGAAGGCTCCTTTATGCTATTGAATCGATAAAAAGTATATTGCCCTCAGGAATCACAATGTCAGAGTATACTGAACGCAAAACACATTAACATAAAAGGGACGCTTACCACATGTTGGACACCCAAAAGTCGCACCCAGATAGAATGCCGCTGAATACACAAGTAGAGCCTGCATGCCACATACAGACAATATATTCATGCCAGCAATCATCGCAATCCAGGAACCACCACTTTAAATACTTAGAGGTGCCACGCTAAATTTGACCCCATCCCAGTTTATCTTAGTTGTCCCTGATTTTGCCCCCCACCTCCAATATTAACACTTTTGAAAAGCGGAGCACACACAACGTGCCAGTAGGTAATCTCCCCCTCAGTGACCAACAACGCATCAGGAATCGAAATTCGTTAACTGTTGAGTCACTTCACCGCACACGGTTACTGAGTCACCAAGATTGTAACTATATTCTGTATTACATATATTTATTAACTGTCACTTGGAGGTGTAATGCCCTGTACCGTGTAAAGTGTATCTGTTGGTTCAATATTGAGACGATGATAAAAACAATAAAAACAGATTAGAACAAATAACATAAAAGGGACGCTTACATAAAAAAAATCTTATGTTGTAGGCATCCACGTTAAAAGACGCAAAGATGCAAATGATTCCACAATACAAAGTAAAACATTGCCAAGTAGATAGTGATGTCAAACAAATATTAATCATTGTGAGTGCCCAGGATATCATTATCATTGCAACAACTGCAGTGATATGTCACACCTCAAAAGAAAGGCGGCAAATGTGGTAAACACTAAACTCATGCAAGAAACTGTCCTCTCAAAGATGAGTATCTTGCTTAATCAGCCAAACATCCAAAAGGAGCTGAAAAAAAAACAAGGTCTATGATGAAAACATAAAACTTGTGAACAAAAACACTAAAGATTCACAAGCATAACCAAGTTGCAGTTCACAATCGTGAAGCAGTTTCTACACCTACTTCGCCAATTATCATGTCACCCGTCAACCTTGAGAAAACTAGGGCTATATCAATCTTGTTTTTTGCGCTGCGCGGAAGGGGTGTATGCTTTTGTTTTCATGTGCTCAGCACATCCATTAACCCGAAAATTCTCTGAGTTAGTGCGCCAGTTACGGATATTTATTTATTTATTGTTGCAATTTGTTAAGCGCAACAAATACACTAAGGCGCCTCGGCGCTGTTCAGATCAGGTGCGTGGACTCAGGAATTACTGGTTAAAGAGCCAAGTTTTTTATTGTCTCCGGAAGATCATGAGGGAAGGGCATGATTTTATGTGGAGGGGGAGAGTGTTCCATAGCCTAGCTGCAGCTACCGTGAATCGTCTATCCCCCCAATTCACTTTTTTAGTGCGGGGAATTGGTAGCAGGTTAGCAGAGGAGGAGCGCAACGCTCTTTTGGGTGTATCGACAGAGAAGGCTTGCTTTAAAAACTCTGGGCCTGTGCCGTTCCTGGCCTTATAGATAGCAGAGCTCGAAAACAAGAGGCAGGGTTTGCCCCTGTTCCCAAGCTCCGCTGTCAGAAAACCACTAACACAGATATCTTCAAGTCCCACGTAGACGGCACACATGCAGTGCTGCAAAACATTGTTTACGATTCAATGAGCTTACAACCCGCCCAAAGCCTACTTTTAGTTATTTTCGTCGCCGCAATCTTTAGATTGCTTTGTTCCCGAAGTTTCCCCTTCTTTTCTTGTGGTAGCTCCTCCCTGGCACAATGGTCAAGACCATGCGTTCCTTTTTAGTATTTTGCAACACTTTTTTTTATTTTTTTATAAGCGATTCAGTATTATTCCTGGACATGCAATGTGCTTTCCTACTTTCAACACAGACATAACTCTCTTATTTAAGTTGCTTGCACCCTAACTTCCCTCTCAATCTCCATTAACGCTTTAGTTACTCACACCTACAAGTGTACAGTACTCCACTGTACGCCACTAACTTTTAGCCATGCTGTACAGCAGCCACATTGCTGTACAACTTGGCTAAAGAACAATAGCAAAGCCAATAGCTTACATAAGCGAGATCTATTGGCTTCGCCAAGGCTCAACTGAGTTAACAAATACGCAGAAGACACGTAAAAGAAATGCAAAGATCCTTTCTGCGCCAGCTCAGTGTGGGAAACAGCATCATAGTAATGCTCAAGAGGTGATGAAACAAACAAGCAACTAAGGAAAGTTAACTGTTGTAAGAGAAACCACAATACATCGTATAATTTGACTGGCTGCTGAAAAAACGGATATTCACTGGTTTAATGACACATCGGCAATTGATTACAAATATATATATATATATATATATATATATATATATATATATATATATATATATATATATCCTATTCCTTTTGAATAGGCATGGGTTTTACATGCCTACTAAAGGGACCTTTGAGGGTTAGAATGAAAAGAAACAGAATTAGCCACAGAAAGCTACATCAGATTTTTGGCGATGACCAACGGGCTCTGCCTGGTATTGAACTTTATTACATAACTGCATCAAATGCCTACCCGAAAAGGACAATAAATCTCACTTTGTAATAAATATAGTAGTTCCAAACTGAATTTTATAATAAAAATAAAGTTGCCCCCAATCGGCCATAGATAACATTTTTTGAATAATACTGGCATCTAGACTTAATTCTGATATCAGGAGTTATTTATTTACCATTTAATCTAAATTCTTTATTCAGTATAACATTCATATTTGCCAATGACAACTTAAAGTACTAAAATCAAAGAAGTCAAACATCTGTACAATCTTAGGTACACAACACATGTTGGCACCAAGTGCACTGAAACTCCTACCACATACTGTGCTCTAAAACGGTATCTGTTAGAAAAGTTTAAGGTCTGAATTGGACGCAAAAGATGAAAAAGAGAACATCCTTTAAATTATTTTGGAGGATCAAATAAATAATTATTGAAGACCTCTTAGTTTCGAGCCCTAAACCCTCAGATGACACACTCCAAACAAATCAGAATATTAACTATATATTTTCCCATGGGAACTCTACAATCCATCGTAGAGTGTGGGGAAATATATTTACTAACTTAGCTGCCATCAGGCATGGAATTATCTCTGTAGTGGTATTACAGGAAGTTCTGAAACAAACACAAAATGAGAGAAAAGCAGCACTATTGCCAATATGCATTCGCTTGCAACCGTGCCACTTAAGCATAGGGAGCAAGAGTTGCTCAATATTATTTCAGAAATATGTACGTCCATAGGTTGAGATACTCGATACCACCTATCCAAACCACAACTCAAGCCAAGAATGAAGTAGATGGAACACCAAGAGACAAGGCACCATACCTTATGAAGAAACAAAAGGGCCCATAATTAGTCCTGGATCGCCCTCTCAGCGAAAGTCCGTAGTGGGTTATAAGTTGGGAGACAATTTAACTCAAACAGCCCGAGGGGGGGATCACTATTTTGATGCCTGTGCTCCACAGGACTCTGGGGCTAGCAGACACGTGGGGCCATTCTGAAGAAAAGAAGGAAGGGTCTAACAGAATGGCAAAGAAAGAACATGCCTGCCTGTTAAAAAAGTAAGGAAGGGCAATCCCAGCAATGGAACACCGAGTCTAGTGGAAAAAACAGGAAGAGAAAGGTTCAGAAACATAGGGTCACTTGAAGGTGGCAGAATTGATAACTAAAAAGTAACCATATGAGAACTTGAGGATTTAAGAGAAAAAGGCACATGAGCTGGCTTAAAGAAAATAAAATAAAAAAAAGGCCTTGCAGTGCATTAAAAAAAATGGGTAGGAAAAGTACTGAATTTTATATGTGATTCTTCTTTTAAACCACAGGTTCAAGTCAAATATCTATTTAAGGCAGAAGCCAAGAACAATATGAAAGTTATCCTGAAAGAATTATAATATGATGCATGGGATTCTGTAAAATATCTGTTTCTATATAAATCAGCGATTTTACGCACCCGGTCGCCTATTATATCTTTTTGCAACAAATATCTAATTGTTTTTTTGATGTGTTTAATTTTACACTAGAGATTTTTATTCTTCATGTTTGTAAACATGCTCTCTCTTTCTTATGTGAGAGCTAAACACCAAGGATTTAAGTGGTTTGTGGGAGAGGTGATGGTGTGACAACGTATTATAAGGAATTAAGTACCATATGCAGTACATCAGGACATTGCAAGTCGCCTCAGAGTTCCATAACCTTTTAAAGGAGATCAGCCTTCGGCCTTGGTCCTCTATGTGGTCATGGAGACCCTCGTTGATGTGCAATATCTTTGTAAAGTACTGCAGGGTGTACTTTATCCCACATATCAAGAGTGATAGTACCCTATAGCTTGATCATGAATACCCATCTCTTACCAGTGATTATGCCAGATAATTCAAATCTTCTAGTATTGTACTAGAGAAATTTGAACTCTCTCACTAGCATGCAGTGTCGAATGCCTATGAAATTGTGCTAATGACAAATTTAGAATGGAAAAAAAAGCTAAATATTTTGACACTGCAAACTTTTTTTCAGTCAAATAGAGCGCCTGAATCACAATATTGGACAACCTTTTCATTTGGAGGTACCCAATATATGAAATTACTAGAGGGGTATAAAAACCCTCATGGTCTTCAGGATGATCAAAACTGTTTGCCATACATTGACAATAAATATTTCACTGAGAAGGACTTGAATAAACTCTTAGAAAGGGCAGACATTAAAATATTTATTCTAGAAGGAAAAGGATATAAAACGTATTTTAGAAAATGAAAAAATTCCTTCCTTCGGATCACCTTTTTAGGATAAGAATTATGAAGTAAGTGCAATGCATTGGCTGTTTCTACAAAAATGTACCATCCTTCATCCATCAATACAGAACGAAAATACAACTCATTATGGGTTTTTTGAATTTTGGATGGGTACCTGCCACACTAGGCAGAGGGGGGAAATTGGTTGCTTTGTTTGGCCATGCACAACTTTTTCAAAGACTTTGACTGAAGTCCATACAATTGAGGTTGGGGAAGCTAAACACAGAATTCTTACAAACAAGATATCTGCCGAAAAGGGAAAATAAATAAAATCTAATCATCAGGGTCGTTCCTAGCACATGAGGCTATATGTTGTATTATACAATAAGCAACAAAATTCTATAAATCTTATTTATATTCAACTGCAGAGGAGCAAACCACTCCCTCTGAGAAAATTCTCATGGTGGCACATACCACAATCTTGAAGAAGATACTACTCAGGCACGGTAGAAAAGTTAGTGATTTCCCATTGTCTACATTACAGGCAACTAAGTGAGCTTTTCCTAGTGTTCATCACTATGCTTAGTGCAAGGGGTCTTGAGCAGACATGAACAAACTCAGCTTGACTCATTTCCTACATGCAAGAATCAATTTTTACAATAGCAATAGTCAACTCTTCAGTTACCACCCATACACATTTATACATTGTGTCCAATACTGACAGCTCTGCCCAGCATGTGTGTAAAAATACAGGAACTCTTTGCTGCTGTAGCTGCAGTTTAGGGAGTCTTCTACAATGCAGAATTCCAGGTAACAGAGGCTCACACTAAAATGTTAGGAGACTCAAAATTCAAGCCATTCTGTTAGCCCTTGAGAAAGCTGACCCATTGGTTGCCACACTTTCTGATTCCGCTTTTAGTGTGGGATACAATGTAGACTTGCCCCTGTGGTGTTGCACAGATTCAGATATGTAGATAAAAGCTACACAGCTTCGGGGAAAGGTAGCCATCCGAAAGAACCAGGTACTACCGGTCTAGCTACAGCACAATGGGCAAAATAGCAAAGGAAATCATTAAAAAAGGGAACTGTGAAGCTAACTGTGCAGCTAATTCAGACTCAGAGACAGAGTTTCAATCTTACAGGTCTGCACTGGCGTCCTTTCAGCTAAGGTTCATTCCATGATAACAATACAGACAACATTCAGAGGGGAGACACCCCAGGAGGAATTTCCTGCTAAACATTCAAAGTCTTATCTAAGATGATGTTCCAATAGTTTTCATTCCAGGGATAGATGATAGGCGTGTACTCAATCATAATTCATACTAAACGTCAAAAGGTATGAGAGAAAAGCATGTGCCCCGGTCGACATTGGTGCTACATTATCAATTGTACAGCAACAGATATTAATTACCATTTATGCCTAAGGCAGTTGAAAATTTGTACAACTTGTGAAATAGGGGCCTGATGTAGTTTGGTGGATGTGTTATTCGGTCACAAACATGAAATATCCTGCCTGCTTAGTACAAGTGCTATAGGATATAGCGGCAAGGATAGGATATCAGTAACGTTTGTGCAGAGTAACTTACTCGCCAAACTCTAAATTGGGTTCAAAGCACTCTACAGATGGGACTCCCAGCCCCATGCCTTTTGAGGAATCAGAGATACCTTTTGGTATTACCTACCTCGACATTGGGCATTTGCATCCTCTAAAATTGTAAAAATACATACAGGTTCCAGTCGAATAATGTTTTCGTTTTCTGTGGGTGTGGCCACTAAAGACTGCTACTGGTTAAGAGCTCATAATAGACTTGAGGGCTGTTAGGCAATGGCAGCAGTGCAGCTTTTTTTATCAGAAAATGGCCAGGAGTTTGCCACAAAATCATTTGCTGAGCACGTGTGCTGAGGGTCTGAGATTCTTGTATGCTTCTCATCTGCAAGTGAGTGTAATCATCAAACAAGCCAATGGTACAAACAAGCATTGACTGGTTTGTTACTGGTCACAGGACTGTTGTGCTTCCACAACCCAGATTAGCCCCACAGAGCACTCCATAACTTGGCAAGGGGTGTACAAACGTGCACCCCATTTCAAATTTTGTTTAGTGCTTCTGTGTTTGAGCCAGATCTCCTGCTCCCTGGAGAACTGAAATAACAGCCCGACTTGCATGTTGATCTTTTGCAGACACTAGAAGAAATGACAGTTAAAGTTTCAATCACAAAGGCTTCTGCAGACTACACCTCCAAAATGAAAGTCGCTGGAAAGTGGCCCCAGAAACGAAGATAATTGGTCTAAGATCATATGGCAAAGACAACTCCATTTGGATCCTCAAACTAACCATCTGTTCCAGTTCTTAGAGTAGACAGAACTTTCAAACAGTTATCCTCCCTCAATCGCCAGTGTCTAGAAAAATCAAAAGGTATTGACTGATCACATCAAGAAAGATCAAGACAACGGTCCTGTCAATACACCCCCCCCCATCCAATGCCAAGTGTAGTGGTGGGTTGGACTGACCATCTGTTGGTTAAAGTGTCATGCCCCTTAGATAACCCACAACTTAAACCTGTGGATAAACAGATCCTAAAGCGAAATTGGCGTAAACTCAAGCTGGAGGAGTTTGTCAAGATATTGGAGGCACAGCCCCTAGGCAAACCGCAGAATGTGGAACTGGGATATGAACAGTTTTGCAACTGGGTCCTTACTGCCCTCGATTCTCTTATACCTCTGCGCTGGTCAAAATGTCACGCCAAAAACCGCAGCCCTTGGTATAATGAGACCCTTGCCGAGCTCAAGAGAACCTGCCGGCAAGCTGAGAGGGCCTGGAGGAAATCCTTTGATTCCACGTTAAAATCGCTGTACTTTGCCCAGCTTAAGATCTACCACAGAGCTATCTGTCAAACCCGGGCTGCTTATTATGCAGCTGAGTTTTCCAACAGCCCTAATCCTTCCAAATTAATCTTCAAGGTACTCAAAGACCTGATGGGGAAACGGGCCACCTCGCTAGAAATCTGCACGGACTCTCACTGTGAAAGTTTGGCATTCTTTTTCGTGGAGAAGGTGCAGGCAATCTACCGAGGATTTATACCATCTGTTCCCGGGGATGCTCCTAGTGATGTGAAGGTTTCGGTTTCCGAAACTCTGCCCTCCTTGCCGGCCATGTCCAACGAGGTATTTGACACGCTGAGCCTCAAAATTAAATCTGGCTCTCCCTCAGACCCGCTGAAGCCGGAGTTCTTTACTCTTCTCCCGCCTCTCTGTCGTGAGCCCATCTTGGACTTGATCAATCTCTCCCTCAGTGAGGGCGTGGTTCCTTCCTCCTGGAAGCAAGCTGTGGTCAGCCCTATTTTGAAGAAATCCAACTTAGACCCCTTGCTCCCCGAGAATTACCGGCCCATCTCCCTCCTGCCTTGGACCGCCAAGGTCACTGAGGCACACGTGAACTCCATCTTGTCTGCCCACCTCTCTCGTAATAATATTCTTGACGAGAGTCAAAATGGGTTTCGCGCACAACACAGCACTGAAACTGCTTTGCTCTTTATGACCGAGCATTTGTGTTCAGTGCTGGATGCGGGGCAGACAGCGGCGCTCCTATTGTTAGACCTGAGCGCCGCGTTCGACACGGTGTCTCATGACATTTTGATGCGGCGCTTGGAGGAAGTGGGTATTGTGGGGAAGGCTCTTCAATGGTTCCGCTCTTTCCTTTCGGACCGGTCTATCAAAGTAGCCATTCCACCTGGCCAGTCCTCTTTCCACTCTCTGGGACTGGGAGTCCCTCAGGGCTCTGCCTTGAGCCCCACATTGTTCAACCTGTATGTGAAACCGCTGGCCGCTGTCGTCAGGCAATGTGGCCTTACCATGACATCGTATGCCGACGACACGCAGCTGGCGGTGACACTCAGTGGGGACCCTGAGGTGACTGTGCCCAGATTCCGCTTATAGCTGTGGCAAATTGGATGCGCAGCAACTGCTTACAGCTTAATGCTAAGAAAACCGAGGTCCTGATTTTAGGGAAGCAGGCGGAACAATGGGGAGACCAGTGGTGGCTTCCCGAATTGGGGGTGTACCCCATCCCAGCGGCCGAAGTTAAAAATCTGGGGGTTTGGCTGGATCCTAACCTCTCTTTTACCAGCCACACAAAGAAGACAGCAGCTACCTGCTTTGGTATTCTGCGAGGACTGAGACCTGTCCTCAAATTCTTCGACCCTCCCACTCGGCAACTGGTGGTTCAGGCCTCTATCCTTTCCCGGCTGGACTACGGGAGTGCCCTGCTGCTTGGAGTTAATCAGGCTGAGGCTACTAGGCTTCAGAGGGTGCAGAACGCTGCTGCACGGGCCATTGTTGGCCTTCCGAGACGATGTTCTGTCTACTGTCCTGACCTCCCTTCACTGGCTTCCGGTCAGACAGAGAATCAAATTTAAGGCTCTCTGTCTGACATTTAAGATTTTGAAGCTTTCCTCTCCTCCTGCCCTCGCGGGCCTTATCTCTACGTATGTCCCCACGCGGTCTCTCAGGTCTGAATCTCACCATCTGGCGATTAAGCCTAGGTTCAGACTGAGTAGGATGGGAGGACGCTCCTTTCGTGTTCTGGCGGTTGAACTATGGAATTCCCTTCCTGTACATATTCGTGCCCTAAATAGCCTGACTCTTTTCAGACGCGCCATTAAAACCCACCTGTTTGCCTCTGCTAATTGATTCCTTTCTTTTCAGCTCTGACCTGTTGTGTTGTGGTTCTTGATCAGGCGCCAGGACGCCCCTTCGCTGGGGCAGCTGTGCGCCGAATAAAAGTTATTAACATAACATAACATAACATTCCAATTAGTCTAGAATGCCCTCTCAGTACACTGAACTCACCCGAGAAGAGACACTCAAAGGTGAAATTGTCTCACTCGATCTTGAGACTGCCGTCTCCAGTTCTGCCTTCATTATATCCTGGTTTGATACCAGCGATCACAGGACCTGTGCCTCCACTTTCTGCACCACTGCAAGAAGCTGTATCAGAGTGGGAGGAATTTGATACAGAAATTCCAAGTGTCATCTTTCAGCCTGCTATTCCAGATAGCCATACATTGTACGATTCAGGTCGATGGATAGCTACAATATGAGCATTTAAGGATACATTCGCCCACGATAGTCCAATAGTTGGGTTGCAGCTGGCAGCTCATTGATTCGCTTGCGAATAGCTTTGCTGATTTATGTCGTAAAGATGGTGTATGGGCAACATCTCTGTCCCCCACCATCTTGTGTGTAACAACACTTGAAGTCACACTGATTCTCTGACAAGGCATGGACATTTTGTTAAGATGGGTATCGATTGTCTAATGGCATAATTGGTAATAAAATCCAGCACTAGCTTTTGAGACTTACTAAAATGGTTCAAATACCACACATACTTCTGCCAGTTCATGGGAAATCAAAGATGCCAAGTATCTCTTGGATGACCTCGATAGATATGCATGAGTCATCAAATTCGATCCTTCGGCCAACAGCAAGAACTTTTTGATGTATTTTTTGCATCCTTATGGGCACCGATACATCCATCGCTTCACTGGCCAGTATGCACTCTGCAATTTCACACATTGGGAAAACTGTTGGACATCTCATGCAGATAGCCAGAAGACTTCGAGAAAAATTGTGTAAACCGACTGTAGATCCGATTCATCTGTTTCTAATTATTAGCAGTATCTTGAACTACAAACAGTTTTGGTTACATTTATATCACATCTCAATAGGTTTGCCTTAGTTCTTTAAATTATTTTAGGACAAGGTTATAAGTACTGGGATGCTACCACTACTGCCTGCATGTCTTTACCCCGGTGAGTTAATTTTCCTCAATGAAACCATTTAGCAAACAACGTGCATGGGATTTGCCTCCCTTAAGGCTTTGCAGGCCACTTTAGCTCCTGAAGGTTATTAGACATTTTATGTTAATCAAAGAGGACTAGCCTATTTGTGAAGTTTTACATTACTCAGGACTGTATGACAAAGTGGAAAGCATTAGGTTTGTTCGTGAAGCCCTCACCCACCAACCTAGTTGGTGCCATTCTTCATCATAGGGCCCACCCAGTGACACCGAATGTGTCCCGGGTGTGCTACTACACCTGGTTACAGCGGAGCTGGTATGGTGCGGAGTGTGCAGTGTAAGTGACGTTAAAGTGAGATTTCAAAACGGCTATACAGTGGTCCCAGTACCCGAGGGGATAATTAAGCTTCAATATCTGGGCCTCTGTTAGCATTAAAAAGGCAAGTGGATGTGATAGGAGGGTGTATTAGGATCTCTTACATCAAGGTGTGGTCTACATGTTTCAGCCAGGCCTTTATAGTAAAACTGGCTTTCCTCAGTACCATTGAATAAGTGATGGTGCAATCTATACTTAAGTGAGTGTTTGATTATAAAAATGTGAAGCGCTCGCTAAGGTGCTATATATGTGGGAGGGGGATTCCCTCTCCAAGCATTAACTAGCGTTTTGCCGCAAATGCCCTAGGGAGAAATGCGGCAGAGGTGTTGACCGGCTCCGTGACGGAACAGGTTTCCTGCAGGTCTTGACCACCAGAGCCGGTCAACACCTCTGCCAGATTTCTCCCTGGGGCATTTGCCGCAAAACGCTAGAGGGAAGGGAATCCACCTCCCACATATATAGCACCTTATTAAGTGCTTAGGAGTGGTTCAGGGAACTTTTACCTCAGTGGTTAGGGCACACCCAGGAGTCATTTCCACCTACTACCTCATGTCAGCCATACAGGTGGCATCTCGAGACACCCACTTCAGAACACTCCGGTATCAAACTATGATCAGAAGGGGAATAACCTGCTTTCTGAGACCTAAGAGCTTAAAAGATTGAAACTGCACTCTCTCTCTCTCTCTCTCTCTCTTGTACCCAGAGCATAAAATGGACTCCAAGGGTCATAATGCTAACGTTCTGTTAAATCTACAAGAACACAACCAGCTACAACAGGCCTTTTCCTGCCACTAGCCAATTAAATAGTGGCAACAAGACCTGGACAGGACCCTACTGTTTGGCTCTAAGTGCCTCTTCTGGGGAACTTTAGAGGTGTACTCCTGGGGTAGATTGGGACTTAAAGGACTAAAAGTCAGAAGGTAAAATATTTCATCTTGACAAACCTGGCTAGAGTATTCGTCCTGCACTCCATCGCAGTCAGCATTCAATTGCACCTAGGTCTCAGTCTACTACAACCATTGTCTAGCATTGGTACTCTCTGCGTATTGGCACTATACATACTTAAAACAAGCAATTCATCTCTCTGGTTTTACATTTTGGTATAATTTTATTACAATTTACTCTTTGTTTCTAGTTTGTTTGGGATTTTAGTGTTTTAACTTTATTAAATTTTCGGTATTGCAGAAATACTTCACACATGCCCTAAATTAAGCCTATATGCTCTGTGCCTTAGCTACCAGCGGGTTCACCCCAAGTTAATTTAGTCTTTGAGGATTGTTCCTTGAGGTGAGTCGTCATCCACACCAAATATTAACTCCATGGCTGCTAAGGCTTTTCCCCCCCTGTGCTGACTTATTGACTTTCCCATTATTCATGACGAGCTGGGCTCGTCATCAGTGTATGAGGAGGCTACACCATGACGAGCCCAGCTCGTCATGAGTGTGGAAGGGGTTAATACATTCTTACATCCAACGTCCAGATTCTAGGTAATAACATGTCAACCTTACAACCTACAGTGTGGCTAAATAATGTCAACTGTGACTATCGACATCTAACCTTTATTCAGGTAAAACCATGCAAATGATACAGGATATGAATCAAATGCATTTTCTTCAACGTTCAGCTCCTGCCACGAAGAGGTGGGCCCCAAATTGTATTCTAATAAATTATTTGCTTCAACAGAAAAGTATACAAAAATGATTGATGCAATGCTTGAATTAATCTCAGCCACTAGAAATTTGGGGCCGCATTCCAGTCCATTGTTATTTTGCAAACCTTTGCCCCATAGGATTGGACCAGTCAAATGAAAATCAGTCTTGACCCTGCTCCAATAAGAATGTGAATTTGCATATGGCTGCCTCCAAACGGAGATGGCATGGTGTGCAAAATAACGATGGACTGGAATGCAACCCAAGTAATTGCCAGTGGTTAAAATTATTTGAAGCATTCCATCCATATCGTTTGTATACTTTAGTGTGTCACCCTAAATGGAACAGTAGGTACAGGACCCACGTCTGGGCATACACAGACGTGGGTCAACTACATGCTGTCTCGCTGGAACCAAGATATAACCGGCTGATGAGCCAGAATTAGGGCAAAACCAGACCTGGGATGCTTGTGTTTTAGTTCAGGGAGGACCAGGCAATTCGGGCGAGACTGTTCCCACTGGAGCAAGATAAGCGGATTTCCATATGACTGGGTCCAAACTAAGGTGGCATGGCGTGCAGAATAATGATGGAATGGAATATGGCCCAGGATAATTACCAGAGGCTGATATTAATTCAAGCATTCCACCCATTTTTCTGTATACTTCAGACTATTGCTTCAACAGAAAGCAGGGAATTCTTAAGATGCAGCTGCAGCACTTATTCGGAAACTGGATAGGGAATCATTGAAACACCACCATTCTTATAAACAATGCTTTTATAGACAATGTACTACACTTTATAAACATATATATTCTGTCTGTAGGTAACAGGGCTTTTTTTGCAGTTACCCCCCAACTTTTTGCCCCCTTTTTAGCTACTAGATGCTGATTTTCGACTCTGACAGTGCACTGAGTCCTGCTAACCAGACCTCAGTGCCAGTGCTTCTTTACTAAAACAAGGTAAAGTCTAATTGTGCTACCATTGGCTTTGAACTTTCACACCCCTGTAAGTACCTAGTAAATGGTACTCCAGGTACCTAGGGCATGGATACTAGAGAGGGTCCTTAAGGGCTGCAGCGTATCTTATGCTACCCTAAGGGACCCACACACATTCCACACACACTGCCATTGCAGCCTGCGTAACATGGTGCAAGCCAAGAGTGAAAACACGACATGCCACACTATAGAAGGCCCCTACACCCTACACCCTTACAACATGCCTTTGAGCCCTAAGGCAGGGTGCATTATATTTTATGTGAGGACATACCTGCATGAGCAAAAGGAATGTATGACAGAAATAATAATGACTTTACAAGGAATGCTTCTACAACGGCAGCGGAAGAATAACAGTACCATTACAACACCAGCTTATATGACGAAAACCTTAATTACGCCGCATAATTTACTATTGTAATCACAAACACAAATATCTTCGATAAGTGTCCTACCCATACTGTTTAAACGCCAATTCTAAGTCATCATTATATGCACTATTAGTAATCTGAAAATTTAAAGATATAAAAATATATTTCTGAAAGTTAAAGGTTCTAAAAATGTCAAATACAGCAAGCATCCTAAATAACCAGTTTATGCTGTAGTCCTACCTTTTTGTCTACCATTTCATTTCTGTGCTTCCTGATTGTAAGTGCCTATCATTATTTGTCCTATACGTCCGTTATTAATCTGGCCCACAAGCTCCTCTTACTGATTGTAAGCTACGCCCTCTGCCTCAAATCATGTGATGTGGGTTGGAAAATTTCCGATGTTGGACAGCAAACAAGTGGAAGCGTAGCTTATGATTCGCCTTCTATATACCTCTACAGGCTAGCCAACCCTCCGACTCTTCCAGCACGTCAATAGAGGTAAGTAGCTCACACTCTGCTGCACCTGTGGCTCTCTACAGCTACTTCACAGGCTCGTACTTGCATCTCTCACATTGGTTAGAGGAAATCCACTCTAAACATTACGGTCATCTTTCTCAATACATGGTGAAGTCAGGCGTTGTACACTAAAATACATTTTGTAGTAATGCCATTCGTTGTAATGGCAGTCTTGTTGTTAAAACAGGTGTAGTAATGCCTCTCTCGTACTTCCAGATTCGCTGTAAAGGCTTCACATACTTAAGCCTTTGTAATAAGGGGCGTTTCACGAGCAGAAGTACCCCAGTGATGTCTATTTTTATTACTAGATACTGTAAGCGATCAGTAAAGCCATTTTAAAAGCATGTGCTGGACACTGTAAAAACTATTTCCCCAGCTACAAGATGGCTTCACTGAAAATAGGGATGTTTGGTATCAAACATCTCATATTAATAAACCAACACTGATGCCAGTATCGGATTTACTAATGCATTCACGCGGGGGCACCTTAGAGGTGCACACTGAAACCTACCAGCCCTTGGTGTGTTGGCTCTGCTTTCTGCCAGCCTGCCACCAGAGACGAGTGTCTGATCCCCCAAGGGTAAGAGCCTTTGCTCTCAGGAGATCAGAAACAAAGCCTGCTCGTGGAGAGGGCGATAACCCCTCCCACAGGATAACTTGCTGATTAGCATTCCAAGGCAGAGGGGCTTCAAAGAAGATACTGGAGAAGTGTGGCTCACTGGTTAGAGCGGCAGACTCTGAAGCAGAGATCAGGCCCGGGACCAGGGTTCAAGTCCCGACGCGGCAGGGTCTTGGGCTCAATGTCTGCGGATTCGATATTTCTCGCCTCAGCGCCTACTCTAACCATGGGTCCCACGCTGCAACTCTGGGCAATAGCTTGCTTAATCTCCACAACGGCCCCTACAACACTGGAATGCCTGGCTTCACGTTGGGGGTGCCCAGGAGGGGCATCTCACAGGGAGAGCCAGGAAGGGTTCCACAGCGTTATACAGCGCCCATTGGGGCAGCTGTGCGCTAAACAAAATACACTACATTACATTACATTACATACTGCCTTTGAAATTAGTCTGGCTTCCCTCACAGGCGAGCAGGAAGACCCCCTTTGTGCAGTGCCCTTTGACACCTGGACAGGCGGGGAAATTAGCTAGTCATGTACAAGTGCCCACTCCAAGGTTAGTAAAACCTCTAAGGAGGCCTCATCGAATGTGGACACAACATTTCAGAGTTAGCCATCTTTGTGTTGGCAAACTTGGGGTTTCTGGGACAGGGTAATGGCCACTCTTCACAGGAAGGGTCATATAGGGAGGCCAAAGTGACCCCAGGGGTAAGGAGGCCATTGGCTATTACCCCACACTGCCCTCAATGCCTCTAAATTTTGTCTTTAGGAGACCCCCCAATATCAGATTTCCAGATTTTGTTGGACATAAAAGAAGGAGTGGAAGAAGAGTGCTGAACCAAGAACCAGGGAGTACTCATGAATGGCCCGGCTGTCCAGTTTGCCCCTCCTGCACAAAACAAAAATAAAGAAGTGAGTCTGCGAGCACTGCCACCCGACACCTCTCCGTTCCAGAGTCAGAGTCCATGAAATGTGACGGTATCAAATGGGTCCCTAGACCCACAAGAGCCAATTCACTCTTGGGTTTACCTAGACTGGACCTCCAGTCGCTGCCTGCAGCCTATTTCTGCAGGACCCCTCCAACCGCAAGAAACTCCTGCACCGGAATCGGACCTCAAAACATAGCACTGCACCAGAGCTCCACAGCCCAGGAAGAAGTGGACCAAAGGTGTCCCTGTATGCCTGAGTGTTAGAACTGGCTATTTCTGGTTGGCTAAGGCTGACGCCAAAGCTAGGCAGAAACCACCATTCTAGTCAGGGCAAGGGAGTCACACGCCAAGATAACCCCTGCTCACCCCCTTGGTAGCTTGGCACGAGCAGTAAGGCTAAACTCGGAGGCAATGTGTAAAGCATTTGCGCCAGCACACAACAGCAACAACATACTAGGCACACCACAAAAGGAACTCCACACAAGGTTATTATAAAATAACTTTTGTATTGTAAAAACACATCAGATAGAAGTCACACATGTACATTGTGCCAACTGGCACGGGCAATATTCACAAGGGATTATTTACAGGACAGGGCCACATGGGCCACTGTCAGAATGAACACTTTTAGAAACAGAATAAGTATAACACAAG
This sequence comes from Lissotriton vulgaris, assembly GCF_964263255.1. Classification (NCBI taxonomy): domain Eukaryota; kingdom Metazoa; phylum Chordata; class Amphibia; order Caudata; family Salamandridae; genus Lissotriton; species Lissotriton vulgaris. The sequence goes on from NC_141696.1 coordinate 482,386,200, forward strand.
ATAGCAGTTATAAATCACGTCCAGTAACTACTGGGAACAGGTACCAGGACCTCACTCGGACCACCTGTACTAAAAGAACAACCACCTAAGAATAAAATACATTTAGGGGTCTAGGAGAGAACACATTACCCATGATGCATAAATATACATTCAGAGGAGTAGTAAAGAGAAACACATGATGCCTAAAAACATTCAGAGGTGTACGGACAACCACCTAAGTATCACACAGCGTTTAGGGGTCTAGGAAAGAACACATTACCCATGATGCATAAATATACATTCAGAGGAGTAGTAAAGAGAAACACATGATGCATAAACCTACACATTCAGCGGTGTTAAGAACAAAGCACATGATGCAATCAAATACATTCAGAGGTGCAGCGCAAGCAGACACATGATGCCTAAAACATTCAGAGGTGCAGCGCAGGGAAAAGGAAGACACATGATGCCTAAAAACATTCAGAGGTGCCAGAACAATACAATAGCGCAAAAATCACATGATGCCTAAAAACATTCAGAGGTGCAGGAATAACACATGATGCAAGAAAACACATTCAGAGGTGCAATAACCATACAATTGTGCAAAACTTACATAAGCCACCACCTGTGTCAGTCCCTAAGTCAACTGGCCTTGTTGGGGCTAAGACGCCCTGTGTCCAGAATGTCAGGGCGCGCTGCCAGGCAGCGCCAGTCCAAGCACAAGGCTAAACGTAGCAGGTGCCCACTACTTGCTGGGCACCTGGGAACACTCACAAGGGAGATAAACTTCAAAACTGCGACAGGGTCCTCACTGACCCCTAGGCGCAAACTGCACCCACTGCTGGAGCCACACAGGCTATGGGCATGTCACGTGCCCCAAACGTTGGAGCCACACAGGCTCGGGACATCACACATGTCCTAAACGTTGGAGTCCCTCCCGGGGGACTCAATATGAACCAAATGCCAGGCAAGAGCCTCTCATTGCTCGCTAAACAAATGTGCTGCGTGGGGCTTCTCAGGGCTCCACATGAAGCCATGCCCTTGAGCCTCTCGGGGCTCTCACAGCAAGTATGCCCCCGGGACCTCGGGGGCTCGGTATCAATGAAAATGCGGGTGGGAGCCTCTCAGGGCTCTACACACGTAGGGGCGACCCACTGCCAACCGGGGCCGCCCTTGAAGCCCTCGTGGCTTCGCACTGACAAGCGCGAGCTCGCGCTACCGGGGGGGGGGGGGGGGGGAGCGGACACCGACAATGTGTCCCGGCGCCCCTCCCTTCTTCTGCCCCACTCACCGGTTTGCTGGCGATCGCTCCTCTTCAGGCAGCGCAGGGGCTCTCACCACCGGACAGCTTCCTCTTCTTCCCGGGGCTCCCTCAGCACACTGGAGCCCCGCAACGGGCCACGCTTACTCTTTTCTTCCCGGGGCATCAGCAGGGCTCTCCCTAGAACGCGGGAGCCCTCCTCGCATCGGCGCCGCCATGCTCCTTCCTGGGGCAAGCCGTCCCGCCCAACCAATGGCTGCGGAGCCTTGCTATGACGCAAGGGAATCCCGAGGCCAATCATATCGCGGCCCCGGGCGCCGAGCCTCCACCAATAGCAGCGCGGCCCTTGCAGGGGAGGCGGGTGCAGCGTCTCCTCCACGATCCCCGGGCCAGCAGCGGTGAAACACGGGGCACTGACCAGGTAGGCACCGGCTCTTCTCAGTCATTTAACAATCGAGGTGGCCACTCGATCGGGCCATAAACAAAAGTGCTCCTAAGCGCTAAAATAAAAAAATAAAGCGCTCTCCAATGCTTGGGGGAAATAAAGCGCTCCAAAGCGCTAGAAAACAGGCAGAGCGCTCCCAGGCGCTCAGGGGAAGCACAGCGCTTCCAGGCGCTAGAAATACAACTCAAGCGCTCTCCACGGGAAAAGGCAGCTTCTCCATGCTGCAAAGGTCCCAGAGATTCCCAGGGGGCAAAGCCAAGTCCCCCCCATCAGCCCAAGCAAGGCAGAGGGGTCCCCCAGGAGTCCAGGAAAGTCCATCAGAGGTCCAGGGGCTGGGCAGGGCCCAGGGATTCCCCTGAGCCCAAGCAGCAGCACGCCCCTGGCAGATTCAAGTCCAAAAACAAGAATTTATTGGAAGGGGACACAGCCCCTTCTTATACAGAGAAAAGTCTTTGGAGTCTTTGTGCAGGCAGTGTGAAAACCAGATAGAACTGTTTATAGGGATATCTCTTCAGTATCAGGGACAGAGGTGACAGTCGGCCAGCGGGGGGGTGGAGCCAGCATTGTGGTCAGGCAGGCACAGCCCTTCACTATCAGGTGCCATCTCCTCCCACTTCCCTGGCAGCAGATGCTGCCTTTCATCCACGGGCTGACTCAGACAACCTCCTGGGGCTCTGCAGCCCCTGTCACCCTCAAACCAGACAGTCAATCCACAGCAGGCCCAGGCACTCTGGGCCAGGCTCACCAGCCAATCACACGCCAGACACAAATTACACAAATATGACAACTTCTAAAAGTGGCACTTCTAGACTAGCCACACTCCTGCCGCATATACCATTACGCAGCATTCAATCTCACGAGTTCGCACATATCAAACTCGCCCCTGCACTCCCCACACATCAGGAACTACCATGGGCATACATATTCCCCATTCATTCCTATGGGAGGGCAGGTTACTGACCACACATACATAGAGAGCTCAAGCACTTTACACTGTACCAGAATGAAAAAGTGCGCAGAGGCCTAAAATCACCACCACCAGGGTCCAGAAACAGGCTAGGAAAAAGCAAAAAAGTCTCGGGGTGAACCTGCCAAAAGGGCCGGGTCCAACATTGAGGATCTCAAGGGCCCAGTTCCCCTGTGGGTTCTCGTGGACTGCCCCTCCCCGGTTCCAGCTTGCTGCCTCTTTGTAACCAAACTGTTCTCCGATTGGCATTAATGGGACACCCAAAGCCGTGACACCTCTGCACCCGCACACCCAAGAGCTCCCAAAGGTGACCTGTTGGTGTGGTCTTGGACCTTGCCACAAAATCACCTCAAGTACAGAAGGACAGTCCTGTAAGTTGCTGACAAGTGCCTAAATGCAATACAAGTTTTTCCTCCACAGGATAACATTGCCAGTACAGAAAATGCACTGTGTCTATTTCTGAAAAGCACTTATCAAATTCTGAAGACCTTGGTATCTCAATGTATTTAAAAGTATGTGTTTTTATAATTTTGTGTAGGATTTCTTTATTTAGTGTAGTCTCACTTACTGCCTTTGTGTGTGTAATAAATGCCTAGCACTACCTTCTGATATGCCGAACTGCTCGCCCACACTACCACAAAACAGTGAAAATGGGCCGTCATTTCTGCCACTGTAATTCCTCCAGTGTTTTCTTGGACACTTTACCAAGTGTACCTCCTTTTAGTCCACTATGTAAAGAGCCAGCTTCCTACACTGTCTCTTTTGTTAGAGAATATGCACTCAAAATACTGCTTGCCATACCTATACCAATAGCAAGTGCAAAAGGCTGCACTAACCGAGCTTCACTGGGCTCTGTAAACTCTTAAGTCATAAAGTGTGCCCTGGGCCTACTCATTCAGGAGTCCCTTTTTGCTTCCTAAGAGAACTAACCAACTAGAAAGGATGAAATGTATTAATTACTTTCTGGCCAATAAGTTGAAGGTGCAACCTCTTCTACAGCTGCTGATCCTCACACAATGTGATTAGTACACAAGAATCTCCCTATTCATCACTACCTTTCAATATGACTTCTTATGAATCTCTTCCATGGGATTGCATCAGTCTATTCGTGGCAACTCTGTCACCAATGAGATCTTCCCATCCAATTCCATTGCCTGTTTCATGTGGCCTGAGTCCTTATTGCACATCTTCATGCACAAATGCCATGGGAGGCTGCTTGATATGCAACTCTTACAATACATATTCCTTGTAACTGTGATTATCTTCGACTGGCAAATCCATATTTGCAGGAACCCACTTCTCTTCTTCCACAGCATCACTCTCTCAATAAAAACAAAATGTTAATACTGTGAGTTGTGTCAAGATTGTTTATCGATTTACTGCGGAAATGAATTCTTGTGTTGTGAAATGTTATCGCCCTCTGCAAGCGCAGAAATTTCATAAAACGTTTATAAGTAGGTCCGCTTTAAAATTACTAAGAGAACATTCAATTTCCACACCTCTTCAGGTCCATGAATCTCTGCAACCGTATTAGAATGGAGCACAACCATAACACATCTCTAAAATACAAATTGTCGGCATTTGAAGTTTAGTCAATGAGAGGATTGATTAAGCTTTCAAGGTTTATATTCTCTTTAAGTGATTAGTCTGAATTTTTGTCTCTTTTATTCAGTCAACTAAATCAATTTACAGAAATAGAGAAAACTTTGGATAGAACAAGCATTCAAAATAACATAGGAATTAGCTCCCATCTTAATCTAAAGGACCTAACCTATCGTAGCAAGGAACCCATAAAGAGTTCCTTTTGAAAAGGAGTAAGTAAAATTAGGAGCAAAAGGTTAATGACTATGAAAAGGTTGAACTCCCCATAATGAGCAGTTCTGGAAACTCAGCCGAGTTCCCCATTAGCTGCAGTAGCAAACGTTAAAACAGGTAAAAGAATTAATCACTGCATTGGCTATGACCAGCATAAAGGTAGAAAAACTCCTCAGAAAGCAAAGGAAAACAAAGAAATCATTGTTAGCAGTAGCTTATGGCAATTTCGGCTTGCACAACAAAGTGCTAAGGGACATGGCAGAATAGGGGTGCACAGAATGCCTTAACTCTCTAGCTAGGAACACGTATTATAAAGAAAGCACACAACATGATGCAAACTATGAATGTTAAATCATTTTTAACCAATAGGAAAGGATCTGCCTATGGTCTGTCATCTTCTTTCTCGACTCCCACAATAACGTCCATGTCGACATCTATTTATTTGAATGCGGCTACAGCGTATTACAAGGATACATCTATGAAGGTTTCCATGAGAACCTTTGCAGGCCTACCCTGTTAGCTGCTCAGTTTCCCACTATGCAACAATGAGCTGCTCAATTAAATAAAGCATTAATATCTGCAATGTTCTGGTTAGATCATAGAATTTAAACCTACACCAAGCATTTTCTTTTCTTTAATTTACTTGTTCATTATATGCAGGTGGCAGTGGAAACAATCTAAAATATGATGAAGTCATATGGTGTGAGGAAAGAAATACAATTTGCAGCAAACAGAACATTTCACGAAGATGTCAAATTCTACAGTTCAGTTATACCGTTAAATCATCATTTACAAAATTACATTTATTTTACTGAAGGGATGGGAAAGAATCAAGAAAGTATTGAGGGGGGGGGGGCGTGGCTAGCAGCCGGAGGGTATGGCCGCTTTCTAACGCGGCTCCCGGCCCTCGCCTGGTTATCCGCTATCAGACGGGGACTCCTCTGAACTCGAGAGGTCCCTAACAGAAGCCTTCGGTGCACACCATAGACACGACTCAGATCTTCAGGGTCGCGCAGAGAGAGAGACCGAAGCAATCGAAGTGTGGTCCCCGCCGCTCGCAAGATGGCGCCCGCTATGATGATCTGACCCTGATGCATTCAGACCACCGACGGCGTGACGAGACCGAGCCAGAGAAGCACGGCCTGCCCCTCCGCCATCGACCGGAGCAGAACGAACACCCTTCGCAACTGACGGAGACCCGCAGTGGCGCTGAGAGCCCCAGAGAGATCGAACTGGAGGGGCAGCTCGTTGCCGTCCATAGCCCCCAGGCGCCATCTACGCAACACCCCGGCTCCTGGGCCTAGATATTCCGGAGGCCGCAGGATCAACTCCTCGCCTCGGACATTGGCCGCGACACCTCAACCTGACCCCCTGGCGGCCAATCAACAACTGCAGAGGCTCGGTGGCAGAGGAGCTTACTTCGCGTGGGTGAGTTGGGTCCGGCCCTCGGTGAGGTGAGCTCGCTGCGCGGCGGGTCCCGGCTGGGCTCCGCACCATACAGACGCGCCCTGAGTTTCTACGAGTGGCAGGGCCCCGGCGGCGGCTTTGTGAGTATCGGCTCCCAGTAAGGTGAGCCGGACTTGGTGCTGGGGGTAACTGCTGTCTCCTGTCTCCCCACTTGTGGCACCAGGGGCTTAGACGACCCGTACTCCGTACTGGGACTACATTGGCGGGCTCTGGGGGCCCCCGGACTCCCCCCTATCCTTGATCGGCTCGCTACATCTGGATGGTCATCCACATCAAGGCTCTTACATTGCGCTGGGGCTACAGAATTTTGTTGAACAGTATAGCTTGAACCCTGGTGGGACAGAGAGGCGGGCCTTGGACTTGAGCAGCTCTTCCTCAAGGACTCCTTGTGGTGAATCGACTGACAGGCCACCTGAACTGCTCCAAATGTCGCAAACAGGGAATTTATACACCTGCTGCTCCGGTGTGCCGGCACTGACTCCACATGGCGTCGAACAAGGGGACCGGGCATTCAAACCAGAGACAAATTAACAAACTTTCCTGGGGCTCCAAAGGAGACAACAAGGTTGCGACCCTACCTGGTGACCCGAAACCCTTATCCCCCTCACCAGGAGTTAAGACTCTCACTCTAGAAGATGTCATGGAGGCAATTGCGGGGCTCCTGTCTTCCCTTGAGACCCGTAAAGACTCAGTTAACATAGAGGTGACCCTACTAAGAGCAGACCTTCGCAAAATGGACTCACAGGTTAAAGATGTCGAGATCAAAACCGCTGCCCTCATAGATGACACTTCTACTCTCCATCAACAAATTGCCCAGCTTCAGAAACCGCAGAAGCAAATGGGGGACCTTCTGGATGAATATGAAGGGAGGGCGAGACGGAACAACATCCGTATCCTGGGCGTTCCGGAGAGGATGGAGCTGCCAGCAACAGACATATTTGTTGAAGACCTAGTTACAAAACACCTCCAGCCCAAAAACCTCTCCAACTACTTCTCAATTGAACGGGCACACAGGGTCCCAGGAGGGAAGCCGAAACCGGGAGCCCTTCCCCGCCCCATCGTCGCGAGGGTCTTCAACTTCAGAGATCGAGACACCATCCTCCAAACGGCTCGCTCGGGACCGCCTCTACTCCTGGAAAACGCCCGTATCACGATTTTCACAGACTTCACGATGAGGGTGCAAGGAACAGAGACGCAGCTTCCTAGAAGTTAAGAAAGCCCTCCGAGACAAAAGTATAAAATACTCAATGCTCTTTCCTGCAAAGCTACGCGTAGAGAAGGACGGAAAGGACTGGTTTTTCCTGTCACCGGACGAGGGGTGGGAGTGGTGGGAGGGGTGGGAGTGGCTGGAGGGCGCGCGTTGAGTTGGAAGACTCCCCAGACGACCACCCAAGCGACAACAATCTGCCAGGGAGCCAAGAGCTATTTACTGGAACCAACGAGGGCGGGGAATGATAATTCTCTGTTACAAGGGGTTTAGAATGTACGATTGTGAGTGTGTGTGTTCTGATCGGTCCTGAGGCGGAAGCCGGGACCTGGAAACGATTACGTTTTCTGCTGCTACTTGGATTTTAAAAGCGCAAATTTACTTTAGGATTTTAAATTGCATATTTTGCACATGACGGGCTAGAACCCAAGCTAAATTGGCCCATTTGGTCCCGCCATCTTGACTGAGGAACACAAGCTGGGCGAGCAGTCTAGTGCTCCGCCCCTCCCGCCCCTGCCTGCATAAAAACCCCGTGAAAACACTTCACCGCTGACTGAGAGTGTGTGTGGTGTTTTGATCTGTTTTGAGGCGGAAGCCGGGACCTGGAAAGTATTATCATTTCTCCTGCTACTTGGTTTTAATAGCGCAAATTTACTTTACGATTTTAAATTGCGAGCAGTCTAGCGCTCCGCCCCTCCCGCCCTGCATAAAAACCCGGTGAAAACACTTCACCGCTGATTGAGAGTGTGTGTGGTGTTCTGATCGGTCCTGAGGCGGAAGCCGGGACCTGGAAACGATTAAGTTTTCTGCTGCTACTTGGATTTTAAAAGCGCACATTTACTTTAGGATTTTAAATTGTGTATTTTGCACATGACGGGGTAGAACCCGAGCTAAATTGCCCCATTTGGTCCCGCCATCTTGACTGAGGAGCAGGAGCTGGGCGAGCAGTCTAGTGCTCCGCCACTCCCGCCCCTGCCTGTATAAAATGGCACCCTGGCCCAGGAAGCGCAGCGGGCGCGCCGGCGGCGCGCCAAAGGCAAGCCCGTCTGCGCCCGTTCGTGCCGGATCCGCGCCTAGAGCCTGGACCCCTGGTTGGATGCATTCTAAACCAACTACGCGGCACACCTATAACCGCAATACCCTATGGGCACTGGGGGGCAATACCAGTATAACAGGCTGCGTTACTATGGAGATGGGGGAAGATGTGCTGACCAATCCCAATCAGTGCGCAAACTGCAAGCAGGCCCTGCCTAATCTATGCTGGCAAACCATTGCACCCTCTAGGGTTTCAAACAAAACTACGGAGAGGAAAGAGCACGCCTCAGCTTAGCGCATTAGCGTGCAGCGCTTGATCAGTGTACAGCTACTGCTGCTTTTAAACCCCCGTTTTGTGTATTTTGGTTTGTTTTCGTTTTCATTGTATTCCCTGTTCTTAATAATCGCCCTTGCCTACCAGCTTAGCGCATTAGCGTGCAGCTCAGTGCATTAGCGTGCAGCGCTCGACCAGTATACAGCTACTGCTGTTTTTAAATCCCCGTTTTGTATATTTGGTTCGTTTTCATTTTTAAAGTATTTCCCTGTTTTTAATAATTGTCCTTGCTTACCTGCACTGCTGTCACCTCAACTTGCACTCTAATCAGACTATCTCACCGCATTTTTTGCGGGTCCCTCGCCCTTGTCACGGTGGCGGCCATATTGCGTGAGGAGCGATCCATTTCGCGCTCTAGTCTTCAGCTAGGAGGCTCGACCTCCATATATTGCAGTCATGCAGACGCGCAGCGTCATCGCGCAGCGGGGTCGCCGGTTTTCCGCCGGAGTTACGCCAGAGTTCAGCCCGTCTGCGCCCGTCCGCGCTGAGGACGGGCTGCAGGTCGGGCTGGACCCGGGTTCCTTACTTTCGCTCCCTGGTAAGACATTTTTGCGCTATTCTTCTTCTGCGCTTTTGGCTCTCAGACCTCCCACATGCCCCTCTCTACATTGTTTTTCCCCGCTGGGGCTATTACATTCTCGCCGCTGTACGGCCTGCTCTTCCTCTTTCCATCCCCTTGTCACCTGTTCTACTAGCTTCTGTTCTTCCTCCTCTAGACCCACAGTTTCTCATAACACTGGGTTTCTATTAAATGCGCGCTCGCTAATCAAACATAATCTTGCCTTCCACGATTTTGTGGACGAAAGGCAGCCAGACTGGGTCTTTATCACAGAGACCTGGGCCACTGACTCCTCGGGTCATGACCTTCTTCTAGCCATTCCTGAGGGCTACTCCTTACATAGGCATGACAGACCTAAACGTAGAGGAGGAGGCATTGCCATTCTTTTTAAATCCTCCTTGCTATGTACGGTTAATCCACTTTCCTCGCCCCAAGACCGCTTTGAAGCTCTTTACTTCTGTATTACATATGCCCCTTCAGTCTCTTTCACGGGTATATTGATCTACAGGCCGCCTGGTCACAGAGCTAATTTTGCCTCGGACATATTGAGAATCCTTGAACCTTACTTCGGAAAGCCCTCCACCATTTTAGGTGACCTCAATTTCCATCTCGATGAGGTTCACTCTAAGGATACTATATCATTGGTTGAATCACTCGGAGCTTGTGATCTCATTCAGCTTGTTACCAATGCTACTCACATAGCAGGTCACATCCTTGACGGGGTTTTCTCTAATGATCTAAGACTCTCCAGCGGCACACCTTTACCATTGGTGTGGACAGATCATCTTGCGGTTCCTTTGCAGTTAGCCTTTTCTACTTCTCATTCGACTAAGAAAGGGACTACCCCTTTCGTTTCTAGAAGAAATTTCAGAAACCTTACTACTGAGGCTTTTGCTCCTTTCGTTCCTACACCAGAGGCTCTCTCCCTAAAAGACGCGGATGAGGCAGCACAAGATCTGCAGGATTCCATCACTAATGCAGTAGAAAAACTTGCCCCTGCATCCCTGCGATATGTAGCCTGGCAGAAACCATCAGCGCCATGGTTCTCGGACCATCTTAGAGTATTAAGACAGGGTTGCAGAAGCAGCGAGAGGAGATGGAGGAAATCCTGGGACCCCAAGGATAGGGAGGCTCACAAGTCTGCTCTACGGGAGTATAAGCAGAAGGTGATAATGGAGAAGCAGGAATACTTCTCCAACCTTACCAGTTCACTCACTTCCTCTAGGGAGCTTTTTAAAATTGCTGACTCGCTATGCTCCCTCCAACTTCCAGATCCCGTAGTCAGCTCTCAACGTCTTTGTGACGACATTGCAGACTTTTTTCATACAAAAATCCTTGATATTCATACTTCCTTGGAAGTTCAACGTCTCTCCTTGGCTGAAAATCTCCCTCCAGGCATAAGTTCTTCTGAGACACTGGATATAGTCCCTTCCAGCCTCCTTTCTGTTTTTCCTTCTATGTCTCTGGAGGGATTGAATCTTCTTCTAGACAAGACGAAATCCTCCTCTCCACTAGATCCATTGCCCCTCAAAAAGCTAAAAGAGTGTAGGAACAGTCTCCTTCCTCCCCTACTTGAGGTGATGAACAAGGCAATTGCTCAAGGTACTTTTCCATCAATATGGAAGAAGGCCATTGTGAAGCCGCTCCTTAAGAAGCCTTCACTCGATCCCGGCCTCCTGAAAAATTTTAGACCTATCTCTCTGCTCCCTGCACCTGCTAAAATTCTAGAGGCACACCTGAATCGCCATCTATCCCCTTTCCTTGAAGCTTCGGAGTATCTTGACATTACCCAGCATGGATTTCGAAAACAGCATAGCACAGAATCTGCCCTCACCTCTGTAGTCGACAACATCCGACGCAAGGTTGATGCTGGACAAACTACTGTTCTTGTGCTATTGGACCTCACGGCCGCATTCGACACTCTGTCTCCTGCCATTTTAACATCTCGGCTTAGGGAGGCAGGTGTCACTGGCTCGGCCCTGAGTCTCCTCAACTCCTTTCTCCTTGATAGGGAACAGAGAGTGATGCTCGGCAACCACCTCTCCCCAGCAAAGTCTTTGCAATGTGGGGTGCCACAGGGGTCGGCATTAAGTCCGACCCTGTTCAACATCTACGTGGCCCCCCTTGCTAGGCTAGTAAGATCGCAAAGTGAAAATCCCACCAAGAAAGATCAGGAAATGGAAAAGCATAAAAGGTGAAGCGCTTGAGGACATACTGAGAACATCTATGACGCCCCCCTCAGGAAATGTGGAGGAGGTGGCCTCAGGTAACACCAATTGGCTCGAGGCAGCATGTTTGCATCTGGCTCCCCCTAAAATGTATCATTCCGCGCGCTCAAAGCCTTCTGCCCCCTGGTGTTCAGATCAGATCAGAGACCATAAAGTTCTCTGGAAAAAACTGGAAAAATCTTGGAGGACAAACTACAGGGAGGCGGACAAAAGATTACTCAATGCCGAGCTGAGAGTTTATAAAGAGATGATTCGATTGGCTAAACGTGCATTCTTTACGAAACGGATCAAGGAAGCTAGCAACTCCCCAAAGGAACTATTTTTCACGGTGTCATCTCTAGCTGCCCCCAAACCAGTGGCGATACCCCCTAGTCCCCACCTTTGTGAAAACCTGGCCAAGTTCTTTTTGGGAAAGGTGGAAAAGATGGTCTACCCTCTAGACAACCTAGTCAGGACTCATGCCCCTAACGTAGGCCCAGAGATTGACAGCAAAAAGGAAAGTCTACTTAAGTTCACTCCGATTAGCGAGGAGGAGGTAGCAAACCGACTACAAAGGATAAAATCAGGCTCCCCTCATGACCCTTGCCCAGCCACAATTGCAAAATTAGCACCCGCTACCATTGCTGCAGGACTTACCCCCCTGTTTAACAACATGCTTGATAGCGGGTAATTCCCCTCACGATGGAAGCGAGCATCCATTCTGCCCCTTCTTAAAAAATCTAACATCGATGTAACCGACCTTAACAACTATCGGCCCATCGCTAGATTACCCCTTCCAGCCAAAATCATGGAGGGCATACTAAACACGCAGCTGAGCACCTTCCGGAGGACAGGAGAATGTCTAGATCCATCTCAGCATGGATTCCAGGCGGGGCACAGCACGGAATCAGCACTGATCAAGTCTGCTGAAGACATAAGAATAGTGATGGATGCAGGTGGCAGAGCCGCTCTGATCCTGCTGGACTTGTCCGCGGCCTTCGACACGGTCCACCACAAGTCATTGGTGGACCAGTTGGGGGCCTGTGGAATTCAAGGAAAGGCACTTAAAATCTTGCAGGCCTTCCTATCCAGCAGGACTCAGACGGTGGCCCTGGGGGACTTTGAATCCCACCCATTTGTGCTTCCATGCGGAGTTCCCCAGGGGTCTTCCCTGAGTCCGACTCTTTTTAATGTGTGCGTCTCCACCCTGGCGCCAGTGATTTGATCCTTTGGTTTTAACCTTACATCGTATGCAGACGACACGCAGATTGTGGTGTCGCTGCTCCCGGGTGAAACAAAAAGCACAGCAGACTGGTTCAGAGGCTGCATGCGGGAGGTTAGCAACTGGATGGCACAAAACTATCTTAAACTCAACTCAGCAAAGACGGAAGTGTTGCTATTTGGGTCCAAAGACAACTTCTGGTCCCCAAGATGGTGGCCAGAGGAAATGGGGACCCCCCCGTCACCGATGGCAAAGGTCAAAAACCTGGGTGTACTAAAGGACGATTCTCTGTCCTTCAGACCACAAATTAACGCACTATCCTCAACAACCCACTATGTGCTAAAAATCATTCAGAAAATTCTGCTGTTTCTGGCGGATGAACATAGGAAGACAGTGGTAACAGGATTGGTGATGTCCCGACTGGATTACTGCAACAGCCTCCTTCTGAATGCCCAACAGGGGCAGCTAAATAAACTCCAGATCCTGCAGAACGCAGCAGCCCGCCTGATCACGGGCACACCCAAGTTTGCCTCAGTAGCACAGGACCTGGTGAAGCTACACTGGTTACCAGTTCGTAAAAGAATAGCCTTTAAAGCACTTTGCGTGATCTTCAAGGCACTGCATGGCCTAGGCCCCCAATGTATGAAGCCGCTCTTCCACTGGTACAAGCCTGCAAGATCCCTAAGGTCAGCTGAGCAGGGGCTGGTGATAGTCCCAAGAGTCAGGAAAGCTCGCTGGGGGAGCAGGAGTTTCTCTCTGGGGGCGGCTAAGGCCTGGAACGCACTGCCACAGAGCCTTAGACAGATCGCTGACCTGCTGGCATTCAGGAGAGCACTCAAGACGTGGCTCTTTACTCACTAATTCCTCAGCACAAGCACACCAGTGATCACCCAGAGCCAGGACACCTCCGGGTAACAGTGTGCTTTAAAAATGTGAATAAATAAATAAACTATTGCTCGGACCCCACATGTCTGACCTGCACCCACCAAGCGGGAATTGATTGGGGTGACGAGTTGCGGCTACTTACTTCTTTCTTCCCCCGGAGGGCTCTGCCCCTGTACTGAACGAACTGGAACAATGGTCCACATTGTATTGTTTATAATATGAAGAAAAGCACCAGGTTATGTTTTTTTTGGTACAGACTTGCTATGTCAGATTATTCTACTACGTGTATCGGACGAGAGGCTCCAACGGCTCATCAGGTACCCCTGATATGGTTGGGAGGGCGACAGGCACTCTGCCTAGTTGGGGTGTGGATAGTTTCAAATCTGCGGGTAGGAAAGCAGGGAGGGGTGAGGGGAAGAGGGGAGGGGGGAAATTGTTCTATTTTGTTGTTATGTTTTGGGGTTTCATTGGCGCTTATTGCAAAGTCTTCTCTAGTCACAAGTCCTACTGGGTTCAACCGCAAATTGTCGGCTTCTCCGGGGGGTTACCCATCCCTCGAGACGTCCAGGTACCCCCCGACATCACGCCCCTAACACAGCCGAAATCTTGTTGCACATGTCACTTTTCCCCCGGTCATAGACTGGCATCCCAAATCCACCACCATCATGTCTCACACCACCCCTAGGACCATCAGGATACTCTCGTGGAATGTTAACGGACTGGGGCACAAAATAAAACGTAGTATAGTTCTTCAGTTCCTACGGCGACATTCTCCAGACATAGTAATGAGAGGTGGCTACAGATTACTAGTTCACGCAGGGTTCACCTCTGGCTCCAGAGGTACGGTGATTCTTGTCAAGAAAACTCTAGCCCTAACCTACAAACCCACATGGGCCGATCAACTGGGCCGATTTGCAATAGTTGAGGCCACCTGGGAAGGGCGCCCCCTGAAACTTGCGTTGATTTACCTCCCACCGACCCTAGGTCGAGACTCTCTCAGGGAACTAGGCCCCAGACTACTGAACTTGCCTACCGGTACACTCCTCATAGGGGGAGACTTCAACATGGCGATGAACGACGACCTAGATCGTCACCGTAAGCGCCCCTCACATAGACATAGTACTATCCTATCGGACTTCGTCCGGACAATGGGACTTGAGGATGTCTGGTGACACCACCACTATGACACACCATATTTTACACACTACTCTAACGCACACAGAAGCATGTCCTGCATCGACTATTTTCTCTGTCCTGCAACAGACTTAGATTTAGATTTCTTCACACGACCTAAGGGCCTCCCCCGTGGTATCTCAGACCATTCTCCTATCACAGTGGGGCTAACGTATCACCGCCCCTTCAGCCGAGGCCCTATAATTATTAACCCCTGGCTCCTCCAGATACCTGACATCAAGGACAGCCTGATAGAACAGACAGGACACTACTTTGAAGAAAATGTCGGTTCAGTGATCTCGGCAGTCACTATCTGGGAGGCGTACCCAGCGGTTATCAAGGGTGAGGCATTAGCAATGAAAATGGGATACCTTCGTAAACACGATGAAAAGATTTCTCAGGCGGAGTCGGACCTCCTTAGGCTTGAAGCTTTGCATAATGCAGCCCCCTCGGTCGAGACAGCATGCCACCTTAGTATCCAACAACTTGTATATAAATCCTTGACTCAAGAGAGGGCGCAGGCCTGCTTACTCCACACTCGGCACCGTATATACAAGCACGGAGATACTGCAGGAAAGATGCTGGCGTGGCTAGAGCGACGGGAAAAAAGGGACCCAGATGGGTCCGTTCCATAGTAAGGTCGGAAGGATACAAGATCGTGAATCCACAGGCCATCACGGACGCCTTTGCTGATCACCTAGAGACTGTTTACACAGCGAGAGCATACTACTCCTTGGAAGAATCCAGGCAACTGTTGGAGGAAATGCGCTTGCCCACCTTCTCAGAGTCAGACAAAGAGACCCTGGATGCAGACATAACTCTAGACAAGCTCACCACAGCAGTATTTAGCGTAAATTCTGGCAAGGCAATGGTCCCAAACAGTGTCCCCATAGAGTTCTTGAAAGCTATGGCTTTGGAAACGGTTCCCAATCTGAAGAACATGTTTGAAGAGAGTCGAGACAGAGGTATCCTACCTCCCGCTCAAAGGCTGGCCTCCATTGCAGTTATCCTCAAGCCTAATAAACCACCCTCTGACTGTGGTTCCTATAGACCAATCTCTTATCAATGCAGAGGCCAAAGTCCTGGCCAAGTTACTGGTGACTCGCCTGCTCCTCGTGCTTCCCTCCCTAATCCATGATGACCAATCAGGCTTTCTTCCGGGCCGAAATATGGCCCTCAACCTGCGACGAGTCAATAACGTCTTAAGTCGGCAATCTACCATGCAACACGATGCCGCCATTTTATCCCTAGACGCCACAATGGCGTTTGACTCGATCGAATGGTCCTAACTTTTTGAGGTTCTTCGTAGATTTGGCTTCGGACCTAAATTTATCCAATGGGTGCGACTTCTCTATACCGACCTATCGGGCCAGGTGCGGGTCAATGACCATACATCTCGTCAATTCCGACTCCACAGAGGGACCAGACAAGGTTGCCCTCTGTCGCCATTACTATTTGCCCTCACCCTAGAACCTTTGGCCCACTGGGTTCGCACGGACGTGTCTACTAGAGGCCTCCAGTGGAACAATGGGATTCTAGACAAAATTTCTCTCTATGCCGATGACATCCTGGTATATGTAGCCTCTCCCCGATCTTCAATTAACAGCCTCTTCCATGTCCTTACTAACTTTGGGAAATACTCGGGCTACTCGATTAATTGGTCCAAATCTGCACTCTATGTGCTACATGGTCCCCCGCCCAAGCTACCTAAAGGATTTACCATTACGTCAGCTCCGGATGGTTTCAGATAGCTCGGTATCTTCATCACGCCAGATCCAGCGGTTTTCCTGGACCGAAACCTCCATGCCATCGCCGACCTAACTTCCTTACCTGAAAGTTCCCCCTTGGAGGATAGACTACTGACAGAACCTCTCCCCGAAAAGGCCATATCCCTCACCTATTGTAAGCTTTGCAACAACCTCCCCGACACCTTCCGACCCCTACGAAATAAATGGGAGGAAGACCAGGGGCTTCTGGAAGAAGAGGAATGGCGAGCGGCTTTAATGTCTCCAAGGGAGTCAGCCATTAACCATAGATTCCGACTAATCCAACTGAAAGTCTTACATCGACCATACATGTCTGCTCTCACACTAGCTAAAATTGGCAGGCGCCCTGACACACTATGCCTCAGAGGGTGTGGCCAACCGGGCACCTTCTATCACATCCGGTGGGACTGCCCGAAGGTGCAACAACTGTGGAAGGGGATCTTAAGAAAAATGAGGGCTTCCCTGAGTAAGCCGATTCCAATATTCCCGAAAGAGTGTGTCCTAAATATATGGGGGGCTACAGACCTGAACGAACTGGAATTGCAGTGGGCGGCGCTTGCCTTCCTATGGCCAAACGCTCCATCGCTATGAAGTGGGGTTCCCCAGAGAGGCCTCTGGTGGTGGGTTGGGTGGCTGAGATGGATCGTTGCATGCTTGCTGAAAAAACTGTGTACAAGATTAGGGGTTGCCCCAAGAAATGGGATAGAAAATGGGGGGGCCCTTTCGGTGGCGCCTGTCAGCGTGGCACTTACAACAAGACTACTATCAGTCGCACATTCGAGAGGCCATATCTCACTACTGGGAGGACAATGATGGGCCCAACATGGACGCCGCCACCCTGTGGGAGGCTCTAAAACCCGTGATCCGGGGAGTCGACATTGAGTGGTGTGCGAGAGCCCGTAGGACCCGCAGAGGGGCCATAGAGGAGGCTGCGGGGCGAGTCCAAGAGTTGGAGGGGGAGAGTAACACTGGGGATTCGACTGAGGCTGTAGGGCAGCTGCTATTAGCACAGCAATCCTATACGTCCCTGTTGCTGGACGAGGCGCGCCAACTGTGGTTAGCCACGCAGAGTAGAATCTATCAGTGGGGGGATAAGATATGAGAGGAAACGAGGCCCAAGATTCAGGCGGGACAGAAGCGCTCAAAGATAGACCCAGCTTAGAGAGTCAAAGGCTCTGTCTATGTCGGCCAGCAGGAGCGCCGCAGGGATCCCGGCGGCCCGGGCCGCCTCTACCACCACCTGGGCACGACGAATGTTGTGTCTCGTCGCCCTAAGGGGCATGAATCCTGCCTGATCAGGGTGAACTAAGTCCGTTATGTAGGGGAGAAGACGATTGGCCAGGGCTTTCGCCAAGAGTTTTGCTTTGAAATTTAGGAGCGAAATCGGTCTATATGAGGAATTGTGTTCGGGGGGCCTCCCGGCTTTACAGAAAACCACGATTTCGGCGTGTCGCCAATCCGCCGGAAGGAGACCACGCTCCCTGGCCGCCTCTAATGCTTTCCTATAACGCACCCCCAATTGAAGATGAAAGGTTTTCAAAAACTCACATGGGAATCCGTTAGGTCCTGGGGCCTTTCAGTGTTGAGCACCCCAAGCGCTGTACCCAACTCCTCCAGTGATAACGGGAGCTCTGACGGCATCGGTGAGAGTGGCTGGGTGGTGTCGGACCCTTTCTCCATCGGCCGGGGCACCAGGCAGGGTTGTCCCCTATCACCCTATTTATTTGCATTGGCTATGGAGCCGCTTGCGGCTTGGGTGCGGATGGACGCGCAGTTGCGAGGGCTCGAGTGGGAGTCGGGCCCGTCGGATCGCATTGCACTCTACGCTGACGACGTCCTCTTCTTTCTTACGGACATAGACAGGTCAGGGCCTAGAGTTCTTGAGATAATGCGTATTTTTGGGGAGGTATCAGGCTTACACTTGAATGTGCGGAAATCTACGCTGTGGGTGCTGGGGGGACGTAAACAGAAGGGGCACTGGGCGTCCGCGCTGCAGGAGGCGGCTGGCGGTATTAAGTATCTTGGCGTTTTCTTGACCGATGTACCGGGAGTGGCCTGGGCGCGCAACGTGGTTCCTGTTTGGGATCGCGTACGATCGGATATTAAGACATGGTCCAGAATGCCCTGAACATCTACGGTCGTTTGGCAATATTCAAGATGGTGGCCCTCCCGCGCCTCCTGCATCAGCTGCAAAACCATCCATACCACATTGCGCCGCAGTGGTTTCGACAAGTGAACTCGGCGTTAAGCCAGTTTCTCTGGGCTGGAGGCGCTGCGAGGGTGGCCCTTCGTACTTGCTTTCTCTCTACGTATTGTAGGGGTCTAGCCACCTCGGACATTCTGTCCTATTATCAAGCGTCTCACCTGCTGGTACTCAACGAATGGTGGTACGGGGACCGGGTCGACCCGGCTTATGTCCTCGAGCGCTATATAATGGACCCGAACTCGTTACACACTATTCTATATTCCGCGACCATCAGAAAGAGGCTTCCCGTGGTCACCCAGGTGGTCTTCCGAGTGTGGCGGGGAGCTCTACGCCGTATGGGGTGGTGGAACAAATTGCCGAGAGAGACTCCGCTACCGGCCCTGGCGTCCTTGGAGGGGTTTCGGGGCTGGGATGCCATTGGCATTTCCACATTGGGGCATGTTATGAAAGGCATGACACTTAAGTCGTTCCAGGCGTTGCGTGAGGAATATGCCATGCCCCGAACCCAATTTTTTAAGTACTTACAGCTGCGACACGCCCTGTCCCCCTCCCTGGTAGGCCTGGACTCGTTGCCTGAATTTAGTCCCCTAGAGGCTAAGATGTTTATGGGGGAACTAGAAGAAAAGAAAATATCCAACATATACCAGACTCTGGTCACTCATTGCTCCTCTCCACTAGACAAATTGCGTTCCGTATGGGAGAGTGACATCGGGGAGTTCGAGGAGGAGGACTGGCGTGAGACCCTAGGAGCCCCGAGAGGAGCGGCAATAGTAGTGCGCTTACGTTTCATCCAATTCAAATATTTACACAGGGCCTATTACACCAGGGACCGGCTGTGGAGAGCTGGATTGATTGCCTCCCCTGAGTGCTTGAGGTGCGAGCGAGCGGTGGGCACGTTTATCCATACAGTGTGGTCGTGCGAAAAATTGTCGAGATTTTGGATGGGAGTGTGGAATTGCTTGTCTGAGGTTCTGAGCTGGGATCTTCCTCGCTCGCCGCAGCTGGGCCTGTTGCATATCATGGAACAAGTTGGAGGAAACATATATAAGCGCCATCTACTGGTCCTGGGCCTCACAGTAGCCAAAAGGGACATTGCCCGGGCCTGGAAGGACCCCAGGGCCCCTTTGCTGGAAGTGTGGAATAGAGGTTTGGATTTTTGAATGGGGTTAGAGCGTCCAGTGTTTAAGGCCAGGGGCTGCCCCCGGAAACATTTTAAGATATGGAAGCGATGGGCAGACTACAGAGGGCTATGGTTGGACCCGCCTGCGCAACAGGACGTTGATGCCGAACAATTCTTAGTTGAGCCCGAGTGAATGGGAGTACACACTGTTAGTGACATGATTATCTCTGCTCTTGGACTCTGTAGACACTGTGAGGGGAGGGGGGTTGGAACTGGGGTTGAGGGGAGGGGGGTTGAAACTGGGGTGGAGGGTAGGGGGTGGGGGTTGGGAGGGCTGTTTTAATTTAAAAACGTTGATTTAACTGAAATGTATGCAATGCCTTATTATTTGCTCACTGATCCTTCGGTGTTTTGAGGGACGGTGTCCTATATGCCAGTTGTCAACGAAATAAAATTTGTTCTGAAAAAAACATTTTAACTTCCACACATCCAATTAGGTATGCTGACATTCCTTTTGAGGCAAGCATCACTCTTCTCTCTACACACTTTGATAAAGTGAGCAAATAAGTTTCAATGACTTTTACCTAGCTTGAGCATTTATCCAAATGCAACCATATAACACCATGCATAGTTAAATGGTTCAGTCTTTACATTGATAAAGCATTTTTTGATTTGCCTATAAATGTTTATCCCATGGGCTGATTAACACGAAACTCAGCAATTTACTAACTTAGTCAGCTAGGTTTTGGCATACCAAGCTTCGTGAAGATCCATGCAAGATGAGGGAGGCAAAATTTCACAGCAAACATCACTGGCAACTACTCATAAGGCCAGAGGGTCCAGCAGGCGGCAGCAATGAACTGAGTGCATGAGAGTGGGACCCAGCGAGTGAAGGACACACCGGGGCGGGTATCACGCCAAACTACTCCCCCAGCAGATCACAGAGGAGGGACAGGCGTCACGACCCGCACGTCCCCCCCACAAGCAGGGTTGCCAGATGTGGGAAGCGCAAAGCCAACCATAAAAGGCTTAAATATAGACTAAAAGGGCTACTCAAAATATGACTGCACTGCAATGCAGACCATCATGAATTCTGTTAATGACTGTGCTGGCATATAGGGGTTATGTGCAGTGCCTCATACTGCCTGCTGCTTCTATCTCCAGTGAAGAGTATGCCAGACAATGGAACAGTCTTCGTCCGCAATGGGCAGGTGGCAGCAGGAGAGTTGTTAGACAGTCAAGGTATTAGCACTGTACCTTCACCAAAATTGATAAAAGTCATAGGACAGCGGCCTTGGCCAAATGGGCAGGATCAACTTGTTGGCAAACACACACAGCAACTTTGTGAAGTAGATGGGAAACTGACATAACCAATTTCTGGAGGGTGGATTACCTTCTTTGGAAATTCATGCCAATTGGTTCAATCTACTCGACCCCATGCACAGGACAAAAGAGTCTTGCATCAATCGGCCATTATCAAAACTAAGGAATAATAAAAAGCAAATAAAATCTTTAAGTCACTCTCCTCATTACCTGCAATCATTGTGCAGGCAAACGTTTGCACCATAACATGACAAGCATCAGTACTCAAAACCCTGACCAGGCAGGAGCTCACCTAGAACCAAGCTAGACCTGACTGAAGAGCCCCAATCAGGGCTAAACCAGTTTTGGGTTGCCTATGTTCCGGTTCAGGCAGGACCTAGCCTGGCAATTTGGGCTGGACTCTACCTATTGGAGTTGGGTCAAGAATTATTCGCATATGGCTTGGTACAAACTGAGGTGGCATGGTGAGCAAAAGAACAATGGGTTGGAATGCTATACAAGTAACAAGCATTTGCAATGCAATAGGTCCCGCATTTACGCAAGTTTTAGCTATTGGCATTGTATGTTTTGTTCTTTAAAACATAAATCAAAGACAGGGTCATTTACAATGCCAATAGCTTAAACTATTGCAAATGGGAGACTTATTGCATTAAAAATGCTTGTTTAATTTTGCAAATAGTGAATAATATTTATCACTGTTAGTGTTATATAAAATGGAGTATATTAGCTAGAATATGACCCTCTCTGGAAGCTAAGGTAAGTAAAAAAAATACTGCTAAATGTATGTTTTATGCATGCTTGCGGGTGAGCGTGTTTATGTGTGCGAGTGCATGTGAATGTTAGTATGCCTTAGTCTGCACCACTGGCTCTGCTGAAGGTGTAGCTGGAATGGGTGAGGACCTGAGTCTTTGTGTGTGTCTCCAGCTGGCCTGAGTTTCTGGGTGCATGGGGGGGGGGGGGGGGGCGATGGTCTGGCATATATCTCTGCAGTCTGTCCCGCACACGACGGCCTGCATGCAAGTGTTTGCAAGGTCTGCCTGCAACATGCTTCTGTGCTGACACCACCTCAAAGTCCACTGCCTCGCTGGTGCTTTTATGCTTCGAGTGAGGGGCTCCTCTGAGTGAGATATGGGCATGCTGGGGTGGGTATCTTATGCTGTTGAGTAGGAAGAGGGTGAGTCTGCCACTACCGGGGGGGCTTTGGCTTTCGGCACCTTTGTTTCCATACGTTTTGCCCCTTGGTGTAGGTAGCGTGTGCCAACCCATGTACCCTTCCTGTCTTTCCCTTTGGGGTACTACGCTCACTGCTCCTTATGCCGGCTTTTATGTAATTTCTTTGCGAAACAAGTAGCGCAGCAAAGAGTAAAGGCGCGGCGGAAACTGATATTTACTTCTTCTGCCTGATTAACATTGTTTTATCATTCAAAAGTGATTCAATTAAGACTTCATTTAGCACACATATCAGGGCACACAGAAAGGGATCTGGGAGACGGTGCTGGCGGATAATACCCAGCAAATGGCTTTTTTTGTTTGGACTCTGCCAAACGCGGTGGGTGCCCGGAGCAGATGCAGGGCCGGCCTTTCTCCGTGGAGCTGGTGGCTGCTGTCTACGTCTGCGGGACAGGCTAGGGACAATGGAGGCGGCCAAACAAGGGTGGACACTTTGTGTAGCTCATTTTTTTTCTCTGCCTTTCTTCCCGGGGTCTCGGCTGCACATAGCGGTTCATCTTCTGTGCGAGTCAATCTGTTCACTAGTACCGGGAAGATGGGGCAGTCGATCAACGCCCCCTCCCCTCCCCCCCCCACACGAGCGTGTCAACAACAAACAGCTCGGCACCGGATGCACACAGCGAGTTCCGCGGAACCGGGAGGAGCTCGGCAAACAAGCGCGGACCCGGCACCGGTGAGGGTATCGAGGGAATCTCGGACCAGGGAGAGGTCTGTAAACTCCTTGAGTCATGGGGCCGGAGACCAACCAACCACGCACGTAAATAAACACGCACACAGAGCCCGCTCGGCACCGGCTGCATATAGTGATTCAGTATGTTCCACGGACCAGGGAGAAGTCTGTGAGCGCCTCCGAGTGATCGCGGCCGGATGATGATCCACCATGCGCAAAACGTAAAAAGAAAATAAATAACGTGAGCGCGGTGTCCCTAGTGGGCGCTGTGCTCATTAAAGTAACAAGACGGAAGATACGCGGGAAGGCAGGAGCAAGACGCCATGAGCGTGCATGTTGGCGTGCCCTGCGGCTCGTGCCCAGTGGCAGCGAGTCTTCGCTCGCTGTTCTTGAGGAGTGCTGCGCGGCTTGTGAAGCTGTGGGAAGGGCCGCCAAACGGTACAAAAAACAGCCCCTGCACGCGATGCTGCACGCCCGAGGAGCCTGCCTGCTCGAGAAGAGCTACCCGGAGGCCACCAAGATGGGTGAGTGGCAGCACTGCAGTACCTGCGAGCACCGCGCTGCTACAACAAAGTTAACATCGCAATGCTCCTAAAACGAAATGTACAATTTTGTGCGACTTGCAGGGAGGGGCGCAGCTGTACATGTCTAACAATGAAAGTGAAAGTTAATTAACAGCTCACAGTTGATGCTAGCCTGTGTTCACGCTCGCTACCTGATCCGATTCCGGCATGCTGCGCATGCCCATCTCCTGTCTCTTTTTTAGGGCAGAGTCCAGAGTCGACAACTATAGGTCTCGCTGGCGACAGCGCTTCGCACTGCATCGCCAGGTGCGAGACCTAAAAAGTGGTATATAAATGTTGCACTACAACATATTACATTCTGCACATCTGTATACATTACATATTTATTGTGTTACAGATCCATAATCCCCAAAAATAGACAGAAATTAGATGCCAAGCGATCAGAAAAGTAAACAGACTAGATAGATAGATAGATAGATAGATAGATAGATAGATAGATAGATAGATAGATATACACCTACTGGCGGTCGCCATTAGGTAGCTATATTTAGGACCTAGTTTCCATAGGAAAATAGTTTTTTTGTTTTGCCAATAACTTTGACGCCATTTGACGAATCCTCACAAAATGTTCAAAACGAGTTTACCACTCACTTCAGCTGCTGTCTGGAAAGCTTCCATCAAGAAAAAGGAGGAGGGGGTTCCAAAACGTGTTTCCGCCGTGCAATTTTTCATAAGGATTTTAGGTACAGCTACAGCCCGAACCACTGAACGAAATTACATCAAATTTGGCAGAAAGGTAGAAATTGGTCCGCAAGAACCCTGCAGGCCATGAAAATCATTTTATTTCCGGCAGGAATCAGGCTAGATCCTCAGTTCCCACCAAAAAACAAAAAGATACACAGCCTCACACGCTTCTGCTTCTCTACAATTTAGTCACTGGGTGGGCACGGTCAGGCAGGCTTAAAATATGGAGGGGTGTGCACAGACCCCGCTCTGAGGCACTTTTATATCCCAGGGACCACCACCTTCCCAGGGTTTTTTCAATGAAATGAAGAGGGGGCTGAGCGGACCCCCCTCCTGGACTCCTAAGTCTCAGGAGCAGCCACCTTATTCTGAAGTTGAAGGGGGCCATACAGAACTCCTTCCATGGGGCAGGTTCAAGCCTCGGGTACCACCACCTCCCCGGGGCTACATTAAAAGAAATTTGGGGGCGAGTGGACCCCAGCCACCATCTGCTGGGATGTTCTCGGCCAGAGGAACACTACCCCCCCTGGGGCACACACATGAAAGTGAAAAGAGGGGGGCCAATTGGCCCCCCTCCTGGAGCCAATAAAAGCCCTGGGGACAGCCAATGCTATGTACCAGGGTGCCTATCCTCGGGACATAGCTGTTTGCTGTGACTTGGCAAGAGCTTTGGCAGCTCCCGCCAAGTCAGAGCAAACACTACGCTTCAAACAACTGAGAGCTGAGGAAATGCTACTCGCCTACTGGAAGCGGAGCGTTCGTCTGTTTCCCTGCATGCTGTGAGGTGGGCAGGGAAACAGTCAAAAGTATTGCTCCTGCACGAAAGGAGCTGCCCTTTAGCAGCTCCCTCCTCCGAAATCGACCCTGGGGGGGCTGTGCAGGTCTTTCCCATTTAAAATGTAATTAATGCATTAGGATCGGGTGAGGTGGTGGTCCCGGTGTCAACGCGCTCCCGAGTACAATTTTTAAAACCTACGTTTGATGATGATGAAAAAACATATGCTCCAGGGAGGTTGTGATCTCTGGAGAATAGAAATTAATATGGGGAGGGGCAATATGGGGAAGGGCAATGTGCCCGCTCCCTATTAATTTTAAAATATACGGACATGGCACCCCTGGACCTGGACCGCCTGGGGGCTTTTTGCAAAACAAATGCGGGAACAACCATTGACTTTATTTTTTTCATTTTTTCCGCAACACTGATGCAGTCGCTCACAGACCCACCCAGAAACTCACGCACCCACTCACAGATCCCCCTCAGACACTTATGCACTCACTCACAGATCCACTGAGACACTTGCACACCCACTCACTCATGCAGCCACTCACACACCCAGTGAGACATTCATGCACACACACACATTCACTCTCAAAGGTTAAGGTTACTGTTAGGAAATACAATTTAAAAAACCTTACAAACTCTTTGAACAAACTAAAGGTTTCAGGGACGTTATAGATAGGTTTACATTTCACTTGTACAAAACCAGTACAAGTCAACATTTATAGTTAGCTGAGCTAACTAGACCTTGCGCCCCGCAATGCACTGCTTATGACCATACATTTTACATCACTCTTGACATGGTCAGTGAGATCACTGATGACATCATCCACAGAAACACACACCCACTCACACCTCTGTACAACCTGTCATACACCCACTCACACACCCACCTACACCAACTTACATATCCATTCACAGACCCATACAAGTAATCACACGACCATTCACCCAACCACAAAGCTACTCATATAACCAGTCACTTACAGCTACTCACACATCCACTTCTTATTATTACCACTTATAGAGCGCACGACTACCCCCAACGGGGGTGTCCCGGCGCTAGCAGCAACAGGGATGGCGATCATTATGAAATTCAGGGGAGGCTAAACATCCAAGTTTTTAGTGTTTTCCTGAACAGTCTTTCTGTCCTGGCTTTCCTGATGTGTATAGGGATGGTGTTCCATGATGCAGCCGTTTTTACTGAAAAGGAGCATCCACCGATTCTAGATTTTCTGTATCGTGGAGTTACTAGCAGTTCTTGCAAGTTGAATCTAAGGCCCTAGCCTGGGTTTATTTCTGTATTCTTATTTTCAAATATTTAGGAGCTTTCTCCCTAAATGCCCTATATGCTATGGTTAGTGCTTTGAACTCTATTCCTTTCTTAACTGGTATTAAGGGCAGGCTCCGTAGGTGGGGGAAGATATGATGGCGGAGTAGGATGTTCCTGATCAACCTTGCAGCCGAGTTTTGGATTGTCTGTAGTTTCCTGAGTAAATATGCGGGGAGACCCAAATACAGACTGTTGGCATAATCCAGTTGTGAGGTGACCAGTGCATGCACCACCGTCTTCCTACAGTCCATCGGGAGAAACTGGAGAAACCTACGTAGGGTTTTTAATTTCCAGAAACACTAGGAGGAGACATGTCTGACCTGTGCTTTACCGGTAAGTGCAGAGTCAAATTTAAAACCTAGGTTTCTTGCCGCCTCTACAGGTACGGGGGGGGGGTTAAGCTCTACCGGCCACCATAGTTCTGACCTAGGGGGATGTACCTGGTTGAAAAATAGCACCTCTGTTTTGTCAGCATTTAACTTCAGACAGCGGTCTGTCATCCAAGATGAGATATTGAGCAGACACTGCCTGAAGTTTGCAAAGGCTGCCTCTGTGTGTTCCTTAAAGGAAAACACCAGCTGGGTGTCATCAGCATAGGAGATAGCCTTAACATCCCACTGTTCGACTAGAGGCCAGAAGGGCAAGGTAAACATTAAAGAGGGTCGGACTCAATGCCGAACCCTGTGGCACACCGTATGTAAGAGGTTTTGCCGATGAAATGTGGGGATGGAGGAAAACTTGTTGATACCTGTCCTCAAGAAAGGATTTAAACCAAGCAAGTACAGTTCCCGTCACTTCCATCCTTTCAAACCTTTTTATCAGGATACAGTGTCAAAGGCCGCGGACAGATCCAGCAGCACCAGCATTGCACAGTTTTCCTGGTCAACTGTAGTGTGCACAGTCTCTGCCACCTCAAGCAGGGCTGTCTCTGTGCTATAGCCAGCCCTGAAGCCTGACAATCATGTAAGAGGTTATTTGACTCCATGTAGGCCAACAACCGTTTCTGGACCTCTTTCTCCAAAATTTTAGAGGGTACAGGGAGTAAAGAAATCGGTCGATAGTTTTTGAGAGTGGCTGGATCAGCATCCTCCTTCTTAAGAATAGGTCTAACATGTGCTGTCTTCACCTATAACATTCACTCACACACCCACTCACACATACAGCATCTCAACACAGCCCCTCGCCCATGCAAGCACTCACACACTTACAACCGCTTACATGCCCATTCACACACCCATATAAGCACTCGCACATCACCTATATATCAATTCACAGTCACTATGGTACAACCTCTTGCATGCCAGTTTACTTAACCAAACAGCAACTCTGATAGCTGCTAACTCACCCACACAGCCACTTACATAGCCAGTCGCTCACTCGTACAGCCATTCAGATACACACTTACTCAGTTACTTACTCACCCACTAACTCATCCATACAGCCACTCATACAGCCACTCAGTCACCCATGCAGCTGTTGTAATCGAATCTTGGCCCCTATTTTAATTTTCCAGATTCATGCCCTTATATAGGTAAACTTTAGATATCTTTATATAGGCATAGAAATCACTACCCTATTTGATCTAAGTCATACAGCCCGGATACGGCATGGCTTCTTCCACTAGGTTCCGAGAATTAACAACAATTTCTTGGAAAAACCCACCTTCAGCAGCTAGGAACATCCCCCTGCTTGAATATTAAGTTCTCCAAGAACTCCTGGCGTTTTCCAAGAATATAGCCTTTGAGTGACGATATTAAGTCCAAACATGCGTCAAACTCTGCACCTTCAAAGTATAAATATGCTCAGGTTTGCCCAGTCAAACACACAGTGGTTTGGAGCAGATAGACTATCTACTTGCCCGACGCCCTGCAGCAGCAAGTGCCGGAGGAAGCCAACCCTCCAGCTGACGCACTGAGAAAGACGCTGTCTTTTCTCTTGCCGAGAAATCCAGCTCCAGTGTTTCCGGCTTACCCTTGCGGGTATCTGGGAAATAAAGTTCTGAGAGAGAGATACAAGACCTCCTTCATTCTAAAATCAAGGTACGGAGCCGATTAGACCTCTTAGAGAATTCTTGGTATAGATTCCTGGCAGAGAACTACCAAACTTAGGCTACTCCTCACTTACTCCTTCCCTAGTACTAGACTTGAGTTAGGTACACCGGGGAAGGCGTATTTTAGTAACACCAGTGGAGTACTTTTAGTCATTATTTATTACTGTATGTATTTTATACATTTTATGCACTTTATGGCTTAGAAACCCTATCATGCTTTTACAGTACTACTTTATAATACTGTGTATATTATATGCCTTGTACTTTATAACCAGTATTACGATTGTAGCAGTTCATTTCCAATGCTTGAGAAAGAAGACTGTTCAATAAATACTTTTATTGAAAACGCCAGTCTCTATATTTCTCTACATCTCTGTTGAAACGAAGCATGCACGATTGAGTAAAATAGTTATCCATTGTTTCCGCGACTCTAGAGATTTGATTTCTTATTCTTGGGAAACGAAGTTGTCATGTTTATGCCGTTGTCAGAAACGAATCCCTTCTTGTGAATTCAAGAAAGTTTCTAGTGACCTCTGAGCTAGCTGGCACTCACTATTAAGTTTAATATATTCGGTAGAGACCTAGTCGACTTCAGTCCTACGTCTAAACTACAGTATATATTATTCCAATGCGCAGAGCCTATTGGGAACATAGGAACTACACTACATGGCTCCCAACGTTTGGTAAGGCGATAATTTAATGCTGGATACTAGAGTAACTCAGTCGTGCTTTTCACACAGACCCTTTTTTCCCGTAGAATACTCCAATAGACGTCTGGAGTCGGTAAAGCACAAGTTACTACTTGTGTAACGATATATCTGTAAGAGACATTAGTTAGCGATAGATTCCTTACCTTAGAATATCCCCAGGCGTCAGACTGGATCCGGAAAATTTTGCGTAGCAATACCCCTGCGCACCGGCAGGCGTCGTCCGCGGCTCCGTGTCAGTCGTCGGCGTCGTGAGCGCCGGAATGACGTTGTCGGAGTACTTAGACGCCGCCCATGCGCGCTGACGTCAGTTCTGATACACAGCTTTTCCGCGCCAGATATGCAGAGCAATGTTAGAACCAACACTGGTTCCATGAAAGTAGGGCCCTGAAAGGGGATGACCTTAACGCTAGATATCGGTTCGCAGAACGGGGAGGATGGGTGGGTCGGTAAGGAATCTATCACTAACTAATGTCTCTTACAGATTTATCGTTACACAAGTAGTAACTTGTGCATCTGAAAGAGACGTTAGTGATAGATTCCTTACCTTAGAATAGATACCCCAGCAATACCAACCCCGGTGGTGGGTCTGCGAACCAATAATCACACCAGAAAGTCCTGGAGGACAGAACGGCCAAAGAAGCCATCCTTCCGGACTTGGCTGTCCAGGCAATAATGTCTCGCAAACTTGTGCAGCGAGGCCCACGTAGCTGCCTGGCAAATATCTTGCAATGGTACTCCTCAGCCCAGGGCAGTTGTAGTCGCCGTGGCCAGAGTAGAATGAGCCCGTAGACCCACAGGGGGTTCCTTCTTCGCCAAGGAGTAACACGCCTGGATACACAATATGATCCACCGCGAGATGGTCCGCTTGTGCACCGCCTTTCCCTTCTTCGCGCCACGTAACCAACAAAGAGTTGGTCATCCACCCGGAACTGGCGTGTGCGATCCAGATAGTAAGAGAGCGCACGTTTTGGGTCCAGACGGTGGAGCCTCTCTTCCTCTTTCGAGGGATGCGGAAAGAAGGTGGGCAAGGTAATGGACTGCCCAACGTGGAAGGCCGTGACAACCTTGGGTAGGAATGAAGGTCTAGTCTGCAACACAACCTTATCCGGATGAACGGAAGGGGGTCTAGAAGAAAGAGCCTGGAGCTCACTCACTCTCCTGGCAGAGGTGATGGCAACCAGGAAAGCAGTCTTCAAGGTAAGAAGACGGAGAGGACAGTTATGGAGCGGCTCAAAGGGAGCACACATTAGATAAGTAAGTACAAGATTCAAGTCCCACTGGGGCATCACGAAGGGAACAGGAGGGAACATACGAGTGATGCCCTTTAAGAATCTGTTGACAATGGGGGACTTGAACAAAGAAGGCTGATCAGGTAGCCTTAAGAAGGCGGAAAGAGCAGAAAGGTAGCCCTTGAGAGTGCCCAGAGCAGAGCCCTGCTGGGCAAGAGAAAGAAGGAAGAGAAGAACCTCAGAGAGAGGGGCAGAAAGAGGATCCACAGCCTTTGCTGTGCACCATGCCACAAATCTGTTCCACATGCAGGCGTATACCGACTTTGTGGAGGGACGCCGGGCTGCCAGAATGACATCACAGACTTCGGGAGGCAAGTCAAATGGCCTCAATTGTCGCCGCTCAATCTCCAAGCTTGTAGGTGGAGACTGGACAGGTTCGGGTGGAGGACCGTCCTCTGCTGCTGTGACAGAAGGTCCTCCCGAAGAGGCAGACGAATCGGGGGGATCGACTGACATGCTGAGTAGCTCGGGATACCAGTATCTTCGTGCCCAGTCCGGAGCCACAAGGATAACTTGGGCCCGGTCGCGCCTGATCTTCTTCAGCACTCTGGGCAGAAGTGGTATAGTCGGAAAGGCGTTCAATAGACCGCAACTCCACTCGCGATGAAAAGCGTCCCCGAGCGAGTGCCGCCTTGGAAATTCCAAAGCGCAGAACTGATGACATTGCGCGTTCTCTTCTGTGGCGAATAGATATAACCAAGGCTCTCTCACACTGCTGAAAGAGGCCTTGCGTCTGAACTCGGACGTGTCGCCATTTGTGATCCATCATGCACCGTCGGCTGAGTTTGTCCGCCCTGGCGTTCAGGGAACCTGCCAGGTGTTGAACCACCAGGGTCACGCCCTGATTTTCCAGCCACTGCCAGAGGCGCAGAGCCTCCTGGCAGAGGGCCCACAACCCCACCCCGCCCTGTTTGTTGCAGTACCACATGGCGGTGGTGTTGTCCGTGAACACCTGCACTACACTCCCCCTGACAGAGGGGAGGAATGCCTTCAGTGCAAGACGAATCGCCCGCAGCTCCAAAAGGTTGATATGGAGCCGGGACTCTGCCGGAGACCAGAGGCCTCTGATCTCCGCCTCTCCCATGTGGCCTCCGCAACCCTGGAGGGACGCGTCCGTCACAACTACGTGCTCCGGGTGGGGTAGGGAGACGGATCTGCCACTGACCCATTTGCGGTCCGTGAGCCACCACTGCAGCTCTTTTGCAGTGCCCCCCGAGATCAAGACATGGTTGGACAAGTTGCCCTGATTCTAGGCCCACTGAAACTTCAGATCCCACTGCAGAGCCCGCATCCGCCACCGGGCGTGATGCACCAGAAGGATGCAGGAGGCCATCAGCCCCAGAAGCCGCAGCGTCACCCTGACCGAGACCCGGGTTAAAGGCTGAAAGATCGGAATCAGAGCCTGAATATCCCAAACCCGCTGTTCGGGTGGATAAACCCGAAACTGCGCCGAGTCCAGAACCGCTCCGATGAAGATGAGCTTCTGAGAGGGACACAGGTGTGACTTCGGCACGTTGATGGAGAACCCCAGCAGATGCAGGAGATCGGCCGTAGTCTGGAGGTGGCTGAAGACTATCTGGGGCGAGCCCGCCTTCAACAACCAGTCGACGAGATAGGGGAAGACTGAAACCCCTAACCTGCACAGATGGGCTGCGACCACCGCCATCACTTTGGTGAACACCCGTGGTGCGCTGATAAGGCCGAAGGGCAGCACGGTAAATATAAAGTGCTTGTGGCCTACCGTGAACCTGAGGTAACGCCGGTGCGCCGGCAGGACGGGGATGTGAAAATAGGCGTCCTGCAAGTCCAACACTACCATCCAGTCTCCTGGGTCCAGGGCAGCTAAGACCTGAGCCAGAGTCAGCATCTTGAACTTCTCCTTCCGGAGGAAGCCGTTGACGTACCATAGGTCCAAGATAGGGAGTAGGCCCCCTTTGCCCTTCTTGGGTACCAGAAAGTAGTGGGAGTAACAACTACACCCTACTTCGGGCCCAGGAACGTGCTTGATGGCCCCCTTGGCAAAGAGGGCCGTGACTTCCTCTTGCAGAAGTCGCAAGTGATCCCCGGACACACGGTGGAATTGCAGTGGCATGGCTGGAAGGTTCGCCTCGAAGGGGAGGGAGTAGCCCCTTCGGACGATTTGCAGCACCCACCTGTCCGACGTGACTGTGCGCCAGTGGAAGAGGTGATGGCGAACCCTGCCCCCCATTGGCGTCACATGGGCCTGAAAGCACGGACTATGAGGGTTTTGAGGCAGGTGCTGAGGGGGAAGGTGTGGACTGGCCGCGCCGTTGACCCCGACCGCCGCCACGGCGGTTTCCACAGCCGCCACCGCGCTGTTGGACATTCTGCGGCGCGTGGCTGGCAGCACGTGTGGGGGCGCCTCTTCCTTGGCCGCGAAAGGCACCCGTTTGCTGACGAGGGGCAGAGAGGCCCAAGGACTTGGCCGTAGCCCTGGAGTCCTTAAATCGGTCCAGCGCATGGTCTGCCTTGTCGCCAAAGAGGCGACGGCCATCAAACGGCATGTCCAGCAGAGTGGCCTGGACATCGGCCGAAAAGTTGGCAGACCTCAATCAGGCGTGGGGTAGAACCGACACTGTCGTTGCCATCGCCCTGCCCAGTGAGTCCGTGGTATCCAGCCCACACCGGATGGAATACCGTGCTGCATCTCGGCCCTCCGCAAGGGTTTGGGCGAGTTTTGCCCGGACCTCCTCCGGACACTGTGGCAGCATGTTTGCGACCACGTCCCACAGGGTGTGGGTATAGCGGTTCAAGAGGCATGCGGTATTAACTGACCGCAGTCCCAAACTGAGGGACGAGAACACCTTCTTCCCGAACTGTTCGTACCTCTTGGATTCCCGATCGGGCGGAGCCGTTGGGAATGCGGTCTGGGGAAGTGGAGGCCTGGATGACCAGGCTCTCGGGGGTGGGGTGGGTGGACAAAAAGCAAGGGTCGCCCGGGGCCGGGCGGTATCGCCTGGCCACGTTCCTATCCATAGGCGGACCTGTGGCGGGCTTGGACCAAGTACCCACAAGAACGTCACACAAGGCCTCATTAAACTGCAGCAGAGGCTCACTGGAGCTTGCCTGCGGTTTAAGGACCTCTGTGAGGAGGTTAGTCCTCTTGGCCGCGACAGGGAGTAACAAGGTTTAGGGCCTTGGCTGCCCGTGTCAACACTACACTATAAGCTGCCCCCTCCTCCGTAGCCACGGTGGGAGGGGAGAAAAATCCAGTGTCTGGTTAAGTGTCAATGCCACTGGCCTCCCCAAGTTCATATGTCCAGTCCTGCGGTGCCAGAGAGTCCTTAGACCCCTCCCAATCACCCTCGTCACCCATCTCCTGTAGCACAGATTCAACAGATGGTTCCTGTTCATGGAAATAGAAATCTCCAAAAGCTGTCGCTAACGGCGCCCATCGGCGCCGCTCCGGCGCCAGAACCGAACCGGGGGTGGGATTGGGGACGGCGTCCATAACAGGCATCGGGGGTGACACCCGTAGGGCCGGCGTCGGAGAGGTCGTGAGGTCGACACGGATCCGGAAGCGGATCCAGAGAGGGCCTGCGGCGCCGAGACCTAAGTCGTCGGCGGCGCCGGGACCGAAGTACCCGACGGCGTCGGAGCTGAAGCGCCGGACCCGCTAGGCCCTCCAGCCGGGGCCGTTGGGCCCGAAGGCCCAACGGAACCAGTCTGAGGAGGGAGGGACCCCTTGACCATGAGTTACCGCTCGACCTCCTCAGGCGTAGCGTCTTGCCCAGGGACCCGAAGGTGTGGGGGCGACGACAGCGACTCCGGTGGAGCTGTGCGGGTGGTGTCACCCGAACCCCCGGCTGCATCGTGCGAGCGTCGGGGTGGGTCGGAGGAACGATGATGTCTCTCCGACCTCTTATGCTTCTTACCTGAGGATTTGGATCCTGACGACCGATGTCCACTCCCGGAGCTGCAAGGGCTCCGACCCCGCGACCTGTCACTCGACCTCCCGTGGGAGTTGACCTGGAGCGGCGCAGGCCCGAGTGCCGGAGCTCCAGTCGCTTGCGAGACCGCTCTCGCCTAGCCTTGGACGTCAGGGCCCGGCAGTCGGAGCAGGTGCGGTCGTCGTGGTCGAGGCCTAAACACTTGAGGCACCGGCGATGGGGGTCGGTAACCGACATCAGTCGGTCGCACCTGGAACAGGGTTTAAATCCCGGCATCCCTACCGGCACCGTAGGAGTCGAAGACTCGAGCAAAGAAATGATCAAAAAGATCAAAAAGTTTAGTCAAAAAAGACTAAGGGGTAGAGCTTCACCGGATCTGCGCTAGCTGGCGCGGAAAAAAGAAGAACTGACGTCAGCGCGCCAACGACGGCGACGACGGACGCGGAGCCGCGGACGACGACTGCCGGCGCGCTGGG
Source organism: Lissotriton vulgaris (assembly GCF_964263255.1). Taxonomy (NCBI): domain Eukaryota; kingdom Metazoa; phylum Chordata; class Amphibia; order Caudata; family Salamandridae; genus Lissotriton; species Lissotriton vulgaris. Next base: position 482,420,886 of record NC_141696.1, read on the forward strand.
GTATTGCTACGCAAAATTTTCCTGATACAGTCGGACGCCTGGGTATATTCTAAGGTAAGGAATCTATCACTAACGTGTCTCTTTCAGATAGGAAAATATCCGCCAAAACGGAGTAGGACGAAAAATCCTATGTATTCGTTTTTGGTTTATTCAACGTTGAAGGATGAAGTGTTCCAAAATATTGTGCACCTAATCTCTGTTTCCTTGAAACCTTGCTCTAAAAAAACCTTTAGTCAACAAAATGTCGGAGAGAGATGACGAAAGGGAGACAGTGGCAGCAGCAGCTCAAGCAGTCTTAGAAGACACAAATCTCCAACAGAATGACGCGGATGCAATAATCATCCCGGCAAATGTAAGGAAAACCATAACTATAAAACTTATAGAAAATTGGGGTATCATCGAGAGGTGGTAAAGTTATCTTTGTTCTGAAATTATTAGATATGACACTGCTGCTAGCAATTAGAACAATTACCATGAGGTGGAAATCATGTAGACCGCCTGGGGCACACCTCTAGCACTCAGTAGTACTTAAGTGGGGGCGAGTGGAGGGGGAGATACTTAGAAGGGAAGTATCAAGAGGCCTTCGGAAGTTCCCTATCTCCCTGGAATGGGAGACCATGCTCATTACAATGGAGGGAGAAGACCGAACACAAGCATGGGACATTGCGCAGGAGGATTAGAAGGGAGTAGTTCCACCCCGCCTGGCAAGCAACAGTACGCTCTGGCCCCACTCACATTCACCTGCGTTACCCACTGCCACATGTCATTACGCCCCACGTAATGGTACATATCAGCACCTATGCTTGCCGGGAAGAGACCCACTTTCAACTTTCCCTTAGATGATTGTCCTTGATGGACGCCCAGGAGACGACCAGTTTCAGGATGAGAGAGGGTAGGGGGAGGTGGGCGGACGGGGGGTTGTTTGGTTGATGATATCACATTACCTCGTGAAATGAATATCGTGACACTACGAGACAAATGTTTATGTAACGTTGTGAGGTATTGTATGAATATCACTGCTATAAGAGATAGAGGTTTGAGTTGGGGTGAAAATATAAAACCCAGCTGTAGCACTAGGAATATTTGATGTACTGTTATACTTGATGTCAAAACAGCTGCGAATAAAGTTTTTAAAAAAAACGTTATCTTTGTTATAGAGTCACATGAATATCGGCAGACAGAGGTATTCTATTCATGGATTATGTTTCCTGCAGCAAATGAGGTAACACACGAGTTCCAGTACTACAAATTAGAGGAACCTCCAGCGGAATACGTTCCTTTTGAGGACGTTGAAATTCCATTAACTTACCAAGAGCATCAGCTCTGGTTTAAAGGCGCCCTACAACATCAAAATCACATTACCAGGCTCGGTCCACTAGGTAGACCAGGAGCAACATGGCCGGAACTGGCTAGCTACACACCACATTCTGACATTAACAGAATGACAGGTCCAGAACTGTTAGCTCAGCTGAAACCGTTAATTAAAATACACAGACAATTGGTTCAATATGTCATGCGGACTTTAACAGTCCAACCAGCTGTAAGGACTCCAAAGCACACCCCTCACCAGGGGAACACAAACAAAATTACACCACAGACTACACAATCGGTCATTGGTAAATTGTCCGCAAAAAGGGAACAAATTCCGATCTGGTTAGCTCAAAAAATTACTCTGAGGCAGTATTCCCTGATAGTACACCTCATGAGAAACACATAATTCTGCCAATCTGTTTACCAATGGGGACAGCACCACACGTGGAGGACTGTGACACTTGGGGTACAGTCTTTGCTTCAATCTACACAAAAACACATGGTGTACCGTCCAAGACGTTCTGAGGCAGATTCAAAATGAATACCGTCCAGAACCGGCCTTAAATCTAGGTATGAAATTAATGAAAGATTTCAAACAGGTCTCAGCTATATTATTGGCTAACATTAAAAGTGAAGCAGCATCCGTGGCAATCCGCCAAAAGTTAAAAGAAACAAATCAACCATATGAGCTTGCTAGAATTATTGAAAAATCTTATGAAGAATTAGGAAGAGATAGTTTGGGTGGGAAATCAGTAAAGCCAGAATTAACTGAAAATCCTGAAAAGGTGTTTATTAAAAATAATCCCACTACTCCTAAAAAGAAGTGGGAAAACACTAAATACTCTTTCTACAGAAAAACATTCTCAGTCCAGAGGAAGATCTCCCCAACGGAATCCCTCTGAAAAAAGGTACAACCTTAGGAATAGGGATAATTTGAAGAAACCAGATAGATAAAGATAATGATACACGTCCCTCTCTATCTTTTCAGACTTCCTCGCAGAAATTGGAAAGAAGAGGACGGTCAGAACACAAGGAGGAACGCATCAAGTCCAAAGACAAAGAACCCGTTCACCAAAGTAAAAAAGCTCAATTTCCTAAAAAGAAGGTAGCAAGCATAAAGATCAGACATGCTGAGGATCTTGAGGACACAACTCAAGAACGGGGAGTGGGCTCAAACAATGCTAGACAGCGCAGCAGAAGTCACCATAGTTTGCAGGATCCTGAAGCATCATCTGGAGACAGTGGACTTGAATGAATGGATTCAGGTTGAAACTGCCGACGCCAGGGTTAGTGTACCCCACAAGTTATATGAAGTAACACTCCAGATGGAGGGGGACATAACTAGAAAAATAAGAGCACTCTTTTGGGAAAAGCTCTCTAAGGGCTATGACATTCTTCTAGCTGAACAAGATTGGCCACCTGAATTTGTCAGGGAGTGCCCACATGGCGAAGAGATAATTATGCCGGCCTTTTCAAATCATATTCCAATTCATAAAAAATACACTTATGCCAGAAAATGGACATTAGCTCAGACTCCAGCGTTATATAAAAATCATGTGGGATGGGATGAGGATTCTCCTAACCATAAAATCCAGTAAAAAAAGAATAAAAAAATCAACCTGCTGCACAAATGCAGTACCCAGTTAAACAAGAAGCTAAGAAACAAGTCAGGGAGATATTAAATCAACTTGAATACCAAGGGGTGATTGAAACATGCACCTCGTCAAAGAACAATCCTTTGTTTCCTGTCTCCAAACCAGACAATTCATATCGTCCAGTATTGGATTACAGACACAAACTCTTGTTGCAAAACTTTTGCAGTGGAAAATGCACACAGTGCAGCACTGATGAATAACATTGTACGCAAAAAATATAAAACCACATTAGATATTTCAAATGGGTTTTTCTGTCAAAACATTGCACCTGAAAGCAGGCATCTAACCACTTTCTCAATAATGGGGACGCAGCGACAATTTTGCAGTCTCCCCCAAGGATTCAAGAATAGTCCAGGGTTATTTTCAGCCAGGGTAACAGAGTTACTACAAACGTACGATGATGAGGCATTATCTTATGTCGATGACATCTATCTTACAGATGATGACTTGGACAGGCACTTGGAAAGAGTGAACACCATAATACTTGGTTTCGCCTCTGAGGGGTATAAATTCAATTTCAAGAAACCACGAATTACCCACCTCAATGTCCTATTTCTAGGATACGAGTTATCAAGTGAAGGCAAGAGCCTGGCAGCAAACTTTCTTGAAAAGTGTGCGCTGCTCCAAACTCCAAGAACGCTGAAAAACATACAGTCCATTCTAGGTTTCCTGAATTTTGGAAGAACTTACGTTCTAAATTACCCAGAAAGGGTTAAACCTCTCTACGAACTAAGCAAACCTGATTTCAAACCAACTAATTGGACTCAAGCACACACAGAAATTCTGCGTTCAGTCCAAACAGACAGGTTAGCTAAAAAACTGTTACAGACACGTGAAAACTTTCGCAACCTTGTGATCAGAGTCATCCCAGGAAGATGCGGATTCACGTACCTGACCTTTAATGAGGGAGAAACTGTACCAATAGCCTACAAATCACACTTGTATTCACAAGATGAAATGAAGTTCACTTCTACTGAGAAAATTCTGACAGCGGTTCAAACTGCAGTAGCAAAAGAGAGGGATCTCGCACAGGGTAAACGCATAATGATCGTTACACCTGTACCTTCCTTAGAGGCAGTGACAAAAGCAAGCATTCCAAATGCTAAAGCTTTACATCCGAAATGGATACAATGGGTTAACTCTCTTGCTGCAACAGACGTTGAATACGTTTTTGACCCTAGCTTAAAAACACAAGAATTTCTCCAATACGAACATGAATGTCCTCTGCTGACCGAAATTCTGCCTCTGGAACATTACGGATGTATAATATATACAGATGGATCAGCACAGCCCGCAATTGGGGGTAAACAAGCCTATGGTGCTGCGTGCGCGATTGTTAAAGGTAGTTGGCTCGAAGGCAAATTCAGACCTATGGTCACAAAAACTCAATCACTCAGAGACTGTACAGCTCAGTGAGCTGAACTACAGGCTTTCAAGATGGCGCTTGAAAATACCGATCGCGAATTCCCCACACTAATAGTGTGCGATTCGTATTACTGCGTACAATCTTACAATGAATACTTGCAGAACTGGGTTCAGAATGGCTTCAAAGATGCTAAAGGTGGCACAATCAAGCATAAAATGCTTTGGGAACAAGTAGTTCTTTTGCAGAAAGAACTACAAAAGACTCATGTGATTCATACACTGAGTCATCAGCGTGATGGCGTTCACGTTGCAAGGAATTCATTGGCTGATGAAGCTGCGAAGGCAGCTGCAAACAGCTTCCGTAGCTACAATCGCTCGCTCAAAAAGAGTAATAGACAGTGAAACGTTACTAGCAGTAAAAGCCTCTATGGAAGGCAATCATGCAGCGTTACCTCTATCCACTCACGTATACATACATAATTGATGCAAACTCCGTTCCTTTTGCTCGAATCCCTGGAGTGGGGGGCAGAGTAATTCCAAACATGAAGCGGAGAGCTTACTTCGTTCAAGAAGCACATATGGGGGAGGGTCCGACACATCAAGGGATCTTGAAAACTCTAAAAGAATTAGAAGAGATGTACTGGTGGCCAGGAATGAGCATTCAAGTTTACGAATTTGGAATAAATTGCGATACCTGTTACAGATATCATAGCTTTGACAACCACCAGATACCTGACTACAGTGTAGCCAGCCCAGTTCAGATACCACTGTTAGACAGCATTCGGCTATCTACCCGCAGGCGTCCCTATAGACAAATGCGGTCCCACAACTACTAGGACAAGATTTATTTGGTTATGGCCTCAGCGCTCGGCTGAAGCAAGAACTGTTATAAAGGATTTGCGAGTCTTTATCGGCACATACGCAATCGGCACGCTACATTCTGGCCAGGGTCCTGCGTTTAGCTCTCAAGCTTACTAGGAGGCTATGGTTAGCTTGGGAGTTGCATTGTGGTATTCTAGTCCCTTTCATCCTGAGGGTAATGCTGTAGTGGAAAGAAAAAACCGTGACAAAGCAATCCATAACAGCTAAGGTATTAGGTTTGGGTGATGGGTGGGTCAAACATTGAATAAGTGTACAGCGTAGTCTTAACAATCTGGCAAGAAATTCTCTGGGGGGAATCACTCCTTATGAATTACTGTTTGGTGCTAGAATGATAATCTAAGACCTCTATTGTCAAACTTCAATGGTGGAACAAAAACCCTTTGAGGTCAAAGATCATTTGGCTGTTTTACTGGACTTAAACGAAACAAGAAGAAGTCTGAGTAACACAACAAAAAAGCCAATAGCCACTGAAGAAAAACCACCTGTCCCAGCAAGACCGGTCTGGATTCCAAAGATTGGGGCTCTAGTCAGGGAAAAGATAGCGGTGAAGAAGGAATTTGGGCCTTCTTACAGTAAAGCAGTACCTGTCTTAGCAATCCAAGGAACAAGATCTGTAGTACTACCGCCCCTTGCTGGTAAAAAGAGAACAGAGTTATGTCCATCGACCTGGTCAAACCACAACATGTGGCCAATAATAAGTAGTAGGCCCAGTGGACTCCCAAGATGTAGCAGAAGACCAAATCTTGCTACTATCCAAGAGGTTCAGACTGAAAGACTTATCACGTTTGATAAACCTGCAGTAAGAAAAGAAGGACTATACAACGAAGCCATGGAACTCGTACCTCTTGAGACCCAAATAACAGTTCGTCAAGAAAAACCGGTCTACAATGATGTAGCCTCTGACTATACCAATATGACAAAGGAAGAAGCAACTCCTAAGATTAATAACAATCCGGATGCAATACCAACAATTGACAGAACAGCCTCTGGCTATTTTATCAACTTTGATATATTCTCTGAGAATCCCAGTGAACCCGAAGAAATGCCAGCAAAGAAAACTCTCAAAGAAAAAAACAACAGAACTGTTTCATCAACTAGAGAAAATATATCTGGTTTCACCATGGATTGAATTTTGGATTGATTTGGGTGCATTTTTTCTCCTGCTCTGGCTGACATTAGTTTTAACCTTGGGACAAATGATAGATGGAAAATACAGTAAAATGGACACAGCAAGTCAGAAAATCAACTTGGTCCTAAAACCTCACAAATCATCCCATCGTGAAAAAAGAGACCTATCGTCAGTAAACATCACAGCCGTTCCTATACCTGGTGGTATAGCATGGGATAGAACTGACCATGACATCTATGGCCCGGTGGAGCTGCTAAAGGTTCCACACCAGTTCCAGATTTCTTTAAGTGACTTTGTATCGCCCAGCACATTTTCTGATGATTGGGACTTTGAGACTATTAATAATATGATGTCAGATTTAGAAATGTCTGCAAAATTTATTGAACATGACTATTTAGAAGGGTTATCAGACTATGAACAAATTTATTGTTTCAATCACTATGGTCATCACTATTTGCACAAATCTGCAAGTCTTAGGAATGTCTTTACATATAATCAATGGGAACATTGTTCCACGCCTCCAAAAGGTTGCTCAAAAACAAACCATGAAAAGTTTTCGTATTTCTAAGGGTTTAATGTTACAAATCCAGAAACATTTCATTTCAAAAATGTAAATAAGACCGGAATGAGAACCATGTTGACTAACACTAAACAAATTTATTCTGCAAACTTTTATGCTCAGCTGTCTACATTAGGTTTCAACTTTTGGAAAGACAACAGAGACAAAGACTGTCTGGGGCACGAAAGAATGGCAAGTACAGGGTTTAAAGGCCTTGTTCAAAGCCTGCATTATACCAGAACAAATAATGTTTTTAAACGATACTGTTCAACAGACTTCTTGTCTTGGCTTGGCTAAGATAAAAGATTTAAATAAACAGTCTTTACCTAAACCCACTTCTGAAAGTACCGACATAACAGAAAAGGAGGTAGACGTACCATTTATTTTTACGCAAAACAGAACTAATCCCGATTGGAAAAAATGGTTAATCTGGCCCACAGACACCAATAACTGTCATGATCGATTCCTGAACAAAACACAGGGCTTAAAACTGAACAGGCCAGATCCAAGATACTCCCAGAGACAACATCCAGGTATAGTAACCACATATAGTGTAGGAAAGCTATGCCATAAGTTGCTACCGACATCCACACTTCCGGAAATCAGACAACACTTATCTTTACTTAAAGAAAGCAATGATTTAAGAGATTTCTTAATGGGGCCTCGCAAACAACAGCAAAAACGTTTTATATACGCCGGTATATATGCTGCGTACAACGAAGCTTGGAAAATAACACAAATTGAAACTGCAGATAGAAAACGAGAAATTGATCGTATTAATTTGGAAAAAGCTCTCTCTGTAGTAGACAATGGGTTAACGACTCTGTCCTCAAGAATATATTAATTGGACAGCATTGTATCCTCTGCAATTGATATAATGGAACAGGACTTGCTAATGTTACAACATGGCCAGTCTCAATTACGTTCTATAATGCAGTTAGGCTGGACGTTACAAAACCTTCGTTCAGGCTACGTGCCATGGCGTCTAATCAACATGTCATTGTTTGCTGTATTTAACCTTACAGATAAACAAATCTCTTTGGCACAAAGAGGAGCAGACTATACGGTGCTCAGCATTGAAAAACTGGAAAGATTACCATTGACAGATTCTGAGAAGCCTGTCATTGAATGTATAATTCATGGCACCATCATGATACCAGTAATGATTTGCCAATTTTTAGTATTGTCTACAGCATATGCCAGCAGGCCTGTATGAAGAGTTGGGTAAAGAATACATTAAGTCGACATGGACTTTACTGTTGGAATTCCAGAATGATGACAGGACTCTGGAAGTATGTTGAGTTGTAGTTAATTGACCATCTACTCTCCTCACTGAAGAGCGCACCAACATTCCACAGTAAGCTTCAGGGTGGGGGAAACCAACAGGGGCCTTTTTGGTAGGGGTGGACGGAACATACCAATGGGGTATAATTGCAACACATCTCCCTTCCTTATAAAGTGGACAACGGGAGATGGGAAAGGAAACCCATGATGACAAAGGGGCTGGAAGGGACCAGCCGGCAAGGCAGTAGCAGGGGTTTACACAGCAAAAGAACATTACGTATGTGCACATACACTGTTGTAAAAACTCCACCATTGACCATTTTCAAGCTGGACCACATTCTTAAGCACTTTAACAATTTTACTTGGAGAATGATATTTGCTGAGAGCGGTCCCCACCTTCTTGTTCTTCCTAGCTTGTACCATGTCGCCCACCTCCCACTTGTGGGCTTTCATACCATGTTTTTGGTCATACCACTGTTTGTATTTGTCTTGGTGTTGCTTGATCTTTTCTCCTGCTTCCTCCTGATCTACTTCCCTGATCCTGCCACCGCTTAACCAACTTGGATTGAATTTAGTACAAGGTTCCCTACCACGTAATGACACAAAAGGAGAAACCCCAGTAACCTTATTGGGTGTTGTATGATATGCCCACAGAAATTTCCTAAGAGAGTTTTCTATGTCATGTCCATTGATGGCAGCTAACTGGATATGTTCCTTAATGATCCTGTTTGCCCGCTCCACTAGGCCATTGGCCTTCGGGCAAAATAAAGTTGTGGTTTCATGCTTTATGTCAAAACCCTTCAGGAATTCTTGTATTTCTTCTGAGGTGAACTGTACACCATTGTCGGTAACTATAATAGAGGGAATCCCTTCCTCATAGAACACCTCCTTTAAGAACTCAATCACTGATTTTGTGGTGATACTATGTACAAACTTTTACTTAACCCAGTGTGATGTATAATCAATCAGGACCAGCATAAATCTCTTTTGTACACCTATTTCCTGCATTGGTCCAATAATGTCCATAGCCAACTTGGTCCACGGCTTGGTAGGAACTATAACAGGGGACAAAGGAGCTTTGTGTACCACCTTTGACTGGTCACTCCTGGCACATGCCCCTCACTCCTTTACAATTTGTTCGGCCATAGCATCCATTCTTGGGAACCAGAAATTAGATCTTACTCTAGCCTTGGTAGCGCTGCGCCCAAGGTGACCTTCATGTGCCAAGTCGATAACTCTTCCCGAGCTCTTTAGGGGGTACTACCCTGTTGTGGGACACCTTTTCTCCAATGACACTCAGTTCATTTCTGACTTCCCAATAATCTTCAATGCCTGCTTCCAGCTCGTTCTTCTTATTGGGCCATCCTGGTCTCATGTATTCCTTTAGGGTACTCAACTTCTTATCCGCCTTCATATAGTCTCCCCATTCGCTTTCAGTGATGGCGGGTATGTCCATCATTAATATTGGACTGTCTAGGGCTTCTTCTGTGGCTCCCGCTTCTGGTAAGGGTGACCTTGATAGAAAATCTGCAATTTTATTTTCCTTGCCCGGCACATGCTCTATACTGAAATTGTAATGTTCCAGTCCTAGGATCCATCTGCTGATGCGTGGGGTGCAATTTTCGAGACCCTTTACTGAAAATATAAATGTGAGTGGTTTGTGGTCAGTCCGAATCGTGAACCTCAAACCCCATAGGAAAAACTTGAAATGTCTCTCAGCACAAAAGCAGGCTAAAGCTTCCCGCTCAATTACCGAGTAGTTCTTCTTGGGTTTTGAGAGACTCCTGGATGCAAAAGCAACAATCTTCTCATCATTTCCATCTTTTTGCATGAGAGTAGCACCTAGACCATTGTTTGAGGCATCAGTTGCAAGTATTGTTCTCTTGGACGAGTCAAAAGTTCCTAAAGCCGGAGAGTTGATCAGGTCGTCCTTTAAGGCATTCGCCACCGATTCATGTTCTTCATTCCACATGAACTCCTCGTTTTTCTTCAATAGTTCTCTCATTGGTTTGCATTTTGCAGCAAAGTTGACATACTTGGACATATACTCCATGAGCCCAAGAAAGGACTTCAGTTCCTCTTTGTTCCTAGGATGGGGAGCCTCTTACCGCTTGGATCAAGCTGCTCTTAGGTCTGAATCCATCTTCTGAAATTGAATGCCCCAGGTATTCAACTTGTTGTAATCTTATCTTGCACTTTTCTCTTTTTACCATTAGGCCCGCATCCATGAGTCTCGTAAAAACTTGCCTTAGCACACCATCATGTTCTTCCGTGTTGTGGCCGTAGACCAAAATATAATCTTGGAAACACATTGTACGTTCTACACCCTCCAAAATCTTCTGCATGGCTTTTTGAAAAATAGCCACAGCGGACACAAGGCCAAAAGGCATTCTTTTAAACATAAATGCCCCGAATGGTGAGATGAACGCCGTGAGTAGTCTTGATTCTGGATGGAGCTCAATCTGGTGGTACGCCATGGATATATCTATCACACTAAAATACTTTGCAGGACCCATGGTGCTAAGCATTTAATTGATTATGGGCAAAGGATATCTTTCTACCCAAATACTATTATTGAAACTGTGCAAGTCTACACAGAGACGAATCCCCTCCCCATTGGACTTGGCCGCGATAACTATCGGAGCCAACCTTTCCGAACAGTCTATAGGTTGGATTATGTCTAAAGCACATAGCTTGCGCAACTCATTCTCAAGGGGATCTTTCAATTTATGAGGCACTGGACGTAGACTGTGCACAATAGGTTTTGCATTGTATTTTAGCTTGATCCTATGTTGGAAATTGTGCAAACATCCTAGCTCCTCAAATAGCTGCTTGAACTCTTCACAAATGTTATCACCCATATGGAACTTTTCTGTGAGCAGGACTTGTTCAGCACTATTGGGGTCTAAGATGATTCCCAGCTCTTTCTGGTGTACCCACCCTAGTAGATTAGAACCGGATTTCACTACATACACAGTTCCATAAGTTTTCCGGTCCTTAAATCGTAGCTGCACATTTTTCGTACCTAAAAGAGGAATGGGTCATTTGTTGCATCCTGTAGGAGAAATATCTGGCATTTTTAACTCACTAACATTACTGTTACCCAGGGCGACACAATCATCTTTGTTTAGTAGTGTGAACGGTGAACAAGAATCAGCATACATTTCTACACATTTGTCATCAATGAATACTTCGCATTTAGGATAAATGAAATTTACAGTGTTACTGACGTCTTTTAATTGCAAAACAAATTTTTCCACTTTTTGCTCTATACATTTCACTTCCTTACTTGTGACCTTCTCCGTGTTCCTTTCATGTTCTCTTGTGTGCGGTTCACCATCTCGACACACTCTCGTGAAATGCCCTCTCCTATTGCATTTTTTTACAAGTGACATACCTGACAGGGCATTGCAAAAAATTTGCAAAATGGTTGTTACTCCCACACCGGTAGCATTTAGGACCCTTTTCTCTGTTATCTACTCTGATGCTAGCATTCTCTTTACATTTCACTTTATACACTTCATTCTAGTCTTCTTCATCATTAATAGTTGCCAAAACCTCACAGTTAGGTTTCATTTCCTTAATGCACCATGCAGTATGCTCAACTGACTTTGCTATTTTAATAGCTTCTCTTAGCCCTAGATCTTTTGCCAATAATTTTTCTTGGATGCGAGGATTATTAGTGCACCTCACCAGTTGGTCTCTTATTAGGGAATCGGTGAGGTTACCAAACTCACATAGTTGAGTAAAGCCCCACAAAGCTGCAATATAATTCTGCACTGACTCTTGTTTGCTCTGGCTCCTCTTAAAAAACTTGTGGCGTTCTAGGACCACATTGACCCTATCTCCAAAATGTTTTTCTAATTTCCCCATGGTTTGCGCAAACACATCTACCTCTCCTACTACATCCTCCTCCAGTCTGGCACTGGTAATGATTTGTACACTTTGCGCCCCTGCACACCCAAATTATGGAGCAATATGTGCTGTTTCCTCACAGAGCTGAACCTCTCACCCCCAATAGCTATGAGGTAGGATTCAAAGAGCTTTACCCACTCCTTCCAACTTATCTCCGGTTCTCCGATATCATTCAAAAAGGGCGGGGGTTGACTCGTGCCAGCTGCAGCCATTATTTACCAGGAAGAGTATAAAGGAACTGATGAGGAGAGGATAGAGTATTGTACCCACTATAGTAGGCCAGGGACTATAACCTTTACTAGGGATGATTGGCAGAGCGTGGAACCTGTGACAAAATATAGACAGAATAGTGAATTTATACAGAACCCAGCTTCAATTTAGCAAGTTACCACAGTTGACTCTAATAAACAGCCCAAAGTTATGTTCCTGCTCGAATCGCCGCTACAGTCAAGAGTTCTGGAGGGGTGAGGAAGATGGTGCTGGAATACGTAGAAACTTGAAATACGGAAACCAGATGCAGATCGGTTCACTCACCGCCTAGACAGAAGGTCAACTACCAGGAATTCGCAGTTGCGTTTCTCTCGAGTCACCACAAAGGTCTGTGAATCGCCGTAGAGCCGGAACACAATAGACTAGTTGCCGGATAACTTAGAAACTACCAGCCCTCAGTACCTGGTGCGCCAGCCGAAACTGACGAGCTCCGGATACAGATGGAATTCAGCTAACCGCGCTGACAGATCCGGCCCCCACAGCTGACGGACAGAACAATTTCGCAGACACCTCAGCACGGGGACCCAAGCTTACGGAAACCTGACAGGATTTCCCACACCAGAAGCCGACGTTCGCTCGTCAGACCCGGACGCTGACAAGGATGTTGCCCACGGATCCGTGCTGCCGCACCTCACTCATGCCCAACAGACGCTCCGCGCCTCTACCATGCGTGACACACCCGCCACCGATGAAGGCAGGTAAATTGCTTGAATACTAGAGACCCGGCAGGTGAGCACATTAAGTTTTAGCTCTTTGGCCGGACCACACAGCAGGAAAAAACTTCGCACTTCATCCGCCCTTAACTTGAGTCAGTCAGGGGACACGCTGTCTGATGAATAGGGAAGCAGCGATTGACTTCTCCCACGGCGGAAAACACCCACAACAGTACAGCCAGGAACCCAGTCACGACGACATAAATCTTCCTTTGATTATTTGGTAGGTTGTATAGTCTTACCCAATGTTGCCAAAGGAAAGGTTAAGGCAGGGGTGACCACGAGTTTCTCACTGGATACTAGAAACGATCCGCTTGCACGATGCTTTCTTTATTTTAAAACAGCATTCCGCAATAACCGTTACTCAAAAACTGCCAAAAGCAGGGATCTACAAATTGGATGATTCTGGTGTTTCTTCCTTCTCGTGTGGAGAGAGTACTCAAAGGGGAAATGGTCAATACTGCACCCTACGCAGTTCCGTCGCCAGTGTTGGAATTCCAGAATGATGACAGGACTCTGGACGTATGTTGAGTTGTAGTTTATTGACCATCCACTCTCCTCACTGAAGAGCGCACCAACATTCCACAGTAAGCTTCAGGGTGGGGGAAACCAACAGGGCCAGTTTGGTAGGGGTGGACGGAACATACCAATGGGGTATAATTGCAACATTTACCTTCCACACACAAATGTTGGAACAAGGGAAATTAGGTATTCCTTAGTGGAAAAAATTGTAAAAACTCAGAAAGTTGTACACTTTCGTGCAAAGTTATTAATTTACACGGAGCCTGCGGCGGTTCTGCAAATAACCTCTCTTGCCACCTGCACGGTACTCCCTCGACTGTGATAGAACCCATTTTCAGGCAGCTATCCAATGCCAGTTACGTTATGTTGAAGGACCACGGCTGCTGTGGCATGATGCCCGGAAAGCTTTATCTCATTAGTGTGTCGTCCATGGTCACTTGTTGTATGCAAGTCTTGTATCCAACTCAAAAGACAGACAGTGGGACTACAATATGGCCTTCACTGAATATCTCTTCTATACGAATTGATACTTTGAGCAGAATAAAAGCCATTCTTTTGCAAAAGTCTGTGCCACTGACCTCGTCTAAAGAAACATATGATCTGCAAGTTGCGAGGACATCTGCAGAGATACATACATTATCAACAAACTGCCCAGTACATTTCGCAGAAATGTTTAGTCAAATCTTAAACATGTCTGATACCAGTGGCATCACACATGTATTTAAGACTATTTTTTCGAGACTGTTAACACCATTTGAAGCAGTCCTCGGCATTTTTCTAAATTTTGTGCACTCTGTGTTCAGCGGCCTGCCTCTCATCTTAGGACTCGTAGCAGGAATTTTATTTTTATTCCTTCTGCTCCGATATGGCAAGTCCAGCAACCAACGATACCCAGACGAACATGGAAGAGGCCCTCCTTGCCATGAGTTATTGTGAAAGGATTTCACAGATGCTTGGCTCGTTTAAGAGATCTGAACACTACCTGGTTTCTATCGTTCAGACCATTCTGGCGAAATTGCATCTTACCTGTTCTACGATGCCTGCTATGCGGAGAGGAATGTGTGTTGGACATCTGTCTTACACTTCCATCAGTCCAGCCATCGGATGCGATGGCTTGCTAGGTCCTGTAACGGCTCATGCATCGTGTTGTCCCCAACGGCTACCGATCCTGATGACGGCATTTATTGAGATCTCACCAGTAAGTCTAACTGAGGGTGAGATACAAGAATCAACAGGCACACAGGTACTATCTGATTTGAACACTGCTAATGCGGCACCTGACGCTGACGGCAATGCTTCTCATCTGTTCACATTTGATCTGCTTGATCAAGTGGTTCCACTTTCACCTACTGGGGTAGACTATTTCTTTGCCAGCCTTGATGATCTAATGTTTTCTCCTGACACCGAGAATAACTTTTGATTCATGCACACAGCGTTCCCTGAACTCTGAAATTCGGCCTTCAATTTTCAAAACAAAGAAATTTAACTTTGGAACTCTGTTTTTTACAACCATTAGAATTTTTTCTCTCGAAAAACATTGTACTTTTTTGGCACAGGCTAATCTGCTTAAAGTAGAACTATTCTTAGAGAACAAGAAATTATTTTCTTTTCCCACACTGCCTAGAAAATATATTTGGCTTTATCCTCATATAACCTTTGACATGATAGGTTATGGTATGAAATGGTGTCGACTTTTTTCTGTATTTAAGAGCCATTTTCATAAATGTAAATTCATGATTCCTTCAGTTTGCATATTTAGATACCATGCTATATGCTTAGACTGTCATCACTTCCTTAAAATGTGTACTGTAGAAATACTCAATATTCTTATCAAGTGCATTTTTATGTATTTTGGGGTGGGATTATGAACACTAGCTTTAGATAGGTTCAGTGTTTATTAGATTAGCTTAATTCAACTTAAGATTGTGGAGTGGGTGTTGTAATCGAATCTAGGCCCCTAGTGTAATTTTCCAGATTCATGCCCTTATATAGGTAGACTTTATCATATCCTTATATAGGCATAGAAATCACTACCCTATTTGGTCTAAGTCATACAGCTCAAATACGGCATGGCTACTTCCACTAGGTTCCAAGAATTAACAACAATTTCTTGGAAAAACCCACCTTCAGCAGCTAGGAACATCCCCCTGCTTGAATATTAAGTTCTCCAAGAACTCCTGGCGTTTTCCAAGAATTTAGCCTTTGAGTGTCGATATTAAGTCCAAACATGCGTCAAACTCGGCACCTTCAAAGTATAAATATGCTCAGGTTTGCCCAGTCAAACACACGGTGGTTTGGAGCAGATAGACTATCTACTTGCCCGACGCCCTGCAGCAGCAAGTGCCGAAGGAAGCCAACCCTCCAGCTGACGCACTGAGAAAGACGCTGTCTTTTCTCTTGCCGAGAAATCCAGCTCCAGTGTTTCCGGCTTACCCATGCGGGTATCTGGGAAATCAAGTTCTGAGAGAGAGATACAAGACCTCCTTCATTCTAAAATCAAGGTACGGAGCCGATTAGACCTCTTAGAGAATTCTTGGTATAGATTCCTGGCAGAGAACTACTAAACTTAGGCTACTCCTCACTTACTCCTTCCCAGGTACTAGACTTGCGTTAAGTACACCGGGGTAGGCGTATTTTAGTAACACCAGTGGAGTACTTTTAGTCATTATTTATTACTGTATGTATTTTATACATTTTATGCACTTTATGGCTTAGAACCCCTATCATGCTTTTACAGTACTACTTTATAATACTGTGTGTATTATATGCCTTGTACTTTATAACCAGTATTACGATTGTAGCAGTTCATTTCCAATACTTGAGAAAGAAGACTATTCAATAAATACTTTTATTGAAAATGCCAGTCTCTCTATTTCTCTGCATCTCTGTTGAAACGAAGCATGCACGATTGAGTAAAATAGTTATCTATTGTTTCCGCGACTCTAGAGGTTTGATTTCTTATTCTTGGGAAACAAAGTTGTCATGTTTATGCGGTTGTCAGAAACGAATCCCTTCTTGTGAATTCGAGAAAGTTTCTAGTGACCTCTGAGCTAGCTGGCACTCACTATTAAGTTTAAAATATTCGGTAGAGACCTAGTCGACTTCAGTCCTACGTCTAAACTACAGTATATATTATTCCAATGCGCAGAGCCTATTGGGAATATAGGAACTACAGTACATGGAGCCCAACGTTTGGTAAGGCGATAATTTAATGCTAGATACTAGAGTAACTCAGTCGTGCTTTTCACACAGACCCTTTTTTCCCGTAAAATACTCCAATAGACGTCTGGAGTGGGTAAAGCACAAGTTACTACTTGTGTAACGATATATCTGTAGGAGACATTAGTTAGTGATAGATTCCTTACCTTAGAATATCCCCAGGCGTCGGACTGGATCCGGAAAATTTTGCGTAGCAAAATCCCTGCGCGCCGGCAGGCGTCGTCCGCGGCTCCGCGTCCGTCGTCGGCGTCGTTAGCGCCGGAATGACTCTCCCAGAAGGCCGCACCATCGCAGAAGTGAGGCATCTGTCAACATAGTCAGCTCTGGGTGGGGAAGGGAGAGGGGTCTGCTGCTCACCCAACCGCGGGTTCATCAAACACCACTTCAGGCCTTTTGCAGTTTCCTCCGAACTCTGAAACAGGTCGGGACGATTCCTCTGGTGTTGTGCCCACTGGGACTTAAATCCCACTGAAGACCCTGCATGTGACAATTAGGGTGACTTACTACCAAGATGCAGAAGACAATCAGACCCAGCAGTTTCTGAATCAGTCTCACTGAGATTCAGGACTGAGGCAGAACACCAGGATCATAGCCCGAATATCCTGGACTCTCAGCTGTAGAAGGTAGGCGCAGAACTGCATTGTGTCCAGATTGGCTTTGATGAAAGGGAGTGTATGAAAAGGAGGCATAAGTGAGGTTGCACATTGATCGTGAACCCCTACCGAATGGAGGAAGTCCGTTGTAGTCTGGAAGTCAGTGGCTACTGCCTGTGGTGATCCCGCCTTCATCAGCCAGTTGTCGAAGAAGTTGCAGATTGGAAACCCTGATCTCTTAAAATGTGCTGCAACCACCACCATCACCTTCATCAACACCCGTGGGGCATTGGAGAGGCCAAAAGAGCACAGAGAACTGGAAATGCTCCTGGCCCACCAGGAACCGCATGTAATACCTGTGGACCTGCAGGACGGGAATGTGGCAATAAGTGTCCTGGCGATCCAATGCCAACATTCAGTCTCCGGGATCAAGGGCAGACAAGACCTGGGCCATGGTGAGCAATTTGAATTTGACCTATGTATGAAGGCGCTAAGAGGGAAAACATCTAGGATAGGATGGAGGCCTCAGTCCTTTTTCTGCACCAAAACGTGGCAGGAATAGCAACCACAACCTACTTCTGATGGAGGTACCCCCTCAATGGCTCCTTTGACCAGAAAATTCTGCACCTCCTGATGTAGCAAGGAGAGGGGGTTCTCAGTCAGGCGGAAGACAGTAGTTTCCAGAAATGGATGATCATAACCCAGTTGAACAATTTGAGAAACCATCTTGATTGAGGTTATTGTTTGCACTGGGACAGGTGGTGTTTGATTGTGCCACCAACACGGGGACCCTGCTGTGTTGAGGGCATGCTTAAGAGGCCTGGAGGCTGCTGCAGCTTGAGGGGTGGAGGACTGGACAGTTCGCTGGCTTGGAGTCCCATGTCCTCTGTGGGAAACACGTCCACGACAGGGAAGACTGATGGCCTTTGGGGTAGGGTCGATATTGTGGAAGCGGCTTGGAGCCACTACCGTAGCCACAGAACGGACAAAAGGAGGAGTGTGGCTGGCACAGCACCAATGAGGTTCTCAAAGACTAGGCAGTAACCCAATTCTCCTTTAAGCACTCGAGTGCTGTATCGACCTTGTTGCCAAACAGGCACGAGACATCAAAGGACATGTTCTTCCGTGCAGACTAGACATCTCCTGTCAAGCCAGTTGATCTCAACCAGGTGAGGGGACGGAGTGCCACTGTGGCTACAATGGCCCTGTCCAATGAGTCAGTGGTGTCCAATCCACATCGGATGGTCAACTTTGCTGCATCTCAGCCATCAAGTATAACCTGCTTAAGTATGGCCCAGGCCTCCTCCAGAAGAATGGGCAGCACTTGTGAAACAGAGTCCCATGTGGGAGTACCGACCAAGAAGTTTACAGTGTTCACCAACCGCAAAGCTAGGCTGGTAGAAGAGGAAATTCTCTTTCCAAAGGTGACCAGCCTCTTGAACTTCCTGTTGATGGAGTGGTAGGGCACGCATTATGATTGACTTTGGTAGCCAAGGTCTGCACCAAACTCACATGGAAAGCATGGTGGCTGAGGAAAGCTGGGTACCCAGGAGTGGCGAGGTGGTGACAGAGGTAGCTCGCTGGATCAAAAGGAACTAATGTCAGCGCTCTCAGGTGTCACCTATATGGAATTGCGCACCACCCTTTTAACGCAGACTATGTTGAAGCAGAGTCACTGAAGCGACCTACCGTCACGCAGAGGTATTGCTCTAGATCAAGTCTGACGCCTGGGAAATATTCTAAGGTGAGGAATCTGTGGTTAGAAGTCCCTAACATAAAGCGCAAAAAACACAGTTGATGGACAGAATGCAGAACAATGTCTTACATTCACCCCAGTACAAAGATCTGGACCTAAATCAATCGTTTTATTGCTCTCCGTCCATCACCACCCCCTTTTATACCCCTAACATAAAGCAACAATACGAAGAGTGATGGGAGAATGAGAGAAGGCAAGCAACAATACGAAGAGGGTCAGGATGTGGGAGGAGCCAAGCAACAACTCGGAACAGGACTGGATGTGGGGGTGGGCAATCAATAATATGGAACCAGACGGGATGGGGCAAGAAACAACATTGAAAGGGACAGTTGTAGACGTATAAGAGGCAGAGAGCCTACAAACACCTGTACGCTTATGGAGAGCTTCAACGAAAATAAAAAAGATGCTCCGAAAGGGCGAGCAGTGGACAGACAAGTACTTGGTTCATTCTCCAAGGGAATAACAAACGCACAAAGAGGAAATTAGGCCAGCACACACCACCCAGAGAGAAACAAGGAAATAAGGGATGAAGCCAACCAATGATAAGCAAATGGATGAGCTCAAAGCCCACTGTAAGCATGTAAAATGTCTAAAAAGAGGCAGCACACTCATCGGCCCAGGTGAGACCTAAAAAACGTATGTACTCTCCAAAAAGGTTGTCGCTACGATATAATTTATGCAAAATGTTACTTGTGCAAGAACTCTGTCTCCGGTCCTATCGAGCCCCCAAAAATTAAAATCATCAAAACAGCACGAAAAAGGGGATACTTAAAAAAAAAAAAAAAAAAAAAAGTATATAAGTCGGTCTTGGCTCCACAATGAGGCTTTAGTAATAGTTAAATTGATCTGTACAGTACAACTATGTAACCATTTTTGTCCCACAGCTTGATTACTTAATCTTACAATATAATCCCCCCCTCCCATGTCATCCCAGATCCCAGTTTTCCATTTCTGGGCACTATAGAAAATCTAATTTCAGACAAAGATTCTCTGGGGTTTCAAATAATGTCAGAACCATAGTGTATCAGATTTATAGGAAGGGAGGGTGATAAAAATAAAGGTACAACAATTTAAAAAGAGCACAAAATCCTTCAATATAAATGTATGTTAAAAGGACAATAGACCGAAAACATTAAAAAAGCTGGAAACAATTGCAGCAAGGAGAGGTGGTAATTTCAAAGGAGTTTCCTACCATTATCACTTCTGGCCAGTTCAGCAAGTTCAGGATCGCTGCAGTCTATTCTTTTGATGTCATCACATCCCAAAAAAGACCGCTCCATCATTGCTTCATTATCAAACAAAACTTCAAACAAAGCAGTTTGTCCACTTTTATTAGCAAAGGTTTCCACAACCATCTTGCAAAAATCAGGCTGGTTCTGAATTAGATTTAGTAGCATGTGCCCTGTTAAATAACAGATTCGGGGAAAAAGCATCACATTTACCAATATTTCCATTTAGTATGCATCAAAGCAACTTTTCATAAACCCAATCAAAACAAACAATTTATAAAGTAAGTTTACAAAGATTTAAATTGCCCCAGATATAATCAGTATAAAAACTGCGCAGTCGAACGGCAAACAGGGAAATGAAGAAAACAACTAATAGGGACAAACGGGAAAAAAAAAAGAGTACAGCTGAATGAAAAGATACAAATGACAACTGCAAACGGTAAAAAAAAAAACTGCTTGTGGGCTACAGCTTTGTTATTACAACAAACTTACTACAGGACACTCACTATGATTGTTGGTACACATCAATAAGGAAATAGTAGAGCACAAACCCTGTTGAGTGGAATGGAGCAATTAACAAGGCTGTTGCCCAGAGTTTCAATTCAGTATAGTTCACAATGAAGCACAATGTTTGAGAGTGGTGATCCTGATTTATGTGGAAAATGTGATCTCTGAAGAGGTTGATCTTCCACTCCTTTCATAACTTGAGAATGTTTGAGGCAGTGATTGGCTGCATGTCAATACCATTTCCAAGGAAGAAAAAGTTACTTATCGTACAAGTTACTTACCTTTGGTAACGATGTATCTGGTATAGACGATTATAGCTGCAGATTCCTTAACGTAGAATTATCCCCATGTGTGAGACTGGAACCGGCAAACTTTTTTTGCCAAAGCACCTCTGCGCGCCGGGGGCGGTACCACGCGACCGCTTCCTGACGTCGTCCGCAGGCGTGAAGTCACATAAGACCCACCCCGGCGCGCTGAAGTCAGTTTTCTTCAGAGAATTTTTCCGCGCCACAACGCGGAGCCATCACAAATAAAACTGTGGAGAGTACGCGGAGCCATCACAAACAAAACTGTGGAGAGTACAGGAACAGTGTGCGAAAAAGCAGTGAAAACAGAAAAAGGGAGGAACGAAAAGTGAGGAACAGCACCAGTTGGAAAAATGTCAAGCACAAAGGTACAGAAAGCCATAACAGTGAAAGAGCAGAGCACCGCTCTGAAGAGCAACCTTGCAAGCTAAGGCGACATCCTCCCTGGAGGCAGAAAAGCGTGTGAAAAACATCATAGCAGATGATAGAGTCTGCAATCACAATCCACCACAGTGAAGGGCAACAAGTTCGGGACAGATGAGCAACGGCAAAGTACCCCAAGACAAAACCATCAAGGAGGGTTGTATCCCCTGGAAGGAGCTAAAGGCTGAGGTACAGTCAAAAGACCCCTATTCAGAGGACTGCAGAGGAATGAGAAACCCCAAGCAATTGAAAAGGGAAGAAGAGTAAAAGTAGGCCCCCACACTGGAAAAAACCAGGGTGTAGGGAAGAAGAAGAACACATGAACCAACCAACCTTGTACCAGCAAGGAAGGTGTGGAACAATGAAACAGTACGAAGCATACCGTCAGGAAGGTAGCGAAGAGGACACTCACGGAAGACAAGACACCCTGAGGGAGGAGAGTGCAGAAAACCAAGCGGAAGATCCTTGCAGAATGGGGAGGAAGGGCGGGTCGTTAAGGAATCTGCGGCTAGAATCGGCTCTACCAGATACATCATTACCGAAGGTAAGTAACTTGTACATCTGATAGAGACTACTAGCCGCAGATTCCTTAATGTAGAATAGATACCCTAGCCATACCCAGAGGGGAGGAGGGCCTGCGAGAGAACCTCCTAGCAGGGGATGTGTCACAGGGACAAGAAGGGCGGCCCCACCAAGCAGAAGTAAGCAAGAACAAGGTGAAGGGAAGGCCAGGATACCCCAAGCCCATCCAAGGTACAAGGGACATCCGCCAGAAAACCTTTGAGGAACAGACCGTGCCAGAGGAGCACCAAGGAAGAAAAGAACCACCCCAAACTCCAAGGAGAAGAGGTAGAAACAGAGGCAGAGCCCGCCGCAGGAGAACACGCACACAGCGAAAGGGACAGCTGAACAGGCATCAGCCTCGAGGCAGCGGACAAGGCAGGAACAGCTCCACACCCAAGAAGCGCAGGCATGAGAATAAAGACACAATCGCGCAAAGCTCCAACAGAACAAGAGGCAGCAGCACAAGGGTACAAGGTGGACCATAACGAGCAGGCGTGGGCAGCTGACAAACACCATGCAGCAGTGCACCCAGAACAAGCCAAGCGCAAGTCAAAGACAGAGGCCAGGGAAATCCAGAACAACCTCCAAAGGAGGACCGTTCCAGAGACAAACCGACCCACAAAAAGAAGTGGGACCAGCCAGAAGAGAAATACGCAGGACGGACCGAAGCCATCAACCAGAACACAGGAAAATGCTAGGAGAAACCTAGCCCCCCTGGAACACCAGACAGAGGACCAGGCCGAAACGCCGGCCAAGAAAGTTAAAACACCACAACACAACGCCGTAGACGGCATGCCAAAGCCGGTCTAGCGATGTAGCGGACACTGAGAATGACAGAACCTTGAGCAGCGCAAGCTACGCCAAGACAAAGACAAAAGAGACCGCACCAGCGGTGTACAGTGATGCCAGGAGAGGCGAGAAACCCGAAAAAGGGTGTCCACACCCTCCCAGCTTAGGACAGAGCTATAGAATAGCTACAAGTACCCCACTTAGCGTATGACACGTCCCAAAGAAAACACAGGAACACCTCTTAGGGGAAAAATCCTGCAGCAGAGGACAGAACATAAAGGACCTGCGGGTAGTACCACAGACGGCTTACCAATCACTCACAAAATGCACAGAAGGCTCAACCTGACGACCTTTAAGGTTTTACCAACAGCCAAAAACCACAAAAGCCAAATGGGGATGTACCAGCAGCCAACAGTACAGAGGGGCCAACCTAATGACCCCGAAAGCACGTCAAACCACACAGAACACACAGACGGGCCAACCCAAACACTAGACCCCAGAAGAAAGGTGGGCTAACGCCTCCCATAAAGCACCGGAGAACCAACAAGCAAAGGTTACGGAGGGGGAGGAGGACTGAGCCCCGCAAGGAGCCGCTGAATGGCGGAGTCCTCGTGGGTGTTAAATAAAAGAACCCCATCAAAAGGCTGGTCAACCAGACGCTCCCAAATATTCTCTGGAAAAACGCCATCCCACAACTAAACATGGCGGCAATGAGCTACGGAACTTGCCATAGCGGGGTCGAGAGCATCAGAAACATCCAAGGCCGAACAGAGAATGAACGCGGCCAACTCCCGGCCATCCAACACATGGTGCCGCAGATCAGCGCGGACACCTTTTTGGGAGGCGCAAGACAGAAGGGACTCCACGGAATCCCACAAGCTGGAGGTAGCCCTGGCCAACACACAAAGTGTGTTGAGCGCTCGCAAAGCACCACTAGAGGAAGCAAAGATGTTATGCCCCCATGAATCCAACCACCAGGCCTCCCGTGACGGAGAGACCACCACCAAAGGCAAGGAAGGAAAAGCAGTCTGCAGAAGAGGGCCCTTGGTCAAAGGGTGGAAAGAAAGGCAGACTGGATTGTGCGGAGCAGGACGGTGTAGGAGTGGCTGAGGCACCGGATCACCCGTGGCAGGACGCCCCCAGGAGAGAATTGTGGCGCAAAGCTTCGAATGGAAGAAGCAGCTCTTGACCACCAGAACCCTGGTGGAGAACCTTTAACAAATGGTCCATAGGGAATGGGTTGACGGGGTCGCCCATCTGCAAAATGCCAGCGGCCTCCATTAAGGCAGCTGCCAGCCCAAAGGACAGAGGGGGACTCTGGGACGAACTGTGAGTCCCGGCGACCTCTTGCGACACCACAGGGACCCCCTTGGGGATTTGTGGCGAGGCAGGACTGCTGTGGTGCTGTGGATCGAAGAGGGGAACGCTGTAGGGCTGCACCCCGACAACACCACACCCCCAAAACCTGAAGCCGAACTAGTGGGCGCCGAAGCCGCTGGCGACTCCGCGGAAGAACCCGCGCGTGGCAAGGGATCCGCGGACCTCTCAGGAAGAGGAGGAAGAGGTGCCAAAGAAGCCTGCAGAGCGGTAGCGTAGGCGGTAGCGTAGGCCTCCATTTGGGCACTAGTCGCCCCGGCGCCAGGAAACGGCGGGTAGGGTGGCGACGAGCGAGGCCGCATGTCCCAAGGAGAACCCGCGCCCTCTGCAGAACGGGGACCAGGCCGCGGTGACAAGCTGCAAGACTTACCGGGGGGCGAGCAACGCCCATGAGGCCTCGGTGAAGGAAGATGCCGTAGTCGGAATCAGCAGTTTCTGGACCCTTCAAAGGTAGGGGACAGATGCGGTGAAGACACCGATCTGGACAAGCGGGCCGAAAGTAGTTTCATCCGGCGCTCCCGCCGGGACTTCGGCTTCAGATGCTGGCAACGGTCGCAGTCCGTAGAATCATGGTGCTCCCCCAAACACCACATACAAATAAGGTGAGGGTCCGTCGCCGACATCTGACGAGTACAAGAAGTACACGTCTTGAAGCTCGAAGTATTCGCACACTGTTCCTCAATGCAAAAGCGTGAAAAGAAGGCCTGAAAACAGGTCAGGACACGATCCGGATCCGCATTGCACGCAGAAAAGAAGGAAACTGACGACAGCGCGCCAGGGTGGGGCTTATTTGACCTCGCTGACATTACGCCAGCGTACGTCAGGGGGGAGTTGCTTGGTACCGTCCCCGGCGCGCAGAGATGCTGGGACAAAGAACGTTTTCTGGATCCAGTCTCACGCCTGGGGATGATTCTACGTTAAGGAATCTGCGGCTAGTAGTCTCTATCCGATTGGGACAACAGTTCTCCTCCGTCGATATCTCTCAAATATTCACTTGCTTCAATTATCCTCAATGTCAGGCTGGGAACCTTGATTAGTCAAAGTGAGACTACTGGCAGCCAATCCACCGCCTTATGCGACCTGAATATCAGGCAAAAAAGTGGAGAGGCTTATAGCTCCAACCCTCCTCAGAAACAACAACGGTGATATGCTAATAGCTTGCCTGAGAGACTATTGGTAGCCTACTGAATGTAAAGAAGGGTGGGCAAAAGAGAATCTAAGAACGATAGCAAAGCTGAAGAATTGTAGTTACAGCAAAGTAATGTTTTTTAGGTCTCGTAAAGAAAACACAGCGCGTAAGCGCTGTGTCTCGTCAGAGATCTTTTGTTACTGACTCTGCTTCCCAGGAGACAGCACCTGGCCGCGCGCATCTCGCAAAAGGCGATCGGCGCAGGTCACGCGAACGCGCTCGCCGTGTCTGTCTCCTGGAAAGCGCATACATACACAGGCATACTTCCCCCTGCACGCATGCGCACACACAGAGACACACACACGAGCGCACATACACGCACACATACAGAGACCCCCATCGCACACACACACACCTTCCCCTGCATGCATGCGCACACACATGCACAAGCACACATACACGCACGGAGAGACATCCCCCCCCCCACCCCTCCGCCGTCGCACACACAGACACACACACATGCACACATACAGGCATCCCCCCCTCCCCGCTCACCGGACTTGTGCAGCCTCCGACCGCGGGGCTCTCCCTCGGTGCTCCTCCAGGCACTCCGTGGGCACGGGCTTCACAAAATGGAAGTCCCGCCCCACGATAGGTTTCGTTTTGCGCGCGCACTTCCACTGGCCAGAAACTTGAGCACATTACGTGACCCGCGAGTATTAAGAAACAAGATAGGGGGGACAGCAATGGACCACAGCGCTGCACTACAAAGTAAGTGGGCACGGAAAGCTGGGGCGGAGGTAAGCCGGGAGAATAAGCTGAACCAACAATTGATTGTTCCGGCTTACAGTGAGAAAGATTTAATGTCTACTCCAGGCTCAGACTCTGTCGGCATAAGATGGCTACAAGACACTGCTGAATCGGCAAGGTGTAGGGAGAAAAAAACAGTTATTTCGAACACCGTGGCTGTATTCCTTATTTATTTCACAGTCCAGAGTGATCCAGCGGACGTTAATGTTTGCATCCTCTGTACAGAAAGGCATTAAGGGCACTTTGTACCACCAATGTGTGAAGTTACATGTACGCGATTGGCACGCTCGTAGCTCGCCTCTTGTACATAACCTTTGTTGGCTCTGAACGCGAGCGAGAGACTGACTCACCAGCCACAGCATTTAGCGGCTGCACGCCCCGCTGCTCGTTAAGTGGGCGGGATTCACAGGACAAAACAAGTGATGCCGAGTATTTACGGAGTATGTATATAGGAAATGGTGTTGCCTATCCAGCCTCGTCTGTATGCGTGCCTAAGAGCCCAGCCCTGGCAGGAAACACAGTCTTCGAGCCCTGTTGAATGGGATTAGTGCTGGTAAATAGCTGTCACCTAGGTAAAATAAGCCTAACTTTACTACGCAGCAGTCTGGTCTCCCCTGTTTCCTGATGGCGCTCTATGCAGCTGTGACCACTGTCAGTGCGACAGGTTCCCTCCCACCTTCGGAGAGAGGCTGCCCGAGGAGATTACCTGCCAAATGACACCTGGGCAGCGCCTAGTTCTTCGCTCCTTTCACAACCCGAGTAGGTGACCAGTAGCTGAAACCTTAAGCACGAGTTTGGGTCTGTGGGGCGGGTCCTTTCTGGTGCCTCTTCCTCTGTTTTTGTTTTCCATGACGCGTACTTTGCTTTTCATTTTCATTATTGCTATTCAGTTCTGGGCTGCTCCCTCAGACGCTGAGTAATGTGTACAGAGGTGTGCTCTGTAGGTGAAGGGAGGGAACAATAAAATGCCATGAGCAGCCCCTGGGGGCCTGGAGAGGAGAGTTTGAAACCGGAGAGTTTCTGCACGACCACGTGACCTGAAAGGAATTCCAGCTTCATATAGGAGATACCATGCAGGCGTGCCGGTGGTGAGTGTTTTACTCTTACACTGTCCATATATGGCCCAGGGCGGTAAGGCTATTCCACCAAGACTTGGGTGCCAAGTAACACTACTGCAAAATGTAGAATGGTGAAGCAATACGTCCAAGAAAGACTACACATGCTCAGTCCTCTGTGATGATGTACATTTACCCCACTCACATAGGGGCTCAATGCTGTTGCTAATAAAGGAGTAATCCTTAAGGTTGCAGACGGAAATCTGAGCCAAAATATGCTTGCTTCTAGAGACCTATTTGGTTTCGGAGTACTGGAGCAGGTTGAGTTCCAGTTGGTTCCCTTACTAATACTTGGTCTCAGATACTACCAAAACAAGCATTTGCAATGCAATAGGTCTCGCAGCATTAAAGTTTGAGTTACTGGCATGGTCTCTGACAATGCTTTGCATAACTTTTTTGTTTTGTTTACAATTGATATATAAACATTGTTTATGAGTGGTTAGCTGTTGCTAACAGACACCCTCACAGACCTAGAGCATTGCACGGCTCATATACTCGAATTTGCACTGAAATCGGAAGGCTGCAATGCTGATTGAATGCATAGGGCCCAGGGCCCATGCACTCCTGATGTGCAGTTGAGGCCTACCTTACAGAGGGCCCCACCAATTGTAAATTTTAAAAAAAAAAAAGTTATGCAAAGCATTGTCAGAGACAATGCCAGTAACTCAAACTTTAATGCTGCAAGACCTATTGCATTGCAAATGCTCTTTTTCTCCAGCATTTGATTGTTCATAGATTGGTAATCCTAATTTAAGCATGTCAAACTAGTAACTTAACAATAAAGTAAGCATAGTAGGAAATGAGACTCCCCTTTGCAAAGCAGGTTGCACTGCAGCAACTGTGCAACTGCCAGTTCGGATTTTAATGAGATATTAAGGAAATTAAACTTTCCAAAGGTACAAGCCACGCCCATATTGGTGTCCAGACATAAGCGCATGAGCATTGGTAAAGCCAGTAGGTCTTGCCGCTGCAATAGCTTTTGGTTCAGTTTATTACAGCAGTGTTGTACAGCACAGTGGTTGTACAGTGTGTTTAAAGATTTATTCTAAGTTGCTATGAAGCAGACATTTTTCTTTTGTCATTAATCAATGCATGAGGGATGATATGAGTTTTGAATTAAAATGTGAAATGGAAGGGAAGTAGCAACACGGGCAACGGATGTTTTAAAAAGTATTATGATACAGTGAGCACTGCACTTTGAGAGGTTGGAGGTGCTTAATATAGAGAATGGGATGGGTAGTGGTAGGGAATAAGTAAGATGGATAATGAGTAGTATAATAGTAAATATGCATCATGATTAGAGGAAAGAACCGCTTAATTTTAATATATTAAATAATTTATTTAAATGGATGGAAATGGTGCAAATTAATGTACACCTGTCAAAAAAGATTAATGAAATGTCCCCCATAACATTGCAAGTGAAGAGAGGTGGGATAGCATATTTTCTTATCTCAAAGGGAACAGAATGCCACAGAATGTGTATAACGGGCAAGCAGTTCCTCAAATGTGATAAGGTGTGCTTGAGCTAAGAAAAAATGCTATTTGTTTTTAAAAGCACAGCACACGTGTGTCTTTGAAGATCACTTTTTGGAACAGTAAGGTTAAAAATAAAACCTAGGTTGTGGGTGAGGTGCAGTTGCAAATGTTGTTTAAAGCTGCCTAACAAAAGGATTGAAAGGCAACATTGTTCGAGGGGAATAAAACGTAGGTTGTGGTTGAGGTGCAGTCACAAGTATTATTTAAAGCTGTCTAACATAACAAATGAGTGGCAGCATTGCCAGGGCGGAATAAAGGTAAATTTAAAGCTGGGTGTAAATGTTGCCCTCTTGGTCACTTTTTGGACCCCTAAGCAAAAATAAGTTTAGGTTAACATTTTGCCATATACCCTGCACACATCTATGTGGTTGAGGTGTGAGGTGTAGTTACATATATTATTTAAAGCTGTCCAACTTTAAATGAAAAGCAGCATCGTTCGAGGTGGAACTAAGTTAAGTTTGGCGGGGAACGAGGACGCAGGTCCCATCGTGGATCTAAGGAGCCACGCCACAGGAGCTACGTGTTCACCTACAGTCAGGGCCCACTGGCATATTTTAAGGGAATCGTGAGCCTTCGATGCACCCTCTCTTCAGGACATTATGCATAGCTAATTTCACACCCAACCTAATTGATCAGATTGGTTACTAGGGCACAGCGACTGCATGAACTGTCGGAACACTGGACTGGGGCACTGACAAACACTACATTGCTGGCCTCTGAGGACTGTGAGCTGCCCCCAACCCACAGTAATGACAGAGCTGAAGGTCCCGCAGAGCCATAATGCCCTTGGGAGGCTGCAAATAGCAAAGGAAACACCCTTTGGTGTACCATTTTACCACTGGCCCTGGACCTTCGTCTATCCCTAGCTGGGGTGATGATCCTCTAGTGCCACAAAAAGGGGACTGGTCGCCACGTAGCCTGGGCAGCCACTGAGGTGTAGCTGTATTATGGGACTTCAGGCTAGCACATGCTGAGCAGTGTGGGGCACGCAAATGTCTCTCGTGGGTTACCGAAAAAAAGCCACCTCCACATATGGGGCTGGAATAAACAAAGATGGCGCGGACAGCGCCCCACCTGCCTGTGTTAAATCCCTTTATGACCTTCCAAAGAACATTGTACCGCTGGTTACACCTAACAGATGCAGGGGCACTTGTATACCCATGATCTGTGAGAGCTGTGTGGCGCTAAGAGCTCCCCCTCTCACCCACTTGGCTCCCTTTACATATACCTGCATCTGAACCTGATGCCTGTGTCTCCTCACCCTAGACTCACAGTCACTGTGGTCAGCAGTCATTGGAGCAAGGTTAGGGCAAAATTCTCCAATCCCTGCCTCCCCCGAAAACAATGGCTATGCTGAAGGCCTCCACGGCACCTGCAGATCCGATCCGCCAACTGGAAAGTACTCTTGAGAAGCACGCTGGAATGTTTGACAAGGTGCCGCAGACCATCCAGGATTCTAAAACTGCCATGGAGGCCCAACTCAGAGCCATCCAGCTAGAGACTGGGATTTTGCAGGCAGACCATTCCACACTCACGGAGAGGGTGGACGGCGCAGAGTCCACTCTACCTACTATGCGACCTTCCTTGATGGCCGTACAGAGCCAACTGAAACTCTTGCAAACAGAGGTCAGCGACCTCAACATGAGCATTGAAGACGCAGAGGGCCTTCCAGATTTCCAGATGTAATAACTTATCTCTGGCCATCCAGCTGTTCCATAGGCCCCCCAATGTCGGTGACTGCAAGTCTACTCAAAAAAAGGGACAGCGACCTTGTCCTGCAGTTGTTCCGTGCGAAGGGCCCCTGGATCTAGGAATACCGCCACAACATATTCCGATAACACTGTAGAGGTTCGAAGGTGTTTCAAAGCGGAACTGGGACTAATGTATGCCTTGCTCTTCCCTGCGAGCCTCAGGGTGGTAGATCCAGACGCAACTCAGTTCTTCCCTTCCCTGGACGATGCCTGGACGTGGCTGCGCACCAAGGGTGTTCAGGACCAGACAGAAGCAGAAGGCAATGATCACCGAGGATGGTCAGATGGGATGTCATGGTTAAGTTACTACATGCCATATTCGGGAAATTGTGGAACGATGCCGATTAACGCCCAAGGGAGTGGGAGCTTTTGATCCGTTTTGCTTGTTGTTTAACGATGGAGGAGGCAATGGGCTCTTTGTGCTGCGAGCGCACATTAGCAAGACCCAGTGGAGGGGCACCTTCTTTACAAAAGGATTACCAAATACAATACATTTTTATGGAATAAAGGGGGTATGGAAACTTCTGTACGCAGTCATAGAATTTATGCATACCTTAGGCGTAGAAACATACATCAAGCCTGCCAGCAGGAGACACACCTCCCTGCCAACGGATTAGCTAAAGTATCCCAGAGTTGGAATGGGCAGGTGATTGGCACTAAGTATCTGCGTTTGCTATAGGAATGAAAATCTGGAATGCCCAGGAGTCCCGTTTGTATAGCTCAGAACAATGGTGGACCCTGATGGCCGCTTTGTATTGTTGGAAGGTGCACTGGATGGGCACTCCAGGTCGACAGTTTCACGATACACACCCAACATGCTCCATGGTGAATTCCTGTGCACATGGTCTCTAGCTTTATTCACCGATTCCCAGGCTCCTAGTATGCGGAAAGGGGATTTAAATTATGTACATTTCGCTGCTCTGGACAGGTTGGAACCCTTCCTACAGGGCCTTCTGGCAAAAAGCAATTTAGGCAATGGACATCCACGACACAACTTCACAATATATAACAATTAGGTCGCCCCAAGGATGCTGAATACTCATATTACGCTCCTGGACACCAAAAGCATGCTAGGCTAGACTATCTCTTCTGCAATGCAGAGTTCTGAACATAGTTGGAGCTCAGAGCACTTGGGCTGGACAATGTCAGGCCATAGCCCGCTTGAGGTGACCTTTCACTGTGGGGAGGATAGGGGGCAGATACTTACCTGGTGCTGGAGGTCAGAAGCCCTCCTCGAAGTATATAGGGAAACCATAAGTGCTCACCTACTCCATTACTTTGAGGAGAACTAGAGTCCAAAGACGATGAATGGAATGCTATAAATGTGGTTATGAGGTGACACTGCATGAAGGCATCTTGGGGGGAATGGGGGTTCCTCCTTTGCAGCTTGGTAGCGCGAGAGGCGCGTCTACGTGCTATTGAACTCAATGCTGTGATGTTGGGGGGAGGATCGCGCATGACTGCGGGACCTGAGTGGTCAATATAGGGAAGAGGTAAGCTGCTTAAACAATACAGACTATAAGGAGACCCTGGCTCGACAACACGCAGATGAGGACAAGCCAGGATGCACGTTGGCATGGCTGAGCTCAGCGGTTCCTAGGACTATCCTTGGGGGGATTCGCACTCCCACGGATGACATCGTGAACTCCCAGGCAGATATAGGCATGGTCTTTGCCCAGTACTACGAGACATTGTATTCCCCGACCCTTGCCAAGACTGCCTACCGAATTACATCCCCGGAGCTGCCCTTCCCCGCCTCAATCCCCCCTACAGTTGCAGGAACTTGAGCAACCCATACAGATTAAGGAAATACAGGCAGCAATATGCCAGGTGGCCTGCAATAAAGTCACAGGAACAGATCGGTTCCCCATAGAATATTATATATTGTTTAGGGTGACCTGCACGCCCAAATTGGTCTAGGTGTGTCAAGAGGCACACCAGCATGGTAGGATGCCCGACTCCTTATGCAAGGCCCTTAAAACGGTGTTGTCCAAATCTGGCAGGGACCACCTAGAGGTAAGCTCCTATCGACCTTTGTCAATGTTCAATATCTATATATATATATAAAAACAAATTGTCTGTTTGCCTTTATACATTACTACACCATTCATCTGATCGCCATGAAACTTTGGGAAGTTGTGGAGTACACTCCCGCGAAGGTTTCTGGCATACATTTTTTTAAAATATCGGCCCCCAGGGTCCAAATATCGGCCCCCCCAGGGCCCTCATAATCTTACAAATACTGAAATAGACAGCGAATTTGCGAGCATCGTCGACAGTTATGACCCCCAAACGGAAATCGATTGGTCAATCTACATCAGAAGCACGAAAGAAAAAGGCATTACGAGCTTCAGAAACAGACGAGCAACGGGAAGCAAGATTAGAAGCTGTTCGAATACAAGTTTCCTTGAATTTCCTTTCTTCTGAGATCGCAGCAACGCGCGACGGGTACGCTAGTAAACTATAAAATCCAGAGTACAAGTGCTGGCGAACACTTTGCTCCTGCTCCTTCAGACACTGGTCCACCCAGATCAATGCGGGTTCATCCCCCATAGGGCCGCCTCCTTATGTCACCTTTTGAATGCGGTTTCGGGGTTGGGGGAACTCCCAGTAGAGGTCTCCTTGGACTTTGAAAAAGCTTTTGGCACCCTTGGATGACCATATTTGCTGCTGGTCCTGGAGACCCTGGGAATGGGTTCCGAGTTCCTGGTGTGGGTAAAGGTATTTCATATGCACCGCATGCCAGAGTTAGGAACGGGATGTCAAATATCTCATCAGTTCAACTTTTACAGGGGTACACAACAGGGGTGTTTCCTTTCTCCTGTAATCTTCACACTGGCTATGGAACCCCTGGTCGCCCTGTTGCGGGCAAGAAGCCCGGACTGGGCCATACGTGGACAAGGTCCTGATATACCTGCGGAACCCTAGACGGGGAATTCCTGCTCTTTACTCTTCTGGATCAATTCAGAGTCATGGCAGGTCAAGTAAACTGGGGGAAGTCCTGTATCTATCCCCTAAGGAGATTGGACCCTGCGGACACCAAGGAGCTGGAATTTGACCGTCTTCCTTGGCAATTTGTGACATTTGGCTATCTGGGGGTAAGCATCTACCACACTGACAGGGATCTCCTGT
This sequence comes from Lissotriton vulgaris, assembly GCF_964263255.1. Lineage (NCBI taxonomy): Eukaryota > Metazoa > Chordata > Amphibia > Caudata > Salamandridae > Lissotriton > Lissotriton vulgaris. The sequence continues at coordinate 482,454,726 of NC_141696.1, forward strand.
AGGAAGTTGGCTCTCTATATAGTGCACCAAAATGAGATACACTGTGCGGAGAGCCAAGGCAACATTTATTGGTTTACAGGGGTTAAAATAATCCCAAATGCTATTTTTTGTGGTATTGTGGGCAAGACGTTTAGGCTTATTAGAGGATAGTGTTAAGCATTTATTGCACACACAGTCAGTAAGCGAGATCCACTCAAAGACATCCGACACAAATTTATAGAAATAACAGACAGTATATGTATTTAGACACCGAGGGCATCATTATCAAGTAAGTAATTTTGAGTTACTGATTTTTCAAGAAATAGAAAAGGCACTGTATTTATTTCTTTAGAGTGGTAATGCTATCCTATGGAGAACATCAGATGCTGAATTTGGTCACTTAGCATAGAATCAGACTTTTCTTCTGGACCGAGGTAAGTATGGGGCACTGTCCAAGGCAGCACAACAGGTCACCTCAGTTGGTTCTGGGGCGTCTGAGTGCAGAGGTGCTTTTCGGTATCAGGTGCCCCGTTGTTCAACTCAATGGGAACCAGTCCAGTTGAAAAGACGCTGCAATGTGGATTGGGGGGCCAGTCCGGTTGAACCCATAGGAGGGTTCAGGGCTTGAGTGTCTTGGGCCCACAGGGATACATTGGACCACTCTAACTCAGGCGTGTATGCAGTGCTTTGTCTAGTGGGGTCGCGCTGCTGGAGAGACTCAGGGTTCTTGATACCTGCAGAAAGATGTTGCAGGCGGCAACTAGGGCATCAGTCAGGCCAAACCCAAGGGTGGGCTCGGGTCCCGAGGGTCTTAGGACCACATTAGCGCCGTTACCTCCCTGGACTTAGGCTGTGGGGTCCGGGAGCGGGTGCAGGGGTGCTTTGAGGCATTGGGTCACGGTTGATAAGAGGCTCATTCTGTGTCTTTGTGACCTGGTAAGAGGGGAAACAGAGTAGCAGGGCCAAACTTGGTACTGGTCTAGTGGATCTGGACGTCCGTCAATGGTAGATCGTGCTTTGTGCTGTTGGAGTCAGGACAGGACCAACAACAAGTTTTGGTTGCTGCAACTGCTCCGGTACCCAGGGTATTGTTGCAGGCCAGCGCCTGGAGGTCTTGGATTGTCCAAACTTTGCAAGAAGATGGATCTGACCTCCTGGGCACGAAGACCTTATCCTGACGCGCTGCTCCTTCGGTGAGCCCGATGGCTATGAACACTGAACCAGCAGATGCTTTGCAGTGCCTGCAGATGCAGGGGAGACGCTCCTCTACTCCAAGGGGGCTCTTTTCTGGTTGCTGAGGGGCTGTGCAGTACTTCAGGTGTTTCGGGGAGAGTGATCAGCTTTTGGTTAAGTCGGTCAAAGTGTAAGCAGCCTGGCAGGGTTTTGTGCCAGTCTCTGATGCAGGTCTTCAGTATTCGGTCTCTCAGGTCGGTCTTTCTTCCTCAGTTCCCAGTAGCGAAATAGGAGTTACTCTTGTCAGGGGGCATCTAACTACATAATTAAGGCGAGTGAAGGGTAGTACCCAAAGGGCTACTTACCCCTGGGGTCAATATACCCACAAGATAACCACTTCATGTGGGGAATGGGCATCACCGTGTCCCAGAGTTGGCAATACCACCACAACCAAGATGGTGGAATCCTAAGTTTGATGCTCATTTCACGTAGCCCACACCTTAGGGGTGGGACTAGCCTGGATGTGCAGCACGCCTCCTTGCATAGTTAATTTCCCCACCTGTCCTGGAGGTGGCATCCTCTAGGGTCTGGGGGAAGTCAGGCTCAAGTATCAAAGGCGGTGTGCTCTTTCAAGCTCCCTGCCTTGACATGCTAATCTACTAGCCTTCCTGCTGATGGAGGTGTAAACACCTCCTTCAAGCACAAGCATTGTTTTTTACTTCAGATAGCGGGCTCTCACCTCCTAGGGGGTAGAAACTAGTCTGTGGTGGCAGGCTGGACTGGACAGGACCAGTCAGTCAGCAAACTGGAGGACTAGTAGCGTTCAGGCGGTACCACTAAGTACCCTCTGGGTGCAGGTATTAATTAATCCATCACTGGTATCTATGGGTTTATTAACCCCTTCGATGCTGATGACGAGCTCAGCTCGTCATCACCCACGGGTGTCGTGTGCTGATGACGAGCTGAGCTCGTCATGGTGCCACTAAAATGGCAATTTCCAGCACAGGGGGGGGGGGGGGGGGGGGGGAAACGCCTAGCAGCCAAGGTGTTAATACAAGGTGCTTTATCCAAACACCATATGTTTCAGTGAAGCCATTACGCAGCTGGGTAACTTGTTTTGACCAGTGCCCAGGACATACCTTAAGATGGCTTGCTTCTCTGTTCACTTGCAATATCTAGCAACAGAACTAGACATCACAGGGGCATATCTGTTCATGGAGATATGTCCTCACATAACTATGTCACGCAGCCTGCAATGGCAGTCTGTGGAATTTGTGTGCGTGTCCCCTAAAGTGGCATAATATATGCTGCAGCCCTTAGGGACCTTCTTTAGTACCCATACCCTAGGCATCAGGGGTACCATTTACTAAGGTCTTACATGGTGGTAAACCTATTTGCCATTTGTGTTACAATTAGACATCACCCTGTTTTAAGGAAAGAGCACTGGTGTTTGGTTAACAGGCCTTAGTGCACGGTCAGAGACTAAAACCAACATCTAGTAGCTAAAAATGGGGCAACTGCCGCAAGATACAAATCTAGTTGCCTACACCTCCACGACAGGAACTATAACAAAGCCCTGACCTCACAGGGGGCATTCCTTGTGGCCCACACTATATAATGAGTAGGCTGGCACGTATTGCGAAACTTTTTTGGAACAGGTATATACAGCTGCGACGTGGTATGCCGCCTTACCCCCACAGTTACTGTTCTGGGGGATGCGAAGCAGGAGGGCTCGGCTGGAGGCTCACAACTAGATACCTTGGCAGGAAGCAGGGGTATCCTGCCTGGAAGACTTATAGAGTGATGGGGACCTGCGTTCCTTTCAGGATTTGCAGGATGTATATGATCTAGGAGTTGGTAAATTCCTCACCCACAATGCTCTTATACTAGAGATCAGAAACACCTGAATGGTAGGTCAAGAGGACCCGACCCTACATCATGGGTTGCAGTGTACACCGACGCAAGACTGTCACAGTCCTATATGCAGCGTGGACGCAGGGCTTTTGGTGCATGGCAAACCCCGCCAAGATACATGTCTAGGGATAGTACTGACTGCCAAGCAGCGGGGGATGGTGCTCGAAAAGGTATAACGGGTGTCCCAAAACTCTTCCCTGAAGTTCACCCAGTTCAACTATCTATATCACACTTACCTCACACTGCACCACCTTCATAAGATGCTTCCGTGGGTGGCCCGATGTGCCCCTCATTTGAACACCACAATAAGACCTTCGTGCACATGGTGAATGCCAGCCCTCCCAAACCCCTCCCACCCCTGCTGATTTGGGTGCAGGTTATGGCACGTGTCGGCGGTGGTCAATGTGCGATTCCCGCTCAGCCCCCCTGCTCTGCTTACTTGGAATCACAAAGTGCAATTAATACTATCTATAACTAGCTGACCTGGTGGTACACAATAGCCATGTCATGGAAAGCGGCGCAGCCACCCTCGATCGACTGCGGGTCGTGCTTAGAAGTGCGACAGCCAAGGCTGATGTTATGGTTCAGGACTCACATACACTGTGAGAGGGGGGTGTGGCCATCCATGGGACACATATATGCTCAAGCTGCAAGACAAAGTGTATGCCCTTGCTTTATCATGGACATGGTCAGCAGTACTCCTGGGCCCTCACACTGTTGAACTGTTAGTTCTAAGAAGAACCTGACATGGGATCACTCTGCCCGAACACAGGATGAGACCCTGTTCCTGGACACCCTAGAGGCAGACGAAACGGGGAGAGTTCTCATACACATAGCCACACAAGAGGCCCCCTCCATCTACCCCTTTATACCTTGTATCTTTGTGCTCACATAGATTGTACGTTTGGGCTCCCAAGGCCACCATCAGGTTCCAACGACCCTAGTTTTTCAGATTGTTTGAGTAATCATAATCATTGTTGCAGAATTGATATTCTTTGCTGTCGTTAATTTGGGTAATGTATTGTCTTGACCCTCCTCCCTCCTATGGGGCCTAAAAACCGAATAATTGAAGTCTGGTCTACTTCTGTACTATGTGAATTTCCATGTTGCTCTATAACTTAATGCTAACTTACTGGGATTCTTTTTCTTTGGTGTTTATTGTGATTTTTGCTGTCATAAGTTGACCTAACCGCATTATTTGCTGGTGTCTTGATCACTGTTGTATCAAACTGAAAATGCCATTAAATAGTTTTTAAAAAAACACAAGCCCTCACATGCAAAGTCTGTTACGTTTGAGATATGAAAATGTGCTTTCCATACTGCTATCACTTGCAATGTTATGGGGCGGGGGGAAGTGTTGGATTATTCTGTTTTTTACATGTCCACATTAACTAATTTGAACAACAATCATAAGAAGTTGAGAGACTGCTGGGACTGGAATGGGGCTCCCCATTTTCAAAAGCCACAGCTGTACACATAACAAAACACACAGCAATGGTCATCTGCAGATCAGTGGCACTTGAAACTGGGGAACTCATAAAAGTCCTGTTCCCCGTAACAGAGCAAGTGAAGAGAGTAGGGAAGAACATTTTCTTATCTCAAAGGAAACGGGATGCAAAAAAGTGTGTATATAACAGGCAAGCAGGTTTTCTAATGTGGAAACGCGTGCTGGAGCTAAGAATAATCAAACACTGATGTGCTAAGTCCCCTCTCAGTCACGCCTATATCACAAACTCGAGCAAATGAAATGTGTTCTAAAAAACACAGTAAGGCTGTGGGATGCAGTTGCAAACAGTTGTGAAAGATAAATAAACAAGCGGACAACTGGAGGGTTGGGCACACCAATAGGAGGGGGAACAGGCAAGCACACACAAAGAAATATACCAGAGGAAAAGCCAACTATGAAAGATGAACACTGTATAGGGGCTCAACAAAAAGAAAAATAGCTACCAAAATGGCGAGCAGTGTAAAGACAAAGGTACTTGGGCAATGTTCTAGGGGAGGGTCACGTTCTAGGGGAGGGTCACATGCAAGAAGAGGGAAGCGCTGACGAGCTAGAAGCAAGCAATCGAGAGTGGCTTTGAAGCCCACCAATGGTAAGTAACTAGAGGGATAAAAGCCCAATAAAAAGTAAACAAAAGGTCTCGAAAAAACTGCACATGCACATGCACAGTCTACGCGAGACCCAAGAAAATGGCTGCACACTTTTAGTTAAATGTGCTTTAATCATGTGCCTGAAAGATACTAAACTCTTGCAATGCAGAAGAAGATATAAACTATGATCCAGTGAGCAATCCTTTGTTTTGAAATAGCATGACCGATATTAGAATTTCTATAAATGAGCACAAGCTGATCTTATTTTCTTAAGTCTTTTGCCCTATTTAATGTAAAACTTCAAACAACATTTGAGGTCTAGGGAATGTATTGCTCTTGGTGCAGATGTAGACTGTTGAGAGAAAAAAACTCTTTAAATAGTTTTTTAATTAAGATTGGTGATATTAGGACCTCGCCCCGAAATGAGGATTTGTTGAAAGTCACCTCGTTCTTGTCTCATTTCAGATAATACAACTTGTAGAGGTTATGGTTTGGAAAAACATCTTCCATGAGAGCATTTTCACAGATGTCTTCTGAATAGGTTTGACAGCATCTTTAACTTGAGCCACTAGCACCATGCTGAGCTCAGATGCTGTATGTTATTTTGTAAGAGGTGGAAAGGTCCATAAAAGTCCTTTAATTCCTTTACTTCTCTACTCAAGCATAGAGAAGATGCACTCCCAGTGCTGAAGTACCCGGAGATAACTACTAGATGTATTCTAACAGAGGAACCCTGACCCAGGTATGTGTAGAAGGTAAGTCAATACTTCATGTTAGCACTTTGTAAAATAATCAAGGTCTTAAGAGGAGTCTCAGATGCAGAAATGTTCCATTTCTGAGAATAGTCTTGCACAGTGAAAGCTGCTGTAGCGATGTGTAAAATCTTATGAGAATGTCAAGAGAATGATTTGAAGGTCTTAAGTGGCCTGGCAGTCAGATGTAGGGAATTCAAATTGGTGTGTAACATGGCCCCAGTTCTTCGAGAGGAGATGAGCGTCCTATTTGAACTTATATCTAGAGGTCTGTGTACGAAAACTGTCTGACCCTCGCTGGCACAATCAGAACAAGAGGACATGATTCTCTTTTGAGCTTTGGAAGAACCCTTTGGACCAGAAGAATAGGAGGAAAGGCATAAACCAAAAATTCCTGACCAAGGAATAGAAAGTGCTACAGCCCCCTCCCAAATCCCAGGATACCACCACTAATTGGCAAAGGTTTGGCATTTGGATCCATTTGTGACAATACGCAATGGAATTTTGCACTCTGAACATGCTCCACAGTTAGTGTTTTTCTGTGATCCAGAGGTCCATTGCAAAAGAACTGAGCTTCTTGAAATATAGTTAGAGATTTTGTTCCTTATGTGTTTGATGTAATAAAAAGTAGCCTCATTCTGCTCTTATAATATATTTCTGCAATATATTGTTAGTTTTTTTCTTTAAGAGGTGCAATTAGGGCAGCATTTCGGTCAATCTTAGGTGACTGATTTTTAACCATTTCCAAAAATACTAAGGAGAATTTACTTTACCCAAAAATATTCCAGGATGGCGTTTAGAATAGTAAATAACTGTTCTGTCTTATTTTGGGGAAAATTCCACTTTCACAAAATATTCTAGTATTGGAGTTAGAATAGTAAATGTTCATACTGGTTGTAGGGCAAGAAAGGATCCCAACACTGCACTTTATATTCCTCCTGCACCACTATCCTAATGGTGCGTTTACAAATCTAAGTCCTCCAGGAAGCAGCAACAAAATGAATAGCTCCATTCGATATATGTTCCATTTATTTCTTTTTTTTCAAATTTTAAGTTGGGTTATAAAGTTTTTGAGATGTGGTCATGAATGAATGGATTTAAGAACTTCAGATTTGAAAATAAAGATATAAATTGGAGAGGAACATATATTGGAACATATATTGGATGGGAGTATTAATTTTGCTATGCCTCCTGGATTTAAGGAATAGTAAATGTGGCCTTCCCATGTCCGCCAAGCCCCCTGCTAAACTTAAGGCAAGAAAGACAAAAAAGTGGTGCCTGATTTCACCCATAACCAGAATGTGTTCCTCCAATTACCCTGAGATTTGTTTCCATTGCATATCTAATTAATCTTGGGAGTGGTATTGTTCTAAGGGGGCATTGAGAAATTAAAAGGATAGCAATAACATCCCTAAAACCACTTTGCATTTCCATATTGTGATCGCAGATCTTGCAAAGGTGTTCTGTGTCACCTTTAGCAGTCTTTCTTCTCTTTCCTGAGAAGGATAAGCTTTTAGAATGTCTACACAAATGTTTGCTCCTAGGAATAAAGTATGTTGCAAATGGGTAAGTACCAACTTACTTTTGCTCAGAGTGACATCTGCTTACCTAATGGGCCCAGCTTCAAATGGACTGCTTGTGTTTTTTTTACTAGACTATAAGAGCCTGTTCAGGCACAGGAAATCCCTGACACCTTGACACCTTAGATGTGCCGCTTCTAGTGTTATTGCCATGTACTTTATAAATACTCTGGGTGCCGTTTTGAACCCAAACTGGAGAGTTTTGAATTGGCCATCCACCAGGACTGAAGTACCAATGTGAAGTAATCGAGAAATGTAGTTTTTTATGAACTTTATCTCTCGTAGACTCAGAAATGTGCATCATGCTTATATCTTTTTTGCAAATAAGAAAAAACTCCAATAAAGCAATGCTGATGGCATTTTTGCTATTAATTCTATCGCTGACAAGTGAAGTAGTTTGATAATTTCTAATCACACAGCTTCCACGTGTGATGTTAATTCACAGGAGGTTTGAGTGACAATTTTTACAAGAATTCTATGGAGTACTCATCATAATGTAACAACGCAGCGATCATATGTAATTTGGCACCAAACTAGAAGATAAGCCTGAATTTATCTCCCACAGATATGCGAGATGAGGAAAGCGGGCCATTGAGAAATCAGGTATGCATGGCCCCCTGCATGCTAGCGACCTTTCATATTGAAGGGTTTCATACTGTGGGAAGGACTGGAATGGAGGAACAGCAGCACTGCTGGAAAGACTGAAAATCACTCCATGATCATGCTAATACCACCTTCTTTGGCCAAAGGATTGGTGTTTGTAGTAAGAGAAGTTTTGCTGGTTTTAAAGAATAAAGAGCAACATTGCCTTAATAGTATCTGTTTTCATAGCCTACAAGGCATCATTCTATATGATTTCCAAACAAGTGTTGTCTATCAATAGGCATGTTTTAAGTTTCCCTGGACCTTTACCACCAAATATGTTCAACAAAGATGGTCTAGGAAGAAAAGTATGTATCAAAAGTAGTTTCTAGTACTATTCATGCCACCTTTCAAGAACTCACTCAGAAGGAAGAGGGTCCCTCTACAGAGAGGGTCACTGCACCTGTAACAGGTTTCTCAGAACTATATCCGCTTTGCAAGGCTCTTACCACCCCTTCATGCTAGTGATCAAATCAAAGCAATCTCTTCAGAGATAAGAGAAATCAGTTGGCAAGCAACTTAGGAGGTCTGGATGGAACTTGTATAAATGGTATCACAGAGCACATGCAGGCCCACCATGAGTGTTGCCCTAAATAGAAGCAGAGGTTATGTGGGTCAGCTTCTGAAAACAGCAGTTAATCAAGCTGAAGAAGAAATGGAGCAAAATAAAATCTCCACTGCAAGAAAAGTGGAAAAGGGCCCAGAGTATAAATTGTTCAACACAAGAGTAGCAGCTTCCAGATGACATCGATGAGCAGTAAAGAAAATTAGCAAAACCTCACCTAGCAAGGGAGTACACATGTGTGGACTTGAGGACATTCCCATGTACGAGGGTATCTGGCTACACAAAACTGTTACTGAAGTAATTTCCAGTCCCAGGTTTACGTTACATGGCCTGGTACTCACAGGTTGCGAACGGAGGAGATGCAGCACATACAAATAACTGGATATGACAGGTTAAAGATCAAAAGCTACACAAAGACATAGTTAATTAACTGGACAAAAAGTAAATCGAGGACTCCCCAGGCATAAGATACCATTGTAAATAAAGGAATATTCATTACCTGACTGGCTCTGACGATCACAGGCTAGCAGTTCAAGTAAATCTTGTCCATTTTCATCCCGTTTTATTGATTTATTTTTTGGCTTTGGGACCTGGCATAAGTGTAGAGGGAAATGTAAGTATAAAAAATATATATTGACATTTCACTCTTATCATAGATATTTCAAAATAAAAATCAGTTTTTCCAAGAGTACTTGCCTCACTCTGAAAGCTAAAGAACATGATTTCAAAGTAGACCTAGGAACAGTTGCAGCAGGTTCATGTGCAGCTTAATAAAAAACGTTTGACGCCTACCCCTTTTTTGTTACAGCACAAAGTTACATATTTAAGTCACACAAAATCTAAGGAGTACATTAATGTACTTTTCACTGCAAAAGAGCCATGTTTTGAGAAATGCAGCATTTTTTTAAAAGTACTAAACAGTTTCAAGATCTACCTTTCGTAATAAAGTTATGGCTCTTTAGTCTATTGTAAAACATTATTTTACACTGTATTCTTTACCTACAATTTTTGGAGAGGAAACACCTCCTTTCTTAAAGGTTGGCTTTGCACACTCATTCAATGGCTTTGCAATTCCTCTAGCTTAGGTAAAATCAAACCTGTGATTTTCAACAGACTTATTCAGAAAGTTGACTACTTGTCCACTGAAGACGCTGCCTCCATCTCTTAATCAAATATTTTTAACTCAATTTGCTCCCAACAACCTAACCACGAATCAAGGAGTCCTAGTGAAAGAGGAAACCAACTTTTACTTTAATTACCTTTTAATATGGGTTAAAGAGGTAATCGGTCCTATGCTGGCTGCTACCCACTACATCAGAAACCCAACTGACAGATAATACATCCATCCTACACAGTACAGCCAGGTGTTGGCTGTCACCATACCATATACGATGGATTAATCTTTCAATAATTGGGTATTTCTGAAGATGGATGAACATCTACTTCACACGGTTTTCAAATGATTTGTTTACAGTAGCAACAATCTGAAAATCCTGTGTTGCCCACGTGTACATTATAAGATGGATTATTCGGTCTTCACAAAAATATATAGGGCAAATAAGGTTTGCAATGAAGCAAAGTCTGTGCTGCTCCCTTCCTTTTAAATGACTTCAAAAACCGTATCTGAATCCCAACTTCTAGTGAGACAAAATTACAAGTACGCATGAATTCAACTACCATTGCTAAACATAGCAGATTTTTTTGCTGTAAAGAGAGTCATCATTATATTCCAAGAAGCAGCTCTAAAAAAACTAAATGTGGAAGTTTTAAGAAACAAGGAAAAAAATCTTTTCAGTCAGTAACTTTGGTGAAACTGTTAAAACACTTGAACAATACGAAAACTCACCTGAAAAGCAATCAGGTAGCACAAAGCAGCTGGTTCAGTCACTGCTCTCCACTGTGCTTCGCTTTCTTGTGCCATCTTCAAAAGTAAAGTTGCAGCATGCATGTAGAAATGACCTCTTATCTCCTGGAATGCTGCAGACAGATCATCAGTGCCACCAGCATGAGGTTTCACTGACTGAAGTGTATGGTCAAAACTGAAAGAAAATGGCAACTTGATTACAATAACTGAATGTTTCACCATTCTTCTCAAAGACCCATTATTGCTTCTTAAATGATGTTCGCATGAGAAACAGAAGCTGTGATATGTATCATTCTGTTCAAACCATCGCTAGCCTCCATCATTTTGCCTTGAATCTGAATGGTTCATACTGGGCTTATGCTATGTAAGGGGCTTTTCTATTCTAAGATGGGAGGCAAGTCCAAAAACAAAATCAAGATTCAAACACATTTTAATGGTCATTTACAAACTGAAAACAGAAAGTAAAGGGGTATTAAATTAGACCGACCTATCAAATGAACTTATGGGAGAACGGATTCTCAACACCCAAATTATTTTTAGTATCCACTTTAGTTTCAAATTACAATATCCACATCACCAAATCTCAAAATGCTACTTTTTTTTAATCTTTAAAAAAACATTTTAGTCACAGAAGGTAAGTCTATGTATATAGAGTGTGCACATGCATAACCTTGCTCCTAAAATACCCATAACGTTTTAGAAACGCTTCCCTTCGGTTTACTTTTGAAGATCCTCATTTTAAGAATGGAAATTTCACAACTTTCAACGAAAAGACAGAAAATATATTTTTCAAAGTTAACAACTGGTTTAATGACCTAAAGCTAACTGAAGTCAGATTTCAGAAAAGTTTAAAAAGATAAAAAAGTGCTTAGTGGCAAACTATTTGTACTGATCCAACTATTGTTTTAAATTGTTTAAATGAATTGAGATGGCAGAAAATATTGCCTGTCTTACACAGATAAAGATTTTCAAAAGCAGACGAGTAACATTGCAGAGGTTCAAATACCAGCCAAATCTTTATAGAAGAAAATGGAAAAGCTACTTCAATAATACAAGTCCACAACGACAGAATAGCATAGCAAAATGCAAAACGAGTGACAATTTTATATTGGCAAAGAAATAGTTGAGCTGGGATTCTTGTAAAACAAAATACTGCATTCCTTTACAGACTACCATGTGTTTAAAACTTTTTGAATTTCTGTTAGAAACACACACGAGAGTCCTATCTCATCAGCAAGACAACACAGATACCTTATTATGGGCATCAGTGAAGGGTGTAAAAAAGCTTTAGTCAATCTAAAACAAGGCTGCTTGGGATCAATCCCGACAGTAAAGAATTTAAATTAACGAACAGAAAACTGTACAAATAAGCAATTGCACAGCATGGAGGTTTGCATACCCTAATTGGAAGGCATGTTATGATGACTTTATTCATTAAATACAGTTAGCGCTAGACCTAAGCAATCTTATTCATGGGATTTATTACATTCTTTAGTGAGATATTGTATTAAAATACGATTGAATTTGAAGAGGCTACAATATCAAACCCTTCTATTATTTGACAAGAAGCTGGCTGGTCCCAGATTTTAGTGTTACATATTGGAAGAATGGTGGTAGATAAAATGCCCATTTGAAATAATACGCAATACATACTTTTTAACCCCACATCAGGTTTAAGAAATATTGGAAAAAATTGAGCGTTTCTGCTAATGTAATAAAAAAATCTTGAGGTAGTTTAGTAACTTTTTTTTAAAACATCCTGCACTAACTCTTCGCGTAATTTAAGGATAGTTCTACATAAAAATCTAGGGACAATGTAAAGATCTGAACGTAACAAAACTCATACAACAAATAAATCTGAAATCGAGCGTCATGCAATTTAACAGCAGCAGCAGCACGCAATTCTTAGCCTCAATGCACATCATTGATACAGTCAACCACAGCATTTAAAGTTTAATTCTAAACGAATAAGAACACAGATGTCATTAATAATTAAACCTTTGTTGCCTGAAAGACAACACCTTTATTCTTAGTCACCTTTCAATCACAGCAACACACCACAGGGATCATTACATCGGAATTGGTCCCACTGATATATTTTTGTATCTGTGCTGAGGATTCCAAGTTATTGGATACTAACTGAATGGGTGCCGTTTTTTTTGTTTTGTGTTTTTTAATAAGTGACCCAAATATAACAGAATTTATTAACTTTGTAGCCATACTGGAATCAAGTATCTGAGAAAGCTGGGGCGTTTGAAAACACTGAAGGAAGCATCATATCAGTCCCAAAAGACTAACATGGAAGTGATTTTGGATGCTTAATTCTTAAGTCTAAGTCCTCTGAGGAAAATGGTTCCCTTTAATTTTTCCCATGCATTATCAGCAACCACTCTAGAGAATCCTTGATTAAGGTAATGCAAAATTGTTACTAAAGAAAAGGGTCCATGATTCCTTTTTCTCATTATTATTATTTTAAAGTTTTGTATAGCCCGAACAAGACCCTTACGGGTATCAGAGCGCTTTACAAGGTCGATGTAAGTAACCAAATACAGGCATAGAAAAAATGTAGGTAAGACTAATACAAACATATTTCTAACAAAGATTAGCAGCTATATTACAGGTAATCTGTACAAGAAAAATAGATCAAGTAAATTTAGCCATGAGAATAGCTTTCACTTCTTTTTTGAAGAATGCAGAGGTGGAATTCGGTCTCGTTTCTGGGGGCAAATCATTCCAAATCCTGGGAGCCATTCCGGAGAAGGCCCAGTTGTAAGTTTTCTTCTTGAGAAAAAGTTGTGGTTTCAGTAGAGGATTGCAGGAGCTCCTGGTGGACGTATTGCCACATGATAGCACTCATGTCTGAGCTAGATAACTCTGGGTTTTGTGATGTAGTGCCTTGTGTGTCATACAAGCGATTGTCAGATTAATTCTACCCCCGAACAGTAGCCAGTTGAGGACTCAAAGGTCGGGGGAGATGTGACTTTCTTTTGGGGCCAGTGATGAGTCTAGCAGCAGCGTTAATTGAAGCTCTTAAAGGGGCCGTCGTCGATATGGGAAGGCCGCAGAGAGTGACAGTCCCATATTCCACTCTGGGGATTGGTAGAGCTTGAACTGCATGCTTGAAGTCATTTGGGGGCAGCAAGAGTTTCATTTTTCTCAAGGTGTTCATCTGAAAAATTTCTCCTTGTACAGGCGCCGATGTGTTTCCGCATGTTTAACTTTCTATCTAGTGTCACTCGCAGTGATTCTGCTAAGTCGATAATGCAAGCTTGACCTTTGAGTTCGGTGGTTCATCCAATCGAGGATTTTGGTCATTTAGTTGGGGGAAGCGATTAAGAGGAATTCAGTTTTGAGAGTGTTCAGTTGAAGATTGTTTTCAGGCAGCCAGGACTGCGTTTTTTTAAGGCTGAATTGAGAGATTTGATGTCCGCAAGTGAGTGGATCTTTATGTAAAGTTGTGTGTCATCTGCATTCATGTGATAATGTACATTCGATAAGCCGAGAACTTTGGTGAGTGGCTCAATGAAAAGGTTGAAAAGTGTAGGTGAAAGGGATGACCCCTGTGGTACTCCTAGAGGAACTGGTATGGTCTTGGATAATGATTGATTGACCTTGAATCTTTGCGATCTATTTTGGAGGAAGAAGGTGAACCAATTTAGAACAACTCCTGATAGACCCATTCTGTGTTTCAAGGTGTCGTGTTTGACGGAGTCAAAGGTCGAGGATAGGTCCAACAAGATTAGTAGACAGGCATCATTTTGGTCAATGATTTTTAATGCGTCATCTATTATGTGGGTCATGGATGATTCGGTACAGCTCATGATTTTCCATTGATCCAACAAACTTTCTAAACCTTCCAATTTCTAAGAGACAAAAAATTCAGGCCATGATGACTGGAGCCCTTAATCCTTGGTGATATTATCACTGGGGCTTTCTCTCAAGTTTCAGACCCACTTACTACTTTACTACACCATTTAACCATTTTACCAGATAATCAAAAAAGACTGGGCAAGGTAAACTGGCTTGTCACCAGAACTTCTAAACCTGAATGCCATAGCAATGGTCCTCCAAAGGTTGAAAAATGAAGTCCGCTTACATAGTATGTTTGTGAACATCTGGGAGGCAGAATTGCAAATAGGTGTGTCGAGTGGGTGGGGTTTACACTTCAACATAATCCATATGTATGGGGTATGTTTTAGGAGGTCTCTGAATAGTGATTCCAAGTGACAATATTGATCTTACGGTCCTAAATCATTTTTACAGCCAAATCACACCCATGTTAGAGTACAGAAATGTTGCACTTACATATTCTAAATGAGTGCATGTTAGAGTAGTCTTAGCATGCTATTTGATGCTAAGTTCTCACCTAGGAGCAGATGCGATGATCCCATTGGTTCAAGAGGTCTCCTTATACCTGGGCTGCTCTTTTCTCACAGAAACTGTTCTAGTTAGCTCTGACCAAAGGCCCTGTGGCATTCTGAAGGGTGCCCATGCCTCTTTTCTCACATACAAGGTTTCCCATTTTGCAACTATCCACTATTCATTACATGCCATGTTCCCACTAATTACCGGTCTTGCTTAGCTATGCTTATTGGAGGAGCTTCTCTTATCTAAGGCCTCTAGATTCACCAGTTTATAAAAGGCAGGTGACCCTCATTTACATTGTGGTTCCAAGAGGAAATAGGGTAGTGTCCACTGTCATTCATGCATCACAAGAGATAGCAGGAGGAAAAATAGGCTTCTCCTTCCTTCTGTGTTCTACTTAGCCCTCCCTCACAGCTCTCGTGTAGAGACTATGATAACTCTTCTATTAGACCTAGTGCACAACCACTACTTCAGGTTACCTCACAACACTGTCAAAAGAAGGATGGAAAAGAGCCCCGCCATTATGGAAGTAAATTATTCCTGGCAGGTGAGTATTGTGGAGTCACTAAGAGTTGGTATTATTTGCGCACGTGCTGTTATCTACACAAAGGCTAGCAAATACAACTCTGTGAGAATACACTCAATAAAAAGTACTAGAAGATAAAACTCATTTTCCATTGTACAACAATAGTTATATATGTGTTGAATTACTCCTATTACGTTGATTACTAGATCTCAGGAAACCTACCAAAAGTAAGAAGCGTAACAGTCTATCAGGGCACCAGATCACAGGACTTAGAGGGGTGGCCCGACCCGGTCCCAAACGGCCCTGCCCTTGTCCTGGGCGTAGCCCAGCGCTGCCCGCGCGCGGTCCCGCGACGCGGGGGCTGCCCTCACTTTTAAAGCACCTCCGGGCGCGGAAATGTCGGTGGCGGCTTCCGCCGCAGGTGAGTCTGGTGGATGAAGTCCTCCTCAACCGCGGCCGCGAATGGTGGACAGCTGCGGGAGGGAAAACCAGGCAGCCAACGAGTGTGGCCAAGGAGCAGGGGTGAGTCCAAAGATGCCCCACAGTGCCCGACAATGTCCGCAGTCTCCAGAAACCAAAGGGCGCCCGCTACGCCGGGGCTGCCCTCACTTTTAAAGCGCCTCCGGGCGTGGAAATGCAGGTGGCGGCTTCAACCGCAGGTGAGTCTGGGGGATGAAGTCCTCCGCAACCGCAGCCGCGAATGGTGGACAGCTGCGGCAGCGGGAGGGAAAACCAACCAGCCAACGAGTGTGGCCAGGAGCAGGGGTGAGTCCAAAGATGCCCCACAGTGCCCGACAATGTCTGCAGTCTCCAGAAACCAAAGGGCGTGTGGAGTCAAAAGGAGATTAACTGCTAGTCTTTCTCTGTGGCCAGTTGGAAGGTGCTTAAGTAAACAAAGAGAATCCAACGCAGAGGAAGGGAGGGGGGGGGGAAGAGTGATCAACAAGTGTTGAAGCACTCAGTGTTTTGTAAAATACCCCTCACACACCAAAAGGCCCCTTGGTGTCATGCTTCATTATCGGGGTCTTCGCACCCCTCTAACGGGATGCGGCGTGCTGCGACCAACGCGGGAGCACTTCTAGTAATGACTATGTGTGGTGCAAAGTGTGTGGGGTGTATTTTTAAGTGAGTGGTGGGATGTGGTGAAAATTAGAAAGTACCTGGCACATGAGTATAAAGAAAAAAATTGTATTCTGAACTCTGGCTGGTACTGTTAAAAGAAGTGCAGTGTGAGGTCGAATCTGTTGTATTAAAGAACAGGACCTCTGGTGTGCGTCGACATGTTTCGGAGGCAAGCTCCTTCTTCAGGACAGGGGCACAACTTCCCCACCTTACTCACGTATTTCTAATTAAATCTAGCAGTGTATTTACAAAAAAAGTGAAGTATTTAGGCTAAGTGTGCCTACAGCGGTCTGCTACAAGTACAATGACCTGTAGAAAGACAAAAAAATAAAAATAAACTAATGGTTACCCATGTAGCGGGTAGTTCAAGCAGGTGCAGTCACCTGGAACCTCACCATTTGCTTGTAATAAGCCCTCTAGAAAGAAAAGGTACTCACATCACATGCAACACATAACACAAGTACTAGGAGTTACTGGCAGTAGTTGTCATACTTGTGAAGCTTGGTTGCTGGCTTCATGAGCATATAGGAACGTCAGGGGTGTTGCTTGATTGCAATCTGTAGTGAGGAATGATGAAGGTTTTAATAATTCATTCTCACTTACTTTCGGGAATGGTTCAGATGGTCGTTTTTATGATCGTTTTAGTTTTATACTCACAGGATCAGGACGCAGTGATCACCGTCTTACCCCCACACGCTGCTCCGCTGTTATGAGGTGATCGTCGGGTTTGTGCTATTTATACCCTATATTGTAATTGGGCGGAAATGTCTACATGCCCAAACATAGGTGTTCCGCTCATTGTTGTTAATTACATGCCCATGTATGGAGCATCCGCTCCTTGACCGTACATATTATACTTGTATGCCCGAAACGGACTCACATGGGACCAGCGTCGTTGAGCGCGAGTGTTCCTCTAGTGCGCATGCGCATAGATCCGGTAGTGGTAGTCCATTGCGCATGCGTATTGCAGTTCAGCGCTCGCTTTGGTGACAGTGATGTTTGCGCATGCGGGCCTGTTTTCTGTGCATTTCGGGGGAAATAGTGTCTCATTTCATGATTCACAGGACCTTAAGCATACGTGAGGGAAAACAAATCGGTAATCTGACCTGGTAATGTTATCAAGGTTGTAATGGGGACCCAAATCCGGCGGACACATTCAATAATGAAGCGATGCATGGAGCTCGTTGGTTAGATCAGTATATCCACAATACTACATCTGTTTGAAAGTCTAGGGGCAGCATTTTAATTGGATAGTTGACCCCAGGGCACCTCATCATTAAGCCCAATTATGTGGGTGCCAAGTCTGAATACCCATCTTTGTTCTTTTAGGAAGAGGCCGTCCTCAGAAGGTAGCTGCTCTATAATTGTCCAATTTAGATCATTCACACAGTGTTGTGCTGTCAGGTAGTGTGTGGCCATTTTGGTGGTACTTTTCTTACAGCGCACGTTGCTTTTGTGCTCGTTCATTCTTGTCTTTATTGCCCTCGTGGTCATACCTACATATTCGAGATTGCAGGGGCATTTTATAAGGTAGACCACGTTTTTGGAGTTACAGTTGGAAAACCGCCTTTGCTCCCATGTGGTTCCATTGCGGAAAGTTAGTCTGGTGCTCTTCTGTGTCAGATCGCAGCTGCTGCAGTTCCCGCAAGGGAAATGGCCTTGAATACCTATGGATGGTTGTATGGCAATGGTTGTTGGTTTAGGTCTGGTATGTACCAGCATGTCTCTGAGATTGCGTCCCCTTCGGTGAGCGAACATTGGTTTTTCTAGGTTCAGGTTGCCACATGTTAGTGTCCTCCAATGCTTGTTGACGATTTTGGATACTTCGTTGGACATGGTGTTGAATGTCGTCACACAGATTGGTCGTCTGTTTTCATTTGGTTCTTTTTGTCGCTCTTCCAATAGTGCCTCTCTGTTATTTTTAGCTCTCTTCATCGCTTTGTCAATGATTCTGATTGGGTACTCTCGTAGTTTCAGTTTTTCTTTCAGGTCCTTGGCCTGAAGTTTGAAGTTAGACACATCTGTGCAGTTACGCCTGAGGCGTAAAAATTGTCCGTAAGGTAAGTTCTCTCGCAGGTGCCTGGGGTGAAAACTATCATATCTTAGCAGGCAATTCCTGGATGTCGGCTTGAAATGGGTGGTGGTTTTCAAACATCCTCCAATCCTCTGCGTTGGATTCTCTTTGTTTACTTAAGTATCTTTGTGGAGCAGGAATCCAACCCTTTTGCTCTACCTCCCCCGTGTGTTTTTGATACAGTTGGAAGGTACTCATCTGGCCTGAATTAATTCCCTTCAATAGTGGTAAGGTTCAGAAAATGATGTTCCACCTGCAATGAAATACACCATTTTGGAGCATTCTCCATACTCTTTATGATCAAGGCCCTTCTTAAGATGGGCATTCTAATATTGCTGAAACAGATCAACTAATCACACATGGAAGGTCCGTTGCTTGAGGTACCTGTTCAGAATCTTGCAGTAGGCAGCACAAGTAAAACTTTCACCAACCAAGTGCCACACAATTTTAGTACAGGTCCAACAGTAATATAAAAACAAGTAGGGTTAGTCAAAATAAAACTATAGCCCCACATCAGTTGGGGGACAAACAGCTATGGTATAAGGGAACACAAACAGCTATACGCAAGGATGCTGCCCAGGGCAGGACACTATAGCTGCCACACCAACAGGACTTCATTTTCAGGTTTATTAATCTAGCACATTTTACATCAACACTAACATTTGCAGTGCTCGATTAATTTTGATTTGAAGTGCTATGTTATTGCCGTAACTATGTGTGTCTAATACAGTGAAGTAAAAGGAAAATGCTACTTACCAGTATGCATCTGTTCTTGGCATGTAGAGCTGCAGAGTTACACATTGTGCACAGATCGCCACCTAGTGTTGGGCCCGGATGTTTGCAGTTTGTTTTTGTCCTGAAAAGTCTTTGGAAGTCACGGGATAGACAACTCCTCCTTTGGATCTTATTGAGCATGGGCATCGACTCCATCCTGACATTGTTTTTCGCCATTAGGGAAATGATGGAGCTTTGCAAGAAAAGGAAGGATGTCCATGTAAGCTGTATCTAATTAAGATAATACTGGAACAGATAAAGGTAGCCGGGAAGGCGGAAGGGCATGTGTAACTCTGTAGCTCTACATGCCAAGCACAGATGCAAACTGGTAAGTAGCATTTTCTGTTCGAGGCATATGAGCTGCAGATTACACACTGTGCATAGATTGTTTAGCAGTACCCACACTTAGCGGCGACTACCTGTATCTGTTGCAGTGGTTTGAAACAGTGTTTTGAGTACAGCCTGGCCCACAGAATCTTGTTGATTAGTTTGCACATCAACACAATAGTGTTTTGTGAATGTATGCAGTGTAGACCATGTAGCTGCTTTGCAGATATCATTTAAGGGAATGTTCCCTAAAAATGCCATTGATGCCCCTTTCTTTCTTGTAGAATGGGCTTTAGGAGGAACAGATAATGTATGTTTAGATTTATGGTAGCAAATTTGTATGCATTTGACAATCCAACTATCTATCCCAGATTTTGATATGGGGTTACCTTTGTGTGGTGGTGAAAAAGACTAAGTTGTTTCGTCTTGCGAAAAGTTTGTGTCCTTTCAATGTAGGAAAGGAATGCTCTTTTTACATCTAAGGTATGAAGAGCTCTTTCTGCGACTGTTTCTGGCTGCGAGAAGAATGCGGACAGTTCTACAGATTGATTGAGATGGAAGGATGAAATGACTTTTGGAAGGAATTTAGGATTAGTTCTGAGAACAACTTTATTATGGTGCAGTTGCAGAAAAGGTTCTTGAATGGTGAATGCTTGTAGCTCACTAACTTTTCTGAGATAAGTAATAGCTACTAGGAAAACATCTTTCCAAGTTAAGAAATGCAGTTCACATTTATGTAAAGGTTCGAAGGGAGATCCCATTAACCGTGTGAGCGCAATGTTTAAATTCCACACCGGTGAAGGTGGTGTTCTGGGAGGAATTATTCTTTTGAGTCCTTCCATAAAAGCCTTTATGGCAGGTACTTTAAAAGTGATAGATGTTGTCTATTTTGTAGGTATGCTCCAATGGCAGCAAGGTGCAGTCTAATAGAGGTGTACGCTAAGTTACAACTTTGAAGGTGTAGTATGTATCCTATGACAGTATATTACAAAACGTTTCCACTTGGCTGCATAACGTGCTCCAGTGGTGGGACGTCTAGCTTCTTTAATAACATTCATACAGTCAGGGGGAAGGTTAAGGTAACCGAACTCTATGACTTCAGGAGCCAGATCGCTACGTTGAGCTGAGCTGGGTCCGTGTGTCTGATCTCTCCATAATTCTGGGTTAGTAGTACCACTAATGGAAGTAGTGGGAGAGGTGGAAAGGAGTACGCAAATTTGCCGGATCAGTTCATCCATATTGCATTGCCTTTGGACAGAGGGTGTGGATATCTGGCGGCGAAGCTTGGGCATTTGGCGTTTTCGTGGGTGGCGAAAAGGTCTATTTGAGGTTGTCCCCAAAGTTGAACGAAAGGTTGAAGAACTTGTGGATGAAGTTGTCCCCACAGTTGAAAGAACAGTTGAAGAACTTGTGGATTAAGTCCCCACTTGTGGATCTGTTGTGTCTGCCGACTTAACAGATCTGCAATTGTGTTTTGTACTCCTGGAACATGTTGGGCTAAGAGGAAGATCTTTAGTGGTATAGCCCATCTCCATATCTGCTGTGCTAACAGAGAGTTGCGGAGAGTGTATTCCTCCTTGTTTGTTTATGTAGTACATGGCTGTCATGTTGTCTGCGAGGACTAAGACAGCTTTGCCTGATATTTGCTTTTGGAATGCTTTTAGGGCTAGAAATACAGCTAGTAATTCCAGGTGGTTGATATGGAGTAACTTTTGTTGCGGTGTCCTCCAGCCTTGCATGGTGTGGTGCAGTAGATGAGCTCCCCAGCCGGAGAGCGATGCGTCTGTTGTCATGACTATTTGAGGAACTGGTTCAAGGAACAGTCAGCCCTTGGAAAGGTTTTTGGTGCTCCACCATTAAAGAGAGCGGTTAGTCCGACAGTCTACCAACACTAGGTCTGTTAATTGACCTTGAGCCCGGTTCCATTGGCGTTCCATTGGCGTGCTAAGCACTCTTGAAGCGGACGCATTTGTAGTCTTGCATGAGGCACTATGAATATGCAAGTGGCCATCATTCCTATGAGTTGCATGAACACTCGAGCTGGAAGAGAGTTTGTGAAAAGTTGGCCTGGTATATGATGATCACTATTCTAGTGAGCACCTTGCACCAGTCCAAACGACCCTTATGGTGATTGGTTGTAAGTCAACCTTATAGACCAGCTATCCTAGGGGTAGCATGGACAAAAGCAGTCTTAGGCTAAACTCAAGAGGGCATGTGAAGCCAGCTGTTTTACCATATGCAATCCTTTTAACATCAAATAAAAGGACACCACACAAGTTATATATCATAAAATATATGTATTTATTACTAGAATAATCCCCTGTACTCTTTATGAGGACAGAAGCACAAGCGTTAAACAAAGAACTTCATATAACATACAAAAGTTGCACAAATATGGATAGGCCCGGTGGCCACTCAAACCATATACTACAATAGTGGTATAAGAACCACATCACGAACAATGGTAAGGCCTAGGGCCTTGAGAATCGCTGGGGCTACACTGGACTAACGAAGGTTAGGTCGGGGGAGGCCCACAGGATGCGGGTGCAGTGTCTATAGGCACACACGTTTACCAATAGAAGTCAATGGTGCGTAAAAGTTAGAAAGTTACTGATTTAGGAGTCTTCCGACTGGACTATACTTAACCCCTTAAAACTAGGACACTAGAGGTGTAAACCACTACAGGAGCACCGGAGTACTCTTGTTACCTCACCCACAGGAAGCGGGGGCATAGGTGTCAAAGTGCGTCGGGTTTCGTTGTGGAGTTCTATGGAGCCTGGAGGAAAAGATGCTGCAGGCGACCAGGAGAGAAGAGTCCGGTTGGATCCAAGGGTGGATCGAAGATGTAGACTCGTTCCAGACCGGTTGCTCCCACCCTCGCTCCTCTACCATTACTGCTACCTGCTCTTGGTGATCGCACCCCCAGCTGGACACAACGGTATCGCCTGCGCTCTGCAATCAGTATCGCCTGCGCTCTGCAATATTTACATAAGCGTCATTTAAATGCTGTTTGACATTAAGCAGACTCTGCTTTGTAACTGACCTGTTATTATAGCGCATTGAATCGGAGCGCCGCCCGCCCTGCTTTGTGCATTGTACACGCGACTTTGGGTTTATTTTCATTAGCCTGCAAGTATTAAGATAGCACTCTCGGTGCCACAGTCTATTTGTTGCCCCTGCCTCGCCTCCCCTTTGACCTCCATTTTGTTGTGTGTTGTTCTTCCCAGGCACGCCCCTCCTCCCCGCTACCGCCTCCCTGCTGCTGACCCTCCCACCCTCCGCCCCCTCCACCATCCATTTATGGCCAATGTCCCTACGCGCAGCGTCCACGCGCTACGGACACGCCGAAGGTGCGCCAAAGGTATGCCCGTCTACGCCCGTCCGCGCCTGGACCGCGCCCAGCGCCAGACCCCCTGCCCCTCGCGCTCCCCAGCCCTCCCGCATTACCTACGATGCCGCCACCCTCCTAGCCCTTAACCCCGGTCGCGCCCCCAACTGCGTCCAAGCCGCTCCTGGACGCACCCATGGACCTTTCTCCTGCTACTCCTGCAAATTCAGCGGCACCGACAACATCTCCGCTAAGACCACACCACAGATTCACGACCCCAACCACCTACAATGCATCCTTCTCAACACCCGATCGATCCACAGGCACGCCATTGACCTATGGAATCTACTAGACACCATTTCCCCGGACATCGCCTTCCTTACGGAAACATGGATGAACGCCTCCTCCGCACCAGACATCACCATTGCCATCCCTGAAGACTAGAAGATCACCCGCAAAGACCGTACCAGCCACACAGGAGGAGGAATCGCTATCGTCCATAAGAAATCTATCCGCATCTCAACCAGCTCTGACGCCAACCTCGCCAACTCCGAACACCTTCACTTCCAGATCCACATCGACCCCAAAACAACACTCAGAGGCACTCTCCTCTACAGACCACCAGGACCTCGCGCAAAATTCAGTGAAGACATCACGGACTTCATCTCTCCACACGCGCTCCCCTCCATAGACTACATCCTTCTGGGAGACTTCAACTTTCACCTTGAAAAGATAAACGACCACAACACCGCCACCCTCTTGGACAACCTCGCCAACCTCGGACTTAAACAACTAGTCACTTCCCCCACCCACATCGCAGGTCACACACTCGACCCCATCTTCACATCCAGCAACCACGTATCCTTCAGCCACACTACGGACCTCCTCTGGACCGACCACAGCTGCGTTCACTTCACCTACAACAAGCCGAAACCCATCAACCACTCCCAACCTTCCCTACAAAGAAACTGGAACAAAATCACCACGGACCAAATCTCCGCATCGCTCCTTCGAAACTCCCCAGCCCTCTCTTCTAACGCCAACGAAGCCGCCGCCAACCTCACCCTATGGTTATCCAACACCGCCGACACATTAGCACCACTGAAAAAACGTCAAAGCAAACCTGGCAGCAAGAAAGCCTCATGGTTCAACGATGATCTCAAGAAGTCCAAGAAAGTCTGCCGCTCCCTTGAAAAGGCCTGGAAAAAAGACCCAACCACCAGCACCAAGGACGCCTTCAAAAACGCCACCCGCACTCACCACCAACTGATCCGAAAAGCCAAGAAAACAGCATTCAAGGATCGACTTGACAACAACGCCCACAACAGCAAGGAACTTTTCAACATCGTCAAGGAATTTTCCAATCCCTCGGCCAACTCCAACGACATCACCCCCTCTCAAACCCTCTGCGACTCCCTAGCCTCCTTTTTCCACAACAAGATTGCAGACATCCACAACAGCTTTGACAACCAACCCGGAAACCAACCCACCCCACCATCTGTTGACCATCTTCCCCCCGTAAACACCCTTAACGCATGGAACCCAATCTCCACTGAGGAAACCATCCGCCTGATGAATTCCATCCACTCTGGATCCCCCACAGACCCATGCCCTCACCACATCTTCAACAAAGCAGACTCCGTCATAGCACCGCACCTCCGAGACGTCATCAACTGCTCCTTGATATCCGCGACCTTCCCAGAAGACTGGAAACACGCTTAACTCACCGCCCTTCTGAAAAAACCAACAGCGGACCCCACCGAACTCAAAAATTACCGCCCCATCTCGCTTCTTCCATTCCCGGCCAAAGTCATCGAGAAAGCCGTCAACAACCAGCTCGCCGCCTTCCTCAAAGCCAACAAATCCCTCGACCCCTCACAATCTGGCTTCTGAGCAAAACACAGCACTGAGACCGCCCTCATCGCAGCAACAGACGACATTCGAACTCTACTGGACAATGGAGACACAGTCGCCCTCATCCTCCTCGACCTCTCTGCAGCATTCGATACAGTCTGCCACAGCACCCTTCTACAACGCCTCAATAACATCGGAATCCAAGGAAAAGCACTTGAATGGATCACCTCATTCCTCACCGGAAGAACCCAGAGAGTCCGCCTTTCTCCATTCAAGTCCGAGGCCTCTGAAGTCATCTGCGGCGTACCTCAAGGATCCTCACTCAGTCCCACCCTCTTCAACGTATACATGAGCCCCCTCGCGGCCATCGCACGCCAACATAACCTCAACATCATCTCTTACGCGGACGACACTCAACTGATCCTTTCTCTCACCAATGACCCCAGCACCGCCAAAACTAACCTTCACGAAGGAATGAAAGAAGTTGCCGAATGGATGAAACAAAGCCGTCTGAAACTGAACTCAGACAAAACAGAAGTCCTCATCTTAGGTACCTCCCCCTCTGCATGGGACGACTCCTGGTGGCCGGAAGCCCTCGGAAAAGCACCCATCCCGACAGACCACGCACGGAACCTAGGCGTTATCCTGGATTCTTCACTTTCAATGAACAAACAAGTCAGCGCCGTTTCCTCTTCTTGCTTCAACATTCTTCGCATGCTCAGAAAAACATTTCGCTGGATCCCCTCCGAAACAAGGAAAACAGTCACCCACGCTCTGGTCACGAGCCGACTGGACTACGGAAACACCCTCTACGCGGGTACTACCGCAAAACTCCAGAAGAAACTCCAACGAATCCAAAACGCCTCAGCCAGGCTCATATTAGACATCCCACGCAACGAACACATCTCTGGTCACCTTAAAGACCTCCACTGGCTACCCGTCAATAAGAGGATCACTTTCCGACTGCTTACCCACGCACACAAATCACTCTACGACATCGGACCAGATTGCCTCAACTCTCGTCTGTCCTTCTACACCCCCTCCCGCCAACTACGTTCTTCCAGCCAAGCCCTCGCCACTGTACCTCGCATCAACAAGACCACCATGGGAGGCAGATCCTTTTCATACCTAGCTGCTAAAACATGGAACTCACTCCCCGCTTACCTTCGCCTCACCCAGAACCACCTAGCGTTCAGAAAACAGCTTAAGACGTGGATATTTGACAAATAATCCCCCTCCCCTTCCTAAGCGCCTTGAAACCCTCTGGGTATGTAGTGCGCTATACAAATCTTATGACTTGACTTGACTTGACTTGAAAGCAGAGGGGACAGAGTCTGGGTCAATAGCCAGTGACCAGGATGGAACCAGGCGATGTCGGGTTGCGATCAGGTGATGTCGTGAAGTTTGTATCCGCAGCCACGTGGACCAGGAGAAATCGACGACGACCAGGAGGTGGACAGGAGGTGGACACTGACTGTCCCAGGAAGGCTCTCGCTGTCGGTTCTCGAATAGGAGTCAACAGGCCTTGGCAAATGCAACCCACGCAGGAATCTGAGATGGCTTCTGGATCGGACCAGCAAGGTCTGATCGGCTGCTCCTTTTCAGGGGAGCAAAGGCCAGTCTGGAGCAACCAGACCAGCAGTGTAAATTCGAAGGATCGTCGTCACAGAGGCCACTAGCCAACGGGCAAGTGACCGGACAATGCGTTGAGCAGGAAAAAAGCAAAAGGGCCCCACGCAGCACTCTGAGTGTGGAGAGGTGATCTTTGGTGCAAAAGCTGCTCAGGGCTGGGGCTTCTCAACCCCCAATGCACAGCTTTGAGGGTGCCTCGGGCGCTGCACAGGAAGCACTTTGCTGGCTTTCCAAGACGGACGGTCCCACGTCTACTGATCGAAGAGCCAGGTCTTGAAAAGTCTTCTGAAGGCCAACAGGTCCTGGGTCTGTCGTAGGCTGGTAGGGAGAGTGTTCCAGGTCTTGGCGGCGAGGTAGAAGCAGGATCTGCCCCGCAGTGGCTTTCCGGATACGAGAAACTGTGGCGAGGGAGAGGTTGGCTGAGCGGAGGCTTCGGGTGGGGGTGTGGAAGCTGAGTCGGTTGTTGAAGTATGTAGGTCCGGTGTTGTGTAGTGCTTTGTGTGCGTGGATGAGGAGTTTGAAGGTGATCCTCTTGTTGACGAGGAGCCAGTGCAGGCCTCTCAGGTGGGGTGTGATGTGGCTGCGTCAGGGGACGTCGAGGATCAGTCGTGCTGAGGTGTTCTGGATTCGTTGTAGTCGTCTCAGGAGCTTGGTTGTTGTTCCCGAGTAGAGGGCGTTCCCGTAGTCGAGTCTGCTGGTGATGAGGACCTGGGTGACGGTTTTTCTTGTGTCGGGAGGGATCCATTTGAAGATCCTGCTGAGCATTCGAAGGGTGTTGAAGCAGGATGCGGAGACAGCGTTGACTTGCCTGGTCATGCAGAGGGTGGAGTCGAGGATGACCCCCAGGTTGCGTGCGTTGTCTGTGGGTTCCGGGGCTGTGCCTAGTGATGGGGGCCACCAAGAATCATCCCAGGCTGATGGGGTGGGTCCGAGAAGGAGTACCTCCGTCTTGTCTGAATTCAGCTTCAGTCTGCCGTCCTTCATCCAGTAGGCTACGGCCTTCATTCCTCTGTAGAGGTTGGCTTTGGGGGTCTTCGGTGAGGGATATGATCAGCTGGGTGTCGTCGGTGTAGAAGATGATGTTCAGGTTATGTTGTCGTGCGACGTGGGCGAGCGGTGCCATGTAGATATTGAACAGCGTCGGGCTGAGGGAGGATACCTGTGGGACGCCGCAGATGATCTCAGTGGTTTTTGAGCGGAAGGGAGGGAGGCGGACGCTCTGGGTTCTGCCAGAGAGGAAGGATGTGGTCCAGGCCAGGGACTTCTCTTGAATTCCGGCGTTATGGAGGCGTGCTGATAGGGTGCGGTGGCAGACTGTGTCAAAGGCTGCCGGTAGGTTCAGGAGGATGAGGGAGGCTGTTTCTCCTTTGTCCATCAGGATCCTGATGTTGTCAGTGGCGGCGATGAGGGCGGTCTCGGTGCTGTGGTTGCTGAGAAAGCCGGATTGGGAAGGGTCCAGGATGTTGTTGTCTTCGAGGTAGCGGGTTAGCTGTTTGTTGACAATCTTCTCTGTCACTTTTGCCGGGAGCAGGGAGATGGGCCGGAGGTTCTTGAGGTATTTGGGGACCGCCTTGGGCTTCTTCAGAAGGGTGTTGATCTCGCTTTGCTTCCAGCTTTCCGGGAAAGGTTGCTGTCTCGAAGGGACTGTTGATTGTATTCCGGAGGTGGGGCGCGATGGTTGTGCTGGCTTTGTTGAAGACGTGGGGAGGGCAGGGGTCAGATGGGGAATCCGGAGTGGATGGAGTTCATGGTTTTGATGGGGTCTTCGTCTAGCTCCTACTATAGGTGGATTGAGTAGGGGCTTTGTAAGAAGTAGGGGGACTGTCTTAGGAGTATCCCCTAGTGTTGCCTCTGTAAGATGAGCGGCGAAAGGAGCGTCTGGGAGCTTGCGACTACAAGGCTCCCATAGATTTAGCCGTGTCTGTATCCTTTTTCATTTTATCAAGGGATACGTCCACATTAGGCCCAAATAAATGTTGCTCATCAAAGGGTTGGTTAAGAATGGCACTTTGTACTTCAGGTTTGAAACCTGAAATGCGCAGCCAAGCATGTCAACGCAACAAGACACTGGTATTAACTGCCCTTGAAGCAGTATCTGCTGCATTCAGGGCACACTGAATAGAGGTATTGGTGATGTTTTTACCCTCTTGTATAAGCTCATTTACCCTAATTGTGTATTTATCTGGAAGGTGCTGCATTATTGATTCTAATTCATCATAATGTGCCCTGTTGTATCTTGCAAGTAATGCTCGAGTATTGGCAATACGCCAAATGTTTGCTGCCTGTGACGCTGTTGTTTTACCTGATGCGTCAAGGAGCTTAGACTCTTTATCTGGGGGGGGGGGGGGGGGGGGGGGGGGGGGGGGGAGCCTCGCCTGATGTTTGTGAATTTGTTTTTTTTGCGTTCGTTGGAGACTACAAGGGAGTCTAATGGTGCAGGCCCTTTAATGTAGGCTGGCTCTGAAGAGGCAGCCTTATACTTTTTTTCAATTCGGGGGTGGATGATTCGAGCCCTAACTGGGTCTTTGAAGACTTCTGGCACCTGCTTAATAACCCCTTTAAGCATGGGTAAAACTGATGTGGACCTTTGTGCAGTGTCAAAGGTATCCATAAGGAAGTCTTCGTCTATTGGGTCAGTATGTAGGTCAACCCCATGGTATTGGGCAGCCCTATGTACCAGTTGGTTAAATCCCATAGTGTCTTCTGGTGGAGAAGGCCTGGAGTGATATATGTCATCTTGTGGGATGTAAGGGACATCTGGGGTGCTATAATCATCCCAAGGGTCAGATGAACCAGGAGGACTAGAATGATGTGGTGACTCACTATCTGCACCACCCCCTGTGTCATTAGAGGTGTCATCCCTGTTATCATTGTCTCCTAACGGAGTAGGAGATGGTGTAGGGGAGTGATGTGGTAGGGGAGGAGGTGGTGAAGGAATATGAGGTAGAGGAGAAAGAGTAAGAGGAGAATGTATCCTTAGAGGAGAGGTTGCAATGTTCTTTTTCTTAGGATGAGGAGCAGGTGCAGGCGTGTCCTATGGCCGTTTTTTAGAACTAAGAGTTAGTCGACCAGTTTATGGATCTTTAACCAGAGTTTTTTGTGTAGGGTCTGGATGGAATAAGTCCTCCGTAGAAGGTTGCTCCTTCGGTGCCGAAGGCTTTTTGGGCACCGAGCTATGAGCATCTTTAGGTTTTGAAACATGTTCTTTGGCAGTGTCTTTGGCCGGTGGAACATTTGTCTTTTTCGGCTCCAAGGGTTTTTTGGCTCCGGGGTTTTCTTCGGCTCCGAGGATTTTTTCAGCTCCAAAGCATGGGAGTCTGGTACTTTGACTGTAAATTCTTTGCTCGGCTCCGAGTGTGGTTTTGGAGCAGAGGAGCTAGTCCTTGTCTTCGGTGCCGAGTGCTTAGATGCTGGCGTGGAGGAAGACTAGGTTTTCTTTTTCGGTGCCGGTATATGTGCACCGGCACCGGGGGCAGGCTGACTCGAGCCCGAGTCGCCTAAAGGCTTATAAGGCTTCTTTGCCGAGCTCGAATGCGAGGCATGGGATGCAGTGTATCGGTGTGCACCCGAGCCCGAGGGTGTGTCCGAAGCCTTTTAGGAGGCGGTTGAGGAAGGGTCGGGGGTCGGCGTTTGTACTCCCGACCTGCCGAGCTGGAGTGATGTCCTTGATGTCTGAATCTTTGGCCTCAGAGTTGCTGTCGACGCCATGTTGTTGCTCCTGTTCTGGGACGTCGACACCCTCTTCGAAGATGTCGTCTGGGATCGAAGCTGACGAGCGAGCCATTGTTCTTCGAGCTAGTCGGTCCCGGATCGTCTTCTTGGAGCGGTAGGAGGCACAAACGGAACAGTATCTGGCCTCGTGCTCCGGTGAGAGGCAAAGGTTGCACACCTCATGGAGATCGGTGTGGGGAAACTTCGACCCACATTGAGGACACTTTTTAAATGGAGTCCTTTCCATGAGCTGGAAGATGAGGCCTGGATAGGCCCGAAGGCCTTCATCGATGACCGGAATTGGAGACTTTGGAGTTGAAGAGTAGCATCTATTGGAAAAGAGTTCGAAACAATACCGTCGAGTCGGTGAGGATTGCGCGGCAAAGGAAAAATCGTTCCCAACACAGAGCACAGGAAACACATCCGAGCCCTGTGGTGGAAAAAACAATCCAAGGATGGAGCCGATGCCTATGCGCAATATGATCCAAAGGAGGAGTCACCTATCCCGTTACTTCCAAAGACTTTTCAGGATAAAAACAAACTGCAAACATCCGGGACAAACACAAGGTGGCGATCTATGCACAGTGTGTAATCTGCAGCTCATATGCCTCGAACATATATATTATAATGTATATGATTAAGTAATATAGGGCGAAACCCACAAAGTTATCCAAAGTAAAACTGAAATGTAAATTTCCCAGATCGCTAAATCTGGAAAAATACAACAATTGTATGGATTAAGAGGTCGGAAAAAATAACAAAAATAAAACAGATACTCTTACAAAAAAAAAAATAATGAAAAAAGTAGTCCGGAAAGGAAAATGAAAACATACCTATAAATCAGGACCATTAACTTGAAAAATAACTTGGATTTTCAAATTGCATTCCCTACAGCATTTACAAATCTAGAGGAAAAGGTTAACCCAAAAAAAGCCTAATTATCTATTAAAGATAGAAAGAAAGGCCATTGATGGTTGATTGTAGGCAGAAGATTTGTATAATTTTTCATTTCACTGTTTGAAAATGAATAAAAATTGATACAACCCTAAAAATAGAAAGTAAGTCTGAATGAAGGACATACGCCCTCAAAATCAAGAGTTTAAAAACCAGGAAACAGCTGTAACAAAACAAAATCTAAGATGACCAAAATGTAATATTACAAAGAAATAAGATGACCAAAATGTAATATTACAAAGAAATAAAAATTACAATGACCAACAATGTGGAGAGGCACTACCTTAAAGGAACACCCATGAGCCAGCAACAACTAGACCCTATGAACATCATCACTCCCCGTTCTATTTATTGAGCAACATTTGCAAGCACCTAAATTCATAACTTAAAAAGCACAGTACCTCTGGAACGTTTTCCGGGACTCTTGAACATCTCTGGTCGAAAGAGTCAGCAACATGAGATTGCAATGAGCCAGCAGCAGCTCTTTATTGAGTGACCTCCATATAGTTTTATCTGACCCAACATTTTGGAGAGATTCTATATAGTCCTGTAAGTTTCAAAAGAAGGAGGGAAAAGGAACAATCCAAATATGTAATTTGTGTTACTAAACATGGATCAATGAGAGTAACAACTGAAAGTATGTACTAAAATGACGTAAATGAATCATGCAACTGTTTAACTTCTACAAAGAAAACAAGCTTTACCATACAACTTTTACTGAAAGTGGAGTTTCAGTACTCCATGGTGGATAAATTGTGTAGAAGTGCACTTATTGTGCTTGCAACTGATTAACAGTTAGACCCAAGATGGAGGATGCCCATTTTTAAGACCCTGGCAGTACTAGCCGAAAATGCTCTTTTAATACGATAATTGTGAGTTTACAAGAAAAAGAACTGACAAAGGAATACCAGACGTTCGAGCGACTTAGTGTAAGGTTTCTCTGGATGACAGGAGGCCAGAGAAAGCCTGCAGTCAGTGGAGAGTCCGTTCACAACAATACTTAATGAGTGGAGTCCCCCAAATGGTGGACCAATCCTCAGGGAGCACAGAAGTGGAGCAAGAGACATTGAGTGGAGAGCGAGGTGAGCTAGATTGGATCGCCCATGGCTCACTCCAAGTGGCAAAAGCATAACAGGAAAGCAGAAGAAGAGGCCCTAGGAGTAGGTTTCGGCATAGAGAGAGAGCTGTAAGAGGAGGCCAGAGTGAAGAAGCCGCAGGCTCAGCAGAAATCGGACATATTGGGAACCAAGAAGCATGGCAACCAAGAATCTCAGTGGAGGCCCACAACCACATAATACTTCCTACAGCCTGCTTTGACTCTCCCCCCCAATGTTAAATACTAAAATGTAATCTATTATAAAACCATAAAAGACAAAACGACTCCAAACTGTACCCCGCTCTCTGTAACATGCGCAAAGCACATATTGTGGAGACATTGAAGTAGTCAAAATAAGCAAAAGGACAATAACCCACTAATTCAAAAATCACATATAAGTATACCTTCAGTATGTGTACAACACAAGAACACCACTCCAAGCTGGCACGCAGGGCTCCTTTCTTCTCTGCATTGCGACAGTGATTCACTGCCTCTTCCAGCCTTTTATCAGATTGGTAAAGTTCCACTAGTCTGATGTTCACATAGACGTCATCTGGTCGGGCATACAGTTCAGACTGAATTAAGTCAAATAATTGATTCCATCCTACTTCACCTTTAATATTCAGCAACTTCTCCTAATTAATAATAAAAAGAAGTTATTTCATAAACCAAGGCATAGCTGCTCAGCTTTTAATGGCTAAAGAAAAGTACCTCCATCATATACATCAAAGTAATTTCATAATGCTACGCAAAACAAATATATCTTTTGGGAAAATAAGACAGAAAGTGATTGTTTGCAATGCAAAATGTTCATTTCCATAGACACAATGAAAACAAAACAACCATGTTAGTTTTACATCACCTATATAAAAACAGAAAGTAAAAGGATGCCCATACTAGTATTTATGGCAAAATAAATACAAACGTACACGTGCAATACTTGTTGGATTAACATGAAAACAGTGCACTCATGTATGAGCTAGGTGAAAAGCTTTTTCTCAAATGCCAACCTTCTAAATATAACAAGCTATGGGAAAAGTTGCAAGGTTGTTCTTCTGCCTGAAAAGTTCTGCAACATGACAAAAAGAATCCAACTGAGAAATGGGTTTAAAGCATTTGATTTTGGGTGAAGCAATTTATGGAAAGACTATACTTCAATCTGCAAAAGTAAATTACTAAATAGTCCGTAGTTTTGGCAAATACTGGTATGTAAAAAGATATCTAGAGCAAGAGATCTTGCATGTGAAGACATCAGGAAACTTGCTGCTTCTGGAGAAATATTCACTAGCTCAGATAATATGAAGATATGCCAAAACCGTGTTCATAGAACCATGCTGAAAAAGCACAAGCAATAGCAAGAGTGGACAATCGAGCCAGGAATGGCCTTGGAGGCACAGGATGGCCTCCTGAGCAATATGGTCCCAGGTGATGCGAGCGGCCACCCATCCTCAACCGGGGGTAGCTTCTGTAAGCGTGCCTAAAGTGGTAGATCTGGAGGTGGTGCAGGTCAGGCACGTGTCTACAAGAGATGGTGTTGACCATCACACTCTTTAGTCACACCTCCATGCAGTTCAAAAAACTATACTGCCACCTGGTCAACTCCAAGGCCCCACAAATGTGCTAGTATGGAGCCTTACAACCCTACCCTTCTTTAAAAACCATTTGCCAGCCCCTCGAGACCGGAATCGCCCACACCCCTCCCAAGCGTTTAAAAAAAAGTAAATTGCCGGATATCCACTACAAATTTGCTGCATATTTTAAAACCCCACCTGGGCTATGGGAGCAGGGTACCTCGTAAGAAAGCGGACAACAAAGGCATATCTGGTCCAACCCATCGAGTGAGTAAAAATGGTTTTCTGAAGCTTCCGCCTAGCGGCAGCAAACATCTTCTACTCCCTCTGGGCGGGGGCAATGCTGGCTCCCACAGCATGCAAGTAGACAGTTGAGCCCAGGGGTTACCTTATCGTGACCAACGTATCGCTTGGTGGGTACCAGGGAACACAACAATAAAGTTATGAGGTCCAAGAGGATTAAGTCCCCGGACCTATTAAGGCTTGGTGTGTGTATTGGGGGGAGGGGGGGTTGCGCCCCTTCCTTCCCTTTAATTTGGCATTCGAACTCAGGGATAGTCACCATGGCCCCATAGAGCTCAGAGAGGTGGGGCCATGCACCCCTCCAATAATAGTCCTCAAAGCCAATAGTGGCGGGGGAGGGTGGGGGGTGGGTTGTTGAAGTGTGAAGGGTTTACCACAGGGCCTAACGAAAGGCTGGGCGCAGCAGGGGATATCTTTGCATATAGTAATAAAATATTATTACTTTAGGTTAAAAAAAAAAGCTTTCGTAATTCAATGAAAAACACAAAGTTTAAAATGACGCCATAGTTCGGTGAATAGGTCAGTGACAATATAACATTTTCACAAAAAAAAAGCATCAAATATCAACCACAGAAATTCACCAGTTATAGTTATCAGAGCTAACTATAAGTTGTGCCTCAGTCGTGCACTGCTTATGACCTCACATATTACATCACTCACGACATGTTCTATGACCTCATTTACGACATCACTGACGTTTGTGTGTCTATCTATAGTTACAGCCTAGTTTCCATAGGAAAAGCATTCTTTTGCTTTGCCAACAACTTCGGGGCCATTTGACGAATTCTACCAAACGTTTCAAAACTAGTTTGAGACTCACTTCAGCTGCTGGCTTGAACGTTTCGGGGTGATACCTCAAGCGGGGTATGAGACAAAAGAGGGGGGGGGGTCATATTTTTTTCTCGATTTTAATTCCCATAGGAACGGTCGACACAGCTACAACCCGAACTGCTGAACGGAATTACACCAAATTTGGCAGAAAGGTAGATATTGGTCCAGAAAAGTGTCTCTTATTTGGTGCAAGTCAGTTCAGTAGTTGCAGGATTATTAAAATAAATTAAAATTTGTATACTTAGGAACGAGAGGATCTTCCGAGGATCAGACTCGATTTCAGCAGAGTCCACACATTAAAAAAAACGAAAAACACAAAAGAAAAAGATGGGCTCAAGGTAGGAATACCCTGACAGCCTAAGCCTCTTTGGGGGCAATAAAACTCTTAATAAAAAATAAAAAAAATAAAACTTTCTGCAGGAGATATGCTGGAGCTGCGGCTCCTGCTGGAAAAAAATGAACTCCTTTACTAATAAGCCCCCGGGAGGCAAGGAGGCATGAGGAATCAAAGGAGGGGGCACATGGGCCAGATGGTGAAGTTTGATGTCACTAACCATGTCATGAGTGATGTAATGTGTGTGAACAATAAGCATATTGCCCTCCAGAATAGAAACATTTCTGAGGTAACGGAATCAGACCATCTAACAAAAATTATAAGGAAATTGAAAACAGAAGGTGCAGCAGGCCCAAACTGAAAATGAAATGCTCTCTTTAAGGGAGAAGCAACTTATTGGGCGCCCTACTTTACACCATTCTTTAATGAGTTGTTTTCGAAAAATCTAATTCCTGAATCATGGAGAGGCTGTATCTTTCAGCCAATCTTTAAAGGTGGAAATCCTACAAATTATAGACTCATTGCATTATAAGACATGGAAGCCAAGCTATTTGCAGCGTATCTGCTGGCCCATCTAAAAAACACATAGTCAGATGACAACAAAGGCATTCCCAGGACCCAAACCGGGTTCAGGGTCGGTGGAGGAACTAATAAATCTTACAGCACTAATGTTATTAGCCAAAAATACCAAAAACAAGAACAACTGGCTGTTCGCCTGCTTCGTGGACCACAAGTCTGCCTTCGACCATGTGCCCTGAAGACACCTATGGGAAAAAATGGCCAATTGGGGTATCCCAAATAAGTTATTGAATGCCATCAAGGAACTATACACAGGAACATGGACGCAGGTAAGATACCCACAACGGATTAAAAGGGCCCCCAGTCTCTTAAACTTGTATTTATCTGATCTTGAAGAAGCTCTCTGGGATGTCAACAGTCATCCTCCATCATTGGCAAAAGAGGAAATAGGGTGCCTCCAGTATGCGGACGATATAGTGCTGTAAGGTCAAACCCCAATTGGTTTACAAGTTGGAATGAGCAGATTAACCAGGTACATGGAAGTGCAAGGGTTAGAATTAACTTTATCAAAAACAAAAGGTAGTACTGTTACTGGATGCAAAATGTAAGAAATACACGTGGTACCTGGATGGGAAAAGTAGCTTCAAACAAATCTCAGATTCAAGGTCATACAAAAGCCATGTTATAAATCACAGCTCACCGCAATGCGGGCAAAAGCCCAAAATGTCATATAGTGCTATGCAAACAAATGATGGACGGAATCCTGAATAAATCATAAAATCACACCCAGTCAAGAGATCTGGGTTAAATCCATTGTTCTTTTGCTCACCATGCCACCCCAGTTTAGACCCAGCCATATGCAAATCAGTCTTGACCCTGTGCCTCATGGGAACAGTCCAGACCGAACTGCCAAGCCAGGTCCTTTACAAAAACTTCTTCCACATACAGCAATCTGCATCACCGGCTCAATTTCGACTTGAGTTTGGCATGTCCAATCAAATATTCCGGAGTAAAGGTGCACTCCTGAAACTATATGGGAGGCTACTAGCATCTGAAACTGGTTCCATTAAAAATCTGTGCTGAAAGGAAATTGGTATGCAAAAAGAGAATAAAACAAGGTTCCTGGGGTTGCTATCTAATCCAGGTAATAGAGGATCTGTGCACTCAAGACATTTGGAATTCTAGCATTGGGAAAAAGGCCTTCAATAAAGTAATCGATTTAACAACAAAACTCCTGTCGCATTAAACAGACAAGAACATTCTAATACAAAGACTTTATGCCAGGAAGGTGATCGGCTCATATGGTACAAGGAAGCCTCGGGAATATTTATCAGCTCATTTTTTGTGTGGCCTTAAAACATCAATTTATGTAATTATGCTTTGGTATGTGGGAAACAAAGGATCTCATTCCTTCATAGAAAGATTAAAAGCATAACTGAGACTGCAGACTGTGTGATTATAAGTATAAATCTCTCCAACTTATTCTCTGTGCATGCCCAAAGTTATTAAAAGAAAGAAAGTTATTATTAAAAGAAATATTTAATAACACGAAAATTCGAACACCCAGAGAAGCAGTTATCACCTTGCTAGGTGGGACCTCAATCTCCCTAGTTTGCAGGGGGTGTCATTTTTAAAGCTGTATTTGAAGGAACTAGGTCAAATTCCAGTGGAAACCTAAACAGAGTTTTAAAATATTTGGAAATCACAAAAACTTGCAAAGAAAACTAGATGTTACAGAATCATAGTTTTATACATAGCTTTTCTGATGGATAACTGACATTTCACTCAATGTACATTTAAATGTGGAACAAGGATTATTTGTTTTGAACTTTCTATAAATGATATTTACTAGGATTCTTTTTAAGCTGTAAAACGTAGTGCGTTGGTACAATTATGTTTTTTTTTAACCGCATCCTTGCTATAGTACATTCCCGTGCTGGGCTGCAATTTTCAAAATCCCATTGTTTGTGACAAGGTCAACTCGTCATAAGCACAGCGCAGGTAACACCCATGACGAGTTGACCTTGTCACAAGCATCGAAGGGGTTAAATACAGAACACTTGAACAAAATTTACTGTAATTAGGATGTAATATGTTAGCTCATAAGCAGTGCATTTTCGGGTGCGTAATTTATAGTTAGCTCAGGTAAAAACACATGCTGAGTTTCAATGGTTTTGTATGAGTGAAATTGGAGCTTAGTTATAAGGTCCCTGAAACCTTTGTTTTTTCAGTGAATGTATATGAAATTAACAATTTTTCTTCAAACATAGGTTACGAGTTCTGAAAATAAAAACAATGTCCTGAAAGAACAATTTTCAATTTTGTGATATACAGATTCAACAAAACAAAAGCTTTTTACTTAATAGGTTGGCTGTACACTGGAGGGTGCTTACAAGTAACTGGAGAGCTACCAGTAGCTGATGAGCTACTCGTTGGAAACATCTGGTGTACATTTTTTTAGTTCTGAAGATGTTTGGAACCCAGAATCATTTCAAATGGGCATAAACAGTTAGGACCTTCAAAGAAACTAAAAGTGGAAAGATTTCTTATAAGCGAGATGGCGTGATTAGACATTTTAAAAGCCTGCTAGCTTGAGGACAGCGATGAGAAAAGAAATAGAAATCAGATTAAGTATCAAAGGCAGGACAATTAAGTACAGGTACCAAACAAGGCCCTAGAAAATTAGACGGCCAGATGTAGGCTTCTTGTCATAAAGGGATACGGTGTGGTTCACTTTACACCCCTCTTGACATCAGAGCTGGCTCTTATTTCAGGAAAACACCCACAATATAACCCTTTACTAAGTGAGGGTGGCTACTTCGCGCACCCCCCACCACAAACCTAGGTTTGTGGTGACCTGACAGTGAGATTAAAGTTAGTCACCCAAACCCCTTTGGAGAGGCTGTGTATCAGCAGTTGTCAGGAAAAAACAGGTCAATCCCCATAACTCAGAAAGTGTCAT
This sequence comes from Lissotriton vulgaris, assembly GCF_964263255.1. Taxonomy (NCBI): domain Eukaryota; kingdom Metazoa; phylum Chordata; class Amphibia; order Caudata; family Salamandridae; genus Lissotriton; species Lissotriton vulgaris. Next base: position 482,493,572 of record NC_141696.1, read on the forward strand.
GTATGTGAGCCATGAGGTGAGGAAAGCCAAACTGCCCAGTACTAAGCAATATTCAAGAACAGCATCATCTGGGTTGATGAGCTGCACTATCACCTTCTAACATCAATAATGCGAGTTTGCAACATCCGTGACACCTCTCTTCCAAGCCCCAGAAAAAGTAGGAGGCAGTTGGCCTACAAATCAATGGAGTGGGGTCCAGTTCTGTTAGCTGGAAAGTTTATCAGATTTTAGAACCCATGGAAATACCCTTGTAGATCTTAGATTTCTGGAGCCACCAACATTTATGGCTGAAGTCAGGACCTAACTAGAACGACAAGATTCTTGTTCAACTAGTGACATGTGAGCCCCGAGTGAGACGGGTTAAAGGAGACCAGCAGAAACCAAGATGCAGGCCACTAGAGGAAAAATCATTCTAGGACTACCCTAGTGAGTACTGGTGGACCAGTCCATCTCGTCCCATCACAAAGTATTCAAGACTATCAGATGGGCCTATAACTGGTAGGTGTACTCCAAGGGGCTTGTGATTTGAACTGTGGTCTTTACTAGATACGGATGACCAAATTCTCCCACCACCAGGGCATAAACATCATATACAGCACCAGATGCTTCAATGAGTAAGCTCCCAGTTTTCTGGGTGGAGGGTTTTTGAGATGCATCATTTTTACAGGCGACTCCTTTCATTCTGATTTTGATAATAGATCGAACAACACAGATGAACAATGAACTACAGAATTCAGATTTTTCATTCAAGAACTGGTGCAAAGAAACTGTAAACTAATAAAATCCATGGTTGAAAAAACATAAACCTAGCATTACAGGGGTATACAAATGTATGTCCAGTGTTACACAACCTGACAGGTGGTAGTTAAAATACTGGAAGCAAAAACATGTGTATTGCTGAACTAAGAAGTTACTCTCCAAAATAACAAGATCTTTTACATACTTTCAGTTTGAAAACTGCAGGGCTCCCCGGAAAGAGTTTGGATGCTCGTTCTACCCAATACTGTGTTCTTCCATCATCAATGTTCTGATCGCAAAGTAATTGTGCAATCTTTAAAACAAGGTCCTTCTGGGTAGGATTTAACTCTACTGAACGCTGAAAATGTCAAGAATAGAAAAAATTAAATGTATTTAGAAATGCTGTCTATTACACACATGGTACTCGCTCATTGCTGTAAGGCCACTCCTTTTGTTCAAACAAGCAACTCAAAATATTTAGACAAAATATGTACAAAATAACTCAAGTCATTTCTTTGTGTTGGTTGCATGACCGAAAAGGGCCCCACAATCTAGAACAATGACAACGAATCGGTAGACTACATGTAACACAAAGAAGTTGGTTGAAGGCATTCATATAGTTGCAGTGATGTGTAAAACTACAATTAGTTAGGCCTCCTAAAAAGTATTAGTGAGGTTCCAAATTTACCCTTTACACCTTTGGGTCCCCATCTCCATTAAGCTGCAGACAAATCAGGTGACTGCACTATCATCCGATTAACAACTGAGTGAGATACAGTTACTTTCAGGCTGCTCAGCAGCATTTATATCTGCAATAAACAAGTATTGGCATAGCAAATAGGTCTCGCCTTTGGGACCTTATAAGTGTTTAGCCATGCAACAGTTGATGATGTTGCACCAAGGATATTGTGCTGCACAACTAAATACTTATAAGGTCCCAAAAGCAAGACATATTGGCTATGCCATTGCTTGTTTGTTTTGTTGCAGTTTTAGCAAACATCTTGGCCTTCTTCCTCCTTTTTTCCCACCCCCATTGCAAATCACTTCTTCCAATCACCAGAGCCCACCATTCTATCGTGCAATTTGAAAACATTAAAACAATCATCTCCCATCACTAGAAGGGCAAAAAGGCAATTTCTGACTTTCCCTACCTATGCCCAAAGCCATTGTATCCAAGTTCATTTCTGAACATGAATGCCTGTTTCTCTTTCCTCCATGTATTTTGCCAGAGTTGTTGTGAAACACACTAGTAACAACAAATTAGGTAGTCGTATTCGTATTCGTATTCAAAAACTTTATTCGATACATAAAATGAATCATAAAAGTATTGAACATACAATCATATCACATTTCAGATAAGAATACATTTCTACTAGTCATTTAAAACTAATTTGTAAACACAATTTGTTTTAAAAGAGACATAATAATAACAATGACAGAAATTCAAAGATTACAGTTTAAAATTTTACAATATTCTTAACCTGCGAAGCTACCCATAATTCTTTCTGATCTTTAGGGAGATTCTGATAAAATTTAACATTGCGCAACAGATTTCCACAGAAGATAAGGATAACAAATGTTCATAGCCTTCCTTGTAAGTACAAGGTTGCCTACCCTTCAGAATAGATTTAATAAACCGGAGTCTTGGCTCTTTATACAGGGAACAGAAGAGAACCAAATGTAAGGTACTCTGCCTGTCCTTGTTACTACAAGGACAAGGGGACAGTCTCTCAACCCAGCCCCCTTGTTTAGGGAAAGCAAGTAAAAAGTGAAGGGTCTCCAGCCTAAACCGTGTTAAAAGAAATCGCCATTGCGCATTAAAAGTAAATGTTAAATAAAACTGCGGTTGTGGTTTACAAACATGCACGGTTCCAGTGCCAATTTTATCCATAAGAGGCTGAATACCTGCCTTCACGAACTTTGATTTTATCTCCTTTTTATAATTCCCCTTGATTTTCTCAGGGCTGTTGAAATAAAAACCAAGTTCGATTTTGTTCAGCATATTACAAACATAAGATAACCAGGGGATCTGCTTGGAGTTATCTAAGGCCATGCAATCAGTTATAATTTCTTTTGTTAATTGCAAGTCCTCTGATTGCCAGATTTTACCCCATAAAAGTAAAGGGGACATACTGATTATATCAGATACACTGACCATACCAATTTCATCATGACAGAAGGTGTTTGAGGTGCTTTTAGGAACTGCCAAGACCCTTTTTATGAAGTCATTTTCCACCACCTGTATTGCGGCAGGCATTTCAGTCCCCCACACCCCTGCCCCATAGGTGGCAACAGATAGGCACTTTGAGGTGTAAAGGGTTCTGAGATGCATAATGTGTTTTTGCCCCAATTTACTACAGAAGCGGAAGATACCCTCTATCGCCCTTGTCATGTTCTGGGCTCGGACCTTCATTACCGGTGTCCAACTTAGTTTACTATCAAACAGGTTACCAAGATAATTGAAATTATCAACTTTCCCAATTATGCGGCTGTTTACCTCGAACTTCCTAGTCGACGGCCCCTTTGGGCCACAGGACATTACAAAGGATTTCTCGAAGTTTACCTTTAGATCTAAGTCAAGCATGAATTTGTTAAAAGCGTTTAAACACATTTGCATGCTGTTGCCTGTTAGTGTCATTAGGACAGTATCGTCCGCATATGAAAGCATTGGAATGCTTTTACCATTGATTTTTGGGAAATCACAACCCTGGTTTAATAGGTATTGTTCTAAACCATTTGTGTAAACCAAGAAGAGGAAAGGCGCCAAGATACATCCTTGACGTACTCCTTCCGTGGAAGGTATTGGTTTCGTTAATTCCCCTCCGGGACCAAATCTAATGGACACATTTGTAGCTTCATGCAACCTACGGAGCAAGGTCACCAGGGGTTCCTCAAAGCCCATATCAGTCATCATCTTCCACAGCTTACTCCTGCAGACTGTGTCGAAAGCACTTGTCAGGTCCATGAAGGCCAAATGAATAACAGATTTTTTGGCCTTCATATACTTCCCCAGGATCAGGGCCAAATTGAGACACTGCTCATTTGTCCCCTTTCCGTGCCTGAAACCATATTGGGAATCGACTAGCAAACCAACAGAATCTGCCCAACTTTCCAATCTCACCAGAATGACTCTGCCAAGGATTTTGCAAGCAGCGTCTATTAAAGAAATTGGACGGTAACAGCGAGGATCAGATCTGTTACCCTTCTTAAAGATTGGCACAACGGTTGCCTCTTTCCATGTGCCAGGGATGCGGCCAACCACCACAGCTTTAAATACATTTAATAAAATGGGTGCCCACAGGCTGATATTGGATTTAAAAAGATCGAGGGGAACAGCATCAGGGCCTGGCGCTTTTAAAGATGCTCCTTTCCCTAAGGCTTCCTCAATCTCAGTCAATGTAATTGATGAGCTGAGGGTCAAAGCCGAGGGAGATGGTAGCACCACGCCCCCTGTCTCCTCAACACTCGAAGTAATTGGATATGATTTAGGATTAAAAATCTTGCTATAGTGTTGAACCCATTGTTCGGCAGTAACCTGCATAGCTATAGCTTCACTGTTATCACTCTTAAAAAGGGGGCGATTTATAACCTCCCAGAATAGCCTGCTATCTTTCAGTTCTGCTGCCTTTTCAAGGTCATCCCAGGCCATATCTTTCAGGTCTTGCTTTCTTTTTGTAATGGCGTCTCTATAAGCTTTCCTACTGATCTTTACAAGCTCCTTATTTCTTGGCTTTTGGGACAAAGCTAGTTTTAGTGACCTATGTGTGGCAGAGCACACAGAATCAAACCATCTAAAGGCCCTTTGGCCACCTTTCCCTTTAGGCTTTTTTAGGCACTGTCCTATATGGCAACACAACTTTTCAAAACTTCCTATGACCTTATGAGAATCAAATCCTGCTAGACATGTATCTATTTCGGTTTTACAGTTTGCAGTAATGTCATCTTGCAACTGGGACACATTTATCTTCCTCCATTTCAGAGTGACACCCTGATTTTTGTTGTACTGAATAGGTTGTTCACAAGACCTTAGGGATTCATGTGTCGAAACCCAGATTGATAAAATTAGAGGATTATGATCACTGGCGGGGTTTGCTACCACCTCCAACTTATCTACATGCTTTAAAAAGGTGCTTGATACCAAAACAAAATCAATTGTACTCATTTCGCCCCTCAAGCCCTGAAAGCTCGGTAAATGTAGGGTATCTGGGGGGGACCAAGGGTCTACTATACACAGATCATTAGTTAGGATGATATTATTCAGGGCGTCCCCCTGCGGTGTGTGCCTAAAGTGGTTTAGAGGCTGAGCATTCAAATCCTCCAGACCACATACATTCGACCCTGCATGAATGCAAAGTGTACAATTAAAATCACCCACCCAGATAAGCGGAGAAGAAGGGTGCCTACCACGGACTTTAACCAAAGCATACTCCAAATCCTGAATTATTGAGGTATCATGCCCATTAAAGATGTTATAGTACCAATTAATTAATAACACAGGTTCAGGGAAAAGGTATTCCAACAACAATACTTGATACCAGTTTGTTTTTGCCAGTGACGAGATTTTGGGATCCTGTAGTTTTATAGACAATGCAGTCAATATTCCACCTTTGGCCCTTCCCGATGTAGATGGAACAGCCGGGACAGCAAGTGATTGAAAGCCCTCGATGTCACAGGTGGTCTTAGACCATGTCTCTTGTAGACACAAGATTTCATGAGTTTTCACAAAATCTAACCAAATCTCATCCTCTAGCTTATTTGCTATTCCGAAGATGTTCCAGCACAATAAGGAAATTAATGAAGAGGAAGGTGAAGGCCCTTGCGTTTCATCACTATTTCCCGAATCATCTCCTACAACAGTGGTATCTGGGTTAAGCAATGATAACATATTCTGTTCGTATCCCTTGTCTATGTTGGCCATTGGCACGGCAACAGTCCCCTTCTGTGAGTGTCCAGTAGTCGCATTTTCGCCTTCAAAAGTATCCCGCACTAAATTACCATCATAAATACATATCCCTTGGTCTTCTTTTATACCCTCAGTTATTGATGTTTCTATGACCTTAACCCTGGGTGACAGTCAATCTACCTCATCTAGGTTCATCAAAGGGTCAAAGCGATTCCTCAATGGGATGTTATTATTATAGTTATTATTGTTATTTGGGAACCAGCCAGGATATTCTGCGCCCATGAACCTTGGTCTTCGCGGGTTATAAGGGACTTGTATGAAATTTCCCATACTTTGTGGCCCCATGAGATTAGCTGTCTCATGCCAAGGAGTATAAAGGTGATGCGGGCCATAATTCATATTTGGGTTATGTGCCCACCCCGTTTGGTGTCTACTATTTATGCCATATCTTTGGCGGGAAGAATTTTGATCAGGGAAGGACTGATGGAGATTGGGATAAAAATATTCAAGACCAATGCACTGGATGTCCCCCATCCGCCCAAACCTAGCCTTGCTGCAAATAATATCCTTGACCCAGTTATCTCTAAAGTTTATCAATATGCAGTCACCCTCCAGGTCTTTTTTACTTGGTCCAACCCAGGGAACCCTCCGTACACTTAGGATTTTTGTAGTAGTATCCTCAGTTAATGGCCTGTTTGTATTTAGCCAATATTTTGTTTTATTCAGGAGGTCCTCGTTTTTCTCGTATTTATTCTCTGGGATTAATGGTACACCTGTCAGGATAGCCATGTATGGAGCAGACTCCGGTGGTATATTTACGTAGATTTGTCTACCTTGTAGTGGGGTTTTACTAGGGGCCTGAGGTTTACTCGATGGAGTTTCTTTCACTTTATTATCAATCTGGGCAGGCCCAGGTGTAACAACTGGCGTAGTTACCACCAGCGAGTTACTTGACTTTTGTCCCACTGTGTTCCCCTGCTTGATTTTTATTGAGGGAGTTAGAACCGAACAGGGGGTGGTACAGGGAGTAGTGCCGCTAGGTAGGGGTTGAGGTATCTGATTAGGCTTAGGGCCCTTTTTTCCTACACTGGTATTATCACTATTAGTCTTACCAGCAGTGGTAGCTGGTTGTTTTTTATTTCCTACCAGGCTTTCCAATAAAGCGGTATTCTTAGATGTTAAGAACTCCAGTTGATCTAATTTTAGATTTATTATTTGAGTTTTCTCTATCAGGGGATTCAATAGACTTTTTATAAGTTTCTCGACACCGATCATTAGGTCCTTATCTTCCTTACCGGAGTGCTTTTTCCCTGACTGCAAAAGGTTCTTTTCCATATTGGAAATTTGGGAACCTATCTGTGCTAATCTGTCCTCAAAGGGATTTAAAAGCTTTTTAAGCGTTTCCCACACTACATTCAAAAATTCAACGTCTTCCCCATTTATAACACAAAGAGGTGTTTCGTTATTCTCCTTCACTATTGTCAATTTGTCCCTGTCCTGGATTATCTCTAGCACATCCATATTGACCTCTGCAGTAAAGTCAGAAGGTTGTGTAATTGTCACTGGAGGCGGAGAAGGCAAATTGGTGGATAGTTGGGATTTTGCAACCTTTACCTTTTTCCTAGCGTATGATGTTTGGTTACCACGCTTCCTTTTGGTATATGGCCCTTGCTGTTTGTTTTCGGGAAATCCCCCAGCCTGCACTATAGATATAGATTCTGGACCCAACACCGGCACATCTTTCTTACACTCATTCATTTCCTCTATTACCTCTATTACCCCAGACATAGGTACTTTTGAAGAAGTGGTAGGGGATACTAAAGGTAATGGTAAGGTCTCCTTTGGTGTGGGTGTAGTGGGAACAATTGACTGGTGAACATCTACAATGGTTTCAATCAATTTCAGTGGCTGGGCGATAGAGCGGTCAGGGGTTTTGGCGAAAGCGAAGGCACCTAAGGAGGATTTTTTTGCCGCGGCTATCTCCTGTGACAGCCTCCTTGCAGCGTCCAACTCAGATGAGACTCGACGTTGCATTTTGGCAATCTCACTGTCTATGGCGGAATGGGTTTTGGTAATGAAATCATCCAGGGTTCCGTTTTTTAATTTGGATTTTGCAGCCCTCACCTTGTACTCCCTGGATGACATGGTTTCTGGTGGTGACAATGGAGCCCGTATCTAAAGGCTTAGAGGGGTGGCCCAGTCCAGTCCGCTCAGGCCTCGAACGGCCTCAAACGGTCCCGCCCTTGTCCCGGGCTTCTCCCGGCGCGCTCCCGCTCGCTCCCGCGTAGCGGTGGGGCAAGCGTTTGTATATAGATGGTGTGATTGGTGAAGGGGCGGGGCTTGCAGGGAGAGCGGCCCAGGTGTTAGCTGCCGGGCTATCAGGGACTCCTGGGATATGGAGTCCCTGACCACGCTGCTCGCAGCCCTGCAAGGCTTACCGGCACCCTTGGCGTCCTCCTCTCCCAAGCGACGAAGCGGGACCCGCGGAGCGGGTCCGGCGAGGAGTTGCTGGGTCCAAAGAGAGAGCTGTACCACCAGGAAAACGGGCAGCAGGTATGCAAGTAGAGAGTCCCAAAGCGACGGTGGGAGCGCTGGCTTTTGACTCCGTAGGTGAAGGGGCGGGGCTTGCAGGGAGAGCGGCCCAGGTGTTAGCTGCCGGGCTATCAGGGACTCCTGGGATATGGAGTCCCTGACCACGCTGCTCGCAGCCCTGCAAGGCTTACCGGCACCCTTGGCGTCCTCCTCTCCCAAGCGACGAAGCGGGACCCGCGGAGCGGGTCCGGCGAGGAGTTGCTGGGTCCAAAGAGAGAGCTGTACCACCAGGAAAACGGGCAGCAGGTATGCAAGTAGAGAGTCCCAAAGCGACGGTGGGAGCGCTGGCTTTTGACTCCGTAGGTGAAGGGGCGGGGCTTGCAGGGAGAGCGGCCCAGGTGTTAGCTGCCGGGCTATCAGGGACTCCTGGGATATGGAGTCCCTGACCACGCTGCTCGCAGCCCTGCAAGGCTTACCGGCACCCTTGGCGTCCTCCTCTCCCAAGCGACGAAGCGAGACCCGCGGAGCGGGTCCGGCGAGGAGTTGCTGGGTCCAAAGAGAGAGCTGTACCACCAGGAAAACGGGCAGCAGGTATGCAAGTAGAGAGTCCCAAAGCGACGGTGGGAGCGCTGGCTTTTGACTCCGTAGGTGAAGGGGCGGGGCTTGCAGGGAGAGCGGCCCAGGTGTTAGCTGCCGGGCTATCAGGGACTCCTGGGATATGGAGTCCCTGACCACGCTGCTCGCAGCCCTGCAAGGCTTACCGGCACCCTTGGCGTCCTCCTCTCCCAAGCGACGAAGCGGGACCCGCGGAGCGGGTCCGGCGAGGAGTTGCTGGGTCCAAAGAGAGAGCTGTACCACCAGGAAAACGGGCAGCAGGTATGCAAGTAGAGAGTCCCCAAATTAGGTAGTCTTGGAGAGCATTAGGATCCGATACTATTGCTAGAGGGTGCACCAACAGACATCAGAAGCAAGAACAAATAACTTTGTAAAATGAAGTCTTGGAAAGATAGCAGACATTAAGTTGACCCCTGAGGTTGGCAGATGCTGTTTTTTTTTTTAGGAGTCTAACCAGATTTCAGCTCATGTTAGTAACTATAGCCATCTACGTTTGCTAGCAAAACAAATGGCAGGAATTACTTAAAACACAAAGTATTAACCTGGTATTGCTGTTACCATGCTATGTACCATCACTGTTCTCGAAAAAAAACATTTGACAATATGCAGTCATGATATTAAAATAATAAATTCATATTTATCATATACCAGCAATAACAATCTGTATCTTGGAAAATAAATACTTTGAACATGAATATAACAGTACCACTAGCAAAAGGCCATGCATGCTTCACTAAGTAAGACAATGAATGCACAGTGCATAACATTGGGCACTCAGCACTGTCGTATGAGAGTGTGGTGAGAGAAGGCAATACACATAGCAAATCGAGGAAGAGGTACATTTATGCACAGTGAATGACGATGGGGTGGAAGAAAGGAGTCAACACACAATTCAGGTGGTTGTGAGAAGGCACTGTCAGTGTGTGGTACAGTCTATGTACCTCGTGAGTGGTTGCAAGGGGCTGTACGTGCAAAGAAGGTTGTGTCAATAAATGAACAACTGCAAGGGGTGGAGTCCATGTACAAAGCAAGCACGTTACAGACGGGCAGTCCATGCATAGATCAGAAAGACAATATACATTTAGTAAGCGAGTTATGGAAATGATAGTTTAGGCATGTGTTGAGGCAAGCTGTGGCAATGTAGGCACATTCCATGCTTACAGGGGACAAGAGTTTTTGTGGATACATGATTTCATACATTGTACAAGTGCATAGTCAATGGACAAGGTAAGAGGTCTGTTGGGAGGCAATCTAGGCTCAATAGCATTGCCTTTTTTGGGGGGAGAGAAGCTCGAGCAACTCGTACTCAATGCAAGAAAACCCAGTCTCCATTTTAGCATGAGTACTAAATTAGATACTCTATCGGTGCGCTGAAGCTAATGGGAATTTCTGAGAGGAGTGCACTCGCCAGCAACACTGAGCTCTGCACCACCTCGGACATGCTTTGCAGCAGTTCAGCCGTGGTTCCCAGTTTGCTCAGCGCCCAGGTGAACTTCCTGGTCTGCATGGGGGCGGCGTGAGACATGCGTGCAGGGCTGGTAAAGGGACTCCAGTCCGGGGGTGTTAAAACAGCCCTGTGAGCATCATTAGAGGGCTCGGCGTCGCAATGGGGATGCCCCGGTATAGCGCTGTCAACGGCTGTATCACTGATCCCGTTTAAAAAAAACTGCTTGGCACTCACCTTCATGCGCAGGGAGGAAATCCCACACCAAAGGCACGTACAATCCAATGATCAGAATTCTAAACACACACTGCAAAAAAACCTCACAACACATGCATTGACAATCATCAAGACGGAAGCCAAAGGAAAATAAACAAGACAAGCCTGGCTTCAAAAGTGGCGCGCGTGCGAAAGTGAAAGTGAAAGCAGCGCGTTTGCACATATGTTTGCAATTAAAGCGAGACGCGGTGGGAGGGGCGGAGGAGCAATGAGAAAGCAATCAAGTGAGAGGAAAGCCAGATGGCCTGATCGGGCTCTGAAAGCTGGCAGTTGCGCGCAATCTCGCTTGTGTGACCGCAACCGCTATGCCAGCCAAAGCTTGTGGTAGCACTTTAAAAAGCCATTAACTAAATGTCTCGCAGAGTAGCACATGTGCTGGCTCAGCAAGACCTAAAAAGCATGAGTTGTGTAACTCCCCTTTGTAAAACAAAGATCAAAAATTAAGTATTTAAGTAGTGCATCTGTTTACTCAGAATCTCTTTATTGAAATGTCTAAGTCAGTAGAACAAAGTGTGACTGAGAAGCCAAATACATCATAGAAGGGCAGGAGATCAAGTGTTACATGGCAGATAGACAGAGCATATGTGCTAAGACCAAATGGAAATACACAAGATCAGAGTCAAATTGTCATGGTACTGGGTAATCCACCATAATGCATCTATTTAAAGATAGGTTTATCTGACAAACTAATAGGCGTTTGCAGAAGTCTTTATTTATAAACATGCATTTTATTTTAAATCCGTCCCTGCAAATGGGCTTTCCCAATGTAACTTTTACATTTCACAAGTCCTTTTCTACCCCACCCTAGTGTTGACCTACACAGGACCTGGCCTGGCCACAGTTTATAGTCAACCTTGCTTAGTTTGGGAGATGATGCACTGTCAAAGTATCCTTTGCTATAGTTGGCGCTGACTTTTGGGAAATGCTAGGGTAGCCATACTTGTGCCATAAAAAGGGTTGTCTTTGGAACTGTGAAGAGGCTCATGCGGGGGGCCCCCTCCGGGCTCGGATATATTACTTAGTCACCTTCCCTCTTTTGGGCTAACTATCATTTGAGTTGCTCTATATAACATCAATTCAACAAATTAAGGATCAATAAGGAGTAGTTTCTGTCCTGTAACTCCAGTTCTGTAGTAGGGGTATCTCTGTTATAGCCATAATCTAGTGAATAGTCCCGCCCATGTGCGCGGACCCCGGAGCAATCAAAAATAATCTCTTAAGTTGTCAAAACATGCAGACCTGCATCGACACTTAAGAGAGAATTTAAAGACAGATAATGCAGCCTATATCCACAGGCTACACTGTCCAATACTTCAACTAGAAATTCCACCAAAATCCACAAACAGCACAGCCTGTCCAGGGTTTTCCACAGAGAAAACCTTGCCTTTAACAGCAAAACCCTCTGGAATGATAGAGAGGAAGAAGTGGACAGACAAGCCCCATAGGCTGCCATTATGTGGCTCAAAACAGGATACTGTGCCTTTAAGAGAACTTTCCAGAAGCCTCACAGTATCCCAGAATGCAGTGCAGGTCCCTTTCACCTTCAGTTCTTTTTGAAGGCGTAACACGCCAGACCTGTAGCATTTCTTCAATGAATATCTCTCTCCACCGGGGAGGAGGGCGGGCCCTTATGACTATAACAGAGATACCCCTACTACAGAACTGGAGTTACAGGACAGAAACTACTCCTTCTGTAGTAGGGGATCTCTGTGTATAGTCATAATCTAGTGAATAGAATGGCAAGCCCATCCCCACACCAAAGCGGCGGTGGAGAACCAAGAAATAACACCACTACTGTGCGAACAGATTTCGCAGCGAAGCCTGCCCAACCTGAGCATCTGCCCTGGCATCAGTGTCCAGACAGTAAGGCTTAACAAAGGTATGGACCGACTTCCAAGTGGCCGCCTTGCAGATTTCTACAATTGGAACATTACGCAGCAAAGCAGTCATGGCAGCTTTGCCCCTGGTGGAATGAGCCTTAGGTTTACCGCCTAAGGTCTTATCAGCCTTTTGGCAACACAATTGTATACAGGACACAACCCACCTCTAGATGGACTGTTTAGAGGTAGCAAGACCGGTCCTGACTGATCCACAATTGATAAACAATTGGTCTGACCTACGAATATCTTTGGTTTCATCATGATAAAATTTCAACACCCTCCTAACATCCAGGGAATGCAGAGACCTTTCCGCTGGAGATGAAGGATTCTGAAAAAACGTAGGTAATGTATAGTCTGGTTACCATGGAAATCAGACATAACCTTTGGACGAAATATAGGGAGAGTATGCATAACAACCTTAGCAGCATGAAATACAGTATAAGGTTCTCGGCAACACAACGCCGGAATTTCCCTCACCCTGCGGGCCGATGTAATGGCCACGAGGACCGCCGCCTTCCAGGACAGGTGCTGCAACGAAGCTTTATGAAAAGGTTCAAAAGGCTCCTTCCTCAGTCTGGACTGCACCACGTTCAATTCCCATGAAGGGGAAGGAAGCCGGACAGGAGGGAACACTTTCTTCAAGCCTTCCAAAAAATCTTTGATCACAGGGATCTGAAAGAAGGAAGTCTGTGAAGGGCATTTCCTGTAGGCAGTCAGCGCAGCAAGATGAACCTTAATGGAATGGACATTAAGGCCAAACTGCGCCAGATGTAGCAGGTACGGAAGGATGACATCTTCCTTACACGTCGTCAGGTCATGGTCCTCGGACTTGCACCAGATGCAAAACCTCTTCCACTTGTAAGCATAAGAAGTCCTAGTGGAAGGTTGCTTAGCCTCCTTCAGTATGTCCATACAAACTTCTGGTAGATTCAAATGGCCAGATTGCACTATCTCAGGAGCCATGCCGCCAAACTCAAAGACGAGAGGTTGGGGTGCAACACCTGCCCTCTGAACTTCGTGAGAAGGTCCGGCCTACACGGCCGTCGTATGTGAGGAAGGAGAGACCGGTGAAGCAGGTCCGTGAACCACCACTGTCTGGGCCATTCCGGGGCAATCAGGATCATCCGCGCCCTGGACTGGGATAGCTGGATGAGCACCGCCGGAATCAGGGGAAAGGGTGGAAAAGCGTACAGAAAGCTGTTCGACCAGTTGATCCATAACGCATTCCCCAGCGTCCCCTGCTGGTAGTTCCCAGAGGCGAAGTCTCGGCATTTGCTGTTTTCGGCGGTGGAGAACAGATCTACATCTGGTGTCCCCCATCTTGCGAAGACTTCTCCTAGTACCTCGTCGTTTATGACCCATTTGTGGTTTTCCTGAATCAGTCTGCTCAGTGCGTCCGCCTGAACATTCTATACACCTGGCAAATGGGTAGCCGTTATCGTCAGTCCTCTGGCTAGAAACCAGCGCCAGATCGCCCGCGCCTCCTGCGACAGAGTGCGCGATCTCGAACCCCCCTGCTTGTTGAGGTAATACATTGTGGTCGTATTGTCCGTCTGTACAAGCAGAGAGTTGGTCTGGAAGGACGGAAGAAACGCCTTCAGTGCCAAGTGGACAGCTCTGAGTTCCCGGAAAATGATGTGATACGTGGACTCCATCGGGGACCACGTTCCTTGTATCTGCAAGTCTCCGGAAAGCGACCCCCAGCCGTGGGGAGACGCATCCGTCACGATAGTCTGTGTGGAAATGTCCTTGTGAAAGGGAACCCCTCTGAGGAGAATCTCCGCTGAACACCACCACTTCAGAGACTGAAGAGCACGCAGAGACAGTCTTATCTAGTCGCCCCAAGATCCTTTCCTCTAATCCCACTGATCCTCCAAGCACTCCTGCAAAGGTCTCATGAGCCGCCGTGCGTGTGACGTGAGGAAGATACAAGAGGCCATCGACCCCAGTAGAGAAGACACCGTCCCCACTGTTGTAGATGGGTCGGTCACAAGAGCCTGAGCCTTCCTAAGGAGTGATAATTGTCTCTCCTCCGAAGGAGACACGGCTGTTGACAGCGTATTGATGGAGGCTCCCAAGTGCTGTACGCACTGGACCGGAATCGGGACAGACTTGGACATGTTGATGTGCAACCCCAGCTTGTTCAAGAGAACGCATGTCCTCTGGAAGTGTGCCTGAGCTTCCGAGAAGGAGGAGGCCTTGATCAACCAATCGTCCAGGTACGGGTAGAGAAAACACCTTGTTTTTCCTCAGGCGTGCAGCGACCACCGCCATGCACTTCGAGAATGTTCTGGGCGCAGACTTCAGCCCGACTGGCAGTACTGTGTACTGATAATGATGGGCGCAGACTTGGAATCGCAGGAACTTCCTGTGTTTGTGTGCAATGAGCACATGGAAGTACGCATCCTGTAGATCTATAGCACAGAGCCAATCTCCCTGTTGCAGCGGAGTATAAACCTGACGCAAAGACAGCATGCGAAATTCCCTCTGCGAATCCATTTGTTTGCTTGTCGCAAATCCAGAATGGGCCTGAACTCGTTCTTGTCCTTCTTGCGAACCAGAAAGAACCGGGAGTACAGACCTCTTCCCCTTTGAGACAGAGGTACGTCCTCTATCGCCCTTTTCCTTAACAGGATATCGGCCTCTGCTTGGAGCTCGCGCGGCTGAAACCGCAAGCTGACCGGAGGAATCGCTGGAGGAGGGCCGATGAACCGAAGACTGACTTAGACCCGGACGGCCTTTGTTCGCCGAGGAGCAACAAGCTCTCCCGCGGCCTTTGTTCGCCGAGGAGCAACAAGCTCACCCGGACGGCCTTTGTTCGCCGAGGAGCAACAAGCTCTCCCGCGTATGCGCACAATATACTTGTAAAGCATTAAATGGCGTCCCGGGACCACAGGCAAATCCTGGGAGGAAAAACGCCGCTAGAAAGGGCAGAAGGCATCAAGCCGTTCTCCACGCCCCAAACCTACAGCCGTCCAAAAGTCTCCGATTCAGACTTCATGCGAGCCACTCACTACTCTCATGGCAGCCCAAGGGTTGCCCAAAGAACGGGAGAGTAGAAGCACACTGCTGAGCCGCAGGCTGCAGAGACGTCAGACGAAACAAAGTATGGCAACGTAGTACAAACCCACAATACCTGGGGGTCGGCAGGAGAGAAAACTCCGCTCCGACCGAAACCATCAGGCCCATTAGACCATCTCTTGTAAGGCTTCCCTCCTGTCTCTCGGCAGGGGAACTACAAATCGGTGAAGAAAACACCCCCACAGAGGGATCTCACCACAACGGTCCAGCAACAGCGGGCCACAGCATGACGTCTACATGCCCCCACTCCTGCGACCAAGTCAGGAGCACGGTCGGAGCCAGAACCTCCTGTCAGGTGGTAGTGGACGAAAGTTAAGTCCTGCCAACCAGTTAAGAGTCGGAAAGAGACTCCCCGTACTCATGGAAGACGCATCCCTGGCATCAAGGCACGGGGGTTCGCAGACTGAGGGGCCAAAGGCCCCTGGGGTGGTGGGCGGGAGAGGGAACAGAGAGAATTCCGAAACATCCCTGGTGGTCTCACCAGTGGTGGTTGAGCAGGAGGCGACCTAGCCGACGAGTAGGTTTGCAAATACTCAAAACTAAGCAAAAGGACCAACGTCCCTCGCTTACACGTGGTGAGTAGCCACAAACTCCCCATCAGAAGGGTTCCTCGACGCTGAGCAACTGCTCTGCGTCGTGAGTGGACGGTGCCGGGAACACAAAGTCCCCTCCTATGAAGAGAGGCTCACCACGGAGCGAGGCCTGGAAAAAGACCCAGGCGTCAAGCGCCGGCAGTATTCTGCGGCTGTAACCCATGACGTCGACCTCACTACAACGTCACCATCACTAAGACAATGACTGTATCTACGACAACCAACACTCAGACGTAAAAATGTCACTACGGTGTCAAACACGGAGATGCCGAGCCATCCCTAACGGTGACGTCCGGACCCAACGGAAGAGAGCAGAGCCCAAGCGACCAACGCCCCAAAAGGAGCATCCCTGCTCCATTGACGTCGAGCATCCCTGCTCCATTGACGTCGAGCATCCCTGCTCCATTGACGTCGAGCATCCCTGCTCCATTGACGTCCAGGCACTCCATGACGTCCAGGCACTCCATGACGTCCAGGCACTCCATGACGTCCAGGCACTCCATGACGTCCAGGCACTCCATGACGTCCAGGCACTCCATGACGTCCAGGCACTCCATGACGTCCAGGCACTCCATGACGTCCAGGCACTCCATGACGTCCAGGCACTCCATGACGTCCAGGCACCCCATGACGTCGAGGCCCTCCATGACGGCCCCGAAGCAGACCGGAACCGCGTCATAGCTCAGATGTGCCCTTACTGGGGAGAACCCCAGAGATCACAGCATGGGACTCGGTAGAGGACCTACCCTCTCCTTACCCAGAGGCTGAAGATGCCTTCAAACTCCTCCGTTTGAAACCTGGGAGCCGAAGCCTCCTAGAAAAGAAGGTACAGAGAAGACAGGTGTCAAAAGACACAGGCAAGCACAGAGTACAAACCCTGTGAGCTTCAGCTTTGGTCTTTAGTTCAGCTGCAGACAAAGCACTTGTCAGACTAGAAATAGTCTAAAGACAAGAAGACTGCAGAAATTCTGCCAAAAAAACACAGCAGAATGTAGATAAAGGCCAAAGACGTCGAGTGAAGCTACAAAAATCCAAAATTATCACAAAAATTGTAAAGAAAAAACTCAAAACAGAAGAGCTAATGCTCCAGGGTCCTGCTAGCAGGAGCCGGAAAAAAGAACTGAAGGTGAAAGGGACCTGCACTGCATTCTGGGATACTGTGAGGCTTCTGGAAAGTTCTCTTAAAGGCACAGTATCCTGTTTTGAGCCACATAATGGCAGCCTATGGGGCTTGTCTGTCCACTTCTTCCTCTCTATCATTCCAGAGGGTTTTGCTGTTAAAGGCAAGGTTTTCTCTGTGGAAAACCCTGGACAGGCTGTGCTGTTTGTGGATTTTGGTGGAATTTCTAGTTGAAGTATTGGACAGTGTAGCCTGTGGATATAGGCTGCATTATCTGTCTTTAAATTCTCTCTTAAGTGTCGGTGCAGGTCTGCATGTTTTGACAACTTAAGAGATTATTTTTGATTGCTCCGGGGTCCGCGCACATGGGCGGGACTATTCACTAGATTATGACTATACACAGAGATCCCCTACTACAGAACTGACAGACTGAACATAATGTTTCACTGGGATGCTCGTCCTCGACAATAAGGAAGCACTCTGTACCAATTTCTTCCCTTTTTATATTGTCGTTTGGGTTAATTTGGATGTTATGACGTTCAGTTTTGAGATTTTGTACCATGTATCTCAACTGCTATAGTTCCTGACACTGCACCCCCTTGCTGAAGGACAAGGGGCTGCATGGTGTCAGAAGTTTCACCTGGAGATCAAATAAATAATATTCACCAGGTCTTGAAAAGGAAGGATTGAAGTGGAGCAAACAAACATTTTAAGAAGTTCCTGATTTTTTTTTAATTCAAAATAAAACAGAGGAAAATGACAAGATTCTGCATGAAAGTAGGGAGGGAGAAAGCGTAGATATTAGGACACTTAAAAATGGTGTGGACGTCGGTTCTAAACAGACTAGAAAACTTCACTGTAATAGTACACTGCCATCTGCCAGTCTAAATAAACCTACTCATGCTTTGAGCGCAATAAATTAAAAATGGCATAGAACAGAAATATTTCTACCACGGTCTCAATTGATTGGTTTCTTACCTTGTAGCATCCCACAGCTTTGTGTATGTTCTCCTCAATTTCATACAGATGACCAAGGAATTTATGGGCTTTAGGATCCCTTTCCTGTACATTCAGGTAGGTGGAGATATATCTGGAAAAACAAAGCAGCACACATTTCTACAATAGTCCAGACAAATAAATGTTTATTTTATGAAACCTCACACACTTTGTTAACACATAAAAAACATTCTGCCCCTTGGATGACTAAAGAGTGGACCCCACTTTGATCTTTGATGCAGCATCATAGAACCTGCAGATAGCAACATCCCAAGCAAATCAAGAAAAAAGTAGCATCCCACTCTTCTGTCAAACATCTCTTAATATCCTACAACAGTAGTACTTTTCTGCCACATGAGAGAGGAAGCTGTGTGCTTGGGCTGAGTGTGTTGTGCACAGAGTACATTATGAAAGCATACAGTTCAAAACGCTCAAAGAACTGCCTATGGTTATTCCTGTTTCCCTGTCACTGGAGCAGATCCCTTGGACTATGACCCCCCCCCCCCCACCCCGAGATCTGTCACAGTGTACCCTTTGCTGCCTTCTGACTGAAATACAAATGCAAATCCCTGTTTGGTCATAAAAGTCTAACCTAAACCAACATGACAGCTTTAATAGACCTTTTTACCACCACTAAAGGAGCCAGCAGTACATATCTTAGAGTCCAATGTCCCAGACAATTTCGCGACTGCCCTCCCCCCTTTTTTAAACATCTGGTAAGACATCTACTAGATGTGCTCTAGTTTTACTGGCGTACATTCAGATTTCTAATCTAGCACCCAAACAAGATTGGTCCTGGCTTTCTGCCTGTGGCTGATGTTTTAGATAAATAATGGGTCATTTTGAAACGGTATCCTAAATGTGTCTAGACTTCAGTAGTAGCACTGCTGCACAGTTAAAGACGAGCTTCTGAAATAGGTCTATGGAAGCTGCTATTTTCCTAAGACTGGGATAAAAGGCTAGCACTTCTGTAATGGCCTTCTGTAGGAAAGTGCCCCTTTTTGTCATGGTCACACCCTCTTTTTGCTCACCAATACTGAGGTTTTAGACTTGTAGTGCACTGGAAGCCTGCTAACCAGGCCCCAGTGCCAATGCTCTTTCCCTAAAACAAGATCAAAAATACAATTGTGATACAATTCGGAATACACTGTGGCACCTCTGTAAGTCACTAGTAAATGGTACGCCTGGTACCTAGGGCATGGGTACCACAGAAGGTCCACAAGGGCTGCATGTCTAATGCCACACTAAGTGAGCCCCATACAAATTGCATGCAGATTGCCTCTGAGGTTCTTCGGTTTTCGACTTCGTCCTGTATTCGGCCGCCATTTTGTGTCCCGTCGCCATTTTGTGTTGCCCTCACTCAGGCAGCACGGCGAACGGAGTGTTTTTGCCTTTTCCAGCTGCTACGTGTCTCTTCTGTTAAAAAGTAACCCCCGCCCTTGTTTACGAAACCGATGTCAGAGTCTGGCCGAGTCCACTAATCCATGTTTAGGTTGATTGATCCCCGTCTCGACTGACTGTTTGGCTCTCCCTATTCTTTACTTACTTTATCTTATCCGACTGGCCTTCGTTATTCTCTCCTTGCATTCTCTTGTTACACAACTATCCTTTGAGGCACACTAATACGTCCTGCCACCTGCAAATTGGATTGTAGGCACTAGCACTGATTAACTTGTGGGGAGGGGTGACACACAGGGTCTGAAAGAAGGGCGTATTTGGGACACTTGATAGCTTGTTTTCCAACTTTTCCTATTGGCTAGCCTTGTATGTATTGGGAGTATACGTTGTAAATATGTGTGCTATAAAAGATTGTGTGCCACGGAATAAAGTGGCAGTCTCCTAAGAACCTACTCTCTACTTCTGGGACAACTGTGCTTAGCTGCAGCTAATAAACCTGGTTTTCTACACCTAACAGAGTGTCTTGTATTTCTGTCTGACAAGGCAGGTGAACTCGGAGATTTAAGGCGTGCCCTGCGCCGCCAGTCTCATTAAGGCCCGGTTCTTCATCATTGCAAGCTACGTGTCATGGTGCAAACCATGGTGAAAACACGGCAAAGTCACTGCATATGGTATATACAAGTCACCCCTACAGCAGGCCTTGCAGCCTAACTTTATAGCCTATGTGAGGGCATAACTGCATAAGCCAATATGGACATGAAATGCCTAGTTCAACTGCTAGATAGTGCAAGTGAACAGGGAAGCAATCTTATGGTATGTACTGGGCACTGGTCAGAACGATTTACCCAGCTATATAATAGCTTAATTGACATCTATGTGGTTTGGTATCAAGCACCTTGGTTAAATAAATCTATACTGATTACAGTATCAGATTTATTATACCATGCCCCCAGGGGGGGCATTTTACAGGTGTACCCTGAGACCTACTAGCCTTAAGTAGGCTGGCTGACTGACTGGTGTAGTCCAGTCTGCCACCACACACAGTTTTTTGACCCTGCGCAGGTGACAGCCCCCGCTCTGTAACCAGAAACAATGCCTGCTCCAGAGGAAGGTGTTAACACCTCCTCCAGTGAGATGGCTAGTTATTTAACATATCAGAGCCAGGGACTTCAAAGCCCTTGTCGCCTTTTATATGTGAACCCGGCTTCCCCAGACCTGGGAGATGCCACCCGCTGCCCTGAGGGGCATTTGGCACCAGGACAGGTGGGAACTTAGACATGCAGAGAGGCGTGGTTGTAGTACAAGGCAAGTCACACCTCTAAGGTGAGATACCTGATGTGACCAACGAAAGAAGTGGTCATATAAGGAGTGTAATGACCACAAGGGTAAGTAGCCCAATGGCTACTACCCTTCACTCTGCTTACCTAAATCTAGTAATTAGGGAAGCCCCTAGCCCAGGAAATCAGTATCAACAGACTCAAGAAGGAGGATAAAGTGGAGCCGCAAGAAGCAAGAACTGAGGAGCAGCAACTAACTTGGCGCCAACCCTGCAGGCCTGCTTGCTGTCCCTGACCATTGCGATAAAGATGGCTCATCCTGCAGCTGTTCAGGATCCAAAAGCCAGGGAGGGCTGCCAGCACTTGGCAAAAAAGCCAGCATCTTCCATGGAAGAGCTGAGTTACATCCCTACATCCTGTAGGCACTGAAATGCAAGCTCTGGTTTACCAAGCTGCTGTCCACCCCCCCCCAGCCTCACCGATGCAGCAGCCACCCCGGAGGAGGTGTTCTTTGTTCCCAGAGGACAGCCTCATCTACCCAGCAAGTAACGAGACTCTAGACCCGCCAGGAGCCCTCCAGCACCAATATCCAAGGTACCCGACCCCTTGCAGCAGCCAAGACGTGTTGGGGGCCCAACCAGGACACCGACCCCACAGAGACTGACCAGCCAACGAGGGATGTCAAAATGGCAGAAGCCTTCATCTAGAGTGACCCAGCTGTCCTGTTGTGTCCCCATTTTCAGGTCATCACCAGAAGCAAGTGTCTAACCACCGTGACTTGACACCACAAAGCACCTCTGCACCAGAGTCCCACAGCCCAAGTCCAAGTGAACAGACGGTGTCCCCATCACCCAGAGACCCCCAAGACCTGAACTCACCTTTGAGTTCTGCTGGACTGGTCTCTCGGATCCCTGCCTGCAGCCTCTTTCTGCAAGCTCACTGAAACAATGCACCTCTGACCACCACAACCAGCCAGACCAAAGACCACTGTACACGAGCCCCACAGCCCGAGTCCATATAAACTGAGGGTTCATCCAAGCACCAGATAACTTAAAGACCCGAGCCTCTCTTTGGGTTTGAACCGACTGCCCCCCCCCCACCCCCCCCCAGTCGCCGCTTGCAGCTTGTTTATGCAGGAACCGTTTCCCAGTGACTTCAACAGGTCACTAGACACCAAAAAGCACCTCTGCAGGCGGACACCCAGAGCTGAAGGAGATGACCTGTTGGTGCGGTCTTGGGCCTTGGCCCCTACTTACCTTAAGTCTTGAACAACAGTCTTGTAAGTCGTAGACAAGTGGTTGTAGGAGAGTAGGGTCTGCTTCCTATGGTTACCCCCCCTTTTTGCTGTGATTCTCTGGTTTTTCAACTTTAGTATGGCTGTGGTTCTGCTAACCAGGCCCATAGCCTAGCTGTTCTCTCTCTAAATTGATACCATGTACTTTAGGTACATCCCAGATTGGTTACTGGTTCACCCATGTGAGTCCCTGTATAGTGTACCATAGGTACCCAGGGCATAGGTACACCCTAGGCCTACCAGGGGCTGCAGCATGTATTGTACCACCCCTGGTTAGCCTTCCAAACTGACACCACAGGTCTGTTCTTACAGCCTGGGTAAGGTGGTGTAATCACCCCTTACTTAGATAGAGTACATCTATATCTACCTTATCATGTGGCAATAGATCCACCAGGAGCTCCAGCAATCCTCTACTGAAACCACAACGTTTTCTCAAGAAGAAAACTTACAACCGGGCCTTCTCAGGAATGGCTCCCAGGATTTGAAATGATTTGCCCCCAGAAACGAGACTGAATCCCACCTCTGCATTCTTCAAAAAGGAAGTGAAAGCTATTCTCATGGCGTGTGCCCTAGCATGAGATGAGTCCCTCTGCATCTTTCGGAATCATCTCCTTATAGCTGTTCTATGATGTAGCCACACCATATACTCTTAAGTGCATTATAATCCTCGCGGTTAATGCTAACTTTGGTTTGGCTTTATCAAAACATGTTGTGTAAGGTGTCAAACACTTTGGAATACTACACCCCCCGCCAGTTCTGGTGGCGGGGGTAGTATTCCACTCTTCTAGAGGGAGAAGACATGTAGTTATTGTTAAACTCGCTTAAAGTTAAACAGAGCCCAAATGGATGCTGCTGCCACAGACACGAGTCTGCACTCCTGCTGATGGGCAAAACTCCGGCAGGGGAGGCTTGGACAATAGGTTTCCTGTCCAGGGAGGGGACGCTGGCCTGCGCTCCCAGATAAGCTGAGACATGTGGGGGACACGAGAGACGTGGGACCGGAACTCCTGGACATACTGCATTTTGCTACCTGCACCGACTTCCCGAGGTATCCCAAAGTTGTGCATTGGGGTGCTTGAAGCCCCAGCCCGAGCACCTTTTGCACCGAAGCGCAGAGGCCCACACTCCACGAGTGTCCCGTGGGCCCGCTTAGTGCATTTCAACTCAACGCATCTTCGCGGTTCCAATTCCGTTGGCTAGTGAGCCCCCAAGAAGACCAATCCTTGATTTAACTTGCTTTCCTTGTTGCTCCAGGCTTCCTCTAACTTCCCTGCAAAGGAGAAGTTCCTCAGACCTTGCGGGTCTGTACCTTAGCCAATCTCGACATCCTGCGTGGGTTGCGTTTGCCAAGGCTTGTTGGGTCCAATCCGGATACCGACACCGCAGTCCACTAGATCCTTCGTGGCACAGCTCGAATCCAGCTCCTGGTCGTCGTCGATACCTCCTGGACCTCGTGACTGAAGAGACAAACTTCGCCTTTGCACCTGAAATCACCAGACATCTGGTGGCATCTTCCTATCGCCGCCCTGGTCACTGGCGGTCTGAGAATTAGAACACGGTTCGCCTTGGACACTGCGGTACGATATAAGAGGATTGAAAAGTGAAAATTCCCTTGATCAGACTACAGGTTGTTGACATGCTTCCTGAGTGTGGGTGGTCCTGAAGAGAATCCCCATCAATCGTGGGATTCGAAACGCATAGAGCCTTTGGTCTGCCTGCTTGCCTATTTTTGGTTTATTTAATCACGAAAAATCGCGGCAACTGTACACCATACTATTTTTTCATGTGATGAAATTTAAGTCATTTTGATGAGTTGTTTAGTAGGTGTATTCACAACAAACAGTGGTAGAAATTAACGTATTTTGGCAGACCTATTGCTTTGTCAATTGGTGTATTTATTCGCCGGTTGATTGATCATTGTACAGGATGAATGTGTGAGGTGTGTTTGTGACATGATTGAAGTGGTATGTATGAAGGTATTTGTGTGAATTTCGTGCACTTTCCCTTGTGTCCAATTGAATTTATATGTTTGTGTATAACATTGTGCGTTTTTATGTGTTGAATCTTCTAAAGAACTTGAAAAATTCATTTTTTCAAATAAAAGAAGCTATTTAATAGCACAGGATACATAGTTCGGTGGTCTTTGTATCTTGGATAAATCGTGTTTTTGATTTGAGCATCAGTATTGGCATTTTCTCTTGTTATGACATTCTATAAGAACAGAACATGTCTAACTGTCTGGCCAGGGCTTTGCTGAACCAGAACAGAAGCAACCCAAGCCTGGTTTTGCACCGATTGGGGCTCTTCAGTCAGGTGTAGCTCGCCTCCAGTGGCACAATAAGCACGGGACCCATGTCTGGGCATGCAGTTGCACTTAGGGCGTTGTACTGGAGTGTATAAAAGACTGATGGTTGGAATGCTTCAGTGAATCTAATCTACTCATGTTTCCTCAGGGCCACTGAGATGAGAAATCTGCGACAGATAAGTGCCTTACGCACAATCAACATCGGATGCTACTGTGCTTTTAGCGCATGATGTGTACATGACTACGCAAGGTCACTATTTTTGCAATCTTAGATTCCTATCTGTATTGTCCTTTCTACAGGCCTCAGGGGATTTGTCTCTATTGCCACTTCAAAAGCTTTTTCAAGACATCCCGACCACGCAACAAAAGAAGAAGCAGTTTTTGATTTTTAAAAGTTTACGCCTACCGTGCACTTTGGTTACCAGTGTCTTGATAACACAGTCCATAGTACAGCATGCCAGTATGGAGGTTTTGGTGGTTAGAACCATGTGCAATCTCTGCCTGCCAACTGCATTTGAAATTAAGTTCCTGTCGCTGCTAGGCAATTAGCTTAAAGTTTGCACTTCACTCATGCACATGTCTTTACCTAGCACAAAGTGAGCTCACACCATAAGCTGTGACAAAGCGGTGCATTATTTTACATAAAAGATCAGTCTCTGCCAGTTGGTTGCTCCCCTGCTGAAAATGACAGTGGTATAGACTCTGCAAGTTAGAGAGGGCTGAAAGAGTTGGAAACATGAAGGCTATTTACCGATGCTGCAAGAACACCAAGGCCTACACCAACATTATGCAAGCTCTTCACAATTTGTGTCTAATCTTGGTCTCAGTAATGCACAAAATCACCCACCAATTTACAGCCATTTTACATATTTAAAGAACTTTCAGCCAAGCTTTGCTTACCCAAAACTGCTACAGACTTACACTCACCTATGTGCTACACACACCCTCAGTGAACAAGTTACTTACCTTCAGTAACTCTCTAGCTGGAAGAGACTATCTAGCCACAGATTGCCCATCTTTTGTCAGACTGGATCAGAGACAATTTCAGCAGAACCTCTGCATGCAGGTAGGGGGGTTGTGTGGCTTGGCAATGATACAGCTCCGTTCTGGAAATGAGAAGCAGAGCCTATATTGTGCCACTCCTGCATGCTGAGCCCCAAAGATAATTGGTGTGACCAGTGTGCAGATTCCTAGACTTGAGATATTATTAATGGTTAGGGTCCAATCAAAGAACAGGGAGGATGAGAATATCGGCAAGGAATCTGTGGCTAAACAGGGTCTACCAGAAAGAGCATCACAGAAGGTAAGTAACGTGTTCTTCAGATAGGGTTCTAACTGCGAGATTCCCCACCTTCTGCATAGATACCAAAGTATCCGTATTAGGAGTTAACCGGACTCAAATCTGAAAGTTGTGCAAGACCTAGTGGGCAAAATGCCCCCATCGGCAAAGCCGACTGACCAGGCAATAGTGCTTTCTAATTGTATGGATGGACGCCCCATGTCGCCACCAGGTAAATGTGAGGGACAGGGACTTTGCGTGTCAACGCAGTGGTAGCAGCTTTAGTGCTGGCAAAATGACCACGCACCTCTTTAGGAGGCTGCTTTTTAGCTAATGCGTAGCAGATCTTAATGCAGAACGCGATCCAGCTGAAGATGGTTCTTTTCTGCACAGCCTCACTTTTTCTTTGCTCCAGAGAACCCCACAAAGAGTTGATTGTCTACCCAGTGTACTTCAGTATGATCAATGTAAAAGCTCTGCGCTCTCTTGGGTCAAAGTGATGGAGTCTCTTCTCCTCTTTAGAGTTGTGAGGCGGAACATAGAACACCGACAAAATGATGTTCTGACTGACAAGGAATGGGGTCACAACTTAAGTCAGGAAAATAGCCCGGGTCCTTAAACCTGGCTTGTCTGGAAGAAGGTGGTATATGGCGGGTTGACACAGAGCTTGAAGCTCTCACACACTGTGCCATGCAATAGCAACAAGGAACACTGTCTTGAGGGTGAGAAGCCACAAGGAGCAGCTGTGAAGCAGCTTGAAGGGAGTGTACATCAGAAACATAAGGACCAAGTTAAGGTCTCCCTGTGGCATGACAAAGGGAGAGAGAGAGACGAAAAATACTGTAAATATTTCAAACAGTGCATGACAATAGGAGACTTCAAGAATTAAGGCTGATCCGGAACCTGAAAAAAAAAAAGCCAAAATGTATCCATAAATGTACCCAGAGCAAAACCTTGCCCAGCTAGAAAAAAAACAAATACGTCAAACAACTTTGCCTAAATGGGGTCTATCTGCAGAGTACCACACCAAACCACAAATTTGACTGACAGACGTATACAGTTTTTATCTAGGGATGCCTGGCTGCCAAGATTACACTAACCACTTCAAGAGGATGGCTGGAGGAGTTCAGTTGCCACCACTCAATCTTCAAGCATGAAGGTGGTGACTGCGAAGGGCCGGGCAAAAACATCCTCCCAGAGGGGCAGCTTGATAGGAGGACAGATGCTCAAGCACAGGATTTCTGGATACCATACTCTCTGTGCCCAATCTAGAGCCACAAGAATGACTTGCACCTAGTCGGTCCCCATCTTCTTGAGAACTAGGGGCAGAAGAGCTAACAGTGGAAAGCCATACTGGAGTCAAAGTTCCACTGGAGGCGGAATACGTCCGAGAGTAGGAGAAGTCTTGGAAACTCCAAAGGGGAGAAGTGCTGGCATTGCATGTTCGACTGTGTTGACTAGATGAAGCCAAGGCCTTCCAGAACCGTGGAGTACACCTTGCGCCAACTCCGGGATTAACATGTCACATGTAATCTGTTAGGCGCTGACAGCTGAGCTCGCCTGCCCTGGAATTTAATGATCCTGCCAGGTGGTTCACCACCAGGAAAATTAATTGGTGGTCCAGCAATTTCTGAAGGCGTAGAGCTTCCTAGCACAGAGTCTGTGACCCTAACACCACCCATCTTGCTCTAGTACCACATGGCGGTGGGGTTGTCTACAAGCACCTGTACAAGCCTCAAATTTAAAACAGATGGAAGGAAGGCTTTCAATGTCAAGCAGATGGTCTTCAGCTCCAGGAGTTTGATGTGGAGTCTGGACTTCACCAAGACCAGAGGCCTCTGATCTCCACCTCTCCCAAATGGCCACTCTAACCCAGAAGCGATACTTCGGCCACCACTATAAGCTCTGGGTGGGGGAAGGAGAGGGGTCTCCTGCTGATCCATTTGCAGTCCAGTACCACCACTGCATATCTTTTGCAGTCTCCTCCGAAATCTGAACATGGTCAGAGAGGTTCCCTAGATATTGGGCACGCAGACTTCAAATCCCATTGCATAGCCTGCATAGGCCACCAGCATGCTCAGCCAACAGGATGCAGGAAACCATCAGTCTCAGCAGCCTCTGAGTTGACCTCACTGAAATCCAGGACCAGTGGTTCCTAACCTGTGGTTTGGTATCCCATGGGGGTCCGTGAAGTCCATTCAGGGGGTCTGTGACTGCTTAGAAGTTAAATATTATTAACACATTAAAAAAGGGTATATAAATAAAGAAGCCAAGGGTAAGGTTGAACATTTAAAACCGTTCTGTAAATGTGAGGGAATTTGAAACTGGAGGCTAAAAATTAAGCTAGTATCCTACGATTGATTAGTGGGAGCATTGCAAGTGCATCAAACAGATTATGGCGTGGGAGCATTGCAAGTGCATCAAACAGATTATGGTATGGGCAATAAGTGGCCTAAATTGAATTTACAAAAGCTCCAAATTTCACAATAAAGTCTGGATTTTTTATATACATTTATATTGTGAATTAAATAAAATATTTTATAATTTGTGTATTTGAAGAATTTTTCTTTCTGCATTTTTTGTGTATGGTTTGTGGTTCAAATCATCGAAAATACTTAAGCTGGGGTCCCCAGCTTGCAGTAATGACTCAGGGGGAAACCAAAGAAGTCAAAAGGTTACAAATCACTGTGCAAAAACGATTGTACGGAATACTGAAGTGTGTACATGTACGGGGAATGAACTGAGAACTAGCTTAGACAAATGTTCATTATTTGTGCAATTGTTGCGTTGTTATAGAAAGAAAATCAATAAACTGTCCAAGACTGTTCCCCCAACAAAGGCAAAAAACCGAAGTGTCCAGAATTGCTCAGATGAAGAGGAGTCTAGTTTGATTTCGACGCTTTGATAGCGAGCAGAGCACCAACGATAACAGGACGTTCGCAGTAGTCTAGAGGTGGTTGCCGACTGCCTGCGGCGACAGGTTGGAGATGTTCAGGAACACCTGGGCAGGACTTGAGCCACCGAGTCCCAAAGGACAGGGGAATAGTGCCGCAGCAGGAAGCTGGCATTCACAGATCAAAGCACCAAGCTGGTGGACGAGAAGACCCTATTTTGCAAAGGTCTCCAAACATTTTGACTCCCTATCAGGATAATAGTCGAGTGTGTGTTTGGGGTCAGTTTTGCTAGCAGATGTCTGCACCACCAAGCTTTCCAGGGAGGGCTACAGAGATAAAAACGAATATGATACCAGTATGCATCTGTTCTTGGCATGTAGGGCTGCTGACATTCATATCTGTGCATAGATTGTCGCCTAGTGTTGGGTCCGGATGATTGCACATTGTTGTCCTGGAAGAGTCTTCGAAGTATCACGAGATAGGTGACTCCTCCCCTGGACTACAGTGCGCATGGGCATCCCCTCCATCCTCAGATTGTTTTTCGCCATTGTGGCAGAGATGGAGTGTAATACAGTGAATGATGTCCATGGTACATAGTAATTCTGAATGCTACAGCTGCTACAGGCGCCGGGGAGGAGGGTGGGCGATATGAATGTCAGCAGCCCTACATGCCAAGAACAGATGCATACTGGTAAGTAGCATATTCGGTTCGAGGCATGTGGGCTGCTGAATTCATATCTGTGCATAGATTACAGAGCAGTCCCTCCTGTTAGCGGTGGCTGCACGTGCCAGCTGCAGCAGTCTGAAAAAGAGTTTTGAGAACAGCCTGTCCTACAGCTGCCTGCTGGTTTGAATGTACATTTACGCAGTAGTGTTTTGTAAATGTATGTATAGTGGACCATGTGGCTGCTCTACATATCTCTTCTAGAGGAATATTCCCCAGGAAAGCCATGGATGCTCCTAACTTACGTGTGGAGTGTGCTCTTGGAGGAATGGTTAGTGTGCGTTTAGCCTTTGCATAGCAAATCTGTATACACTTAACGATCCATCTGGCTATTCCTGCTTTGGAAATGGGGTTGCCTTTGTACTGTGGAGAAAAGGCAACAAACAGTTGTTTTGTCTTCCTGAAATCCTGTGTTCTGTCTATATAGTACATGAGAGCCCTTTTGACATCTAATGTGTGTAGAGATCTCTCTGCGACATTTTCCGGATTAGGATAGAAAACAGGCAGTTCTATGGTTTGGTTTATGTGGAACTACGAATTCACCTTAGGCATGAATGTAGGGTTGGTGCGTAGTACAACTATTTGCGTGGACCTGTATGAATGGCTCTTGAATGGTTAGTGCCTGGTGTTCACTAACTCTTCTCAGTGAGGTAATGGCTACTAGGAAAGCAACTTTGCAGGTCAGAAATTGAATCTCACATGAGTGTAGAGGTTCAAAAGGTGGTCCCATAAGTCTGGTGAGGACCACATTCAGGCTCCAGACTGGTGAAGGTGGGTGTCTGGGAGGGATCACTCTTTTAAGTCCCTCCAGAAAAGCTTTAATGGCAGGCACTCTGAATAGTGAGAGGTGCTGCCTGTTCTGAAGATAAGCTGCTATTGCGGATAAATGTATACAAATGGAACTGTACGCTAGATTACATCTGTATAAATGCAACAAATAACAGATAATGTTTTGAATTGATGCATCCAGTGGGTTAATGTCATTATTGTTACAATATATGACAAACCTTTTCCATTTAGCCGCATAGCATGCTCTGGTTGTGGGTCGTCTTGCCTCCTTGATGATCTTCATACATTCTGGCAGCAAGTTGAGGTAGCCAAATTCTAAGACTTCAGGAGCCAGATTGCCAGGTTGAGCTGTTGCGGATCTGGGTGCTGAATTTCGCCATGGCTCTGCATTAAAAGTCTGGGTGTTAGCCGCAGTCTTTGATGCGGTACCACGGAAAGTTCTACTAGCGTGGTGTACCATGGCTGGCGTGCCCACGTTGGAGCAACCAGGATGAGTGTCATCGAGTGTTGCTTCAGCTTGCGTGCCACCAGCGGTATAAGAGGTGCTGGGGGAAAAGCGTACGCAAATCTGCCTGACCAGTTCATCCATATCGCATTGCCCTGTGACTGCGGATGTGGGAACCTGGCAGCGAAGCTTTGGCATTTTGCGTTTTTCCTTGTGGCGAATAGGTCTATCTCTAGATGACCCCACTGCTGGAAGTACGGTTGGAGTACTGATGGATGTATCTCCCACTCGTGCATCTGGTGGCTGTGTCTGCTGAGCAGAACCGCCATCTGGTTGTCTTTGCCCGGGAGGTGCTCCGCCATGAGGAAGATGTTCCTCTGAATGGCCCACTTCCACATGCTCGGAGCCAGATGAGACAACTGTGGAGAGTGTGTTCCTCCCTGCTTCTGTATATAGTACATGGCAGTCATGTTGTCCGTCCGGATCAACACGACCTTGTTGCACAGGTGTACTTTCAAAGCTTTCATTGCCATGAAGATTGCCATCAATTCCAGAAGGGTGATGTGCATCATCTTCTGCTGTGCTGTCCATAGTCCCTGCACTGTGTAGTGGAGTACATGAGCTCCCCATCCCTGGAGAGATGCGTCAGTCGTCGGTATAATCTGTGGCACAGGCTCCTGGAACGGTCGGCCTTGCAAAGGTTTTGTGGGTTACACCAATGCTGAGAGTTGTACGCCCGACCGCTCACCAACACTAGGTCTTTCAATTGTCCTTGAGCAAGATTCCACTGACGTGCCAAGCACTCCTGAAGTGGGCGCATATGTAGTCTCGCGTGCGGGACTATGAAGATGCAGGAGGCCATCATGCCTATCAACTGCATGAACACTTGCTGGAAGCGAGTGTTCGGGAGTGAATTTTTGTATCAGTAATTGCATGCTGTTTATCCTCACTGAATTTGGCTGAGCTTTGGCTGCCAGAGTGTTTATTGTTACGCCCAGGTACTGTCGCACGTGGGCGGGCTGAAGATGTGACTTTGGATAATTCAGCGAGAATCCCAGATTGTGAAGAAGATGAATGGTGTGGGACATGTGGCTGGCACACTGCTGGGCCGTCTTTGCTTGAATAAGCCAGTCGTCCAGATAAGGGTAGACATGTATGTGCTGTCTCCTTGGGTATGCTGCTACTGTCGCCAGGCACTTTGTGAACACCCTGGGTGCCGTCGTTACTCCGAAAGGGAGGACTTTGAACTGATAATGTTGATCTTGAATAGTGAACCTGAGATACTTTCTGTGTGATGGGTGTATGGGTATATGGGTATATGGGTATATGGAAATACGCATCTTTTAGATCTAGTGTTGCGATGAAGTCTCCCTGACTGAGTAACGGTAGAACCTGCTGTAAGGTGAGCATATGAAAATGCTCTGACAGAATGTATCTGTTTAGAGGCCTTAGGTCCAGTATGGGTCTGGGAGACCCGTCCTTTTTGGGTATTAAGAAATACAGAGAGTACACCCCTGAGCCTTGGTCTTCCACAGGCACTAGTTCTATGGCTCCTTTTTGCAGCATGCTGACGACCTCCTGCTGCAATAAGTGTAAGTGCTCTGCGGACATAGGACGGTGTCTTGGTGGTATGTTGGGTGGAGTGGATGTCAGCTCTAGACAGTACCCGTACTGGACAATGTCTCTTACCCAACTGTCTGTGGTGATGGATTTCCAGACCGTCAGGGACTGTTGCAGTCTCCCCCCGACAGGTGTTATATGGTCGGGGGCAGTGACAGGGCGTCACTGTTTGTTATTGGCAGAGGATCTGGAATTGTTGTTTCCTCTTCCTCTGCCCTTGATGTTGTTTCCACGATATCCACCCCTGCTGTGTTTATTGTAGGTGGTTTGTGTACCTCCTTTATTATACTGCGTCTGCTGTGTGTTTTGGCCTCTTGAAGGTCCTCTAGTATTGGAGCGACGAAAAGAGCCACCCCAAAACTGCTGTGACTGCAGAGCCCCCATAGACTTCGCAGTCTCTGTGTCTTTTTTAATCTTTTCAAGGGTGGTGTCAACGTCAGGTCCAAATAAGTAGTCCGGGTTAACTGGCTGATTGAGGATAGTAGTTTGTATTTCTGGTTTGAATCCAGAGATTCTTAACCAGGCATGTCTTCTTAACATGACGCTAGTGTTAATGGCCCTGGCTGCAGTGTCAGCTGCGTCTAGCGCGCACTTGATGGAAGCATTGGTTATAAGCTTTCCTTCTTGGATTAGTAGCTCCGCTCCCTCCTTGTACTGATCTGGTAGGTGTTGCAACAGTGTCTCAAGGATATCATAATGGGACCGGTCATATCTGGCTAAGATTGCCTGAGTGTTGGCAATGCGCCAGATGTTAGCTGCCTGCGCTGCCACCCTTTTTCCCGAAGTTTCTAGTACTTTCGACTCCTTGTCAGGAGGGGGAGCATCACCTGTAGTCTGGGAGTTTGCTCTCTTACGTGCATTAGAAACAACTAATGAGTCCAATGGCAACTGTCCTCTTATATAAGTAGGGTCCACAGGTGCTGGTCTATATTTCTTTTCAATTCTAGGGTTTATTACCCTTGCCCTGGTGGTCTCTTTAAAAATGTCACCAGCATGCTTATGGATCCCTTTTTGCATGGGCGGAGTCTTGACGGTTCTTTCCGAAGTGGAAAAGGTGTCGACCAGAAAATCTTCCTCAACAGGGTCAGCATGTAGTTGCAGATCATGGTTACCCGCCGCTCTTTCAATAAGGGCGTTAAAGGCAGTAGTGTCCTCAGTAGGAGATGTTTTTACAATGTATGCATGTGTGTCAGGGGCATTCTGTGGATCCCATGGGTCAGCTGGGTCTGCCCATGGTTGGTTCTGATCGTCGGGATCAGTGTCCACATGATAAGTGTCATCCTCCTTATCGTCATCCCCTGCATCCACATCTGAGTATGTGGGTGAAGAAGACTGGAGGTTCTTGTCCATAGGATTGCAGAGGCTCCACAAGAATTGGTGATGTGGTTGAATCCCTCTTCTTGTTTAATGGAATCTTATGACTCCATGGGTGTTTCTGGTATTATTTTCCTCTTATACATGGACAGTCTACCAGTGTCCGAGTCGATGAACTGCCTCGATTCCTGTTCTTTAGGCTCCTCTGTAGCCCCCAGTCCCATCGACACTCCCTTAACTGCTCCGATACCCTTTTTCGGTTCGAACATCTTCGGTCGCACCATCGGTGGCAACCCGAATTTGATTGGTGTCGATGCGGTCTGAATGTTTCTGACCAACTTCGGGGTTGGGGCCTTCTTCGGTCCGACCGTTGTAGCCTTTTCTCTGATGCGTTGGAGTGACTCCGACACCTCTTTGGATATGAATGGGGTCGGCTGCGTCGACTCGACAGGGTCCTTGGAGCCAGTCTTTGTCTTGGCCACAGGCCTTGTCCGAGGATCGACCCCCTCTCTTGGTTCGAGCCTTTTGTCTGTGTCGACTCTCTTCGGCGCCGACTTTGTCTGTTCAACAGCCTTGACTTTGGTCTTCGGTGCCCCAACCTTCGGCTCGATGACCTTTTTGAACTTCTCGGTATCGATGGCCTTCTTCTGTTTCTTCGGCTCCGAGGGGTTTAAGGCCTTGGAACCAGCCAGAGTCAGCTGCACTTTTGGTTTCGTTTTGGCAGTGATGCTTTCGGTTTCGATTTCTTTGGATCGACCGATGGCAGTTTCGATACCGATGGCTCTTTATATATGTTCGTAACCGGGCCTTTATGCGGGGCTGTAGAACGAGTCGGTAGATCTCGGGTAAGGCCTTGTGGCGATCCGTCGACCTGAGCCTTATCGAGTGCTTCATCGTCGGCCCCCGTATCGACGGTTGGGCCTAGCTCCTCGCCTGAGCTATCTTCTACGGCCCCAAGGGCCTCTGCGTCATCTCCTACCTCATCTACGTTTTCTTCTTCTTCCAATATCTCTTCATCTTCGGCGTCATGCTCCGAAACAGGATCCGAGTGTTCTTCCCGATCCTCCAGATCAACGACCTCTTCGTCTTCGGTCCCGAAGATGTTTTCTGGATTAGGCGCTTATCTCTGCGACTCTAATCGAGCCGCGCGTCGAATCCGAAGAGTTTTCTTCGACCTGAACCGGGCACAGGCCATTCAGTTGGCTTTGTTGTGATCCCGGGACAGGCACTTGTTGCACACCGGGTGGACATCGATGTGCGGGTATTTTGCATTGCAAAGTGGACACCTCTTGAATGGGCTTCTTTCCATCAAAGATCAGGTCGAGTGTGGAAAAAAACGTCTGATCCCTCGATGTCCTCTCGAAGCAAAGTTATCGGTACCGAGAAAAACTATACAGACGCTGTCGAAAGCCTTTTGGCTTTGTAGAAAGTTTTCCTAACTTGAGCTAAGATAGTAACAGCCGAACCCAATGGCGGAAAAAAACTATCTGAGGATGGAGGGGATACCCATGCGCACTGTAGTCCAGGGGAGGAGTCACCTATCTCGTGATACTTCGAAGACTCTTCCAGGACAACAATGTGCAATCATCCGGACCCAACACTAGGCGGCGATCTATGCATAGATCTGAATTCAGCAGCCCACATGCCTCGAACTGCCTGTTCACCCAGGGAAGGGCTGTGGCGTTTTGCAATATTAGCGGTTGACAGGGGGCCCAGAGCAAGGTTTGGCCCTTGTCACCAACCAAGTGTCTGTAAGGCCTTCGTTAAAAGGTAAGAGGGGCTCAGTGGAGGTTTGCCCAAACTGAAGGACTTCTGTAAGAACATTTGTATTGACCTCCAAGGTGGAGATCTTGTGGTCAAGGACTTAGTCAGCCCTATGTATCACCATAGCGTAGAAGCACTCTCCTCAGTAGCCGGACCAGCGGGTGAAAGAAGCCCTCACTTAGGGTTGTTGTCAAGACCACCAGCCTCTTATAACTTGTCGTACCAATTCTCCTGATGGTAAGGCTGGCCAATCACAACCCACTTTTTACCATTTTCATCTGAATCGGTGCAAAACAGGAAAAGCAGAGTATGTGTCACCTTTGTGAAGGCTCGGGTGGAGGAAGCGATGCAGACTCCGAGAGTACAAAAATAGGTACCTCGTCATCCGGCATCGATGAGGTGGACATCGAAGTTGCGGGAACTGGCATGGTGCTGTGGGCAGTCGGAACGAAGTCCAGAGTTGGCCTCGTGGTGGACTTGGAGGGTCCTAACGGCACCAAGAGCATACCCTGCTGGCTGCATTCCAAGTAGAGGACCTCAAGGCTCTGTGGGGCCCAAAGTACCCCTAGAGAGTCGGCAAGGATCTAGAGTCGGAGCATGGCTTTACAGAACTCCCATCTGGTTTGGAGTGGCGGATGGCCAAGGATACCCCAGTTGTGGTGGAATAAGTTGAGGGTTAGGCTCAGACGTCAACAGGTTTCGGAAGCGAGATTGAGAAGTACGACACCGCCTCAAGGGAAGCCCCTTGAAACTACTCCTGCAACTTCTGGATCTGTAACAGGACTGGGATCAAACTTTTGACTTGCAGTGGTCCTGTTGTAGAGTCTTCTACAATGTAGAGTTTTGCGTTGCACTCTCATATGGCATTCGGGTTCATCGATAAACAAATGCTGCAGGCCTTAAAGTTGTGACTCGATCACAGGCATACATCAGAGATCTGGCATTAGTAGGCACTTTCACAATAATTTATTATCTAAAAGGATTAGAGTGAGGAAGGTATTCTTATCTTTGCCCACGGCCAGCAATTCAATAGCACAGTACGCCCAAATCCTCCGTGCCCACTTGATTTTACAACAATTGCAAAAAAAGGAAGGAAAGAAAAGTGGCCAGTCAATTCACACAAAAGATAGCATACCCCCACTGTTCAAGTGTATGTGTGCTACAAAAATGTGTAGAGAAAAGAGAAAGTAGCTCACATGCGCACCACCAGAGGAGCTACTGGTAGGTTCTGACCAGCTTGCCCACGTTTTTGTCATCATCGATAACTTTCTCAAATGAAAACAAGTGTGATGTGTCCAGTGAAGAAAAAAAAGAGAATCAAGACCTCGTGAAAAAAATGAGACCCAAGAAGTCTCTTTTAAAATTGGGCTAGACACACACACAACTGTGTCACTTTTATTCCGAATTGTGAGTCTGCACAAGGTTAAAAACACAGCATGTTGTAGACTGGCCGTTTGAAATGACTCCTTCAACTTCAGTATCTGTAAAGGGACTGGGATCGAACTTTTGACTTGCAGTGGTCCTGTCGCAGAGTCTTCCGCGATGTAGAGTTTTGCGTTGCAGTCTCATATGGCATTCGGGTTCATCGACACACAAATGCTGCAGGCCTTAAAGTCGTGACTCGATCACAGGCAAACCTGATGAGGGTCTGTCACAGACATCTATTTGCAACAGCCCCTACAGCGTTAAAACCGGTAGTTTTGGGAGGTAACATTTCCTGTACACGCTGTTTTACAATTCTCAAATGGTAAAAGGAATCTAAAAGAGACAGGAGGGCACCCTGGATGTGTGTCTGGTGGCTCGGAAAAAAGGAACTGACACTAGCATGTGAGAGTGGCACCTATGTAAGCCCTGCAAGTCATTTCAGGAGTGGAATGTAGTCAATGCAAACGGGCACAGCACCACGTACTAGTGTCTAGAAGTACTGCAAAAAGATTCCAGATCCAGTATGGCACCTAGGAATACTCAAAAGGGGAATAATATGTGGCTAGAAGTGTCTGCCAGAAAGTGCTATATCCATCCAAAACACATCCTTAGCCACACCTTGGACCACTTTAGGACTCTACCCTTAGCCTAGTCCAGTTCACCCTCAACACTATTGTGTTGCTGATGCTCACTCTGCAATTTTGCTGTACGCCCTTCAGACTCACTCCTAGTAAACTCCTCATCCCAAATAATGGTTTAGTTCAGTAGCTTCACACAAGGCATTTAGTACACAAGGCATTTAGTAGGTCTTCCATTGAGGTTCCCTGAATTTAGCAGTACAAGGGATCCTAACCTGTAGCCCAGGGACCCCTGGGGGTCAGCAACACCTGCTCAGGGGAGTCTGACTGCTTAGAAAATTACATATTAACAAAAAAAATCAGTGTATATAAATGAAGAAATAAAATGTACAATTGAAAATGTTCTGTGAAAGAATTTGAAATTGGAGGCTAAAAATTAAGTATGTGTCCTCAGATTGATTCTTAGGAGCGGTGCAAGGGAATGAAACAGATTATAACCAACGATAAGTGGCCTTAACCTTCCTATTAAAATGAAGATTTTTTCAAAACATTTGTTTGGGAATTAAATATTTAATCATTTGTGTATCTGTTTAATAAAGGTTTGTGGGGAGCGGAGCCTAACCAGCGACCAGGATGGCCGCTTAAAGAGTCGGCTCCGCCGATCTCCCTCGCCCACTCCGATATCCTGCAACATATCCTGGTGCCAAGCCCCCCTCCCGGGTGTGGGACAAGAGGCGACTAGTGCTGGTGCTCGTCCGAGCCGCCACCGAGGTCCGGCGGCGAAGACAAGTCGCCGGACAGTTTGGGGCCAGGTTTGGCGGCCGGACCGGGGCCTCGAGTGCATTGCTGCCCAGCTGGAAGTTCGACAAAACCGGGCGCGGAAAGCCGGGAGGCCCTGGTCCGCCCCAATAATTCCCGACATTTGGCCGAAATTCGAGGAACCGGCCTTGGAACGTATTGCTGGGGCGTTGCAGCGGTGGGGGCCCGAACCCATGAAGACACTCCTTTACTGGCTGCAGACGGGTATATTAACCCAAGATAGCCAGCATGAGCCCTACGGCATTGCAGCAGGCAGATCCAGCTCCCTGACACAGCCCTGACATGAGAGCAGAGTGAAGTGCCTCAGAGGCAGCGTTGTGGTCTGCTGTTGGGAGCTCCTGGGGTGCCAATTCGCCCGCCCCCCGCGATCTCGACAGAGAAGCATCCTGACTGGGTGGGGGGCGAGTGTCTCTCCCCGAGGGGGTCCCCTGTACATGTGAGCAGAGTTGTAAATCACATAGGGGGAGTGAAAATCTGGCCATTATTGAGGAGGCCCGGTCACCTGGTGACGGTGGACGATGATGTGGCTTGTGAATGGAGGTGCCTGGCTGGTGCCCACCAATCATGGCAACCCAGTGAGAGATGAGTAGTTGCTGGAGACAAGGACACAAACAAGTAGAGAGGTGACGGTCGGGAGCTGAAGGGGGCACCTCTCGCAGTAACTCCATAGCAGTGGCTATTACTCCCCATGGGTCTTCGGATGGTGTAGCAGCCCTAGAGGTGAGGAGAGGCCCGGTGGGGACTTGTGGGGCGCGTGAGGAGAAAACCGCCATTGAGTTGTGTAGTGGCGTGACAAGGGAGTGGGCACCACAATGGCGACGAAAACCGATCAAGATAAGGGCCAGCCTCGCACATCCAGAGGGGCCAGGAATGTACAGTCCAACACACTGGAGCGCTACGCCCTACCAAGGGGGTCACCGGTGGAGCCTAAGTGGGCGCAAATGAGGGTGGAACCTGATGCTCCTTCCTCGGTGGAGCCAACGTTGTCGGACCTCATGGTGGCCATTACCAGTATCCAAAAGTCACTGGGACAAAAGATGGAGGACCTGGATAATAAGATAGACACTGTTGCCATCGAAGTGGGGCTGATAAGAGCGGATCTCACTAAAGCAAGTGAGAAGGATCTTAAAGCCTGAAAGGCCCTCACGGATCGGAAGCTGGATGAATTTGAAGGTAGAGCGTGACGCAACAACATTCGCATTTTAGGGGTGCCCGAGAGGTCGGAGGGTCAAGCACCTGATTTGTTTGTCAAAAAGATTGTACTTAACCACATTCAGCCTAAGGGTCTCAGCAACTTTTTTACAGTTGAACGTGCCCACAGGGTCCCGGGGGGGCAGACCCATGCCGGGGGCGCCTCCCCGCCCCATGATCGCAAGGGTCTTTAAGTTTCGCGACAGGGATGTAATATTGCTGGCGGCCCGGTCGGGCCCCCGTTAAAATTTGAAAATGCAACACTTTCCTTTTTTCCGGACTTCACCCAAACAGTACAAAAACTGCGACAGGGGTTCATGTCGGTGAAGAGGAGATTGCGTGACAGGGGTATGAAGTATGCCATGATGTTTCCAGCCCGGCTTCGAGTGGAGCATTACGGAAAGGCCTTGTTTTTCGACAACCCTGATGTGGTGGTGGACTGGTTGGACAGCACACATGCAGCGGGGACAGAGAGCCTAAACAGAGAAGAGGCTGATGAGTAATTGATGGCTGAACAAGGTGATGAGTGAGCCTGAACAGTGGAGTGCATTGAACGGGGGGAGGGGTAGGGGTGAAATGCTTTGCATACTCCGCTAAGCTGGCAGAGATGCTTCAGAGGGTTGATCTAGATAAAGGCGGTGGGGAGGGGTGCAGGGGGGGGGAGAGTTCGGCTTGGGGTCCTTCTTCATTTACTACTTTTAGTTAGTTGTAGAGTATATTGTGGGCGAAAGGCACACTGCTAGTTGTGGATGAGCGTAAGCTACTGGCAGGGGTGCAGGATGGGGGTGGAGGTGTGGGGGGTTTGAGAAATTTACGATTTGTTAAAACAATTGTGATGACACTTTCAGTAACATTGTTTGAAGTTTGTGTTCATGGTTTCTTTCACGCATCGGGTGACTTGGATATGATGTACCACTTTAATGTCTTCTGGTAGACAGGGGTTGGGGATAGCCACGCTCAGTTGGAATGTGAACGGGCTGGGAGATAAGATAAAACGGAGAATGGTTAATTAGCTGATTAGAAGCCACGCTCATGATGTAGTGTTGTTGCAAGAGACGCACCCTGT
Source organism: Lissotriton vulgaris (assembly GCF_964263255.1). Lineage (NCBI taxonomy): Eukaryota > Metazoa > Chordata > Amphibia > Caudata > Salamandridae > Lissotriton > Lissotriton vulgaris. The sequence continues at coordinate 482,533,932 of NC_141696.1, forward strand.
GGGAAATCGTTGTATGGCACTGCACTGGGTGGGGGCATAGACTGATGGCACATGCTGGATTTACACCGGGATCCAGAGGCAGGGGATTCTAGTGAGAAATTCCTTCCCCATGACAATCCAAGCTACATGGGCTGACAATCGCGGCAGATACATTGGAATTTCTGGGTCGTGGAAGGGGAGGACGGTTACCTTCTTGTCTGTTGATGTGCCGCCGGCCCTGCAGGCTGATACCTTTCGTGATATGAGTCTAATTTTCCTAACCCTGCCTGTTGGACTGTTGATTGTGGGGGGTGATTTCAATGCTGTAATGAAAGGTGAATTGGAAAGGTTCCCTCCCCGTGTTCTGCCACCTCTCACCGATGGCTCTCGGACTTCGTAGAAACTACTGGGCTGGTGGACGGGTGGAGGTTGAGGAATCCGATAGAAACATCTTATACACACTCCTCTGCTGCGCACCATTCCCTCTCACGGATAGATTATGTTTTGGTACCGCGTCACAGGTGACCGGGGTTCGAGAGGTGAGACATCTAGGCAGGGGGATTTCTGATCACTCACCTGTCTGGCTTCGTGTAGAGGTGGGAGAGAGGGATGTCGGTAGAGTCGTTCCAATAAGTGCCTGGCAGTTGAAAGACCCTGCTATCAAGAAGGAGATTGGCCGAGTCACGGACTGCTATTTCCAAAACAATGTCGGAACGGAGTCAAAGTGCACCCTGTGGGAGGCATATAAAACCGTGGTCCGAGGGGAGGCACTGTCTTTGATCTCTGGAAAGAAAAAGGGTTGTGCAGAGGTGGATAGAGTGGAGGCAGAGTTGGTGACAGAGGGGGAAGAAGGGAGGCATCGCTTGAGGCTCCTCCGGGATGAATATAAGAATCTGGCGAAGGAGAGGGCTAAGGTGCAACACGTAGTCACGCAGAGTAAGATCTACGAACATGGTGATAAAGCCGGAAAGCTGATCGCATGGTTGGAGAGAGGGAAGAGGGAGTCTCGATTGGTATCGGAGTTGCACTCTGAGACCTTAGGTAGAATTACAGATCCGCAACAAATAGTAGAGGATTTTTCGACCTATTACAGAGCAGTTTACACAGCGGCAAATGCATATACAGAGGCTGATAATGCAGACATGATACACTATGTCGAGATGCCGGCGCTCTCTGAGGAAGATCGGCAGTATCTGGACTCCCCCCTCACTAACGATGAAGTCGCACAGGCGATCAGGGGGGTGAACTCCAGGAGGCTTCTGGCCCAAAAGGACTCCCCATAGAGCTGTATAAATTGAACGCTAACAAGTTGGCTCCTTTGCTGCGAGACATGTTTATTGAGAGCAAAGGAGAGGGTCAGCTTCCATATGATCAGCGCGTAGCCAATTTAGTCGTTATTCATAAAGATGGCAAACCTAGGACGGCGTCTTCTTATCGGCCAATTTCTCTTTTAAATGCAGAGCCCAAAGTGCTGGCAAAATTGTTGGCGATCAGGCTGGTCATGGTCATTACGACCCTGATCCATCCGGATCAATCTGGATTCATGCCCCGTCGTAATGCAGCCCTTAACATACGGAGGTTACACGGGATTCTGGCAGGTGCGTCCCGTATACTCCAGCCAACGGTTCTCTTGTCACTGGATGCTACTATGGCCTTCGACAGTCGAGTGGCCATACTTATTTGCAGTTTTGAGAAAGAGGTTTGGACCGGAATTCATTGTGTGGATTAGTCTTTTGTATACACACCCCCTCGCAAAGGTGGTGGTGAATAACCATAGATCCGCGGATGTCCCACTGGGACGGGGTACGAGGCAGGGATGTCCTCTGTCCCTGTTGCTCTTTGGGCTATCTCTTGAGTCGCTGGCGGCGTGGGTCCGCTGGGATAGGACGATCAGGGGGCGGAGATGGATGCAAGATTGGGAGGACAACATTTTGCCATATGCAGATGACATCCTCCTCTATCTTACCACCCCCCGGGAATCACTGACCAATTTCCTGGACGTCCTGGCTATATTTGGGAGGTATTCGGGTTTCGCCATCAACTGGATGAAGTCAGTCCTTTTTGTTATCAGTGGCGACCCTCCAGACGTCCCAAGCACCTGCCTGTTGCAGGTGAAGCCAGTGGGCTTTAGATATCTAGGAATTTCTATTACTATGGACCCGAAGCTACGATATGATAATAATCTGGGGCCCCCACTGGCTCGGTTCCGGCGAGATGTGGCGAGTTGGAAGGCGTTGCCACACTCCCTACTGGGTCGCGCTGTACTGTTTAAAATGATGGCGCTACCCAGATTCTGGTATGCGCTACAGAATGCTATGGACCCAGTGCCTCCCTCCTAGTTCAAGGATATAGAGTCTCTTCAGGGCCAGCTCCTCTGGGAGGGCAGACCACGTATCACATTCTCCAAACTCACGTTGCCCTGGTGTGACGGAGGTATGGGTCTGCCCGACCTCCGTAAATACTATTGGGCCTCCCAATTAGCGGGGATTAATCATGCGATCTATGGATCACCCCTGGACCCCGGTTATGCGATGGATCGGGGCCAGATGCCGGGGCATGACTATATGAGGGCACTCTATGCTAGACTAGGCAGGATCTCCATTGTCAGACCGGCGGCGCAAGCGGTTCGAGTGTGGCATCTGGCTAACCGGCACCTCAAGTGGGATGGGAGGATTACCTTGGCTACTCCGCTATGGAGTTCGGAGGTATTGGGTAATCTGCAGAAACTAAGGGCTTTGACCGGTGGGACCTCGTTGGGATCTCACAGGTTAAAGATGTGTGGTGGAAAGATGGGGTCATTACATTTGAATCCCTGCAGGAAAGACACCAGCTGCATGAGACGGAGAGATATAGGTACGTCCAGATGAGACATGCCCTGCTGGCAAATATCCCCCTGGGCACTACACCCCTGAGGCTTCCCCATTGAAGGACCTGGTGCTGGATGGGCATCTCCCCACTAAAACCATTTCATTGATCTACAGAAAACTGATTAACCACAGAGGATCCGTTGGTAGCACTTAGAGAGCAGTGGAGTGCAGACGGCATAGTCTTAGATGATGAAGATTGGAGGGAGTCCGTGTCTTCCCCCAAAATAGTAGCTATCCAAATGAGATAGCGGCTAGTGCAATTGAAAATACTGCATCGATTCTACTTTACAGGACCCCGTTTGGTGCGGATGAGATTGAGATTGGTGGAGGACGGGATGTGTCGGAGAGGATGTGGTGATTCTGGAACATTCATGTATGTTTTATGGCACTGTATTGAAATACAACGCTATTGGGTCAAGATTCATGAAAAATTTAGAGAGGTGCTGGGAGTGGAGGTACTGTTGGAGACCCGACAATTTATTTTGAATGTTTGGGAGCCTTCTGACCTTACAGCGCATGGGAAGCAATGGGTAACCCTGGCATGTATGATTGCTAAGCGTAATAGCGCACAGTTGTGGGGTGCCAGTCAGGTGCCTCAAATTGGGAAATGGATGGAGGATCTCGACTGGTGTTTGTTTAGAGAGAGGCCGGTATATGTGGCTAGCGGTCGACCCAGGAAGTGGGGGGAAATTTGGGGTGCTTGGAATAGCTACAGAGGAGATATCTGTGCTCCTCCGATCGTGCCTGCCGATGCTGTTGCATTGGAGTCTCCATAATCCCTAAAACTCCTATTGGTATATTGTGATGATTAGTACTGTACAAATGATTATTGTAATAACATGGGCAGTCACCTGATGCTTTGTTTCGGTTTGTTAATAAAAGGTTTTGTTTTTTTTTAATGATTGTGTACTAGTTGTGATTTAAAGCATCGAAAATGATTAGGCGGGGGATCCCCTGCTTCCAGTAATAACTCACTGGGGGTGCCAGGATTCCAATAATGATTCAGTGGGGGCTCCCAGCATCCAAAAGGTTAAGAAGCACTGAAGTAGAAATTGTTAAAGTTCAAAGGTATGACTACATGCATCACAAGTGTGTGTAGTGAAGGAAGAGTTTGTTTGAGGGTTGGGTAGACTAGGCTACTGTTTGTACGAATATGCCCTTTGCATATTATAAATGGACAAACATTAAGAAGTGGGCCCCTGCAGGTTTCACCAGCAACATGTCACTGAGGTTGAGCGCTATAGAAGATATTATGCCACATTAAAAGCGTATCGAATTCTCTCTTGGGACCCAGTAACAGGAATTACTGACAGCATTAGGATTCAGAGGTAGGCTGTAGATCTGCAGACCTGGAAATATTCCAATGGGGCTCCTGCTACAGCAAGTCACTGAAATCTTCAGAGGAAACTATGGGGAAGAATGGGCATTACAGGGAAAATCAGACTTAGAATTACTGATTTCTCAGGTAACTCTCAGGGTTCCACCAACATCCCTGTTAACAAAGCTACCCTCAACTCAGGAGTTACTGGTACACCTAGTATCAGAAACTCTAGGGGGTCGAGTTACCCGAATGATTGCAAGGCCATTCGATAAAGGGGTCATAAAGGCCATTCCAGAGGTTAAAAGCATGAGAAATGAATCAGAAGGTTTGGGCTCTAAAGTCTCTGAAGTGCGTTAACCCTAGTGCAAGTAGTTTTCATGCTAGCTATTGTGAACAATGAAAGACTGGGTCATCTCTGCTGGGGATAAAATACTGGTAATGGGTTACTTTATAATACAAACTTGATGACTTTAACGAGATGAGACATTTTGTGATTCGACAAGACCATTTTATTTTTTTAATAGGATTTGTTTTTTTACAAAATATGGTATTTTCTATGATATTTTTGACACCGCCTTTTAACTGAATAACAACTGAAATAGTGAATTACTCTACCTTTTAGCCAGTTCATATTCTTTGGCTTCAAAGTACAGCTTTGCAAAAAAGAATCCCTTCATAGATTTCTAAAAGGAAAAAAATAAAAATTGGTTTTATTACACAACAAAGATATACACATTTCACAGACCAGAACAAAGAGTTTTAAACTATGTCACAGTTAGTGTGTCTTCAGAAACAAACAGTCCGGTATACGTACCTTTCAATTCACATGCCTTTTCGCACATTGAACCGTAACGTATTTGAACAAGTCAAATCTCTACTTGCAAATCCTGCATTTCAAGATCTGAAAGAAAGGGTCTACAGGAAACATCCCGGTCCAGATGAAACTAATGTTTCTCGCTCTCACAAACCACCCATTCAGATATATAATGGAGGTGACAGGCCCAATAGTATTCCAGAAGGTTGGGGCACGCCAGCCCACCCCGATCCAGAGGTAACATCAGAATCTTGTTGGAAAGGCGTGGCCGGGAATTCCCCATATAAATTTCTTGAAGTTGCGCTGAAGGGCAAAAATGTCAGACAGGGTATAGGAGTAGGGAGGGTCTGAAAGAGGTATACAATTGCAGGAAGAAGGGACAATTTAACAGTAGTGATAAGACCCAACCATGCAAGAGGAAGGCCCTTCCATCTGTGCAGTTCCTCATGTATAGCTTTAATGTATCTAGACCAATTAGACTAGGTCCATGTCAAGAGTGTAGAGGTCAGGTCCAGTCCCAAGTACTGAATCGAAACATCGGTCCACTGTACGGGATCAGATGTTTCAACTCCTGGATTTCTGGGGGTTGTAGTTTGAGGTTTAAGGGCGTGGGATTTGCCAAGATTGATCCGGTATCCCGAGGCGTCTTCAAAGGTTTTTAAAAGAGTAGCTGCAGCCGGGAGGGAAGTAGCTGGTGAGGAAAGGGAGAAAAGGAGGTCATCAGCGAAAAGGGAGGCTTAACCACCGATGGGGATACCCCGTATGGCCCGGTCCCGGCGGATGGCAATGGCGAGGGGTTCTACCACTAAGGCAAAAAGTAAAGGGGATAGTGGGCACCCCTGTCTGGTGCCACGGTATATGGGAATAGGGGCAGCGAGGCGCCCATTAAAGTGAATGCGGGTGGTGGGTTTCGCATAAAGGGGCCAATAATCTGGAGATCATCCCCGGCCCCAGGGCCACCCTCTGTAAGACTTCCTTAAGAAATCCCCAGTCCACTCGGTCAAATGCTTTCTACGCATCGAGGGACACTAAACAAGCAGGAATATCTCTGGAGCGTGCTTCTTCCACCAGATGGGCTATCCGACGGATGTTGTCGGCTCCCTGACATTGGCGGATAAACCCCACTTGGTCAGGATCAATGAAACCCGGGAGATGAGGCTCGAGACGGTTTTCCAGAATTTTAATGTAGATCTTAGCGTCCGTGTTCAATAAAGCGATATGGCAATAAGATGTGGGCCAGGAGTGATCTTTGACCGGCTTAGGAATGAGCACTACCTCCACTTCATTCATTGTTGGGGTGAGACACAAACTGGCATTGAGGCTATTAAAAAGATGGAGCAAGTGATCACGGAGCTGTGGATAGAATACCCGGTGGAAAGTGACTGGCAACCCATTGGGGCCCGGGGTTTTACCTACTGGGAACTGTTTCAGGGCTCTAGCGATTTCGTCGTAAGTAATTGGGTCTTCCAGCAGTTTCGCAAAATCAATGGGGTCCCAAGGGCAAGACTCAAGGAAAGCAGAGACAGCTTTGCGAGGGCAAGGAGTATTTGCATATAAGCCCCTATAGAAGTGTTCCAGTTCCAGAGCTTTATCCGCTTCTGAAATGGCCTATGTGCCATCAGGACACCTAGGTTTAGCAATGTGGGCCTTCGCGGTCTGCATTCGGAGGCGCCACGCCAGGCACGCCCAAACCTTGTCCCGCTGTGTAAAATTTCTGTTTAAGAGTGAGTAGGAGGTGCTCCACCTTGTTGGTACGATGTAAGCGCAATTGGCCCCGTAGTTCAGAAAGGAGCTGCTTATTGCGAAGGGACGACTGCAGGTGGTCTTTGCATTCAAGACTTTTAACAGGCAGAATTAGAACTTTTAAAAAATATATATATTTCAAAGAAAAAAATAAAAGAATTGTCCCATTGTCAGTAAAGAAATTAACTGTCACCAGAAACTATGAACTCAAAGTAATAAACAAATAAGGAAAGCTTTTAGATTGAATGCAGAACAACGGTGGTTTTATAATAAGTATCCCAGTTTTCCATTTCTAAAGATCAATACAGAAAGAGAACAAATCTATTTCCCAGCAGAAAGTTGTGCTTCTTCTGACTGACTCTCCATGCTGTCCTTCATGAATTTCAGACTACTAGCTAATAGCATGGAGAATTAGTTAAATAGTTAAGTAGTGTTTTGATAAATTTGGCTGCTTAGTTTGCTAATAAGTGACAGGAATCAAAATATGAGTGAATGTTAATTAATATACCATGTTATGACTCCCATTTATTATCAAAACACAAAATAAATGTGTATAAATACCAATAGGATGGCCAAAAAATAAATATGAATAAATACAGACATTTAAAAAATATATATACCACAAAACCGGGAGTCCTATTTATTAATTATCATAAACAATGTATGAATAACCTAAAGAAACTGTAATAGTATTACTGCTGATCTTGCAATGTGGCCGAGTATTCCACGGTTTTACCTGTCTCTTTGGGGTAACTCTAAAAAATGCTGTGATGTTTCTGTTGCAAGATCAACTTCCGCCTTACATGGCAGCACCTCAGAAACACACAAACTCAACCCACAGCTCCGCCTACATGAAAAATTACTTAAACTTCTCACTTTGATTCATACTTCTTTCTTCCCTCTCTCCATTCCTATCCATCCTCTCTCCCCAACCTTCCTTCATTCATTCATTTACCCATGCACCCAACTGTCCATATACACACCTATTCATCATCACAGTTTCACAGATTTTTTCAACATGTCGAGTCAGGAATCATAACCAGCGGGTGCGCTATCGCCGCGATTGCTACCCCACACCAAACCAGAAGCACAGACTGTCCAGGGATACTGGCCTTCCCCTCATCTAAATCAGTTGCTGGTAGCGGGACCAACAAAAGGTGAGTGCCCTGGCATAAGAGTGTCCATAATGTGGGGGCTTAGATTCACAGGGCTCAGACAGTAACACCAAATTAATGAAAGGTGCCCTACGAAAAGTTTCACTCATTTGAGGAATGTGCCTTTTTCCACCTTTTCATAGCACAGATCCTTCCCGATTCCTGGAGGGGCACTAAGCAGAACCCTATTCTTTGTCATATATCAGTTCGTGCTTTCATGGCACCATTCAGCAATCAATCAATCAATCAGGCGTTTGTTGAGCGTGACTACTCACCTGTAGGGGTCTCAAGGCGCTAGGGGTAGGGGCGTGCAGGGTTCCAGTCCATCAAGGAGGGGGTCTGTCGAAGAGCCAGGTTTTGAGGTTTCTTGTGAAGATGGAGAGCGATGTTGTCTGTCTGAGGTGGAGCGCAAGGTCGTTCCAGGATTTGGCCGCGAGGAAGGAGAAGGAGAGGCCTCCCGATCAGGTCTTTCTGATGAGGGGGACCACGGATTAGGAGAGTTGGCTGATCGTAGGGTCCTTTGTGGTGCGTGGAATTTGAGTTGGGTGTTCAGGTATGCTGTTCCGGTGTCGTGGAGGGCCTTGTGTGCATGGGTGAGTATCTTAAAGGTGATTCTAGCCTCAACGGGGAGCCAGTGGAGTGTGCGCAGGTGCTGCGAGATGTGACAGTGTTTTGGCAGGTGGAGGACCAGTCTTGCAGCAGCGTTCTGGATGTTCTGTAGCTTGAGGGTGAGGTTTTTGTTTATTCCGGCGTAGAGTGCGTTGCCATATTCGCGTCTGCTGTTGACCAGGGCGTGAGTGACGATCTTCAATGTTTGAGGGGGATCCATTTGAAGGTCTTACGAAGGAGGCGGAGGGTGTGGAAGCAGAAAGACGAGACGGAGTTGATCTGGCAGTGCATCATGCAGTCTGCGTATTAAGGTGCGATGAGAGACTGTGTCAAACGCCGCTGAGAGATCGAGGAGGATGAGGGCTACGGTTTCTCCTTTGTCCAGTAGGGTGCGGATGTCGTCTGTTGCAGCGAGGAGGGCGGTTTCCATACTGTGGTTTTTTTCTGAAGCCAGATTGGGAGGAGTCGAGGATGTTGTGCTCTTCGATGAATGTGGCGAGTTAGCTGTTGATGGCTTTTTCGATTACTTTCGCTGGGAACGGGAGCAGGGAGATGGGTCTGTAGTTTTTGAGGTCGGTGGGGTCTGCCGAGGGTTTCTTCAGCAGGGGGTTGACCTCAGCGTGTTTACAGTCGTCAGGGAACGGTTGATGGAGTGGCAGAGCATGGGTGCGATGGTGTCGGAGGCTCTGTTGAAGATGTGGTGGGAGCAGGGGTCTGTGGGGCCCCCCCGAGTGGATTGACTTCATTGTCTTCAGTGGTGAGGGCTGTCCAGTTGTCAATCACTGGTTTCCGGGTGTCTAGGGTGGTTGGTGAGGGTTCAGTGTGTTGATTGTTTTCGTCAAAGTAGTCGTAGATGCTCTTGATTGTGGTGGGAAAAGGTGTGGAGTTTGTCGCAAAGGTCTTATGAGGGAGGGATGTCAGTGAACTCGCTGGTGGGTTAGGCGAACTCCTTGATGTTGAAGAGTTCTTTGCTGTTGTGCGCGTGGGTTGAGATTCTGTCTTCAATCGCTTTGTCCTGGTTTCTCTGATGAGTTGGTGGTGGGCATTGGTGGTGGCTCTGAAGCTGTTGTGGGCGTCTGTGGATTTGGTGTTCCTCCAGGCCTATGAGGCAGCAGCAAGTGCGTCTGGACTCCATGTTCGGTGGTAAACCATCTGGCTTTCTTGGTGCGGGTATTGTTGTATTGTTGTTTTTCTTGAGGGGAGCTATGGTGTTGGCGCTGTCAGAGATCAATCTATGCAGGGTACGGGCTGCAGTGTTGCGGTGTCTGCGGATGGTGGGTGTTCTGAAGGTGAAGTGGACGCAACGATGGTCAGTCCATGGGAGTTTGGTTGTGTGGATGAAGGGGATGGAGTTTCCTGTAGGGAAGAGGGGGTCAAGGGTGAATCCTGCTGAGCGCGTGGGCTCGGTCACGATCTGGCAGAGTCCAATTTTGTGAAGGTCGTCCAAGAGGGATGTGGTGTTGGGGTCCAAGTTGAGGTCTCCCAGCAGTATGTAGCTGGTGGATGCTTTGGAATGCGGGGAGATGTCCGTGATGCAGTTGGCGAAGGGTCCAGGGGGGTCGGTAGAGGAGGGTTCCTCAGAGGGTGGCAGTGGGGCTGGCCAGTATCTTGAAGTGAAGGTATTCCATCAGGTCTGTGGGCTCGTTGGGGAGTGTGCTCAGGCGGAGAGTGGATTTGTGGACGATGGCAATTCCTCCTCCTGAGCGGGTGGGGCGGACCTTCCTGGAGATCTTGTATCCCTGGGCAATGGCAATGTCCGGTCCCGAGGTGGTGTTGGTCCAGGTTTCGGTGAAGAATGCTATGTCTGGGGTGGTGCTGTCGAGGAGGTTCCAGATTTCGGTGGCATGTTTGTGGAGGGATCGGACATTGAGGAGGATGCATTGTAGGGTCTTCGGTTCAGTTGTGTTCTTGTGGGCGGGTTGTGCTGGATCTGTGTTTTTGGTGGTGCTGCAGGTGTGCCGGCATCAGTGACAGCTTAAGGATCAGTAGGTGATGGCTGGTGATGCTAGCTTGCAGTTGTCTGTGTGGAGTGCTGCTGGGTCGTTTCATTGGCGGGGCAGAGGTCCAGGGGACCTGACGCTGGTCAGGGCGCAGATGGGCACCAATAAGTAGGGGTCGGGGAGGGCTAGACATCTGGGAGTGGGGGTGGGAGCTGGATTGGTTGGGCTGGAAGTGCTGGGAGGGGAGGAGCCGCGGGGCAGCAGCGGCGGGGGGTGGGGGGAACGGGAAGGAAAGGAGTAGTAACAGAGAAAACAGAGAAACAAGCAGAAACACAGGACAGTGAAGAAAGCAGAAAAAGTGCAGAAAAATAGATTGAGGAAAGAGGGTGAAAAAGGAGATGAAAGAGGAGCGAGAAAAGGGTGACAGAAGTCCACTGGACCAACAGGGATGAGGCGCAGGTGAACCTGCGGGTGGAGGAGGACCTCAAACACCCACACTAGAGAGTGCAGGGGCTGGGGAGGCCTCACTGGATGGTGGAGTTGTGAGGGTGGGAGAGCAATTTCACTGACAGAGTCAGCGGTCACCCCCTTGTACATCAGCCATGTGCATTTTCATAGTACCTTCATTCACGGGAGAAGCTCGTAGGAGACAAACTCATAGACCTATTCACTTATATTCAATACGTTGCCACACTCAAAAAAATAGGCGCATTGTGCTTTGTGGAATTTGTCTTGCTGTGGCTTTATATGTAGCCCACAATTCTCAATGTTAAAAACTGGCTTTTTGTTGTGCAATACTCTTCACAGTATTCTTATTGTGTCGTTTCTGTGCGCAAGAGAAGAACATAGCCCTGCTGAATACCTTTCATTTTAATGCAAATACATTTATTACCTTGTAGGATGTAGGAAAGTGTATCATTGAGTACGATAATTAAGGGGATGGAAATTGGATGCTGCAAAAGACTAGTGGGTCTCCCAAATCAAAAAGAGGGCTAGGAAGTTGCGACCTACAAATGAAAACGTTTAACTGTATACATATTTGCAACCAATACAAATCGTTCGATTTCGCAGGCAGTAGTGTTTTTTACTGCTGCCTGGCATAGCGGGCACAAAGCAGGGAGGGAAAGGCTCATTATTCTAGATGTGTGTATGCCAGGTTTGCATAAACCACAAAATCCAATTTAGATGTAATCAACAGTTTCATTCTAATAAACATATGCCTTGTTTAGTGTGGAAAACTGATCTTTAACATATTTGTAAATGCAATGTCTTGCTTTGTCGTGCTCTTCTGTGCACACACAGGTCCATGCTTATTCGTTTTTTGTCCTCTTGCTATCTTTCGAACCGGGAACAGTATATCTCGATTGTCATGAGAATTGACAAATTTAAGTATCTGAAATGCTCATCCATGGACTGTGTATTGTAGTGTTGCATTGGAGGCCTCATGATAATCAGGTACACAATACTCATGCCCTCAAAAAGCTTGTCTAATTGCATTCTTCTGTACCAAGCGTGCAACCACAATTGGCAAAAAATTTAAATGCCTCATTTTTGGATTCGTAAAGAAAGTACATGCTCTTTCCTGGGTCTTCTCCAGACACAGCCTTAGTGTAGTGATGCTCCTTACAGCAGGGTAGTCTCCGGCCTGGATCATGCACAAAGAGCCGAGAAGTCTATGCATTTGCCGGTGATCAAGAAAGACAAAAGGCTGGGTCTGACCTAGAGGGACACCTTTCACCTTGTACAAGCGAGTCTGCAGTCCAACCCACTCCATTACATTCACCAAAGGACAGGTCTTGAGGCAGTTTAATGAGCAGCCCCTTGCGTACAAAGTATTCAAAAACTTCTAAAAGGAACCCAGTCACCATGGCCTCACCTAGGTGTCTGGATCACCACTTTCAGCATTAGTAATTTAGACAATACACTTCCCTGTCTGGGAAAGATGTCCGTGCTACAATCAGGAGGAATCTAAAGAGATCCTTTTTTGCTCCTTATAATTACGACTCCGGTTTCTGTTTTTACAGATAAATACAGACCGAATCCATTCATTTTCCTGTATGCGTTTATTTTTAAATGTAGATAAAAAACGGAAATTGAATTGCATCTGATTCCAAATGCTGTCAATCATGACTGCTCGGCCAATAGCTGTGCAGACTGACAGGCAAAGGGTTAAAAAATGAAATGAATTTTAGTAAAGAGGCTTAAACAACAGTAGATATGCACAACATTGAAACTAAAATGTTCATGTTTTCATATATGTGCATTGATTTATCATCTGTGGGTGTTCATATCATTGAACCCTAATAGGTGTTCAAGCATGAATGCATATTAATCAGTTACATACATGTGGAAATATATTAGTTTAAACTTCATTTTTTTTCCAAAATCGAAAATAAATATGGGTATGTGCGGATAACATTAGCCAAAAAAATATATACATAAATACAGAAAGAAATGCCAATACAATAAATTCCATATAACTGGGAGCCTTACTTATAATTAATACCATGAACATTCCCAAGACATCCACTCCAGCATTTCCAGAATCTCCTTTTCAATGTTAGCACTATTAACCTATAAATTTTTGCTCACAGTGCTATGATCGGGAGGTTAATGGTCCCTTCAAGCAAAGCCTAAAGCTCTTGATATTTCCTAATATATACGGACATCCATTACTTTATGCTTTGAAACCCTCGCTGATCAGTTGACTTTGCTAGAGCGGTGGTCTAGCAAGAACCATGCAGTAGATGGTCTGTTTGCCAGATTCTAGAACACATCAAAAGTAAATCATATTTCACTATCCTATTGCATAAAATGTACGCTGATACTTTCTAAAATTGAATGCTGTATCAAACCAACCTCAATATTTTTTACTCTGGCTTGAAAACTGATCTTTACATAAAACGTATGATTCTCCTCTACTTCTCTTTCAAATGGCCCTCTCCTTCTCTTCCATCCACTGCATGCCTCCTCTCTTTGAACACAATATTCTCAGAGTCACATGCATGTTTGACTTAATCTCTATGATTGTATGTCAAGAAACTGTCCACAACTCATTTGAAGGATTACAACCTCTCCTTTGTTGAAAGTCACACCCATGCAACCTAACAATGCTTAGTCTCTTCAAAAGCATCTACTAACCCCACCACCAATGCGCATGAATTCACATAAGACCTTCACTATCAATCCTATTATTGTAATCACAAAGAAACAGGAATAACTAAAATGAATGCATGGAATAGTTTGCAGAGGACTAATTCCAATAACTAACAATAACCAATTACACTGGTCTAACCACTAAACTTGGGGTCTGGAGCAGCTTGCTGCCCAGCATAAAGCACTGCAACATGCTATCAAGGGTATTAAGTGCTTCATAAATGCAATTTAAATTACTAATAAGCATGACATGCAGGTATAAAAAAGTCACCTTATTAATTGATACTGGAGAAACAAAGTCTGCAAGGGTTATGGATGAGAAGTTGAAGCACAATCACTGTGTAGCATCAACCCTCCCTAAAGTGGTTGAACAGTGCTACACTGTAAATAATGAGGTACACATACCATAATGTCTGGTAGGCCTTTAGCTGGGCATAATAAAGGACAGGGGCTGGGTTGCTGAGGGAGTGGCGTGCTGGACATCCTAAAGCTTTCTCGCAATTAATTCGGATATTTGATTTATTCTGCTCAAACTATGCCAGTCTTTCTGAGAATATCTCGACAAGAGATTATAGTGTTGCCAAGCTGGACTACGACATCCGTGACACGGTTCTGGCCTTCTTACCATCTGCATGTTGTCTTCACAGGCTTACAGTTTTACATTTTTAGGTTCACAGTAAGAACTTTAAAGAGACGCATGCAAAGAAAAAGCAAGCAACTCTGCAGTGACTATCAGCCCTAGAAACAAATGTTTTGAAACTCAAATAACATACATAAACAGATCTAAAACCCCAGGTGGACAGCACATCAACATCTCTCGTAATAAGTAAAGCTTTTACCCTTTCTAAGTGGGGAAAATGATGTGGGGTCAGGGTAATTTAAGAGACAAACCAACGCAGACAAATCAGTCCAGATATTTTTCTGGTTTTTGGGCTGTGTAATTGTTGGTTAACATAAGTGGGGTAATATGTGGCTTCAACAATGGTGCACATTTCTAGGTCTGAAATCTAGCCTGGAGCGATCATTTACCTTACAGGCAGATAAGGTCAGTGTGGTTACTGGCTGCTCAACAGTAAAGTAAACCATGCACTGAAATTTGGAGGTACACTTTTCAAGGGCAGTCAGGTGCGTTTTTTTTTCATTTCATAGTGAGTGTGTTTTATTTATTATTGTATTTTTTAAAGTGCAAACTAAGCACTGGCCCTTTACTAAAATGTAATTACTGGTGGGGCGTGGCCTGGCGGCGACCAAGATGCCCGCATAGATCTGCGGCGCTCCGTCGGCGATCCTGATGACCCCTAATATCCGGCTTTAATCCTGTAATTCGGCGACACCCCACATTGGGACTGGAGAGATCCTACCCTCCGACGCCTGCGGCCGCCTTCCCGGTCTTGATCCGACCCCGGGAGGCGGAGATCGGCGTGTGCGGCCTGCCAGAGGGAGCTCCGTCTGAGCGGCACCGGCCTCAGGTGTGCAGTGGGCCGAGGCGGAGGGGCGAGACGGCGGCCGCCGGCACTATTTGATCCCGTGGGAAACGACTTGGGGCCGAGTGTGATTCCCCCTATTGCTCGGACCTGGGCGGTGGGCCCCCCCCTTCATCTCTTGCTGCCGGGGGAGTGGGGATGTGAGGAGTGAGCCCGTCCAGCGGTGAAGATCACAGCGGGAGACAGGGCCCATCACGCTGGAAGGCGGGCCCATACCCGGAGAGGCCCCGGTAATATCCTGTTAGCGGACGGTGACTGGGCTGTCCCTGTTGGCCTGCCTGGAGGAGCTGGGAGGGGGGCCTGGGCCCGGGGCCCCACAGGCCGGTGATTGGCAGTTGCGGGCTGGGCGTGGCTGCCCCGGAGGGTGCCCCCCTGGAGTGCTGTTGGCCCCGGGGCCCGGGTGAGCTGTGGTGAGTGTACAGGGAGGAGGCAGAGTGGGTCGCTCGGCGCTGGTGAGTCCCTGGATGGTGGGACATCTGCTCTCTCCCCCCGCGTGGAAGCAACGCGACCAACTGTGCCCCCCCCCCCCTGTAGAGGGTGCGGGGAGTGAAGACCGGACTCGGCCTGACACGAGAAGCGGTTGCGGGACGGCGGGGCCTCCCGCTCCAGAGCGCGGCCCCCCCTCCCCTGAACATCGAGGCAGCGGATAAGACCTGAGGAGGGGGCGAACAGGGGCCCTGGGGTCCGAGGGATCTGCGCCTAGCTGGCCTAGGCTGGGCGGCGTAGGCCTAAAAAAGACTGATCTCGCTTCTCTCCGGGACGGACGGGTGTGAGCAGCCGGCGGTGGGCTAGAGGGACAGGAGGGGCAAGAAACCTACAGCGACCCAATCCAGCACCATGGACAATTATACGGCGGACCCGGGTGGCAGAGGCCCACCCCACCCCCTCTGAGGGGCCCCGGGAGCCATCTCTCTCCTCCATCATGCAGGCCATACAATCTCTGGGCACTGCCTTGGAGTCTAAGATAGACAAAATGTCAATTGAATTAACATTACAGCGGGCGGACTTAAACAAAACATCTGAAAAAGCCGCACAAAACACTGCCGCCATTGCGGACCTTCAGGGGGTCGCTAAAGAGTTGAAACAGCAGGTCCAACAGCTCACGCACCAACAGAGGCAGATGGCGGCGCGGCTGGAGGATCAGGAAGGACGGGCCCGAAGGAACAACCTCAGGGTGGTAGGTGTGCTGGAAAAAATGGGAAAGGCTAGCACGGAACTGTTCTTGAAGACCTCATTCTGAACACCCTGAAACCCAAGAGACTGTCTAAGTTCTTCGTCATAGAGCGAGCTCACAGAGCGCCGATCCCACCGCCGCGTCCGGGGGTCCCACCGAGAACCATCATCGCGCGAGTACTTAACTATCGGGACAGGGATGCCATCCTGCAGGCGGCGAGGAGGCATGGAGATCTGCGGGTAGAGGACGCCACGATACGCTTCTTCCCTGATTTCACGATCAAAGTCCAACAGGAGCGCTGTTCGTTTGACGCGGTCAAGAGATGACTCCGAGAGCGTGGCTTCCGCTACATGATGTTCTTCCCGGCACGACTTAAGGTAGTAGCGGAGGGAAAATCCGTCTTCTTCAATTCACCGGAAGAGGCCCATGCCTGGCTGGAAGATCGCACCCTGCAGCGGGGGGCTCCGGCTCACGAGCGTAGCTGGAGGAGCGCGGCCCCACAGTCCCCGGCGTCGTCGTTGAGATAGACAGGGAGGGCGCGACAGCAACAGGAGAGCCAGCATCATCCAACTCCGAGAAGGACTCGCAGTCTCTCGGCGTCGCCGGACCTGGAGTGAGAGGGCGGACCACATAGACTCGCACTGGTAGGATCCTGCAGAGGGTCTGCGAATGCGGACCCTGAAGGAGGACTGAGAATGGGATAAGGCATCGGCTGGCTTAGGGGGGCTAGCGAGAACGGAAAGAAGGCCTGAACAGGTATTTGTACATGTTGCTAGTTCTCACTTTAATTGAGGGACAGTGCTGGCGTCATGGGAGGCTCTTCTTCCACTATGGGACAATGAGGTAGAAGGGGCGGATCGTCTGACTACTTATCGGACTGTGCAGTGGGGTCGGGGGGAGCCCCAGAGGCTGGACTTGGTTGCACAGCTCACCCCTGAGTTTATCGTTGAAAGGGCTACAGGCGCTCTGCTTGTTGGGGATGTCTGGCATGGTTGGCCGGAGTGGCAGGGTAGCAGGGTGGGGGGTTGTTTGGTGGGGGAATGGGGGGGGGGGGGGGGAACGTTGTGGTTACTGCTCTTTGTTCTTGTATTGTATGAAGGTTTTGACTCCATTAACACACACAGAGGCTAGGTGGGAGGGGGGTGGGGGGGAGAGGTGGGAACTCCCCATTCGAGTCGCCAGGGACAATGGCTAGGTCACACACATCTCAGATGCAGCACATAGACGTCCTATCCTGGAATGTGAACGGGCTACTGAATAAGATTAAACACACTGTCATGTTGCAGTACCTTCGCAGACACACTCCGGATGTTGTCCTCCTGCAGGAGACGCATCTGCTGGGGAACCATTGCAGGGCCCTAGACCGATTTGGTTACACCCTCCGTGCCCATTCTGGATTCACTACTGGATCCAGGGGAGTATGCATACTCATTAAGAACTCCCTGCCATTGGTCCTGGGGTACAGCTGGTTGGACCCCTTGGGTCGTTATGTGGCATTGTCTGTGCAATGGGAGGGTCGCACCATTAACCTTTGCTCGCTATACATACCCCCGAAGCTGCATGCGTCCACACTTCCTGATGTGGGGAGGATCCTGTTAGAAATACCCCAGGGGGTGCTGGTCATGGGAGGGGACATGAACGATGTGATGACTAGAGAGCTGGATCGATTACCGTCTGCATTGGGTAGGGGAGGGGTGAGCCACTTCAGAGACTTTGTATAGGCACTGGGTTTGATTAACCTGTGAAGGACGCATAACCCACACAAGAGACAGTACACTCACATCTCTGAGGCCCACAGGTCCGCCTCTAGGATTGATAATATATTCACACTAGCAGACTGCATGAATCTGTTTAGAGATGGACATCATAAGGCCAGAGGGATCTCTGATCATGCGCCTGTTGGGGTTCAGCTGCTGGGCCCCAGGCGAGATTGGAGCGTACCACCTATGCTTGACTCCTTTCTATTTAAGGACAGAGACTTTCAGGAGAGGTTCCGGGGGAGGGTAGATCAATACTTCGGAGACAACATAGGCTCTGTAGACTCCCCCGGAATAGTGTGGGAGGCATACAAGACTGTAGCCAGAGATTTTGTACAGGCTGAGGTGGGGCGGAGGCGTAAGAACAAACATGCGCAGGTGGAACAATTGGAGTCGGAGCTCCTGGCTCTAGATACCGGGGCGGGACTCACCCCTGAACAGGAGCGGGACAGGCTACATAAGGCGCGCCTCCTCAACAACGAAATACGGGATCTCCTGACGGACCAGGCGCGATCGTATGCACTAGCCACCCAGCGGAGGGTGTATGACCTTGGTGACAAGGCAAAAAAAAAATGATAGCCTGGCTGGAAAGGAGAGACCGAGACCGTAGTTGGGTGCCGCAGATTGAGCATCCGGATGGGTCAGTGAGCACCACCAGCGCGGCAATTGCGGAGGATTTTGCACGCTATTATGAGGAGGTATATCGCTCTCTCACGACGAGGGACGAGCAGGAGTGTCGGGATTTCCTGGCCCCCCTGCAGCTCCCGGTCTTGGACCCTGTAGACAGGGACCTGCTGGAAGCCGATATTACAGTCAAGGAAGTGGAGGAGGCAATGGGGGACCTGCAGACTGAGAAGGCCCCCGGACCTAATGGGTTCCCTGCGGAAGCATTTGGCTGTGTGGCTAGCCGCATGGCGCCTCACTTATGCAGCATGCTCCGTGAGGCGCGAGAGATTGGGCAGCTCCCGAGGGACCTACGATCAGCCACGATCGTTGTGATCCACAAAGAAGGGAAACCACAAGGGGCCTGCAGTTCATACCGACCCATCTCCCCCCTTAACTACGAGGCGAAGGTCTTGGGGAAGATCCTGGCCACACGCCTGGGGCGGTGATCCAGTCGCTGGTTCACCCGGACCAGTCGGGCTTTATGCCCCACAGGAGCACGAGACTCAACCTGCGGCGCCTATTCGGGGTTCTACAGACGGTGCCCGCGCGTCAGGGGGTACCAGCGTCACTGCTTTCTCTCGATGCCCATATGGCCTTCGATAGTATCGAGTGGAGATATACCTACGCAGTCTTGGAGAGACTGGGCTTTGTGGATAACTTCCACTCCTGGGTGAAGCTACTATACACTGGGCCACTGGCAAGGGTCCGAGTCAACGGGACTGTCGCGAGAATTTCAGCTGGAACGCGGCACGAGACAGGGATGCCCCCTGTCCCCGACCTTGTTTGCCCTGGCGTTGGAGCCGCTGGCGCACTGGGTGAGGACGGACCCGGGGGTGTGGGGTATAGACATGGGGGGCGGATGGGAAGAACGCATATCGCTGTATGCCGACGATATACTCCTTTACACCCAACGACCGTCAGAGTCCATACAACGACTGATGGTCATATTACGCACGTTCGGGGAATACTCGTGGTACGGCATTAACTGGAGCAAATCCCTGGGTTATGTTCTGACGGGACCTCAGCCACACACAGTGTTTGGCTGCGAAGGCCTTGTTTGGCGCGCAGCGTTTCGTTATCTAGGAATATGGATTACACCCTCCGACACAGAGTTTTTCCAACTCAATGTGTAGGCACAATTGAACCGCCTGCACAGTGATATACAACACTGGCGAACCCTTCCGGTCTCCCTTATGGAAAGAGCCGTGTTGTTCAAAATGATGGCCCTACCCAGTCTGCTATATGTATTGCAGAGCGCGCCTTACCCGATCCCGGAGCATGTCTTTAGAACGGTGGAGTCGGAGCAGCGCTCATTATTAGAACGGTGGATGTCAGAGGATCGCTCTTCGGAAATTGCAGCGGGGTCCCTATGAGGGAGGTCTGGCGGTACCAGACATCCGCCTATATTATTGGGCGAGGCAGTTGATTAATATTAATGGGTGGGTATTCGCCCCACAGGAGGAACCGGCATATCGGGTGGATCGTATGGCCCTAGGAACGGGCTCTTACATAGCAGCTCTCTACTCCAAACTGCGGTGCGGCCGGTCCTTGCCTCCCCTCACAGCGGTGGTGGTGGGAATATGGAAGCGGGCGACGAAAATGCTTGGATGGAGGGGATGAAGCTCGCGGCCCAAACGCCGTTATGGCAGGGAGACTTCCTTAGGGAAGTGGTGAAACTCTGCGACCTGCGACAGTGGAGCTTAATCGGTATAGATATGCTGGGGGACGTCTGGAAGAGGGGACAGGTGGTAGAATTCACGGCTCTTCAATCGGAATTCCAGATGGGTGATGGAGAATTCCTCCACTATCAACAATTCAAACACGCCCTATCCCTACATCTGACACAGGGGAACCAGGTCCCCGACTATGCCCGTAAACAAATTGCGCCTTACCTATTGAAACTACATCAAAGATTCATTGACCACCTGGGACAGTCTGATGCATCGTCCAGATCCTCCAAGTGTGTTGTCGAACACTAAACCCCTGGGTCAGAGATGTAGATTTAAAGCAAAAAACAAAGACAGGTCCCAATGTTTCAAAAAAATATAGTGTGAGCACAGAGAGAACACCCCACTGACGTAACTCCCAAGGGGGTTCCTGGTTAGCAATGTCCAGTGTACCCACTTCTCATCATCGGTTACTCTCTCTGTGTGGAGTGTGAGAAAAGGTCAAAGAAACGCACAAATAGTGGTATGCAAAAAAACAGTAACCAATGCTACAGTGCACTTATATAAATAGTGTGTCTGTACACATATGAACCCAAAACCAAAGACTAAGAAATAGTGTTTAAAGTGCAACCAAAATGTTAGAAAGATTAATGGTAAGAGTTGCTAGCTTTCTATCTTTATTCTGGTGCTGCAAGCCTTCCAAATTAAAAATGGATTTTCATATACCATACAAGTTCAAAATGCAGACATGTTTCATTGCTATCCATTCAGCAAATTCATCAGGGCAGTCAGAGGTTCTTAGTCATCACACTCATATGTGTATCTAGGACCTGTATCAGAAAGATAAAACAGAACACAGAGGTGAAATCATGACACCCCTAGCCAGGGGCTTTCTACTGGAGGTCACTCTTACACCGCCCATAGATATATGGGCCTCAGAATTACCTTATGGTTGCCACATCCGGACGTACCGGCAACAATGTGTAGGACCCCGTGTCTACTGATCACGTGTCCTTCAGTGCTTTGGTAAGACTCAAGCCCGCTGGAAAAGTAAATATGCGTAAGAAAGACCAATCAGTGATTTGGCGGAAAATATACAGGTTTTTTAATTCGCCACGCACAATCACTGGAAATTCTAAAAATCGCCATTATGTCCTCCTGGCATCATCCATGATTATATGCCCCAGTTACAAAAAGTATAGCCAGCATGCACCACCAACTGTGCAGCGTAGGCAACATTCAATCGAACTTGCCTGATATACCCGCTTTGAGTCGTAAGTAATGCAGGGTAAACAGCGCGTCATATTTACAAGCTTTCCGACCGAACTGACAGTTCGGAGAGTCTACAAACGAGCTTGCCCCATGCGCCCGTAACATTTCACGGACCAGATTGACAGACACCTCATGTCAAGACAATGTCTACCCCGCATCAAGCCTCCTTAAAATGCCTCGTCCCTCCGGCGCTTCCGACTGTCCTGCAACAGGCTTCCGTCGCGGAGGAGTATACGAAGGGGCTCCAGGTCCCGCCCACTACGTGACGTGACAATTTATATACGTGCACTGTGGCATAGAGAGTAACCTATGATGAGAAGTGGGTACACTGGACATTGCTAACCAGGAACCCCCTCAGGAGTTACGTCCATGAGGTGTTCTCTCTGTGCTCACACTATATTTTTTTGAAACATTGGGACCGGTCT
The DNA here is from genome assembly GCF_964263255.1 of Lissotriton vulgaris. Classification (NCBI taxonomy): domain Eukaryota; kingdom Metazoa; phylum Chordata; class Amphibia; order Caudata; family Salamandridae; genus Lissotriton; species Lissotriton vulgaris. Next base: position 482,555,960 of record NC_141696.1, read on the forward strand.
TTGTTTTTTGCTTTAAATCTACATCTCTGACCCAGGGGTTTAGTGTTGGATAACACACTTGGAGGATCTGGACGATGCATCAGACTGTCCCGGGTGGTCAATAAATCTTTGATGTAGTTTCAATAGGTAAGGCGCAATTTGTGGAGGAGTGTGGCTCAATGCTTAGAGCGGCAGACCTTGATGCAGAATGCTGGCCAGGGACCAGGGTTCGATTCCCGCCTCAGCGGGTTTCGGGCTTAAATTCCTCTGACCGGATATTCTCGCCTCAGTGCTGATTCTAAGCTTGGGTCCCACGCTGCAACTCTGGGCAATAGCTTGCTTAGTCTCCACAAAGGCCCCCGATGCACAAGGGATGCCTGGTTTCACCATGGGATGCCCAGGAGTGGACACCCCACAAGGAAAAGCCAGGAGGGGTTCCCTTGTGGTAGGAGTACAAGCGCCGGGATGCCTCCGGGTCACTGTTCGCGCTATACAAATATGCCACATTTACATTTACATTTGTTTACAGGTACTTGAGTGGGGGGCGGCCTTACCTCTTTCCCCCTGCACTCCTATTGATGACCCTGACTATGCCCCACTCGAGGATAGGCTACTGTTGGACCCCATGATTGATACGGCCATATCACTTACCTATAAGAAGCTCATTATTAATATCCCTGATATCTTGGGGCCACTGAGGGAGAAGTGGGAATCCGACCTGGGGTTGTTAGAGGATGACGACTGGAATGAGGCCCTGCAGTGTCCCAGGGAGGTGGCGATTCGAGCCTGATTCAGGCTGGTACAGCTGCGCATCCTTCACAGGTCCTACACCCCTCGAACGGTACAATTCAAGATGGGTTACGCAGCGTCACACTTTTGTTTGAGAGGTTGTGGGGAGGAGGGCACATTCTTTCACATCCTCTGGGACTGCCCTAAGATCCATACGTACGGGGTCAGTCTGAAGGATATAATGGAGGAGGTGCTGAGAGTGGAGGTGCCACTGGAGGCTAGATGGCACGTGTTGGGGGTCACGGGGGAGGTTACGTGGCCTAAAGGAGACAAGACATGGCTGGCCTTTGCGAGTATGGTGGCTAAACGAAACATCGCAAGACTTTGGGGGAGTGACTTGATACCGACGATAGAAGAATGGGAGCGAGATATGGACTGGTGTCAGAGGGCTGAGAAGGTCATCTATAACAGCAGGGGATGCCCCAAAAAATGGGAAAAGATATGGCTGGCTTGGAGGCGATATAGGGGGGGATTGGAGGGATACCCCAGAGGCCTCTCCGAACTGGGTCTCCCCCACTGGGTTCCACGGACTGTGTATCCTTGCAACACCCACTCCCTGGGACAACATGCGCCCCGATTGGTAGCAGAGTATGCACACACGGCAGGGGGGAGAAGGGAGGTAGGGGGGAAGATCTTGACCGGGGAGGGGGGTTAGGACAGGGGGAGGGGCAAATTATCAGACCCACTCGTATTTGTTAAGAGCATGTTCTGGGGGGGTAAGCTGTTCCTTTGTCCGCTACTGGCTGGTTTATTCTGCTCATTTACTAAGTAATTACTAATGCACTCTCCTTGCTACCTGATGTGTCTTTTGATGGAGCTGTTATGTTTCAATAAAAAGATTTTTTTTTAAATGTAATTACTGTTTGATATTTTACTGTCTGTGGCTTTAAAGTTTGCCATTCTTGGAAAAAAATATACACTATATAACAAAGTTGCAAAAATAGAGCAGGGACCCTAAGTAGTTGCAAGGTTTTAGGCGGAGGGCAGGTCCTTTATATGGAACACTCAACACCAGACGCTTTGACTCACCTCATATTTTTATTTTTCTGGAAGAGGTCTTAAGCAAAGGAGTAGCAGTGCCATCAACACCGAGCTAGAAAGTGGCAAAGCCTTCTGCTAATGTTGTGTCACATTGCAGTCCTGTCACCAATCTGCCTGCACTTGACCAACTGGAAAGAGTTTTGGTGGCACAAGACACAATGCATCAGTAGCCCAGCTATACTACCACATGTAGTCAGGCTTGCAAACTCATCACAAGATAGTGAAAGCAAACTGGTAGAAGCATGCAATAACATCCTGACTACTGAAGACTGTCAAGTCCAGTGCATCAGCATTTTAAGTATCTTCCATGGCCTTAGGCATAGAATAAAAAATCTTGATGGTAATATTAAGGTCACCAAAGAGGGCCCATTAGTTGTGAATTGGCTTGTTTTTTCTAAAAGAAAAATAGTCAGTCAGTCAACCACCCTGGGAACAGGTATGCAACAAGCAGGAAGGATTACCGAGTAAAATATGGATAGCCCCTCTCCATGCCATGTGTACTATTTATCTAATCCCACAGGTAACAATCTTCTCCTTTAACATAGAGGCACACTGGCATGATGATGCAGTAGTAGTATATATATATTCTCAGATAGTTTGTGCGACCACATGAGGAACTCACTTTCATTTTTTTAAATCTTTTTATTGGCATTTACATTTCTTATCGGATTTCTTACACTTGTTCTATACAGTAAGTTTACAATGCAGTTATAGATTGTTAGTTCACGTTACCCACATATCTCTGAAGTGAGAGAGTACAGTTCCACAGGATTACCACATTGTGTGAAATTAGAATAATGCAATACAACATGAAGGAATAAGGAAATTCTGACTCGGACCAATGAGTTGTCATATGGTGCACACCACAGCATAAATCAACTAAGATTCACGGGCAGGAATTGTCAGTGATCCAGGTACGATAAAGAACTGTTATCATATAATACATATTGCAGTGTGTGTAGTTAGAGGCAAATAATGGGAGGGTAAAACTGGGCGAAAAACAAAACTGTTCCGAATAAAATATTTAAAAAAAGGACTGGGATAACATAAAATCATCTGAGAAGATATCACTGGTATTATGCTGTAAGGGGGCCTTATGTCTATGAACTATAAATGTTTGTGTGTATGCTCTGGTGGCAGGTAATTGGTTCAGGATTACATTAATGATGTCTGGCTTGTCCATGTCCGAGAGTGTTTTGCACATGTATCGGGGAAATCCATGGGTGCGCTCAGCGGGTACTCTCTCTCATTTAGGGAAAGTGGGCCACCGTTCCCCAACCAGAATTACTCTATCTATACCGATATCTACTCATACGTGCCCAGAAGTATCATGTCTTGTGTTATCATTACTTCCATTGTCTGTATCATTCAGCTCTAAGTTTGGGTCTGTCTCTGGGTGTATGCAGCTATTTAGTACTGCCTGCCATAAATCCGCCAGAGGGCACCTACGTAATCCCTGGGCATCCTCTCGCCCGAGTGCCGGTCACTTGGACTCTGCTCAAGTCAGGACATCTTTCTCCCAGTTTTCCAGGATCTGTCCTTTGTCTCATTTCCTCGTCAGTGCTATTTGGAGGCATGCCAGGGTAACGTCTAGAAACCTCAAACCCCACTTTCTTCGTTTTGGGCCTTTGGAAGTCTCCCATGAGACAAGTCTGTATCGTGCAGAAGTGGGTTCGACCTAACATGGTCTGAAGTCGCAGGATCACTGCAGTACAGAATACCTGGAGTCTGTCATCCCATATGACAGAAATCTGCATCAGGATGAGAAACTCCCTTTCTTGATTGCTGTTTAGTCATGGAGACCAAAGACATGGTTACAAAGATTTTTTTTGTCAAGTTCCTTTCCTGATTACAGGATAGTAGCATTGCCAACCGTTTTAGTGCCTTGGTTCATGCCGGTGCAAAGCTGCAAAACCTTGGAATTTGGTGGGGCACACATTGATCATTGCTAGATCATACTAATAGTGCAGTAAATGTTTTACTTCCACTAAACCTGCAAGGATTATTATAGTCTTCTGGCAGGCATTTCACTGGCTGCTTGAAGAAAAGTTAAGCGGATCAAAAATCTATATTACCTATAATGAGAGATTTGGTTAGAAAAGGACCACTTCCCACCCTTGAGATGTTCAGTTTTCAACGTTAAATTAAAATAGGATGTCCTACAGCACTCAGCAATGGTCAGATTACCAGAAGCGCACAAAAATAGGGCTATTGTTCAACCCGAGTTGTGCGCTCCAAAGATTGTTTTTTTGCACATTTCCCAGTACCAAAATATTTTATGAGTTTGCTCTATGGAAAAACCTTACCTCAAGTCTTGGTGTTAAAGTCAGGAAACCAAATACCACCATAAAAAATACCTTTTCAAATGGTCATCCAGCTTGCCCTCAACTCTGCAGTGATATAAATAACCCAATTCGAGAGCAAGTAATGAGAAAGAGACTACAGTATATAGTCCTGGTTAATCTAGGGATATACAGATGCTTATGCCTCTTGTCGTTAAAGCCGGATAAGGCCAATTTTGCAGTGGTCATCCAGCTCGCCCTCAACTCTGCAGTGATAGAAATGACCCAATTGGAGAGCAAGGAATGAGAAAGAGGCTACAGTATACAGTTCTGGTTAATCTAGGGATATACAGATGCTTATGCGTCTTGTGGTTAAAGCCGGATAAGGCCAATATTTTAGCTATGTAGTAATGTGATCATGGATCTTGCTAGTGGGAGCCTCGAGGGCAAAAGGCCATTAAATCATCATCCATATCATTTTGCATGCTCATCACTCAAATTTCTCCTTTGTGGTAAACTGACCTCAGCTCATGCTCATTGGAAAGCCAGGGCTCGAAAAATCCACTCGACCGCTCGCAATTGCGAGGTAAATTTAATGAGGGCGAGCTATTTTTAGGTCCTACTCGCTCTTTCTGGTGAGTAGGAAGACAAACTAATTTTTGTCCTCTGTCTCTGAAAACAGAGCACATGTGACAAGATAAGATTTAAAGGCATTTTTATGGCTCACAAAGTGATTGAGTAATAAAGATGCCTTTAAATCTTGTTATCTTGTCACATTTGCTCCACTTTCAGAGACTGAAGTCAAGTAGATTAAAGTTAAGTCGAGGAGATTTCTCAAGGTACTAGACCTGAAGGACTAGTACCGTTTTTAGGATTTTTCAAGCCCTGAAAGCAAGCTGGCTCAGTGGAAAGGTAACATTACAGAGCGTCTGGTATACAGTCCCTACCACCTCTTATTGTGGATATCTATCCTGTTATGTATCTGTAACGACCGGATTCTCAGAACAGGCAGCTCACCAACCGTGGCTAACTCAGTCGTTACGTAACGACACTCTTCTCAGGCCACTATTTACAAGACATCTAGAATACTCACCTGAGAAAGTGAAAAGAAGCTATTTACATGCCTGTATACTCAAACATACCACTAACTCCTTATGTTATGTTATCTGTGTCTTTTATAGCGCTCGGCTACTCCAAGGAGTGTCCCGGCGCTTTTATTTTTAACCTGTAACAGAGAACACAACAGGGCAAAAGAAAAAGAGACCAGAAATCAAAAGAGAGAGCAAATCTAGAGAGCAAAAAGCCAAGTTTTAAGGCCCTTCCTAAAAGCTAACAGGTTGGAAGTGCTACGCAGTGACACGGGCAGAGTGTTCCAAAGCTGTGGTGCAAACAGCCTGAAAGACCGGCCCCAATGCGTGCCCTTTTTACCCGAGGAACCACGGCAAGAACAAAGACTCGGATCTCAGGGATCGGGCAGGATGGTAGAAAGCTAGCCTCTTTTGAAGATATTTCGCTCCAGAAGCATAGAGAGCCTTGTGAGCCAAGGTCAAGGCCTTAAAAACTATCCGCTTCCGGATAGGTAGCCAATGAAGTGACTGCAGGAGGCCACAGGTTCTGGCTCGGCCGTGGAGGCCAAAAATGGCCCGTGCTGCCGAGTTCTGGACCACCTGCAACCGTTGAAAGAGATACTCCGGCAGGCCGAGATAAAGGACATTGGAATAGTCCAATCTCGAGCCAATTAAGGCCTGAACCGTAATCTTCCTGTGATCTTCCGGGAGCAGAGGAAGAAACTTGCGGAGCATCCTGAGGAGGCCAAAGCATGTACCCGTTAAGCCCAGAATCTGGGATCTCAACGTCAGGCCGTTATCGATCTTCACCCCCAGATTCTTGGCTAGCTGGGAAGAGCCTGCTGGAGGGAACATGTTAACAGGCCACCATTCCTGCCAATCTGGATCAGACCGACAACCGAAGAAGAGTACCTCAGATTTATCTTAGTTGCACTTGAGGCTGTTAAGCTGGAACCAATTAAAAACAGCCCCAAGGCACCCACGGATACTCTCTCCGTCAAAATCTGCTCTCTTCCCACACGTAAAGAGGAGCTGGGTATCATCGGCATAGGATACGATCTGGGCCCCAAAAGACTCCGCCAGTGCCGCCAAAGGGGTCATAAAGATGTTGAAGAGAGTCTGGCTCAACACTGAGCCCTGCGGGACTCCGACCGCCAGTGGTGGCACCACGGCAGAGCAAGGGGGGGCCCAGCCCATTTGTCGGCGGCCAGCCAAAAAAGATCTAAACCAGCTGAGCACCGTCCCCCTCAGACCGATCTCATAAAGTCTGGCGAGGAGACACTCATGGGGGACGGTGTCAAATGCCGCCGACAGATCAAGCATCACAAGCATAGCTTTGCCTCCTGAATCCAGTGCCTCCTTAATTGCCTCCGAAACTTCAAATAGCGCCGTTTCGGTGCTTAAGTTGGTACGGAAGCCGGATTGGGTGGAATGAAGCAAATTGTGGGATTCTAGAAAATTGGAGAGCACAGTGTGCACATGCTTCTCCAAGACCTTAACAAAAGCAGGCAGGAGAGAGATGGGCCTGTAGTTGGCGAGAACCTCAGGATCTAAGCCAGGCTTCTTGAGTAGAGGAATGATCATCGCCTGCTTCCAAGCATGCTGGACCACCCCCTCACCCAAGGAAAAATTCAAAAGGGGATTCACCAAAGGATTAATGACCTCCGCCACTTTCGCCAAAAATTTGGCAGGGCACGGGTCAAGAGGCGATCCGGATTTTAATTTTGTCAGAAGTTCCAAGGACGTGGAAACTCAATGTGGCGGAAATTCTGCCAAAACCGGATCCGAACTAGCTATTAAATCTGACCCACCCTCAGTGCTGGGAGATATTCCAGCCGCACTCAGGGGAAAAGAGTCCTGGATCAATTTTATCTTGGTGGTGAAAAAGTTAGTTAGTGCACTTACCCACGGCTCCGAAGGAGCTGCCTGGGTCGAATTCATGCATGGGGCCGTAAATTCCCTCACGATAGTAAAAATCTCTTTACACGAGTTGGCAGCAGTCTCAATCCTCTTTGCAAAATAACCTTTCTTTTCAAGGAGGATGTCAAAATGGTAAACTTTGACAGACGTCCTGTAAGCAAGCTTGGCTGCGGAATCATACTGTGAGCGCCAGGCCCTCTCTGCCACCTTGCACTGCCATTGCGATGCCACCAGTGCTTCAGTGAACCAAGGGGCAGAGATCCGTTTAGCTGTTTTTCGGGGGGCCATCACAGGGGCAAGGTCGTCCAGCCTATCCGTCAGCCATGCTTGCAGAGACTCTAAATCCCTTTCCAAGTCGCCTGACATAGGACAGGGATGATCCAGACATGCCTGTGCCAGCATTTCCGGGGTCACCCGATGATACGCCCTCAGTGCTTGACACGGCTGCCGGAGAGCAGCACTAGATGGCTTTTTTGCACCAACACATGAAATTTGACCAGCCGGTGATCCGACCAGAGCACCGGCAGAGGTGCCGACATCTCAACAAGGGTAGTGGAAAAGACCTGATCCAGGGTGTGGCCTTTTTCATGCGTCGGCCCAAAGAGATAAGGAGAAAGGCCTGAAGGAGCCGTAACATCAATCATTTTAATCGTGTCCGCATCCAGCCCATCATCCATATGGAAATTAAAGTCCCCCGCCAATACACAATGCTCGGATCTCAACACCAATGCTGAGACTACCGACTGGAGCGCTTCAAAAAAAAAAAAAAAAGAGCCCACCGATCCAGGGGGCCTGTAGACTAGGAGCCCTTTAAAAGATTGGTGAGGCGATAATACTATGGAGAAGGCCAAAGATTCACATCCAGTAATTACATCCATAGGAATAGTAGAGCATGCGACCAGTTTATTCACCACAAGTGCCACACCGCCGCCCCTCCCCTTCAATCTATCCTGCCTGAAGATATTATAGTCAGGGGTAATTGCTGTGGCAATATCCGGGTTAGAAGACTCCCCTAACCACGTCTCTGTCAGCATCAGACATAAAGGCTTTTCCGTGACCAGGAGATCGTAAATATCCAGAGCATGTCTGCTCAATGATCTTGTATTTAGGAGCAGACCTAGATGCTTCACCCTGTCTGCCCCACTGTCAGATATAGTGGCCGGGGCATTGCCTGGCAACCACCCACAGCCAGGACACCGCCTTTTACCCCAATACCGACCAGGAAAGACCTTGTGACAGGAGCGCGCTCCCTTTTGAAGGGACAGGAGCTCCGCCGCCGTATACCGAAGCATGATATCGGCTGGAGAAGATATCAAAATAGCCCAGCCCAACCCGTCGCTCCGGCCGCCTCCGGGACGCTGACGGGCGCAGACTGGCTGGACTGACTCCGGCATCACTACGGCGAGAACGCTGCGCGAGAACACTGCGCGTAGAAAGGTCGCTTTATATGCAGGCCAGCGTGTCCTTGTGACAGCTGGTCTGCTAGCCCAAATGGCGCCGCCAGGCGTCCGAGAAAACTTCCCCCAATATGGCGGCCAAAGTCAAGAAGGAACCGGGGAATCCGGGGACCCGCCAAAGCGCGGTGCAATACAATTACAGTGCAGGTGAGAGGACGACGCGAGCTAAAAAAACAAGGTACAATGCAAAAATAAATTGAAATAAAATACAAAAGGGGAATTATTACAAACGCTGTAGCGTGAATCGCTGCTATGCCCTGTAACGCGCTGATGGTATCAGGTCAGGTACACAAGTAGTTGTTAGAAGGGGAGCCCGACTAGAATGCCCTCCTTACATGGAGGCCAGTGTGTCCTTGTGACAGCTGGTCTGCTAGCCCAAATGGCGCCGCAATATCTCATCCTATATTTACCTCATTTTATATTCCATCTTTATAGTCCAGTAAGACTGTTTCTATCTTTATAGTCCCGTAAGACTGTATCTTTAACGTCACCCGACAATCTCTTTAACGTCACCCGACAATCTCTTTAACGTCACCCGACAATCTCTTTAACGTCACCCGACAATCTCTTTAACGTCACCCGACGATCTCTTAAACGTCACCCGACGATCTCTTAAACGTCACCCGACGATCTCTTAAACGTCACCCGACGATCTCTTAAACGTCACCCGACGATCTCTTAAACGTAAATATTGGGTAAACTGATCTTACTTCCTCGGAGAGATGGAGTTCGTACTATAATTTGTTTGGCTCATATGATTTTAACTAGACAAAACATTTAAACTTTTCCAGAGTCTGTGGTTATTTAATAAAATAGAAGATAAAATGAACCTGTCATTTCACCATCGACTAGTTCCAACTAACCGGTCCATTGACCAGAGGAAAGAACTTTTTGATCAGTGAAAAGATTAGTTAATGAAACAGGTAACCGATCTTATCAAAGCATCTATAAAAATTGACCCCCAGCGGTGATAACCAGCCTAGATGAATGAGTGTGTGTTTACGGGCCCAGGTGAATATATGGTGATAGGGTTCCTGTGGTTGGTATCCTCCTGGATCACCATCCAGTCCTGACCCATTTGGTATGTGCAGTTGGAACTGTCAGCTGACGGTTCTACAGTTGATTAGAACCTGTGGTGGTGTATAGACGTTAATAAACTACATTACAACTTTTGCACAGCATCATTCTTTTATAATATAGGTGACAATTTTACTGTGTGGGGACAGCTACACCACCACTCCCAGCCATACTCCAATAGCAGTGGTATAATTAAACAGTGCATCTTGATACGGTGAGAATGGATCATTCTACTAATTTACTGGAGAACTTCGAACGTTTTACTTACGATTAGCTGTTCCTTCTCTAATGAAAATCTATTGGGCTGTCTTGCATTACAAATTGCTGTATCCACAATTTTATGCCCAGCTGAATCTTTCAAATACAGCCTCTCCGCATATTTCTACTGACTCTTACACCTTCCCTTGAGTGTGGCGTGGCGGGCTTTCTTCAACACAAGCCTTGCCCCGGGTTGCTGCTGGATCATTGCTGCCAACGCAGGGGAGGTTTGTCAGTGCTGTTGGGGGGTAATTGCGCAATTGTTTTTGCGGTTGTGTGTGAAGCCGAAGAATGAACAGAAGCTTCGCCCCCAGAGTTGTTCTCGGACTAGGGCTGTCAACGCAGAAGAGGTGCGGCTGCGCTGCTGCAGTGTGTTTTCCGTGTGGAGCCGAAGACCTCTTGGAAGTTTTCTTGAGCGCTACCCGGGCAACCACGCCCTACGGAGACATATCCGGATTAGTTGTGTCAGCAAGTGCGGTTACTTTTGTGTTAATTCAGCCGACCACCACCTCTGACAGGCCCAGCTGTCCGGTTATGTCCTGTCCTGTCATGTCATTGTCTTCCGTATCAGGAGGATGGTCTAGGGGCATGTACCTCAGCGGTAACCTGCCCACTTCATCGTGCTGGCAGGCACAGCTGTAAGTCAAGATCTTCCTGAGCCCAAGACGGCGTTCCTTTCGCACTATAGCCGGCCGCTCTTTTCCTCATCACTTCTTGCTGAGGGGTTCACACTGCAAATCTCTATATAAAAAGAAAAAGTCCATTTTCAACTGCGCTGACAGGCACATCTGTTCCTGTCATTCCATGAGTAAGACGAGTATGCTGATTTCTCCAATGTTCTCAAAAATCGTGTTGTGAAAGAATGTCGCTGACAGGCACAGCTTCATTAATAATAATAATAATAATAATAATAATAATAATAATAGGGGCATTTGTAGAGCGCTGAGTTACGCACACCGGCGTGTCCCCGCGCTAAGATGAGAGAGGCGGAAAACAGGGATATTTAGCTGCAAGGCAGGCAGTTATCCGACATAGAGGTATGTTTTTAATTTAGCTCGAAACCTAGTTTCTGCTGGTTCCAAACGTAGGTCCACTGGGAGTTTGTTCCAATGGTTTGCCGCTAAATACCTAAAGGATCTGCCTCCCATGCGAGCTTTCTTCACCTTGGTGATCCTCAGCAGTCCCCCACCCGCAGATCTGAGCGCTCGGGCAGGTTCGTAGGATTCAATCAAGCTCTGCAGTGGTCGAGGTGCCCTGCCATTCAGAATCCGATGGCAGGTGCAGAGGGCCTTGTACTCAACTCTGCTCCTCACAGGGAACCAATGTAGCTTCTGCAGGGCCTCCTTCGAAGGCGCCCTTTTGGGCAACCTGAGGATCAAACGTGCTGCCGCATTTTGCAGCACTTGAAGGCGACCAACACTCTTCCCCGGTGCCCCCAGATATAGCAAGTTCGCATAGTCCAACCTTGCGGTCACCAGTGCATGTACCAGGGTTTTGCGAGCTTCCATCGGCAGTAGTTCAAGGACTTTCCTCAGCCTTTTCAGGACCCCAAAACACACGCCCACCACACGGTTGATCTGGGGCCCAAAAGTGAGACCCGCGTCAAACCATACTCCTAGGTTTTTTGCTTCCTGACAAGGGGTGGGGGTCGGTCCTAGACAGGATGGCCACCAAGCCGACGACCAAGCAGACTGGGCTCTCCCCACCACCAGCACCTCTGTCTTGCTGCCGTTAAGTTTCAAACAATTCATGGCCATCCAATCGGCAAGATCTTTCATGCACGATCGGAAGCCATCTGCAGCAAGACAGGGCGCATGCGACAGGGAGATGACCAGTTGCGTATCATCGGCATAAGATACCATTTGGAGGCCATGACTCTCCACAATGGAGGCAACAGGCGCTACATACAAATTAAAAAGGGTCGGGCTCAGGGACGAGCCCTGAGGCACGCCCTGGCCCAGGAGTACCCCTTTGGAGTAGCAGTCGCCCTGCCTCACTTGGAAGCTTCTTCCCGTTAAGAAGGCCTGGATCCACCTCAGCGCAGTGTTAGCGATGCCACCTCTGTTCAGACACTGTAGCAAGGTGGAATGTGCTACAGTGTCGAACGCTGCGCTGATGTCTAACAGGATCAAGGCCATCGTTTGCCCCTCATCTACACCCTGTCTCAGATGTTCTGTTGCCATAAGTAGGGCAGACTCTGTAGAGTGGCGCGGTCTAAAGCCAAACTGCGTAGTGTGGAGCAAGCCCGCCTCCTCCACATATTCCATAATTTGGGTGTTTACCACCTTCTCAGCCACTTTGGACAGAAAAGGCAGGAGTGAGATGGGCCTCAGATTTTCTAACACCTCAAAACTAACGTGAGATTTCTTCCGGAGAGGGAGCACCACTGCCTGTTTCCACCCCTTGGGTAGCATGCCAGACTTAAAGGAGACCTCCAGGACATGCCTTATATAGGGCTCCAGGACCTCCAAGCTGTCCCCCAGCCGTTTAGGGGACACCGGGTCCAAAGGGGAGCCAGATTTTACTGAGAGACATACCCTGACTAGCTCTTCAGGAGGGGGAGTACTGAAGTTTGTGAGGAGCCCCGAAATCTCCGTGCCCTCAGATGTTACCTCAAACTCAGCCCCTGTGGGGGGAGGGTTAGGGAAGATAGAGTAGATTTTTTCGACTTTAGTGGAGAAATAGTTGGCGATGCGATCGCATGTTTCCGTCGAACAACTCTCCGGGTCTGCAGACGAGTCTATAGTAGTCAAAGACTTGTAAATGCAGAAGAGCTCTTTAGCCGAGTTCTTTGCCCCTAAAATTTTTCCTGCATAGAAGGCCGCCTTCGACTTTTTAATCAGCCTATGATGCAGCCGCCTTTTTTCTAAAAACAGTTCCCTGGCCTGAGTGTCATATGTTACCCTCCATGCTCTTTCAGCTCGCTTACATTCCGCCTTTGTCCGCCGCAGCTCTCCATTGAACCATGGGGCTGATCTTTCCTTGTGGCCGCTCGCGGATGTTCAACAGAGTGGTGCGGTCTGATCTAGCGCCTCTTTAATGCGCCTATTCAGGTTAAAAACAGCCGATTCTATATCCTCTCCTCCAGGCAGGCCTTCCCTTGTCAGTGCTTCATTAAAATCCTCCAAGGAGAATTTTGCCCACTTCCTCCTCAAATAATTCAGGGGTGCCTGACTATGTTTTATGGCCTTAGTGCTATTTATGGAGAATACCACCAAAAAGTGGTCTGTCCAGGGGATCGGCTCGACTGTAGAGACCTCAACCCCACCCCAGTTTGCAAAGACCGGGTCCAGCAGATGACCTTGACGATGCGTGGGACTTGAGATCTTAAGTTCAAGCTGAAGGGCTTGTATGTCCCTGCAGAACTCCTCCACTCCTTTATTTCCTGGGCTATTCAGGTGCAAATTCAAATCTCCCAGTAAGAGGAATTTGTCCCTGCGTAGCGCTGCCTCTGTTACACTCTCTAACAAACTCTCCCTGAACTTGGTACAAGACCCAGGGGGTCTATATATAAGAAAGCCTTTAATAGTCATTCCCCCATTAACTTTTAGGGTGAAAGCTCCCGCCTCACTATCAGCGACCGGGGTCAACTTCAATAGACAACCAAGAGTCTTCTTAAAAATAATCGCTATCCCCCCCTCCCTTCCCCACTGGCCTGTCCTGCCTGACCATTAACCTGCCTACCAGCTGTGAATTACAAGTGAACCTCAATTACACTTGGCCATCATTGTTTCACATTGCATGACACAGCTACTATCAGCCACATACTTACAGCTGGTCTGCAATCTTCACGCTGACAGGCACAGCGCACGTAGTATAGAGCTGTACTTTAGCAAAGCCTTGTTTGTACAGTACATTTAGGGAGTTCTTGCATACCAGAATATTTGAGGTTTCTATCAATACATAGTTGGAGTGTTACATTCAACTGAGAAAGTTAGTTGGCAAGTAGATATCTAATCACATCCAGTTTCTGCATGATTTAAGTGTTCAGTTTCTATTGAGCTTTACGTATAGGGAGTAACATAAGCTTCTCTAATTTTTTTTTCCAGAGCTTTACATAGCGCGAACTTGACCCGAAGGTATCGGGTATCAGAGCGCTTTACATGAGTACCAGTTGCATTACAGAAGGACACATTCATTTTTTTTTTGGTTAGGCACAGGGAGATTAAGTGATTTACCCAGAATCACAGGATGTTGAGCATCGTTGCAGAGACTCAAACCCAGTTCCCTAGATTTGAGGTTGACTGCGGCCCTCATCCTCCTCCTCCTCGACCTCTCCGCGGCCTTCGGCACTGTCTGCCATCGTACCCTAGTACAACGCCTCAGCAACGTCGGAGTCCAGGAGAAGGCACTGGAGTGGATCATCTCCTTCCTCGCCGGAAGGACACAGAGTCCGCCTCCCTCCGTTCAGATCTGAAGCCACCGAAGTCATCTGCGGCGTCCCTCAAGGCTCCTCGCTCAGTCCAACCCTCTTCAACATCTACATGAGCCCCCTCGCAGACATCGCACACCAGCACAACCTCAACATCATCTCCTACGCCGACGACACCCAGCTGATCCTCTCCCTTACCAACGACCCCGCCACTGCCAGAGCCAACCTTCACGAAGGGATGAAAGAGATAGCCGAATGGATGAAGAACAGCCGCCTGAAACTGAACTCAGATAAGACGGAAGTCATCAACCTGGGATCCTCACCCGCCGCTTGGGACGACTCCTGGTGGCCCCCCGCCCTAGGCAGCGCACCCAAACCAACAGACCACGCACGCAACCTGGGCTTCATCCTGGACTCCTCCCTCTCCATGACCAGACAAGTCAACGCCGTCTCCTCGTCGTGCTTCAAAATCCTGCGCATGCTTCGCAAGATCCTCCGGTGGATCCCCACCGAGACCAGGAAGACGGTCACCCAGGCCCTGGTCACCAGCCGTCTGGACTACGGCAACACCCTCTACGCCGGAACCACCGCCAAACTCCAGAAGAGACTCCAGCGGATCCAGAACGCCACAGCACGACTCAACCTGGACATCCCCTGCCGCAGCCACATCTCCGGACACCTGAGAGACCTGCACTGGCTCCCGGTCAACAAGAGAATCACCTTCCGTCTCCTCACCCATGCACACAAAGCCCTACACAGCCAAGGCCCAGGATACCTCAACAGCCGCCTCAACTTCTACGCTCCCAAACGCCAGCTTCGATCGACCAGCCACGCCCTCGCCGCCGTCCCCCGCATCCGTAGAGCCACCACAGGGGGACGGTCCTTCTCCTACCTCGCCGCCAAGACATGGAACTCCCTCCCCACCCACCTCCGCCTGACCCAGGACCACCTCGCCTTCAGGAAGCAACTCAAGACCTGGTTGTTCGAGCAGTAGCAGATCCCCCTCCCCCAGCGCCTTGAGACCCACTGGGTAAGTAGTGCGCTATATAAATGCGATGATTGATTGATTGACTGCCCTAGCCAGTAGGCCACAGCCGCTCCCTTATAACATGACTGCAACTAATGTGTCATAATCACCTCCATTTTTAAACGATGTGGGGAACCCAAAAATCCTTGAGAACAGTGGAAAATAATTATTCAAGTTGTAGCTAATAGCTATAGGAGGAGAAAAAAAGTCACCATCCTTCGTAAACAGCACATTTTACTCCATAACCTAGGGGTAGAAGGATTCAAACATATGATAGCATTACAGTCTTTCCAAGATAGGGAGAATAGTGATTAAGATGAAAATGTGTATCAAGTCACCATAATCAGACTAGAGAAGCATTTTTAATAAAATTGATAAATGTGGTGTTAGAAAGACAAGTTATTCTCCAGAATTCAAGGAAAAAGTCAAAATGTATATTGCTGTTTTGAAGGGCTTATCCAATACATGTGAATTTGAACAATTAACTGATTTGCTGATTAGGGATCAATTAGTCAAATGTACCAATAATTATAAAATCCAAGAAAAGTTACTAGCTGTAATCCTGATCTCAAACAAGCAATTGAAATTGCTGTGACTAGAACACACTGCAGACTGTATTGAAGAGATACACAAGTCAGGCTCTGACACTACAATGGAGGCAAAGGAATAAAAAGGATATCAACAAAGAAATCAATAAACAAGATAAAGAGGGAAACACAAAAGCCAGGTGCCCAGTGGTAATAAACTCAAATGTTACAGGTGTGGCAGGGCATCTTGCAAATAGTTTGACTTGTCAGGCTAGAACAGTAGTATTCCCTGACTGTGGGAAGAAGGGACATTTGGTTAGAGTACGCCTAGAACTATGCTCCACACGTGTTGGTTGTTCAACCAACCCACCCGAGACTAAATTGGTGCTTCAATTCAAAAGTAGAAATGATATAGTGAGTTGCCCTTCATGCAGAATTACCCTTGATAACAAACCTGAACTGTGTTCGCCGACTCATGTTCACCTTACAGACTACTTTATAGTGATTTGTTTACCGAGTTGACAAAAAGAATAAACTGAAGTACCTGATATCAATCAGGGGGTAAAACGGGGATCGCATATATTATTGGGTATGACCACGATGCAGATTGGTTTCAAGGGAAGGAACACTGTAGGAAGAATTTATGTTATCAAAAAAGGGTCCAGTCCATTTGCGTGGAGGCACCAAAAAGAGCTGGGGATCAACTTAGATCCCAACAGTCCTGACCAAGAACTCCTTATGTACCCTACTGTGTGTGGCTATGATGTCTGCAGCGAATTTCCTGATGTATTTGCAGATAAATTGGGCTCATTAAAGGACAATCAACATAGCATAAAGTTAAAATCCAAGGCTAAACCAGTAGCACAAAGTTAGACCTATTCCTCACTTGATGCAGCCACTTTTAAAAGGATCATGCAGCACATTTTAAAGGATGTGCCAGGTAGCTTATGTTTCCAGGATGGCATCCTTATCTATGGCAAGGACGTAAAGGACCACAACGAAATGCTAAGGGAAGTGTCAAAATGGCTACAAAATGCAGGGCTCACCTTCAAGAAAGAAAAATGTCAAATTGGTGTGGGATACATTGACTATATAGGACACACCGGTGACGGTATTAAACGCAAATTGAGTCTAGTAGAGGCCATCATGAATATTGCAGCTCCCACCAATGTTGAAAAGCTCAAATCCATTTTTGGGACTGTCGGAGTACTACTCAAAATTCATACAGAATTATGGCAGTATTGTAGAGCTTATGTATAGTTTGCTTAAGATGTAAGTCCCTTTTAAGTGGAACAAAGACTACCAAACAGCATTGATTTCTGTCAAAAACAGCACAACAAGCCTACTCTCTGGGAAGATTAGACCCTATCAAACCCACCATTCCATCCACAGATGCCAGCAAAAAGGGTTTAGAAGCTAGTCTTATACAATGGGTGGATGGTAAAGAGCAAATGGGCTCTTTAGCCTCAAGAGCATCGAAAGGAGAGGAGAAACAATATTATGTTGTGAAGAAGTAGGCTCTTGTATGAATCTGGGCAGTCATACTTTTTAAATTATATAACGATAGGGACACCTGCCAAACCTGCCCTTCAAGACACAATGTCTCTCCTTCTGCTTCCTTAAAAAGGTAGAATTCCCAAAACGAAATTAACCGCTGCGTGTTTGAAGAAGCGTGTGTGTGAGGTGGACAAGAATTAAATTTCTAGGAAAATAACCCAGCACCAGTATAAATACAAAAACAGATATGATATCACCAAATGTGTTAAACCCCCGCATTTAGAGAGGGAAAATGGGTTCGAGTAGATCTTCCCAAACCAGGGAGAAAAGATGATTGCAGGTTCTCAGAGCCTCTGAAAAGAATTCAGATAGGGAGAAACGCTGTGCATTTTGAGAACAATCAAATATGGTGTATGGACAAAACTGTTTCTCCCAAAACCACTCGGAAATCAGCAGGAGGTGCTGCAGCAAGGGGTGTACAGTCCGATATCGAAATAAACCTTATAAGGAGATCTCAGAGAGCTAATAGCTCCCCGGCATGGCATAATGATTTCAGTATTGAATAATGTGCTTCTTAAATTGTTGCCTACCCTTGTTGTAATTACATGTATATCGACCTTCCCTCGTGCTCTACTGTATTATATCTTTTTGATATCTGAGGGTTATTATAGTCATATGGGTTGTTGTTCCTTATTTTTCTTTTTAGCTGCTTTTCCATTATTCTGTTATTTATTGTAAATTAATCTGTTATCTTCCTGCCAATGGAGGGGTGTTATAATGTACTTGTTGTTACATTCCCAAAACCCCCCTCCTGTCTTGACCCATTTGGAATGTAAGGTTGGAACGGTCTCCTGAAGGTTCTACAGCAGACTCCAGCTGACTGCAACCTGTGGTGGTGTATAGAATAACCTACCTTACAACTTCTGCACAGAGTCATTCTTTTATAAGAACGTCACAAATCAGATTATATTAGGTAAGTACAGAAGAGATTTTGTCAGGTGCCAAACTACTACTAGCTTTAATAACGAGTGCTAGTAACTTGTACACTACTCTTTTTCTATTTAAAAAAAAAGACAGTCAGTACAGATAAAATATGAAGAGATAAGACTGCTTGGGTTGAGGGGCTATCTGCCAGCATTATAATTATATATTGAAAATTAATTCAGGACTATACAGTGACAACATATGGTAGAGACACAGTTTAATGGCTAATGTATCAGGCCTACCTTTAATTCTTCCACGTTGTTGTGCAGTATGTCATGTGTTGTATAATTTTTATTGAATATATATAAGAATTTTATTAAATTGAATACATTTATAATTTTGTAAACACACAACAGCCATATGAGGTGGCTGATGATACAGGCAAGTGTTTAAGTTGATTTGCTTTGAGGGGGTTTAAGTAGCACCTACGTGTGCATTTTTTCCAATTTGGTTTATCTACCTTGACCTGTTGGTTCAAGGGTTTGTCTCTTGTTACTTCTGTTTCTTTGTAGTTGTACATAAGCAATAATAAATATTTTTCTAACACATCTTAATGCCAATGTGCTAGGACAAAACCACCTCTAGTGGAACAAATGGGTGTTCAGAGTACAAAGCGAGGAAAATCACTTTAAAACACTTGTCTAGATGAACAAAAATATCCAGGGTCAGATTTGACTTATAGGCCATCCTTAATTCTCAATAGACTACCAAGGTCCTTCCTTCCTTACACTGTTAAATAAGGATGGAATTCCTGCTGAAAGCATGGAGGACAGTATTATGCTAATGAAAAACAATTGAGAACGTTTCTCAATCCTTATGTAGAACCGTCTCCAGCAGAAAAGGGATTCACATCTGCATGCTATTGGTTTCTAAACAACAGCTTGCCAGATACACTTTCCTTGGTATCTGTGGCTTCTGCTAAACTGGACCTACCTGCTCCAGCAGGACTTGCTGTTTCCAAACAAAGATTGCAGTAATCCTTCAAATTTCTGGTTTCAAAGAAGATAACTAAAGGCCTGGGTTTCAATCAACAATATGATTTAACTGTTCAATAAAAAGAGTTCATTAGTGCACCTGCTTACACTCTCTAAAAGAGAAACACTCAAATTATATATGCAACGTGGAGGAACATAATATTCAATAAATATAGAACAAAGATTGTAAAGAAATAAGGAATATTGGAAAAGTTCTCCAATCAAGGAGGCCGTTCGGTACGGATGTATCACAAAGTCCTTCAAGTATGGTTTCATTAGATTAAAGTAGGCGACGTTGCTACTTTTATAAGTGAAGCAGTGACTCTTGTATTCAACACTGTTGTTGTGGGAAGAAAGATAAAGTTATCTATTTGCAGAATTGATCGACGCGGAATAATCTCCTGCTTTGCATAAAACAAACGTCTACATTTCATTGGAGTGATTGCATAAGGAACCGAAATGATAGCGCAGTCCCATATACAAAATTTTGGGGAGGGATCTATTAAAGAGATTCCCATTAATGCATCAAGGAACACATGAATTACGGGGAGCCGATGCAATTGAAGGAGGGTAGCTGGGATTCACTAACGGCCTGAATTGCATGGAAGGTTCGACCGGCACAGGATTAATGTGTGACGATGTATGTTTGGCCTATACTAGTATTATATTGTTATGGTTCTAGTTGTTAAATTCGGCAGTCATCTCACATTGGTTACTTGGCGCGCGGACAGCTGTCAGTGTCTAGAATGTATATAACTGACATCATGGTGCGATTCGCGACTACACACCGTGACTCTGTGCAGTCACCGCTCATCACACAAGCTCTTTCACTTGATGAATAAATATTCCTAAAATTCATTTCTTTCTTCTGGAATTCTTTCAACTTCATATCACAACATATGGCGACGAGGACGGGAGACTATTAAATTGATGAGCTTGTGGATGGGTCGTCTTTCGGCAGCGTGTTCTTTTCTTCAAGGCAAGTGACAAGATTCATTCTTTTCTTAAGTGAAGATTTCATTCTAATTTTTTCTTCGAAATTTTTTTTTTGTCGGGCATGCTGTGAAGCAGAAAAAAGTTCTTCCCGCATGAAGCAGTTTGTGACAAAAGTACATCGTGTGGCAACATTCGCACTCATCTAGCTGTTTCAAGATAATTTTCAGGCAAGTTCAGAGCGCTTGTTCGTTTCAACAGAACATTCATCTATTTTATTGTGCTTTTCCTTTGATTTTCTGTATTTGCAGCGTGTGAGGCAAAGCAGGTGAAGGCATCGAAGCTCCAGTCACAGTTGACCATTACGTCAGTGCAACTGTCACTTGTCAACTGCCTCAGCTGTGCGGTAACCAGTTAGGTTGCTCGAACGTCATTACGTCTATTACGTAGATAACGCGACGCCATTTTGGGGGCCGAATTCTCATTGTAAGGCACAGCCTCGCCGTCACGCTCATAGGATATTTAAGGTACTGTCAGAAAAATTACATTTAATTATAGTTCAAGGCGAAATATAGTGAAATCAATATTCCGTTTCACTTGCTGACATGAAAGTTAAAAGTTCATCCGGGTAGGTAAAATTTACATGGGGCGCTGCCAGTAAGAGAAAACGCTCGTGTCAGTTAGTTATTTACCATAAGAACTATAGGTTATTTCATTCATTTGTAAAATCGGAAGTTGTTGTTTCTGGAACTAAATACGAGAAAAAGGTTATAAAGCTGTAAATGTATTTCACTATATGATCACATACAAATGCAGGTTAGGTCAATCAAGTTTCCATATAATAATCATTGTTAGTCTGTACATTGTTAGCATTTAGGTCTGTCAGCAGCAGGTTTAGTGGTCTATGTCACTATTTCAGCGCTTAGCAGAACAGAAGGTAAACCATTATTTTTTTGTTTAGCTTATAAGTTAATACAGTCATATCTCCTCTTTTTGAGTAAATAACGCTTATTATAAAAAGTACATTGTCTAATACTAATTGCACATATATTCCTGTTAATTCAAAGAGAGTTCTCTTCTACTGTAAATACCTGTTCAAGCATTTCCTTCGGTAAAAAAAAAAATCCGTCACAATTGATATTAGAATTAAAAAAGAGGCAGGGGAAGTAAGTCAAGTCATGTCCAACGAAAGTATTTTCAATGTTCCAGCACACTTTCTCGAAGTTCCAGGTAAACCAGTTACTAAATGGAAGATATGGTACAAGGCTTTCGAGAATTATTTGGTTGCGATTAATGGCAAAAACTTTGACGCTGAACGTAAAAAAGCTATTCTTTATGGACTCTTAGGAATTGCGGGACAGGAAATTTTTTAAAGCTTACCAGAGTATGAATCCGTTCCGGGACAGTTCATTCCCCTTGATGAATTTCAGGAGGCAGTGAAAAGATTGGAAAAACAATTTGACGAAGAAGAGAACATTATGGTGGGCAGACATCGTTTTGCTTTAAGAAAACAATTAGAATCAGAAAATGTAGAGGAGTATATTGGGAGTTTAAGGGTGTTAGCCACTAAGTGTGATTTTGGAGACATGGGAGATATGTACATTCGCGACCAATTTGTGTTCCATTGTTTTGAGCGTAAAATTCAGGAGCGATTACTGGCCTGTAAAAAAACCTACATTGTCTGAAGTAGTAGAAATTGCAAAAGGCATCGAAAGGTCACTTGAAGGCAGGAGAGAACTAGCAAAAGTAAATGAAGAATCTTGTTCTAGTGTGTCTTACGTAAACGACAGAAGGCGAGGAGAATATATTAACGTGAAGTCCTGCAGTTCTACTAACTATAATTCAAATTCCGTTCTCATCGTATGTTTCAGATGTGGTTCCCTTAACCATAAAGCCGATTCAATAAGTTGTCCTGCAAGTAAGAAAAGATGTACTAGCTGCCTTAAGGTAGGACATTTCGCAAGTGTTTGTGGAAAATTTGACCAAAAGTACAATGGAAGAACAAACATTAATCTAGTAGATGATTTTGATGAGAATATGTGCTCCAATATTGTTATATAGCCTATTCCACGTGTTATATGAGGGTTCATTTCTCTATATTTTCTTCCATCAGATACAAGTTACAATATTAATATATCTACATGTAGGTAAGTCTATTAAGGATCCTATCTGATATAGTGCAGAACATGTTTCATGCAGTAAATAGCAAGACATATCCACATGTTGGGCAGAGTATGGTACAGCATTTCAGAAGAACATAGAAGGGTTGGAAACATGAATGGTGTAAAATTATTAATTTTATCCATTAGACTAACATATTCATTTCAAACATAGATGGCTCTATACGGGGCTAAGAAAGAATATTGGTGGAAATGGAAACCGGTCTACAGGTCAAAGGATGCTTCCGCTTGAAATCATCTTGCACATGGACCTAGAAGTGATGTACATAAGGAAGGCTACGCTGTAGACAAGATCTTCTCAGGCGAGGTCGCTGCACCAAAGATGCTCGTATGCCCAGAGACCCCTCTGTATATCCTCCAGAAACTAAGAACATTTTGGTAGAACACAGAGCTCCTCTTGGACATTATTTCACTGGTTGTGACTCCTATGTCACTACTTAAAGACACTAAACAATTGTCAATGGTTATATATTGTAAGGGAAGGATAGGCCAATCAGTCTTCCACTTGTAGATTTAATTATATCCTCTCCACCTAAACCAGGCAGTGTAGTTTAACATAGTTGTAGGGTTCATACCTTTAGGAACCTCCTTACCATGCCTAGCTGAAGTACCTAGGGGATTTTATATTAACACTCACTTATTGCCTTGTAATGTTTTGTCTTTATTAGGTGCTTATAGGAGTTTAAGGGACTTACCATGTTTGCCATAAACCTCTGTTCTACTGTGGCATTTAAGAGTAGGAATTTGTTTAACTTTTTCCCCATAAAAAGGGAGATGTCATGGTTCTAGTTGTTAAATTCGGCAGTCATCTCTCATTGGTTGCTAGGCGCGCGGACAGCTGTCAGTGTCTAGAGTGTATATAACTGACGTCATGGTGCGATTCGCGACTACACACCGTGACTCTGTGCAGTCACAGCTCATCACACAAGCTATTTCACTTGATGAATAAATATTCCTAGAATTCATTTCTTTCTTTTGGAATTATTTCAACTTCATATCACAACATATATACTCGCAGAAATGTATCACTGTACTGCATATTCGTTGTCATAACTGTACGAAATAACCAAAAATCAAATTAAAAAAAGGAACACATGAACTACAGCAATCACAACGATTACAAAGAGAAAGTCTAACACCTTTTCTTACTCTGCCCAGTGTGCTCCAAATAAAGTCGAGACAGACATCGCGAACTACACAGCCCCACCTTCACACCACTTAAAATACTTTCCTTAACTCAGCTCAAACGTCTCTGACAGTTACAGGTAGGCATGTCGAACACTAAAAGTAAAATACTGCTTGACCGGTTAGAGGTATAACCCCACCCCACACCTTAATCGATGCATGTAAGCTCCGGCAGCACCGGTGGCTCAAAAGTGGCGCCTCCAGTTACAACAGCACGTAGAAAAGGCACGAATTAAACTAATATTATCCAGAATGAACCAGCGCACGTTACAGTGCCATTCCGAAAATAGAAACACTGTCTACTGCGAACAACTCCGTAGCAACTCGTCTGCCGCTGACACCCAAGGAAGCAGTCTTCGGAACACCAACAGCTCATTACTAGCGCCCCAAAAAACGAAAACCTGCAGCCGTGGGCTTGACGGACCCTTCGGGGGCTCTAGAGGCTGCTCTGGTGGTGTACCACTACTCTGCGTCTCCGTTGCCTCTCACCTCTCGCGGGGACGGTGAAGCACTCTGAACCGATGCGATGTAACGCTCCACCTCGGCCTTGCTGCGCCTCATGTTGGATGCGGGTAGAGCCCCCCTGCGAGAGAGACCGGCAGCTGCTCCTGCGAGCCAGAGCTCTCCCCGCTTCCGCGGTAAGAGTGAGACCGGGGGCGCAGGACAATGACGCACCGCGGCAGCGACAGCACAGGCTTGCGCAGCGTGCGTGAATTAATGTTGCCGGGTGTCTTTAGACAGATCTGGGATGTCCTTCTTTCCCAACGCTCCTTACATTTTCACAGTAGGTTGATTCAGTATTTTTGGTGGCTTGTTAAAGGACCAAAACGCCGCTTGTTTTTAGGATTCTTAAGGAGCTGGGTTTTGGACAAGCCAGTAAAAAGTGCGGTTTATATAGAACGGCCAATCAAGGATACAGCATATATGAAGGGAAGTGCTTCACGCAGAGCAGATGTCCGTAAGTACGCAATTCCTATAACGCACATAAAGACTCCAAGCAAGGGCACGATGGGAGCCATCTTAGAATGGCGCGTTTCGTAATATTACAAACAGCATGCTACAGAAAAGGGTAGGAGCAGTAATGTACTTACATTTTATACAATTAACTGCTTAAAATATAAGTGCACGAATCAATTCACTTTCATACCAGCTAAAAGAGAAAACTTTTCAGAACAATTAAATCAAAAAAAGTTATCTGATTAGTTAAACTAAAAATCCCAGAAGGGTAATGGAGATTCGCGCAAATAAGGACACTCCACACGACTCTGCTAGTGTAAAGTAAGGTTGTTAACTCAGAGGAGGACCTCGAGAGGGGAATCTGATGGTACGCACTCTTGAAATCCAAAAGTGAGAAAATTTTGGATTCCGAAATGCCTGTCAACAATTCTTGAATTTTAGGTAAGGGATGGCAATCCACAATGATGTTTTGATTAAGGGAGCGCAAATCCGCACATAAACGAATAGAGGAATCCTTTTTCTTAACGTGGACACAATTTTGCATGACATCCCAAATGTACAAGCCTATCAGGATGATGTCCTGATTCATTCAAAAAATAGATCAGAGCATCTTAAAGTGTTAAGGAGAGTTTTGTCTCGCTTTCAAGAAGTTGGCATAACTCTGGGTGTTAAGAAATGCATATTTATGGTAAAAGAACTTGACTACTTGGGCCATAGTATTTCTGCATATGGTATTAAACCAAAGATTTGTTTGACCAAAGCTATTTCCAATGTTGCTGTCCCTAAAGATAAGGATGCCCTAAGGTCATTTCTTGGACTTGCTGAGTACTATTCACGCTTCATCCAAAATTATTCTCAGTTTGTCCAACCTCTCCGCACCTTACTCAAGAAAGATATTAAATTCATTTGGTCTGAAGAAGCTAACAAGGCTTTTGACACTGTTAAAAAGGTTATTGTTGAAGCACCTGCACTATCATCATTCAATCCAAGTTTAGAATGTACCATTGCTGTTGACGCCAGTCAAAGGGGTTTAGGTGCAGTGTTGACTCAAAGAGACTCTTGTAGGGAGAATACTATAGGTTTTGCATCAAGAGCCTTAAATGTAGCTGAGTCTCACTATAGCACTATTGAAAGAGAAGCCCTTGCCTGTTCTTGGGCAATTGAGAAATTTAAAACATTTATTTGGGGCTCTCACTTTATTCTCCTCAGTGATCACAAGCCCTTACTTCATCTTCTCAATGGTAATGGTACAGGCAAGGCTTCTTCTAGATTAGTTCGCATTTTGTCTAAGCTACATGAGTACAATTTCACAATTAGACACATTTCAGGTGGCAATAATTTACGAGCTGATGCCCTTTCAAGACTTACTTTACTTGAAAATGATGTTGATGATGATTCCGTTGATGACGTTGAGTGTGTGGTAGCATCCATAGAAGAGTTGGTCCTTTCACCTTTTTGTATATCAGAGACTGAATGGAAGCATAGTTGCTCTGAGGATTCAGTTCTTCTCAATGTTAAAAATCTAATTGTTTCTGGGTGGCCAAGAATTCGCTCTCTCCCTGCGTCCTTGAAAGTCTTTGCTCAAGTGTCTGGTGAACTGTCCATTGCTAATGATGTCATTTTTAGAGGTGATTTATGCGTTCCTCCTTTGGGTATTAGGAAGAAACTTTTTGACGTTGCTCATCAGGGACACCTTGGTGTTGGCAGCACCTCGAGGAAATTGAAGGAACACTTTTGGTGGCCTGGTTTAGATGGTGATGTTGCTAACTGGATTGGGTCTTGTTCTACTTGTCTGGTTTCGGACAAGCACTTGAAGACACCCCTTTTACCGTTGCATACAGTTCCTTTTCCTGCTGAAGCTTGGCAAAAGCTAGCTATTGATTTCTCTGGTCCTTGGGAGGTTTTACCTAGTAATAAACGTTTTATTGTGTCACTAGTTGACTATCATTCTAAGTGGTGCACTTTTGACTTCTCAGACTCTCCCACTTCTGTTGCTGCCATTGATTTTCTCAGTAAAGTTTTTCTCTCCGAGGGTCCTCCTAGAGAGCTGGTCAGTGACAATGGCTCTCATTTTTGTTCATCCTCGTTTGAGTCATTCCTCAAGTCTTATGATATCAAACATCTTAAAGTGGCACTATACTCTCCTTCATCTAATGGACTAATTGAGAGGATGAATAGGTTTTTCAAGGAGGGAATACAGACCGCTGTCTCTTCTAGTTTGGATGTAGAAAAATTCCTTAGGGGCAAATTATGGTCTTACTTAGTTACCCCTCATAGTACAACTGGCGTTTCCCCTTTCAGACTTCTAAGAAAAAGAAATCCAAATGGGAATATTTGCCCATCCTGGATAAAAGACTTGAAAGTTAAGGACAACGTCTGCTTAGCTTGCAACGACAAGGAGATTGTCAAAGTAAATGTTGCTTCAAAACAACTAATTCAACAGAAAAACTTTAACTCAAAATTGCTTTCTTCTATTCAACCTTTCAATGTAGGAGACTGGGTTATGGTTAAATTTAATAGCAAGGTTAAAAAAGGTTTATCTACCTTTTCTTTACCTACACAGGTCCTCAAAGTTTCCAAAGGTTCTCTCTTCCTTGATGGAAGGGGGTGGTGGAGTAAGCGTGTCATTGTCAGACTTACTCCCGAACAGGCAAGGAAAATCACCTCAAGTAAATATGTAAATGAATCTTCCTCATCTTCTTTTTTCCCTTTAGGTACCACTTCTGATGAACATTATGAACTTTCACCTGACACTTCTCCTTGTTCTCGAATTTCATCACCAAACCCAAATTTTGTTGAAGGTTCTAATGTCAATGAAACAATGTATAGTGATGCTGTTAACTCTCATGCTATTGCAACCCCTTCTCATGTTTCCACTGACAGGTCTCACAGAAATTGTTCTCTTCCTTCTCGTTTTAAGGATTATTTTCTTACTTAAGTTTTCACTTTTCTTTTATCTTTTATTTTATGTAAATAGGGAGAAGATGTAAAGTACATGTAAGTGTATCATTTAAATAAGTTGCATGGCACGCTGCGGCGCGCTCATGCATTCTTTTGTGTTTATGTTACATCATCATTTCTCTTGTATTCCAACATGCTGCACGCACTTCTGAAGAGAATGTTTCTCTTCAAAAGTGCGTCCCTCGTGTCATGCTGGACACTGTTGTGTATTAACCGTACCTGAGTCAGTTTCTCCACGGATCCGTTCCTGGCAAGCTGCGCTCCTGTGATCTGCTGTTCAACTTACAATTAAACTATTGTTTAATAGTTTCTACTGCTTCGTCCTCATTGCCTACTTACTTTACAGCTAGATAGCATAAAAGGTCACTTTTATTATTAGGACAGCCAAAGACAGACTCCGCAACATTACCTTTATTAAACATACACCTTGTGAAATTTCCCCAAAACCATTTACCAAATTGTTATACATCACCATTCCCAATTCTTTATTATTTGCCAACAATCCATAACTTGTTTAATGCCAAACCAATATTATTTCCAACTATTCCTTTTTCCTTCCCACCTATCCCCCCCCCCATAGAGAAAGGATGAATCTGCTCTAGATTATCCTATCCCCTAAGAACACGCCTAACAAACATATAACACAAAAGGAGACTGTCAATACTGCCCTAAAGTGACATCTTTTCTCTCTTTTTCTTCTTTTTTATTTTTGAAAAACAGGACAAGATTAACATCTATAACTGACGAACAAACACCCTTCCCAACCCCTTGAAGGCTCGGGTGGGTGCGGGCCAAAAACACGACGCCACTGCTCCCTCACTCGAGCTGAGTGACGTCGCACCTCCCGCTCCCTCCCCGTGCCTGAACAGCCCCTCCCAACACCCAAACAGCCATTCAGAGCGCATGGGACATCCCATTGCGAGAAATACCCCCGGGGGACACCGGCTCGTGCCAAGTCCTCCTGGGACCCATTGCGCAAATAAGGCCATCCACACAACTCTGCTAGATAGCATAAAAGGTCACTTTTATTATTAGTTCAGCCACAGACAGACTCCGCAACATTACCTTTATTAAACATACACCTTGTGAAATTTCCCCAAAACCTTTTACCAAATTGGCATACATCACCATTCCCAATTCTTTATTATTTGCCAGCAATCCATAATTTGTTTAATGCCAAACCAATATTATTTCCAACTTTTCCCTTTTCCTTCCCACCTACCCTCCCAACCCCCCCCCATAGAAAAAGGATGAATCCGCTCTAGATTAACCTATCCCCTAAGAACATGCCACCCAGGAAAACCCCAGAGTTTTCCTGCCCCACCCAAATTTCTAACATAGCACAATTTGTTGTAGATGTGGTCTTCTTTTTTTTTTTTTTTTACTTCCTTCTGTGAACACCATAAATCCACACACCACAAGTTGGCCAATGCATCTCGTAGCTCCATAAGGTAGTACGCTTGCCCCATCTGTGACAGGTGCACACCATCACTTCTGAATAAATGAAGCATTTCGCTGGAAAACTGCTCATGCGCCAGAACAGTTATGCCCATAGCTGTGCAAACATTTTTTAAAGCTCTGTTCAACTTGCGTCGAGCTTTTTCCACAGCCGCATGTACTCGGGCACCTCTCCAATGTTGTCTTATACAAATTCAGTCCTAACCACCCTTGTTCCCACCCAATTGGATTTAATCACTGCCAGATCCAGCTTCATTTGTTTAATCAGGGATAGCCCTGATAATTCCACCAAATCATTTTCACCAAGGTGTATTATTAGTAGGTCTGGAATTCCCCAAGCCGCGGCCAATTTAGACAGCAAGGGAAATAAGTCCTTCCATTTAATTCCTCCACTCCTTTCCATAACACTTCATGTTCTTTTCCATACAAACCTAAACCCTTTCCACAGATTTGCTGTTCAGCAAAAATTGATGACCATTTAACTATGGAATGTCCGACAATCCAAGTCCTCTTTTTCCGAGGGAAATCCAAAACTCGACCTGTGATACAAAAACCAACATTACTACCATACACACATACCACAAATATATTTACAACCTCACATATCTGTAACAACAGTTAGATTTCCAACGTCCTATGCGTTGTAACTCTTCCTTCCCCCAACCCAATCTAGCGGCCTCCGTAGCCGCGCCTATTCTAAAGGAATGTGTTCCGAAGCATTTTGGATTTTCCCCCACCAATTAAAGCGTTTTCCTCAATACTGACAAAAACTGAAAACAAGTCAACTGGTCCCCTTTTTTATGACAAAAAATTGTTCCAGAACAGAAAACGTTGGACTGTAAAAATGACCCCCACTCTTCAAAGGGGCAACAATCCACCACCCCACTCCCTCCCAATTTTACCCAAGTCCCCATCCCCATTTGGTCTGTCTTTGACTGTCGCAGCCTGATCTATAACATGTTCCCCTCCTATATGTGGATATCTGACGCCTAGATCCCCACTTGGTTCCTCAACCCAATCAGTTCCGAAATGCGGAACGCTCCAAAGAAAAGCCAAATCATACACAACCTGAACCGTACTAACTCCCACTCATTGTAACAACAACCAGGCAGAACTCCTAAAATGCGTCATAACAGGTCAAATGTAATAGGGTCCCTCAACTGTTTAGCATGCACTTTGCTTTTCCCAAACCCTTTCAGCATCTTCCTCAAAATGAACCCTATCTGTACCGTCTTTCCCAACAATAACTGGCTGTAAAATGAAATACCTGCAAGTTTGCTTGAAATCGTTGTATGAGACAAACCTTTGTCCATTAAATATAATAAAAATTCCAACATAAACTATTCACTCTCAACTGCTGTACCGTCCCGCTAAAGGTCCGAAGCATAAAGTAAAAAGTCAGTCCACGCTTGCTGGTAACTCCTTCTCGTGGATTTAGCTATAGAATGCTCCACCAGCTCCGCAATCCTCACTCCCCCAGGTCCCAAATGGTCGAAGGGATCGCCGTCTTGTGTCTGTCTGCTCTTGGCGCCAACTCCCGAAACTTCT
The DNA here is from genome assembly GCF_964263255.1 of Lissotriton vulgaris. Taxonomy (NCBI): domain Eukaryota; kingdom Metazoa; phylum Chordata; class Amphibia; order Caudata; family Salamandridae; genus Lissotriton; species Lissotriton vulgaris. The sequence goes on from NC_141696.1 coordinate 482,586,433, forward strand.
GCCAATTGCAACGAGACAGAGCGTCAGCAATTGAGTTGTTCACCCCAGGAATATGTTTAGCCTTGAAAACAATATTCAACTTAAGGATTCGCAACATGAATGCCCTTAACAAGTGTAGAAACCCTCACATCTCTCGCTCGTTGCCCATTAACCAGACTTACCACCGCCATGTTGTCTATATGGAACAGTACACAGCGATCCTTGAACTCTTCTCCCCACACCGCAATGCAACCAAAAGCGGGAAAAATTCCAGGAAGGCGATGCTACGGCCCTGTTCTAACCAATGAGCCGGCCAAAGCTCTGCGCACCAGCGCCCTTCCCAGAATAACCCAAATTTTGGGCTCCCGAAGCATCTGAGAAAATCTGGACCTGCAACATGGTGTCTTCATCCACAAAATTGACAGACACGCAATTAAACTCATCCAAAAACTTCAACCAAATGAGCAAATCCTCTTTAACTTTGTTTTTCAGTCTTATGTGATGATGCGGCAAGGAAGCCCCAAACCAAGGCGTCTGCAAAAAGTTCTGCCCGCTCTGACTACTCTGCAGGCAAAATTAAGATACCCCAGAAGCCTCTGGACCTGACGGAGTAGCAATTTCTTTTCGCCAATAACTTCCTGCAAAAAGGACCTAATCTCTTGCACCTTAGCCAAGTGCAAACGAGCTACCATAGCTGCGGTATCGATCTCTATACCTAAGAAGACTAATTTCGATGTCGGACCTTCCGTTTTGTCTGCAGCCAATGATACTCCAAATTCACCTGCCATCTCTTGAAAGCAAGCCAGAACCTTACTGCACTGATCACTTCCTGCCTGTCCAACAAACAAAAAATCATCCAGGTAGTGACAAACTGCTGCATGCCCAGACCTACGTATAACACACCATTCCAAAAACTTGCTAAAAGTCTCGAAAAGGGAACAGGAAATAGAACATCCCATTGGCAACACACGGTCTACATAATATGCGTCTTCAAAGTACATGCCCAATAATTCAAAATCCATGGGATGGATGGGTAACAACCAAAAAGTCGCCTGAATATCACATTTTGCAAGTTGCGCTCCCATACCAGCCTTGCGAACCATCTGTAAAGCATCGTCGACTGAAGCATATGACACCGCCGTGTCATCTGTCGAGATGAAGTCATTTACTGATTGCCCTTCCGGCCAAGACAAATGGTGAATAAGCCGGAACTCACCTTGGGCCTTTTTTGGAATAACTCCCAGAGGCGATACCATCAAATTAGGCAGGGGACAATGTGAGAAAGGACCCACTATTCTACCCAAATCCAGTTCTTTCTGCAATTTAGCTCGTACCACATTAGGCTACTCTTTTGCTGATTCTAAGTTTTCAGCCCAGCGCAGAACATGAGGACCTTGATACCCAATGCGAAAGCCTAACCTAAAACCCCAGATCAATTTAGCTGCAGCCTCATTATCCGGGTAGGCTTCCAGACACTGCAGCATCGCCTGAAGTCTAATTGGGGTAGGAGCCTTTTGGTATAAGTGGTGGAAGGGTACCCCGTCCTCTCTGCCCCCTCCCATGGTCCCCCTGGTGTTGATTGGGAAAGCATTGGAAAATAGCGTGTCTACCCCCACACTGCGCACATTCGTGTTTGAATTTGCAATATTGACTCACACAGGAGCCATGATTGAAACCCCAACACGCTCCCATGGTAGGCAACTGTCCTCTCCCAAATCCACCCGCCCCCATTGTGGCGGGACGCTGCAGAAAGGGCCGGTATGCTATTGGTAAACTGCTGACCGTATGAATCGTGTTTGATGACGGTGCCCTGACAACCATTGGAGCCACAGCTCCTGGTCCACCTCCCCCCACGGTTTATCATTAAAGAGACTCACCCTAGCCCGGAACTCTTCATCGTAATTCAACAAAGCATAACCCCCTGCCTGTAGATGTGCCCTCCTGATGATATCTATGTATTTAAAAAGTGCCACCGCCCTCTCTGGATAACGTTCACAATAGACACTTACATATATAAATAAAGCAGCCGTCCAATTCTCTATTGTTTTAGGCACCTTTGGGCGGCGGGACAATTCCAGCTCTTCCTCCTTAGAACCTTCTCTAGCCTGCAGATCTCTATGCAAAAGCCGAAAAATATCCACATAGTCGTGGCTACCTGATGGCAGCTGTGTAGCCCTTTGTTGAAATTCCTTAAGACCATCACACTGATGATGTCCGCAATACCGTGCACGATCGTCAGAGAAAGCCGCTCTAGATCCCTGAAATACACTAGAAGAGGTGAGATGACCTCCCCCCCTCACCCCAAACTCCTGGCCGCCCAAACCAGAAGCCGCTTCCTTAGACACCCAATCCCTTGAATAAACCCTATTTTCTTTGTCAAATTCATCATATTCACCACCATCCACATCCTGAAATTCAGTATCCACAAAACTAGAGCTCGGCATAGAGCCATTACCAGTGTCAACGTCATAATTTGCCACATCAGCCACGGGCCTCTGTGTAAAGCGCCTGGCTGATGACCCAAAATCTGCACCAGATTCGCTTTGGGTATCCCGCCCGACCCCAATGCCGCACTTTGCTTCGCTCTAATAGGAATAGAACTCTGTACCACAGAACCGCGACTAGAGCCCGTTGCCAAGTTCCCGCCGCTCCAGCGAGGAAACGCTCTTAACCTACCTTTTACCTGATCCATTGGAAATCCAGATGAGTGCTTCTTGCGCATATCAGCGTGGTTCACCCAAACCCACTGCCCTTGCTGTGGACCCATATCAGAATCAAACTCCACGCTTGGGTGACGCGGAGGAGGCCTGGACTCCGGAAAAAACTCAAACATCTCACTGTCCCCGCGACCAACCCCACTCCCACTCTGGCCCTCCACCCAACCAGAACTTTCCCCACCCGCTTATCCCACAAAACACCCCCAACAGGCTGGAAATCATATTTGTCACCAGAGGAATGTGGCTCCTCATAAAGGAAGTCTGCGCCACTCAAAGCCCTTGGGGGGCCTCTAGGCTGAGGTAACAAAACTTCTTGACAGTCTGAAAACACTCGCTGCATGTTGTGCTCCGTCGACGCAGGCTCTCCGCTCACAGCACCTTCAAACTCAACAGCTTCCAACTGGCCATAATCTTCCTCTTCACTGTCACTGGATTAATCCTCTAATGTATTCTTTTGGCCCCCAAAGCAAACCACTGGCGCAATTTCAATTCTATTGCTAGCCTTGGCAACAGCATAGCTCATTGGGGGTATTCCTCCTGAAAATGACGCTTCCTTTTGAAGAAAAGAAACTCCTGGCGCCTGTGCCACCTTTTCAACTCCTGCGCTGCTCTCACTGAATAGAGCCTCCTCACTTAGCTGCACATGTCGAATTCTAGTATCTAGCGCAAAGCTGGCTCTGCCTCTGCGCTTTCCTGCCCTCTTCCTAGCTTGAGGTTCAAAAACAAGCTGGCCTCCCCTCACAACACTTGGGGCTGAGGCAGAGCGCGGGGGGGTTTTCTTCCCTCGAGTACTATTGCCTGAGGAGCGCGCTCTCCGTGGTCTAACAGCTGGCATTTTTTCTTCACACACAGTCTCTGTAGAACTGCCTGCTACAGACCTATAAGCAGCGACAGCGCGACTCACCCCCTCTCCTGCTAAGCGCCAAGGACGCTTCACCTCGACAGAGCCTTCCACCACAGCACCTGGGCGCAATAAATCAATGCGCCCCACCTCCACCAGTGTTCTTATTGCCTCCCTGGCAATATCCTCCGCCGACATGGCCTGAATGCTCTTTCTGCCGTCGAATAAACAGCAACCCGATGTAACTAAACGCTGACAGGAATTCCTCTCAGCTGACAGCCAAAAACACGACGCCACTGCTCCCTCACTCGAGCTGAGTGACGTCGCACCTCCCGCTCCCTCCCCGTGCCTGAACAGCCCCTCCCAACACCCATAAGCCAATCAGAGTGCATGGGACATCCCATTGTGCGAAATACCCCAGGGGGACACCGGCTCGTGCCAAGTCCCCCTGGGACCCATTCCCTAGCTTTTGTGAAAGAAAGGCTAGATTTTATTAATGACAGGCGGCAAGCATTACAGATTCTGTTCTTGTTTTTATACTAATAGCAAATAAGAATAAAACAACATTACCTAGTAAACAGTGGTTAAAAAAATTACAAAGTGACATCTTATAGGCTTGACCAATGAGATGTAGGGTGACCAGAATTTTAAAGCCAAAACCAAGGACATTTTACAAAAGTAGAAGGACTACAATTTTACAGAATGACAGCGCTCCTCAGTAGAGAATTACAGAACAGGCAATAAGAACATAGATAAAATACAATGTTCAAACCCAGTAGCTTGTCTGTTAATTAAATTGCTGTCTTGAAACAACTGCTAACTATTCCTGCTTTGAAAAACATAAATAAGCACCTCCTGTCGTTTTCATTCGACCCTCTTTAAAAACCGGGACATGAGTTACATTTCTTGAAATCTGCCGGGACAGCTGGTGAAAACCCAGTACTGTCTGGACAAATCCGGGACGCCTGTTCACCCTAATGAGATACGATAAACAAATGGGAGAGCTAGGATTATTTTTGGGCCGTCCTTGTCCCTTGGTAAATACTGGAAAAACAACTAGGGGGTACCTGTCTAGCAGTTTGCCTGACAATGCAGTGCCCGACACCGCAAGGGTTTGTTAGAAGAACCCTCACACACCAACTTAGTTGGTGTCATGCTTCCTCATCGGGTTCCCAGCTGAGTAGCCGAATGCTACTCAGCTGTGCTGCGACACCTGATTACAGTCTGGGTCTCTACCTGATGATTACTTTTTTCCCAGTGGCCCAGGGTATAATAAAAAAAAACGAGTGGATAACTAGAAGAGAGAGTTAATTGCGTCTCATTTATCAGCTAGGTCAACATGTTTCAGCCCAAGTAAAACAATTGTGGGGCTTTCCTCAGGACCTTTCTCACTATGAATTAAAATGGCAGTGTAGGTGGAAAAGTGAGAGGCAAAAATTATTGACGCCGCATGTATATGCATTTTTTAGCCCACGTGCTAAGGTGTGCTAGCTTATGCTGTGTGGACTGACCGAAATTCGCGTCCACCTCTGAAAAATACCTGTAAAGGAAATTTTTACAAGACAAGACAATACAACATGTAACATAAAATTTAGACATATGAAATAATCATTCATTTGCGTTATGATGGTGATTTTTTTTAATAAAGAGAACACGCAGTGTCATTCAGACGTGTTGAACCACTCGTTCACAAGTCATGCATGCCATAAACATTTGTATGTGAAGAAAAGCATGCTTGTGACAGGGCTAGACAAGGCGCTTCCATCGTGGTTTAATACGTGATTCCTACGGTGCTTGAACGGTCACGAAATTCGACAGTACGCGACCAGCGCGTACGTCCGGTACTGGGTGGTTAGTCTTACTTGTAACGAAAGGCTGACCCGCATATACACCTAAATTGGGCTCCACAGGACCAGGATGGTCCCGCGGTATTGTTTAGTAGTGCAAAAGCGCGGGGGAGGTGCCGTTCGGCAGCACGTCACCTGTGCTGCGCGAGTGACGTATGTAGCCTAGAGTGCTAAATTCAAAGGCGTGGCAGGGCAGTGGCAATCCTGAGCATGCGCAGTGCCCCCAGCCGCAAGGGGTGTTTCCAGCATACATGCTGACAAAGTTGATGTTTACCGGGCTCAGTGATGTGATTTACACTACAGTTGAAATAAATGGCCCCAAGGGCATCTCAGGCCTGTCCTTTTGAAGGAATAACGGCATTAATGTAGTTATCATACTAGTGTAAGTGCAGCATGTATTGATAGCAATAAAGTGGCTATTATGCTAGCGTAAGTGTATTTTACTGTAGACATCGGGCACGCAACCAGTCTTGTTGGATGCATGTGCTGCGTATGTGATGTAATTATTCGGTACCTCAAATGTCAGCATTTTCAGGCTACAATGGGTACAGGGACTGGTAATAAGTTGAGATGCTATTACACACATGTATGTGTTGTAGGCTGGCTGAGAGTTGAGTGAATAACATAATTCATAATAAAGGCGTATATTATTGCCAAACACTATACATCTTGTAGGATCGTGCTCACATCAGTAAAGGTCGAAAATATAGCCCCTAGGCTCATTTGATTAACTGTAAGGTAAAAATAAGGAAGAATGTTACAACTAGAATCCTCAGTTTGTGGGCAACTATCGAACTTCCTTATTTCGATTGATAGTTTTTCTTCATGGTAGGATCATTTGTTCAAACTATTCCATGGACTGTTATAGTTTAACCCATGTAGATGGGTGGATAGTCGCTATATCCATTGTTGTTTTTTCTCCAGCAGTTGTTGTTGGGCATTGTTAGAGGTGATTTCTCGGTGTTCAATGATAGTCCATTCCATATCATTTGTGGTGTGGCCCCTTTCTAGAAAATGGTTTGTCATCTGTGTTGTGTTTCTATTGCACCGAATGGTGCTTCTGTGTTCGCATATTCATGTCTTTACTTTCCGACTGGTCATGCTGATGTACCTTAGATTGCATGGGCATGTGTTTAGGTATATTGCATTGGCAGTGTTGCAATTTGTGTGTTTACGTATTTCCCACACTTTACCCGGTTCCAAATTTAGAGATTTTGCTGATTTAGGTAAGTGGCACACACTGCAGTCGCTGCCGGGGCAGTGGCCTGTTGTCTTAGATAGTCCCCATGCATTTTGTATGGTGTTAGTTTTTTTCATTGGTTGTGGTGGTCTGGTTGAGACTAGATTGTCTTTCAGGCTCCTTCCCTTTTGGTAAGAGAATAAGGGTTTCTCCCATTGTTGGTTGCCTGAATTGAGTATTTTCAAATGTTTTTGGATGATGTTGGATACTTTGTTGGACACAGCATTGAATGTGGTTATGCCGGTCAGTGGAGTTGACTGCTCTGTTGGTGGTTTCTGTTCGAGAAGGGCGTCTCTGTTCTGATTGTGTGCCTTTGTTGCTTTATCGGTGATTCTTTTTGGTTACCCTCTATCTTCTAGTTTGTGTGAGAGTATTTCTGCTTGCTCTTTGAAATCTTGGAGATTACAACAATTTCTCTGTAGTCACAGGTATTGTCCATACTTCAAGTTCTCTCTGAGGGTGAGGATGGAAGCTGGTGTAGTGCAGCAAAGAATTCTTTGTAGTCTTCTTGGAATGTGTCCTTTTGTCCAGTTGGCCATTTGCATGGGAGATATCTAGGTCTACAAATGTAATTGACAACTAAGGTAAGAGTTGTAGTGCATAGAAAGTATTGGCGCTCAGCAAATTTATGTTCAGTATATATGGGTAAACTGGTGAGTATGGTGCTAACCAGGAAGGGGAGACCCTTGTAACCCCTCGATGTGTGTAGGCATCTATTGCTCATGTCTGAGGACCAGGACTCTAACTATAAAATAAAGGAAGTTGGGCATTTAAACGGGAGGCAAACCAATCATTATGTATCTGTGAATCTCTAAGATGAACAATTATTTCCATTTTGAAATGGTAATAGACCACAAAGTTGTTGAAGCTTTTTTAAGTTTATTACTGGTTGAAATATTTGGTTTTTTTTGTACTAGAAAAATTGTATTTGCAAAACAAGAAGGGTCAAATTATGTATGTTCTATCACTTTCTCCAAAAGTGGAGATTAAACTTTAGCTTCTACCAACTGGGATTTTTTTGAGAGAAAAGCATAAGTTGAAGTACAAAGTGTTGGACAGCAGGAATCTGATAATGATCCATGCTATAACCATGCAAAATCTGCAGAACCTGAGGGTCTGAAGGGATTTTTTTCCATGTTGATAGAAAACATTTAAAACAATCTCCTACAGGATAAAGGCTAGAGTTTGGAATTCTGACCTCTGTTTTACTCTCCTCTGTGTTGATAAACTCTATTCCTGAAACCCCTGCTCCATTGGGGAAAGAATCAGGGCTTGGACTCTTGGTTGACTCATTGGTTGTAGGAGCCTCTGTAATAGATGTTCCCTCTGGAGAGTTATCAGACAGCAAAGCAACTCCTTCCTTTGCTGGCCTGCCCCAAAACACAAGAGCCAAAAGTCTTCTACAAAGAATCCTGCGTCTTATTAATGGAGGCAAAGGTTGCCACATATTTACTCATCTCTTTAAAAAACAAGTCTCCAAAAAAAAGCCAATTTCCTTGCTGACCCTCCTCCTTAGTGGATAAATTGCCTAGTTTGGAGTCAATCTTTAGATGTAAACTCTTACATCTTTCTTGGGATATGTATGCTTTGGAAGTTCAAAGCATATCATTCATATCAGTGATTGTCACCCCCCCCCACCATTGTCCTCAAAACTTGAAAAATAAACCGATAAAAAAACAGGTTTAATATCATTTTATGTTTCATGTTTTAAACGCAGAGTCTTGGGGGTGGGGCCATCACAGGGGCAGTCAAGGAAGGAGAGTGGTTGTGCACTGCAATCAGTGTGCATGTGGGTTGGGCTGGCCTTCTTAAGACGACTGAACCGACATACGCACTGAGATGTCTCCAACCCAAGCTGAATTGCCAGATTGGAGACAGCAGGTACAGGCTCCCAGTATAGTATGTCTGGGAGCGCAAATCCAGGGCGCTCAGGGCTATTCTGACACTGCTCTCATGCTGCCAACAGCATAAGATCAGCATCTGGATTGGCCGTAGAGGAATCTGGGAGCCTGTGCTGCAGTAGAGCCAAAGAGGAACAGAAGAGCAGCAGCAGGTACGTTCTTTTTGGCCTGTTATTGTTAATATTTTCTCATCTGTCCCCTCCCACTTCGCCACTCTGCCCTGACACCAGCCGCTACTGATACATATAGCCCATGTAGCCCAATTAGATAAGGTGTCAGGGTCAATCTGTGAATCTTTGATTCAGCTTCTTCCACTAGGTCAAGAATTCTTGTAAGGGGTCCAATCAATTTGCCGTGCAATCTTTCACCATCAATAGGAAGGCTCCTTCCGTTGACCCCACCCATGGCTCCACAAATGGACCCAACCCCACCAAATTCACATCATTTATCACTCTCCTGGCACAATTCCTTAAAGACCTAGCAGGCTTAATTTTACTAATCCTCACTAAAAGACAGTTTAACAAAACAGGGTCTTGGCTCCTACCACAGCAAGGCTAAGCCAAATATATGAAATAAACAAAACAAATGCCAATACTGCATTTAACTCTCTAAAGTCTGCTAGAGCCCATATGAATAAACCATACCGGTCTGTTTAGTATAATGTCACTAGTTTATTGGTTTAATAATTCCACTAGTTTGTAATTATTTTTTCGCTTTTTTTGAGACAAAACTTTTTTTTTGTGCATATACAAAAATTCACAATTGAATACAATCTATAATAATCACAAACAATCACTATACATATTTACAACTCATCTACTCCAAGCTTACAATCCAGTGCATTCATTCTACAATCATACCACCCTCACAACCAAAATGAAACAATGAAATGTGGTCTTGTGTCAAAACAAACGTTTTTCTAAACACTTGATGTGCCCTAGAGGCCGTTTCAATGACACAATGTTACATACAAATGTTCAATTGGAAAAAACCCTGAGTTTTTTTGATATGACAACGTCCTTCTAATCTTTATTATTGACACTAGGCCACCTACAGTCGACGCGTTTCGAACTCCCTAATTGCGGAATTCTCCTCAGGACCATACAGTTTGTAAAGCAAACTTTGCTAGTTTGACTATGAAGCTTGTTGGAACTCTAGTTGGTTGCTCCCTTTCATCCAGGAAAAATGTTAAAGTTTCTAATGCCTGTTCCTGGGGGATTTGGTTGTGAAGGTGGTATGATTGTAGAATGAATGCACTGGATTTTAAGCTTGGAGTAGATGAGTTGTAAATATGTATAGTGATTGTTTGTGATTATTATAGCTTGTATTCAATTGTGAATTTTTGTATATGCACCAAAAAAGTTTTTGTCTCAAAAAAATTGAAAAAATAATTACAAACTAGTGGAATTAATAAACCAATAAACTAGTGACGTTATTCTAAACAGACCGGTATGTTTTATTCATATGGGCTCTAGCAGACTTTAGAGAGTTAAATGCAGTATTGGCATTTGTTTTGTTTATTTCACTAAAAGACAGCACCAACATTATATATGGAGACCTAAAGTTGCACCGGAACAACACTAACGACCCCACAGTACAAGCCCTCTACATCCTCTTGGAAGCGAACAATCTCACCCAACATTGCAACATGCAAATGCACAACAAGGGCTCCACCTTTGCCGCAATCATCACAAAGCACAACTCACTATCTCTGCGCACTATCCTACCATCCAACTGGGCAGATTACCATTAAATTCTCTTCGATCTATATCCCACTTATCATCGTTCACCCCAATGCATCCGTCCCAAGCTCTGGGTAAGAAACATGCAACAAATCCCTCAAAAAGAGCTAGAAGCACTTATTAGTACCCAAATCCTACATCCACCCATGACCTATTATCCGCTGAGGACCTCACTGCCCACTACACCACCCAAATTACGGAATTTGTGGAAAAAAATCACCCTGTGAAACTCGAGAAATCAGGATAGATCCTCTCTAGAGACTGGTTCTACTAAGACCTCAATAATGAAAGGCAACAACTCTGTTTAGCATAAAGAACCATCAGAATCCAATCTCTCGTTCCTCTGGGCTGAACGCCAAAATTACAAAAAACACATCTGTTGCAAAGTCATCCTGTGCTCTGGGCACCCCCCCAACTTTTTGCTGAATGGTACTGGTGGTAACTGATTTTGACTGACCCTGGGCTCTGCCTAACCAGGCCCATGGCCAGTATTATTGTAGGAAACCAAGGAAGGACACGAAAGAAGTTGCAATCAGGAACGGAGTTTATTAGATGCTCTCGTCTTGAAGTTCAGGCTTGTAATGCCCGCTCAACAGATGTAGTGCAACGATGACATTTACCGTCATTCAAAAGATAACAAGGTGGTACAATAACACGAGCTTGTCACGAGCAGCCAGACATGCCTGAACGCTCGTGACAGCTCGAGTCAAGCAGAATACATTCCCAACACACCTTCCCCCCTTAAAAGAAAAAAAAAAAAAAAAAAAAAAACAAGATTAATTCATTACAAAATCATTAAACCTAACAGGTAAGCGATGTGAGCGTAAAGCTCTGGAGTTGTTGGAATCACACACAGCTTGAGGACATCCGCCATTATCACTCATTCTTCCAACATCATAAAAAACACTGCTGTCCGAATCTTCCATCGATTGAAAAGGACCATTAAACAAGGAAACCCTGCTCAAATTCCAGACAGAACCACCATCAAGCCTGACCGCATTTCTAAAAACTTCGACAACCTTCTTGGGGTTTGACCAAACAGGAAAACCCTTACTCACACCCTCTTTCTTTTTAATACGAACAAGGTCGCCCACCTTGATAGAACGACCAGACGTAGGACCAATCCTTTTGACCATATCGCGTTTCATCCTTTCCTTATATGACTGAACCCTGTGTAGAACAGCTTCAAAATCAACTTTAGAACAATTTTCAAAACCAGCTAAATTTTTTTTTAGCCACCAAGGGACTAACTTGGTACTGGGTTTCCGCCCTCTCAAAAGCTCAAAAGGAGTAACCAAGGTCACAGAATTGGGAGAAGTTCTATAAGCCAATAACATTGATTGCAAGGCATTCCTCCAGTTTAGATTACCTTTAATAGAAAGCTGTATGGCTTCTTTGACCACACGGTTGAAGCGCTCAACCTGACCGTTCGCTTCAGGATGGAAAACTGCAATCTTCCTATGGACAATACCACATTTGGCAAAGAAAAGTTCTATCTCCTTACTCACAAACTGTGGACCATTGTCAGTCACAATCTCCTGGGGAATCCCTTCCCTACAAAAGGTTTCATCTAAGAATTCTATAACTTGACTCGAAGTAACTTCCCTAACCATTTTGACCTCAGGCCATTTAGAGAAATAGTCTATGAGCACAATCCCGAAAGCCTCTTGCTTTGGTAAACAACTGAAAGGCCCAATGATGTCTAACCCCAATTTCCGCCAGGGACCTAAGGGTAAATCAACGGGGCATGGCTCAGGACGTAAAGCGACTGCTGATTTATCGCTGTTAGAACATTGGGTACACTTACGCACAAAATGCTCTACACACGAGTCAATACCTGGCCACCAAAAGGACTCCTTCAAACGCCTTCTGGTAAAAGAAATCCCCAGATGTCCCTCATGCGCAATTTCAAGTAGGGAATTCCTAAGTTGAAAAGGTGGAACAATCTTGTCGCCACGGAGAATCAACCCATTTTCAACGGCAAGTTCTTCCTGAACCTTAAAAAAACCCATCATGTTCCCGGATAACTTCCTCTGTTCAGGCCAACCCTGTATGAGGTACTTCTTTACACTGCTTAACTCCAAATCTTTATCCATCTCTTCCATCCAAACATCCTCTTGTAAAGAAAAACGTTCGCTGCACACAGAATTGACATCTTTAAAATTGAAAGCGACCTCACACTCCTCTTCATGCACAACTCCCGGAACATCAGATTCAGAAATCAGTCTGGACATGCAATCCGCATGAACATTCGCCTTCCCTTGAACATATTCAATAGTATATTGAAAAGACTGCAACCTAGAAGCTAATCTTGCAAGGCGTGCTGACATAGTCCTTCCTCCACCCGGAGCCATGAGGTACACCAATGGCTTATGATCGGTTTTTATCAAAAATTTAGTCCCCCACAAAAAAGGTCTGAAATGTTCAGCACCCCAAACACATGCCAGTAACTCCCTTTCTATAACGGAGTAATTCTTTTCAGCATCACGTAAAGCCCTAGATGCGTATGCCACAACCCATTCTTTCTCACAATCTTTCTGCAAAAGAACTCCACCTAAACCGGAAGCACTGGCGTCCACCATAATAATGCATTTTACACCAATGACAAAAGGTTTTAAGCAGGGGGCATTCACAATGAACAATTTTAAGGATTCAAAAGCTTGTGTCATTACATTAGTCCAAACAAACTTTGCGTTTTTCTTCAACAGACATCTGAATGGGTCAACTTTTACTGAAAAATTTGGGATAAACTTAGCGTAGAACTCAATAAGACCTAAAAAAGCCACAAGTTGCTCTTTTGACGTAGGCACAGGAGCATCCACAATGCTCTTAACGTGATTCTTCTTTGGTTTGATTCCCATTCCACTGATAGTGTGCCCAAGATATTCTACCTCCTTTTGCCTAAATTTGCATTTATCAAGGCGAAGTGTAAGGCCCTTCTGTGCCAATGCAGCGATCACACACCTCAGATTATTATCATGCTCATAGTCATCCTTCCCATGAACTAAAATGTCGTCCTGGAAAGCTATGGCACCACTCAGACCTTCCAGGGTATCTCTCATTAGCCTCTGGAACACGGAGGCAGCGCTTGCCAGTCCAAAGGGCATGCGACAAAACCTATATAACCCTTCAGGTGTGATAAAGGCAGTGATGTTTTTGGACTCTTCAGCAAGTACAACTTGGTGGTAAGCACTGGCTAGGTCAACACATGAAAAAACCTGTGCACCAGCCAATGTCGATACCATCTCATGGAGGTTTGGTAAAGGATGCGAATCAACCCAAATAGCGTTATTGACACTGCGAAGGTCAATGCATAACCTGAGTTCACCATTGGACTTAATCGAAATAACGATCGGAGAAACCCAAGGTGACGACTCGATAGGTTCAATGATGTTCTTCTCACACAAATCGTTTAACATATCCTTAAGTTTGACTCTATAAGATAAAGGAACATTCCTTACTCTATGTCTTACAGGAATGGCATTCTCATTTAATCTGATGACATGTTCAAAACCCTTGTACCGACCCAAGGTACCACTGAACACAGTGGGACAGGATTGGCGTAAATTCTCAATAAGTAAAGAACTGTCACCAAGGACACTAGATACGCTCACAGGTTGCGCCAAATACACAGGAGGATCAGCCCTGGGATCAATTTTCATCCCCAATTGATATTGGTGTGGCCAACTCAAAAGCGACAAACCAGATCTTGGCACATAAATCTTCCCTGAAATGTGGTTCCCAGAAAATTGTATGTCTGCTATGAAATAGCCAATTAAGTCAATTCTGTGACCTGTATAACCACCAGGTGAAACATCAGAGTCAATTAGACTCTTATTCGGAAATTTGTCTTTAAAGACATTTAAGGAAATTAAAGTGTACCAAGCACACGAGTCTACATAAATTTCTAAACTCACATTATCAATGGTTATGATACAAGATGGAAATTTTGTGCAGTCTCCATCTTCACAAACATTGATAACGGTGTTAACTTGAAAAGTTTCTTCATCATCTGATTGAAACTCTTCACAGCATTCATGTACACAATTCGTCTTCCCTGGTGTGGATTTACAATACTTGGTGAAATGACCTTTTTTATAGCACTTTGAACAAGTTTTGCCTAGTGCAGGACAATTCTTACTGTCTGCTAAATGTGCATCACTTCCACACCTGAAACACAATAGTTTAGAAGTTCTCTTATCATATTTCTGATTCCTATATTTGTTATCGGTCCTAGAAGAAAACTCATTTCTCTGTGAAAAACTCTTCTTAAACTTATCCCTGTCTTTAGATACACTAAAAACATCACTCTTATCATTACCCCTGATTTCTTTGACAAATTTTTCTGAATGTTCTATAGACTTTGCAATGTCAATAGCATTATTGAGAGACATATCAGAGGTTGTCCAAAGACGTTCTTGCACTTTTTTGTTATTAGTTCTCATCAAAATCTGGTCCCTTAATACTTGCTCATAAGAGATATGTTCGAAATCACATGTCACAGCCAATGATCTTAAAGCTGATACAAAATCCTCTACAGGTTCATCAGAACGTTGTTTTCGAGAGTAAAATATAAACCTCTCCATGACCACGTTCTTCTTTTTCCCATATCTCAAACATAACTGTTGTGAAGCATATTCATACACATCTATGTTTCCTGGATTCACTAGAACAGGTAAAGTTTTAAATTCCTTCAAAGCAATGCCGCCTAAACAATGTTTTAACAAGGACAATTTCCTTTCTGGTTCACACTCCCCTTCTTCTAATACATCAACGTAAGCCAAAAAAACAGGTTCCCAAATCTCCCAAGCCATGGGTGGCTCTCCAGGTGCTGACAAAAATGAGGGAGGTGGTACAATGCCAGACATGTTACCTTAAGTATTTACACACTATGAGGAAGTTGATATACACATTTAACTATTATCAAAATATGTATGAGCATTTAAAAAAAAACAATTGTGTTGTAAATCATAAATATGTGTAAAATGCGAATGAATAGTGACCTAAATCATCCAACACAGTTACAAGAGAGATAAAAAAAAAAAAACAATAATTATGCAGCTCCCGCTCGTCGCCAGTGTAGGAAACCAAGGAAGGACACGAAAGAAGTTGCAATCAGGAACGGAGTTTATTAGATGCTCTCGTCTTGAAGTTCAGGCTTGTAATGCCCGCTCAACAGATGTAGTGCAACGATGACATTTACCGTCATTCAAAAGATAACAAGGTGGTACAATAACACGAGCTTGTCACGAGCAGCCAGACATGCCTGAACGCTCGTGACAGCTCGAGTCAAGCAGAATACATTCCCAACAATTATGCTAAAAGAGACACGTTAGAATACAGTTAAAACACCTACATACACTAGGGTACAGAATGGTATGGTGGGTACCCCTGTGATTGGCATGACCTACCCTATAAGCCACTAGTATATAATAGGACTGGAGGATTGAAACTACCTAGAAGTCCCTAATACCCTATGGCATTGCAGTTTACAGGACAGCAGCTCTTCTTGCACTTGCATGTGTGCACTGCTGAAGCCTGAGGTCAGTTTAAAAGCAGCCCTGCATGGCAAGTCTGCTTTTAAAAAGTAAATTGTGCCCAAACTCGACTTTGGTGTTTGGGGCGCTTAAAAATGGATAACCTACAATGTTTTGGCATCTTAGGGACCCTCAGGGTCTCCGCTAGGTATCCCAGGGGTGGGGGGTCAGGTATTTTTAAGGTGCACCCTTATGAAATTAGTTTTTACATGCCTGGGTAAGTGAAATTTCATATTTTACTCCCCGCATTGTGGTAAAGTGCTGCTCAAATTCGACGTTGATGCTAGGAGCACCGTGGAGGGAGAATCTGCAATATTTCTACAGATTCAGAACCCCTAAAATCTCCCAAGTTGCACATGGGGTGGAGTCCTGTAAATAGAAGGCAAGTACTTATAAGATATGTTTTTGTAAGTCCTGTTGCTGGAAAAATAGCCCAAGTCATTTTTCCCACTGCAAATCCCCTGTTGCATAGGTTAACATGGTAGGAAGTATTGATTAATAACTCTTGATAGGAGAGGGATAGAAATGCCATTCAAAGACTTCCCAGAATGTTATTAATAAATCCAACAATATCATATTTTTGAATTTCTCCTAAAGTGTACATACAAGAAGTTATAAGACTTTCTTGTTTAAGTCCAAATTCATCCTTCCAGTGGTCTGCCTTGATTGGTCAGAGTTAAGTGGATTAACCAGGCTGCCTTGTAGAGGTGATAGAGAGTCTCTGAGGTTAGCCAGCTCTGCTGGTAGGGCAGTGTACTGTTCCATAGGAATGCCAGGCCTGGGGGAGGAGTCTTAAACTATGTTCTTCAAAGAGGAGTAGAGACCAGTGTCATTTACGGCTCTGAATTTACCACCTTAGGCAGATGGCAGGATTAAGGAAGGTAAGAAAAGATGCAAAGGAGAGAGTCTAAGTAAATTAGCAATCCTAGGGGTGTGTTTAGCCAGCTCTTATCTCCTTGGTGGAAAGTCAGCCATTACGGATTTGTAAGATTTGATGCACTCTGGGACAAAATAATGCCACACTCTACAGGATGTTATCATATATTGAAGGTGTCCTCCTGCTTGACGCGGAGTTCTAGGAATAAGTCTCTGAGAGGGTCAGAGCCCACCAGATCTGCTGCTTGAAACTTACTGAAGCAAGAAGTGCCCTGTTGAGAACTTTAGCTGTGCAAAGATTTCTAAATCCTGACCACTGAAGACTGCACCATCTGAAACTACAGCCCTCTGGATTATCTTGCTGAAAAAGAACTAAAGAGTGGATTCCCTGAAAGCTATAGGTTAAAAGAGCTCATCTGGAACATCACCAACTAAATCTACACCTCGGAGAACCATCAGTGGATTTGTAAGAGTTTTGTACCAGTGGATTGTGGGAACTGAAGTCCTCAACTTTCAAAGACCATCTTGGAGCTTCCAGACCCCTGGTGTGAGTTTGAGACACTTTGGGACCCCTTGAGGGACTTCAGGAAGAAGTTCAAGAAGTTTGGAGAAATTTGAAGCAACTTAGAAAAAAAGCTCCATAGAGGGACCGACTCAACCTCGCAAGGCCGCCTGCCTTCAACCGCGAGCTGGCCAAGCCAACCAGGTTCGCCCCGCTAAAAGCTCCATCGCGCCAACTTCCAGCGATTGACCGGGACTAGAGAACATATGAAGCCGGCAAACTCTCACCAGATCCGGCTACATGAGGAGCACCGAGAGACCCCACGAGAAAAAGCTCCAGAAAAGTTTCTAAGTCCGCTCGTAGAAAAGGTGACCGGGAGCAACTGCGAAAGCCAAGCCGCCTGCCTTCCATCGCGTGCCGGCCTGGATTCCTGGGTTGCCCCGCTGAAGAAATCTTGAGAAATTTTCTAGGTCCTCTCCAGGGAAGTTGACCGGGACCTCGTCACAAGTCAAGCTGGCGAACCCTCACCAAATCTGGACTGGCTGGGAACTTCGAGGGGCCTCGAGGAGAAAAGCTTCAGAAAAGTTTCTAAGTGTGAAGGTAGAAATTGAAACCGGGACCTGCCGCGAGCTGTAGCTGCTCAGGGCTCCATCGCGCCCAGCCTGAAACTTTGCATTTAGCCCTGTCTATAGCAAACAGGTATCACAGTACGGTGCTATAAACTTCTAAGTGCTATATTTTATTAAATCTTTGAAAAGTATATATCCTGCCACTAATCCTGATGAGGACGACGGGTTATTTAGGACACAACCCAGCTGATATAATAGCTGTTTTCAGAAATCGATTTGGACGCAGGGAGCCGAACTTACGCCACTCCGAATATTGGTGGCCTAATCCAAGGAACAGCCAGGGACTCGAGTCACCGTGGTGCCCAGGTGGTAGTTGAACAACAACGGCCAGCGGGAGCGGACTTGCGCCCCTGGGTGGACTTTCGGTTTCGTTTTTGGATTTTTCTACCGAAGCCTACAATCACACTCGGTGCAGGCGGTCTTACTCGCCTGATTGTGTGGTTGCCTGTCACGACCCATATCCAGACTCTCCCTGGACTGACTTGTGAGGAGCCATTCTTACCAGGTCCCAGAGGCCCCTCCTGGGCGCATCGCTCTCAACATGGCGGGCAGACCAGACAGCGAGAAGCGGAAGACCAAAACCACACACAGAGGGGGCACCATTCAATCAAATATTATGGATCGCTATACCCAGCCTAAAGGAACCCCCAGTGGTGCGAGTAGAACTCTGGAAGAGGCCGGAGATGGCTCGGCTGCAATGGATGATTTGACCTTACGTGATGTCATGGGCGCCATTGCTAGCATGAAGACCTCCATAGGCCAACAATATGAGACATTGGCCCTAAAGCTCTACACAGTGGCTATTGACGTCAACCTGATCAGGACAGACCTGGCAAAGACCAACGAAAAGGTCAAGTGTCTAGACATAAAGACCGCCAGCCTTACGACCGATGTGTCCAATTTACAAGCGAAGGTTCGTAATCTACGGTCCTCCAACGACTTTTTTGCCCGCCGACTGGAAGATTTTGAAAGTCGGGCAAGGCGCAACAACGTTCGTATCATCGGAGTCCCTGAGAAGTCGACCGAGTTGACCACAGACCTCCTCGTGGAAGATCTTATTCTGAATCACCTTGCCCCCAAGGGCCTCAGCAACTTTTCTGCTGTGGAACGTGCGCACAGAGTTCCGGGTCGAAAGCATAAACCAGGCGCCCCTCCACGGCCTATAATAGCCAGAATCTTTAACTTTAGGGATAGAGACGCTATCCTGCAGGCGTCACAGGCAGGTGGCCTCACTAAGTTTGAGACCACTACGGTTAGCTTCTACCCGGATTTCACCCAATCCGTTCAGAAACAAAGGATGGGGTTCCTGGGGGTGAAGCGGAGACTGAGAAACATGGGGTTGAAGTATGCAATGTTTTTTCCAGCTCTGCTTCGCGTTGAATACAACGAACGGACGTTTCTCTTTGATCGGCCCGAGAGCGTTAGTGACTGGCTTGATACTTTGCCGACGCAACGAGACCACTCGGAACATTCTGGAGGCGCGGAAGGTGGCCCACTGGAACAAGAATGAGGAGTGGTAACCGGTCCCGAGCAGTACACGGAACTCACAGCGGTGGTTTGATGACTTTTGTATTTGTAATGCGACTGGTGTAATACCCAGAGGTGGCGGGGGGGACGGGACTCTCCCTCGTTCCGGGGGTTTTCTTCTTGTAGACTAGTTTTATGTTAGGGCGACAGGCACACTGCAAGTTGGGGTGGCTTTTGAGTCTAACGCAGGGATGCAGGGTGGGGGGATGTGTTCTGGGGATTCTTTGGGGGGTGGGGGGGCTTGGTTCGGTTTTCTTTTGTTTCGAGGCAATGCATTGTTGTATATTTTGATTTGGGTGTTCTGTTCGCTGTGGGGTGGATCCTGCCCTTACTTCTGGGATGGGGGGTAGGGGGTTGAAGGTACTATGTTGGAATGTTAACAGTCTGGGGGATAGGATAAAACGAGGAGTAGTATTACAGCTTCTGAGACGTCTTTCCCCTGATGTAGTATTACTGCAGGATACACATTTGGTTGGCAATACGTGCCATGCCATGAATCGGCGAGGTTATTGCTTAATCGCACACTCAGGATTCACTTCTGGATCCAGGGGGGCGGGTATCCTAGTCAGGAGTTCCCTCTCCCTGGAGTTAGATGACACAATTCTGGACGACAGGGGGCGCTATGCCGCCATCACGGGTAGGTGGGAAGGGAAGACGATCTCATTACTCTCTGTGTATGTTCCACCAGGTTTGCAAACATTGACCTTCGCTGATTTGGGAAGAATAGTGTTGGGGCTCCCTGAGGGTATTCTTGTTATGGGCGGAGATTTCAATTCGGTCGTCTCCGGTAGGGAAGACCGCAGCCCCCCCCAGGGACCTCACGAGATCGCAGTCTTGGTTGGGTAGCTTCTTAGAGACACTGGGTCTGGTAGATTGCTGGAGACTGATGCACCCGGGACAGACACAATACACTTTTCACTCTGGTGCACACGGTAGCCTCGCTAGGCTTGACTATGTTCTAATGCCGGCTGCACAAGCCGCCTCGGTGAGGGAAGTTAGACACTTGGCTAGGGGTATTTCAGACCACTACCCACTGTGGCTTTCCATTGACATGCAGACGGGCTCCGAAGGTTGAGTGGCTCCGATCAATCCCTGGCATCTTCGTAACCCTAAGACCCGGGCCAGATTGGTCAAGTCTATAGACCATTACTTTGCCGAAAACGTGGGGTCAGTGTCCTCATCAATTTCACTGTGGGAAGCCTTCAAGACGGTAATCCGTGGTCAGGCACTGTCGTTGATTGCTTGTGCAAAAAAAAGAAAGAATGAGGAGGTGGTACGGCTGGAAGCCGAGATAACTGAGCTGGAGGGGGAATTGGAGTCTGGTATTACACATGATAAGTTGTACGTTCTCAACCTCAAACAGCTTGACTATAGGGCCCTGGTAACGGATGCGGCTAAAGCTATGAGTCGAGAGCAGCAGGGACGGCTGTATGATGTTGGAGACAAAGCCGGGAAGCTGATTGCCTGGTTGGATAGAAAGGAGAGGGCGAGTCGTGTGGTTCCCGTGATTGAGAGAGTGGTTGGAGTGTGTGTTATGGACCCTGTTGAGATAGTGGAGTGTTTTGCTGAACACTTTCGTAAGGTATATTCACCAGTCTCAGACAGACCGGAAGAAGACTCGCATTTGTTGTTACGAGACATCGCGTTGCCTCGTCTATCTGATTCTGATAGAGATTTGATGGATGCGGAGTTTTCCGACGATGAGGTAGCAATCGCTATCCGCTCCATCGCTCGGGAAAAGCTTTGGGCCTGAATGGTATCCCCATCGAGCTTTACAAGCTGCGTCCAGACAAAATGGCGCTGTATCTCCGTGGAATGTTCTTGGAATTGCGAGAAGTCGGTTCCCTTCCCCGTGATCAACGACTTGCAACCATTGTCGTGATCCATAAGGAGGGGAAACCACGGGATCGATGTACGTCTTACAGGCCTATATCGCTTTTGAATGCAGAACCCAAGATTCTAGCAAAATTGTTGGCAAACCGACTGATAAAGGTGATTAGCGATTTGATACATCCGGATCAGTCAGGTTTCATTCCACATCGCAATACCGCATTAAGCCTGCGTCGTCTTCATGGCGTCCTGGCGAGAGCGGAGTCGCTACGTGAGCCGGCCATCTTGGTTTCCTTGGATGCCACGATGGCCTTTGATACAGTGGAATGGCCATATCTGTGGTCTGCTCTTGCAAAGTTTGGTTTTGGCCCTGGTTTCATTGGCTGGGTTAAACTCCTATATGAGGAACCACTGGCCCAGGTTGTAGTAAATGGCAGGGTCTCTGGGTCCTTTGTTCTCGGGAGGGGCACGCGGCAGGGGTGCCAGTTGTCCCCACTGCTTTTTGCCCTTGCCTTGGAACCCCTAGCCGCTTGGTTGAGGTGGGAGCCATCGCTTAAGGGTATTCAGTGGACCCCTGATTTCGAGGATCGAATATCACTCTACGCGGATGATACCTTGCTGTATCTCACATCACCTCGGAAGTCATTGATAGTATTGTTTGACGTGCTTAACTCATTCGGGAAGAACTCCGGTCTGGTGATTAACTGGACTAAGTCCTGTGTTTATTTCCTTACTAGAGACGTTCCCCCCCTTGCCGCGTGTCTGCCCGATACAGGTATTGCAGATTGGTTTTAAATATCTGGGGATCTTCATTTCACTGGACCCCGCTGTCCGTTATGAGCGTAACTTGCTTCCCCCGCTCCGGCGGCTGAAGTCTGATGTAGCGGCCTGGTGTAACCTGCCATTGTCCCCTCTCGGACGGGCGGCCCTTTTTTCCAAGATGATGTCTCTGCCATGGTTTTTATACGCGCTTCAGAATACGCTTGATCTCATACCGGCGAGTTACTTCTGGGAGGTGGAGAGTTTGCAGAGGCAGTTGATATAGGGCGGATGTCCTCGTATCGCCCTGGCTAAATTGACATTGCCTTGGTATGACGGGGGTATCGCACTACCGGACATCAAGCGCTACTACTGGGCATCTCAACTGGGTGAAATTAATCACGCAATGTATGGCCCTATGCCGAACCCCGCGTTTGAAATGGATAGGTGGCAGTTGCCGGGTGGAGATTACAACAGGGCGCTCTACTCCAAGTCGGTCGGAGGGAAACTATCAGGACCCACCAAGATTGCAGTACGAGTGTGGCATAGTGCGAATGCGGCAATGGGGTGGTCAGATCGCTTGACCCGGGCGACCCCGCTCTACGTAACTGAAAGACTGGGTAACTTATGGAAGACGAAGGGCTTTGAGAAGTGGGATCTTATCGGTATTTGTAGGGTCAGACATCTTTGGAATAAAGATAGGATTAAAACCTTCGAGGAGTTGAAGGTGGAATATGAACTTAGTGACAGGGAGTATTTTCGCTATATATGCAGATCCGCCATGCACGGAGTTCAGTTTTTCCGGCCGGGGTTGCGATTCTGGAATCGTCCCCTCTCGAAGATCGGGTGCTGGACGGACATGTTCCGGACAGCACCTTTTCTTTGATATATAAGAAATTGATTAACGACCGTACGGATCTACTGTTGCATCTCCGTGAGGTTTGGACCAACGATGGACTGGCGTTGGATGATGAAGATTGGCAAGCTGCGATATCCTCTCCTAAGGAGGTCGCAATCCCGGCCCGTCTCTGGCTAGTGCAACTCAAAATTCTACACTGGATTTATATAACTGGCCCCCGTCTACTCCGTATGGGTTATTCTGTGGATGGATTGTGTAAGCGTGGATGTGGTTTAACGGGTACTTTCCTTCATATTATTTGGGAATGCCCAGAGGTGGTAGTGTTCTGGAACAGAGTGCATGCAGTTATGGAAGAGGTCACAGGAGTTTCGTTGTTGCCCGAAGCCCGGCGATGTCTGCTGAATGTCTGGGAACCGACCGATTATAATGTAGCACAGACTCAATGGGCGACCCTTGGGAACATGATAGCAAAGAGAGACATAGGACAATTGTGGGGGTCCCAAAGAGCACCCACTGACACAGCGTGGAAGGAAAACATGGACTGGTGCATGTTTCGGGAAAAACGGTGTATGTGGCCCGTGGCAGACCGAGGAAATGGGGTAGAATTTGGGACCAATGGAATTCATACCGGGGGGAGGTGTGTACTCCTCCCTTTGTAGATAGTCCTGAAATGTCGCAGTCTCCCTAGCTGGACATTCCTTCTACTGTTTAGATCTTTTGAAAACACGGTAGTCTACTTCCTCCCTGCCTCCCCCCCCTCTTCTTTTTCATTTAACATCAAAAACGTAAATTGACTTGTGGCATGGTTTCTTCCCCCCCTGGAGCAGGTACCCATCGATATTGTCTATTTTTGCCTTGTTCGTTGTTGTTTATTTATTGTTTATAATTAGATTTATATATAAATAAAATAAAAAACCTTTATTTCATCCTGTGCATAAATCCTGCGATCAATACGAACTGTACCCTGAATCGCTGCCGGACCCCCGGGATGTCGGCTGAAGAGCTGTGTTCTACAGTACTATACTTGTGTCTAATTTGATTAGCGGCCGGCCCCTGTGGTTGTAGGCCCATGCCTGTAATGTTATTGAAATGAACACTTAAGGTTTAAAAAAAAAAATCTTTGAAAATTCATATCTCCGGTTCCCTACATCTGATTTTTGTCGTTTTGGTTTAATTTTAAAGATAAAAAATATTTCCTATTGTTATAAATTGGTGTTGGATTTTTATTATGTGTTGTGTCTTAATTATTTACTGAAATTGTGTTTTTAAATGCTTTACATACCTGTCTTTGAAGTTAAGCCTGTCTGCTCGCAGCCACGTTACCAAGGGATGAGCATAGGAAAAATTTTCTAACACCTATGCTGAGTCCTATCATGTGTTAGTGGTCTTATTGCCAGTCGCAGACCTACATTTGCCCTACCAATAACCCACTTTCCAACAACATTTTTAAAGAAGAATCTGCCTTCTTCCGAGATCAACTTGAACGGTTTAGGAACAGAACAAAAGAGCTATTCACCATCATCAAACAACAAACCTCCTCGGTCCCCCAGCCTTATAGCGTAGTGAAGAATTCGCCACATTTGATGCTGAAAAAATATTGAACATTGAACTATCTCTCAAGCAATCAAGCTTCTCACCCTGCACGAAAGATGCCCCTGGCGGTAAGGGCTCACTCATAGCCCTACCGTCAGCTCACCAACCTCCTCCCCCTACAGCTGAAAAATAATGCAGCCTGGTCAATATTTAACTATACCCCTAAAGAAGAAGTGCTCAAGTTACTCTCCAAAATGAAGCCGGCTTCGCACATCTCGGACACCCTCCCTGCTGCGATTGTGAAAAATCTCAGGTACATTATCTCACCGATTTGAACCAAAATCATCAATTACTCTCAAGCAACTCCACGCCGGTTCCACTAAAACTCTGTGTGGGAGGGCAGGGCGGATATACAAACGTGGAGGCTGGATATATTGTCGAATAAATGTGCTTTTATTTTCAGTAAACACAGTTTCCTGTTTAATAGCGCTAGTACGAGTCTCTTTTCCACTCTCAATATGGCTGGTCGCAGTGGCTCCCGTGGTTCCTCCTTCTTCAGGTGGTAGATGGATGGGGTGGTCTTCGTAATCGTCCGTGGTGTCACTTTCCCGGAGGCTCGCCCAAGAGAAAAGAAGAAAGAAAGCCTATCAGGTCACTGTGCTTATTGAATTCCGACCATCACCTACACCCAGTAGTGCTCAAGGTCTATGGACTGTGAGGGTAATAAGGGTTGTTAGGGAAATGGTTGATAAGGAATATACCCTGGTTACTGTCGAGTTGTCAGGAATTAGCATACCACCATATAATGTAACAATATGATGAGTAATGGAGTGCACAACAATTAACATTCAGGTGTTCACTTTCCTTCTAAGCATTAGCGTTTTACCGTACGACTAAACAGCATACCCCTTTTCATGCAGACACCTTCTAAGTTCCTCTCCTCCCCGCCCTCCTTTGAACAATGCATTTCTCCGTGATAGAGCACTTACATGGCTCCGCCGTTACTCTCCTGAGTCACGGCCGCTCTCCAGCGTCCTCCGTTGGAATCCACCACTCCTCCGTCCAGTGGTCGTCCGGTTCCTCCGTCTCCTGGTCGCGCTGGATGTTTTCTCCTCTCTCTCTCAGTTCTTCGTCTCCCTCCTCGGTCTCGGCGTCCTGCTCCACACTTCGCGTTTCTGGACCCGCCTTCCCGCCGGTCAAAGACGCCTCTTCCGGTCCTGGCTTTCCCTTTATTGGCGGCCCTTGAGTGTTTCCGGGGTCAGCTTCGTCTCCTTGCAATCCCAAGTCGCGCTGCAAGGAGAGAGGAAAGGTACGCGTTGACCGCCAGGTACGTGTTTTTCCCGTTTCCGCCTGTGTCCGTCCCCTCGGCACAAAGGATCCTGGTCGCTGTAGTCCCGGTCTCCCCGGTCTCCCGTGACTTCCCTTCTCACATCCCCTTTCCCTTGCTGTCTTATACTAGGGAGATTTCCCTGGGGATATCTTGACAAAAAGTCCACGTTTTCTTGGTCTGCTCCCTTGCGATGCTGTGTTTGGAATCTGTAAGGCTGTAGAGCCAGAAACCATCTTAACACCCTGTCGTTGTTTCCTTTGTTTCGGGCCAACCATTCTAAAGGAGCGTGATCTGTGTACAAGGTGAATTCCCTTCCTTCTAGATAGTACCTGAGGGTTTCTATCGCCCATTTAATGGCCAGAGCTTCTTTCTCGATCACAGCATAATTCTGCTCCCTTGGGAATAGCTTTCGGCTAATATATAGAATGGGTCTTTCCTCTCCCTGGCTTGTTACTTGGGACAATACCGCTCCTATTTCCTGGTCTGACGCGTCTGTTTGTAGGATAAAGGGGAGGGAGTAATCAGGGCTAGCTAAAACCGTATCCGACGTAAGGGATCCTTTCAAGGATTCAAAGGCTTGTGTGATCTCGGGGTGGGATATTTTAACTGAGTCTCTGTATTTGAAGCTTTCTGTAGCAAATTAGTGAAAGGGGCTGCTGTTTGAGAAAAATTTGGAATAAACCGTCGGTAGTAACCGAGTAATCCTAAGAATGCTCTGAGGTCTTTCTTTGTCTTAGGTAAAGGGACTTGAGAGATGGCTGTTAACTTTGAGTCATGGGGTCTTATTACGCCTTCTCCTAACAGATAACCCAAATACTTGACAGTTTGGGCTGCTAAATGACTTTAGGTTGGGTTGATCTTTAGTCCGTACTGCCCTAGGGTCTGGAAAACCTGTGTTAAATGGTCCATGTGTTGGTCACAGTCGTCGCTATAGATGATTATGTCATCTATGTATGAGCCAGCATACTGCTCATGGGACCGCAGAATACAATTCATGGCCCTCTGAAATGTGGCCGGAGCTCCATGAAATCCAAAGGGAAGTACCTTGAACTGATATAACTCATCTGGAGTGGAAAATGCAGTTTTTTCTTTATCTTGTGGACGTAGAGGAATCTGCCAATAACCTTTGCACAAATCCAGGGTGCTGATATATTTGGCTCTCCCGATTTTCTCTACCATTTCGTCCACCCTGGGTAAAGGTTAGGTGTCAAACTCCGATATCTTGTTCACTTCCCTGAAATCGATGCACAACCTCACCGAGCCATCCGGCTTCGGTACGAGAACTATTGGGGAATTCCACTCACTGATGGACGATTCTATTATATCCATCTGTAGTATCTTTTGTACCTCCTCATGTATAGTCAGGCGGTGGGCTTCTGGTATTCTATAAGGCCTTAGTCTCACTCTTTTCCCTAACAGGGTCTTTATGGCATGTTCCACCAAGGTGGTCCTTCCGGGGGTCAGAGAAAACACCTCACTATGATGTAGCAGTACATTTATTAGCCTGTTTCTAAGAGGATCTGATAGAGCAGGGTCTAAGCATTGTTCAAACAACAGTTCATCTGGTTCTATCTGTGCTACCACGGTTGGAAGAGGTCCTTCCCATTTTTAAGCACATTGATATGATAAATCTGTGAGGTACCTCGATTAGGATCTAATTCAATACGGTATGTAACCGGGGTCACTTTCTCTCTAACTATGTAGGGTCCCTGCCACTGTCCCAAGAGTTTGTGGTCAGAGGATGCCATCATAAGTAATACAGGATCACCCACATCAAAGGACCTCTCTTTGGCTTTTTTGTCATATTGGGCTTTTTGCGCTACTTGGGCTTCCTCTAAGTTGAGGCGGACGATTGACCTAATTTGACTTAAATGAGTCTTTAGGTTAGAATCATAGTCCACTAAGGGTTTGGCGTTATCCTGTTCAGTCTCCCATTTCTCCTGAGCCATGTCCAATAAGGTTCTAGGCTGGTGGCCATACAATAACTCAAAGGGGGAATATCCCGTACTTTTCTGTACCTTGCACCGTATTGCGAACAGGGCCAAGGGTAACATATCCTCCCATTTTCTAGTTTCAAGATTGAGGAGTTTTTTCAAAGTAGTCTTAAGTGTGGCATTATATTTTTCTACCAACCCATCGGTTTGTGGGTGGTATGCCGCTGTCCTAATCTGTTGGATCCCCAACTGTGTACATATCTGTTTCATGACTTTTGATATGAAGGGGGTCCCTTGATCTGTTAAGATTTCTTTCGGGAATCCTACTCTAGAGAACACGGTTACCATGGCTTTGGCAATATTGGTGGTGTCTGGCCTACGCAATGCTATTGCTTCAGGGAACCTTATGGCATAGTCAACAATGACCAATACGTATCTACATCCACTCCGTGAGGGCAGTAAGGGTCCAATAATGTCCATGCCCACCCTAGAAAAGGGTTCTTCTATGACGGGTAAGGGGTACAAAGGAGCCCGGGGTGGTTTGTACCGACTATGTCTTTGATATATAGGGCATTCTCTACAATATGTTTTCACTTGTTGGAAGTTACGTGGCCAATAGAAGTTCTCTGTAATCTGTTTCTCGGTCTTGTCCACCCCAAAGTGTCCCCCTAACAAATGACTATGGGCCAGAAACAACACCTTTTCTCTAAAGGACACAGGGATTAACAATTGGGATTTCAGGTTAGGCCCTCCTTTCCTGTATAACAAGCAATTCTTCTTATTAAAATATATTGACATACTTGAAGATGGTCTTCTTGTTCGAGGGCGTTTTTCCACGCTTCCTGTAATGCTGGATCTTCTTGTTGAGAAGCCCGAAAGTTTCGGTCAGTTTCCCATGGGTTATCGTCTGTCATCACAGGTAACACAGTAGGAGGTTTTCCTTTCTCGGCTCTTCTTTGTCTTCTGCTTTTTCGTGTTTTGGAATCGGGCCACTCGGGTTTTTCATCACTGGAGAAGGGCGCTTCGGCCCACCAATTCTCTTCCTGATTTGGGTCGGTCTTCAACATTTGGGGAAGGTGGGGGTAATCGTTCCCAAGAATCACTTTCTCCGGTAGATTGGGAATAAGCCCCACTTTCAAGGAAGTACAGGCATCGCCTTCATGTTGTATGTGGACTTGTGTAGTCGGATATTGCTTAACATCACCATGTACACACCGAATGGCTACTGTTCCATCTACGGGTCCAATCTAGAATTCCAGATCTCCAGGGTGTACCACGCTTTGACGACACCCTGTGTCTTCTAGAGCCATGGTTTGTTGTCCATTCACCCTTACCGAGCAATGATAGGGTGGGAGGGGTTTTTCAGAAGAGGAACAGTAATAATGACGAGCAACTCCAATTTCCATTGGTTGCTCTTTTTGTGGACAAAATCTAGCGATATGTCCCATTCCGCCACAATGAAAACACTGGGGTCCTGGCGTCGGAGTACGAAGGACAGGGTTTGGAGTAACTATCCCAGGTAGAAATGCCACTGGATCAGGCTTCTTGGGAAGGGGGGCGGTGTGGTCGGTGTGTTCCTTGGGTACCGGGCTTCCATGAGGGTTCATCTTTTCCTTTTTGGATTTCCTGAGCCCGGTTATATGCACTGGCGATTTACACAGCAGTTTCCAGAGTGAGGTGGGCCTGTTGTCATACTCATCTTTGTATGGGTGGGTGCAAAGAAGCTAAATATTGTTCCAAATACATGTTTGCCATTATATCATCCTTATTGGTGGTGGCTGGTTTCAACCACCGGTCCGTCATGTCCTTTACCCTTAAATATAAAGCCCTAGGAGTTTCTTGGGGTCCTTCCTTTATCTGGCATAGCTTGATCCGGTATGACTCGTCATCCACTCCCAATCTCTCCATGATACACCTTTTAATATCAGCTTTGGGGACAGTTCCTTGCACAGTTGCTGCTTGATAAGCGGCTTGTAGATCGCAGGATAATAAGGGTCCCAGATATTGGCCCCATTTGTCTGCAGGCCAGGCAGCAGCAGTGGCTATTCGTTCGCAGTTAGTAAAAAAGAAATCTGGGTCCTCCCCGCTAACATATTTCTGTAGTACCATGGATGGTAGTGATCTGGGACCTCTCTGATTTCCCAAGACCTCAGCAATCTTGTCCATGGCGGCTCCGTGGGTTTGGCTTTGTCCCGTGATTGCCTTTTGAACTTTCTGCCTATCTTCTTCCACCACGTTTAGAAACCTCTCCATCACCTTACTTAAGTGTTCCTGATTCTCCGCCATCCTTGCCAGAGTGGCCTACATGTCTCCGCTAGATCCCACTTCTGACACCACTTGTGGGAGGGCAGGGCTGATATACAGACGTGGAGGCTGGATATATTGTCGAACAAATGTTCTTTTATTTTCAGTAAACACAGTTTCCTGTTTAATAGGGCTAGTACGAGTCTCTTTTCCACTCTCAATATGGCTGGTCGCAGTGGCTCCCGTGGTTCCTCCTTCTTCAGGTGGTAGATGGATGGAGTGGTCTTCGTAATCGTCCGTGGTGTCACTTTCCCGGAGGCTCGCCCAAGAGAAAAGAAGAAAGGAAGCCTATCAGGTCACTGTGCTTATTGAATTCTGACAGTCACCTACACCCAGTAGTGCTCAAGGTCTATGGACTGTGAGGGTAATAAGGGTTGTTAGGGAAATGGTGGATAAGGAATATACCCTGGTTACTGTCGAGTTGTCAGGAATTAGCATACCATCATATGAGGTAACAATAGGATGGTCAGGAATTAGCATACCACCATATGAGTAGGCTGTCCGGATTTCGGTTTAAACCGAGTCTGCCCGAGACTACCCTACTGGATGAAAATCAGTTGACCCGGTTTAAACCGAGTGTCGCTGATTTTCATAGTTGTTGTTGTTAGCTGTTGCACTGTAGTTGCACCATTTGGCCACTTGATGGAGCCATATCCTTATAATGTGAATGTGAGCTTCACAGCGTCTGAACTGACAGGCCTTTCGGAGCTGGGGCAGGTGGAAAGGGGGAGACCCGTGACCTCGAGCAGAGCAGGGCAGGCGTTGGGCCATTGTAAACGCAGGACAAGTGGCAGTATTTGTAACAGCGAGTGGCAGAATAACTGCTGCACCCAGAGGAACAATGGAGTGGGGCACGCACGAGCTGCACGCCGAGACCCCATCTCCCCTCGGAGCAAGGTTGAGGCAAACACCATGCAGCCAGCACACAACCCACTGCGCTGCCTGTGCGGGACCACATACGGACTCAGTGGTGAAGGGCGGCCTGAGTCCTTAAGCATGGGCCCCTCACAGACAGCTTCTGTCCCCCAGAATCAGAGCCTGGTGGGCTGCAGCCCCGCTCCGCCCTCGGGGGCAATAATAAAAAAAAAAGATTCTTACTTTGGCATTGCTTTGTGTCAGCGAAAGAAGCAGTTGAATTTCCTGACTGCACGTTTAAATAGCAGTTGCGCAACACATTTCCTGCACCTCGGAAACCAACTTTCCTTTGGAAACTTGACAAATGTCATCTGTTTTGTCCGGGCTGAAACAGCAGAGAATCCGCAAATACCTTTAGATCCCATCATGAAATGGACACGATGGAGTGAGTCACTTTGCATGACTGAATTTTTAGAGGTTTCTTTTGCCCCAGCTGGCCTTATTGTTAGTAAATAGGGCCTGCAGTGTATTCTGGGAGGAGAGTGGCGAGCCTGTCAGCAGGCTATAGTATCTTCACTCCGGGACGGGTCAGTGTGCACCCTGGGGTGGTGGGGTGCCAGCTGAGAGGAGGAGGCAGGGCGTTTTAGGCTCTCTCTAATAGCAAAGCAGCCAAACAGCCTGCAGGGACGGATGCCGCTGAGGTACATTCTTTGGGAAAGGGTTGCCGCTGCGACCTGGTTGCTGCTCAGAGTTAGCATGTCTATTAAAACACGCATTTCCCCATTCCTGCTCCCAGCATGAGGCAAGGGGGGGCTCTCCCCGTGCTCCAGCAGTGAGGGGAATCTGCGGACTGACCTCGAAGATGAGCTGTGGTGACCCGTCTCTGCGCCGGGGATCGGGTTCCCCGTGTAAGCAGAGGAGAGGATGTTCCCCGATTCAAACCCTCATTGTGTTTGGAGCTCGCCTCTCTGTGACTCCGAGTCTTTAGGAGAAAGTGGGAAAGTGTGTGTGTGTGGTGGTGGGAGGGGGAGGGGTTTCACTGCGGATATTGAGGTAAACTAGGAGGGTGGGGGTCATCTCCAAAAAAGTATATCTCTTTGGACAGCAGAATTCGAAGATGCGCGAGCGGCGTCAATCACAGCACTGCATGGTAAGAAAAGTAAATGGATGCTGCAATTATTGAAGTACGTATTTAGCTTCAATTAGTTAGTATCAATTAACGTTCAGAGTCCAATGTTGGACTTTAAACCCTTCCTTTTCCCGACCAAGCCCTTCACCGGTATTCTCTACCACTTATCACAATAAATTGCCTCCTTTCTCATTCCCGTTGTATCATTTTGTTCTTCAGCCACCTCTCCCCAACCAACCTCTCTTTCTCTCTTGCTTTCATGGTTCTTGCTTTCTCACTCCATCCCTTCTCCCCGCGCTCCATTCTCTGCTTTCTTTCTGCAGTTTTCTCTGTTCTATCCCTGCTCTCACCATGGTTTCTCCTTTATTTTTTACCCGCCCGTATCGCTCCCTCGCCAGTTTTTCTCTTGCTATCCCTGAGGTCTTCTGTTTTTCTTAATGTTTATCTGAAGGTGTGTAGGGTGTCTCTCGCGAGTCTGTAGGACGCTTCAGCCATCAACCTACACTGACCCTGGTGCACACTGCAGAGTGTAATAAGATGGCTTGTGTTTGCGTAGGGGGTAGGGGGGTTCTATGATTGCTTTCTCTCACCTGCAACAGCAGCCCAATCTGCATCCAGACATCCCCATACCCACGCTCCGGCGGCCCCTTCCCCACCCCACCAGTTTCAAATGTCACTAGCTGCCCCTGAAGGCAGAGGGATGAGTCCCGGGGGTCCCCTCATCATTCACACCCCAAAGGTGACATTGAAATGCAAAGTACCTGGCTAAACACAGGCTGGGCTCTCCCGCCCCCTCTTTAAACACCTCACTGTTTGCCCTATTATTAGACAAAACCTCTCAAAGGAGAATGCGCTTCTCTGAGATTTACTGTTTAGATTTACTGTTGGTTGTGCTTTTAAAATACGCAATCCCACAGCAATTGCTTTTCTGAATCAAGAGGTAAATGGATTTGCACCAAGAAAGTGCGCCTCGGAACAGGCACATCTTTAAATTATTACTTTGCTCCCATTGAAATAATGGCCT
Source organism: Lissotriton vulgaris (assembly GCF_964263255.1). NCBI lineage: Eukaryota > Metazoa > Chordata > Amphibia > Caudata > Salamandridae > Lissotriton > Lissotriton vulgaris. The sequence goes on from NC_141696.1 coordinate 482,619,328, forward strand.
GTACCCTTATCGCCTGGTTGACTTCTTAGTTTAGGGCTGTTAATTGATTCCGCACCTGTGTTTTTCTTTCTTCTGGGGTAATTTTACATTGAAGTGTCACTGAATGCCGTATTTTAACTGAATTCAATGAATTTTAGTAATTTAAAACGCAAAAACAACACTATCAAGCTATTTCTTTCATTCAAAACCGGGAATATTTGAGATTATTGCCGGAGACTCCCTAAAAAAGTGATCATCATAAAAGTATCACCGAATTCTTGATTTAAATGGACTGATCTAGCAAAGACATTTAGTAATTGCTTTAAATAGTGTGTGTTCTTTGCCCCTTTTTAACTATGTATGTTGTAATATTAACACATCTTTCTTATGTAAATATGCACACACATATAGACATATATTAATATATGTGGTATAGTCCCCATTAGAAGTTGCTTTTTTATTCTGAACAGTAATGTGTTTAGAATGATACCACAGTGAAGATTAATTATGTTTTGTTAAAATCCATTTTGTTAATCTAACCCTGCAACCTAGAAAGCAATAATTCTTCTAGCTTTCTTTTTTTTTTAGTGGGTTATCAGTAGTTTGAATAATACATTTTCTTGCTGCAAGGGATTCACAGATGTGATTTTATAGCATGATCCCTCACTGCCTGTAAAGAAGCTGCTGCAGTTTGCAAACATATTCAAAAGGCAAGAGCAAAAATAGAAGTAAGAGTAAAAAGAAAGGACAAATAGTAAAAAGTAACAAAATTAAGGAAAAGGAAAGTAAGAAAAGGGTGAAAAGAAGGCTAAAAAATAAAAAGAATACTGAAATGCGAGATTTTGCCTGCGCTCTAGAATGTAAAGAAAGAGCTCGGCTCTTGGCACAGTCCACAGATATCATGTAAGTAGAGACACTAACCTTCCAACCTTTGTACCCGACCCTTGAAGAGCCTCTGAGGAGCCGGAGCCCTGGGAGAGGTACACTGGCCTGTTATTGGTATTTGTCACTCAAGAACATTCCTGCACGGGGCAGCAGTACACATTATTACCATGCAAAGAATATTTCCTAAAACATTTTTTTAAAGAAAAAGACCCCGAAGAATGTTTTCCCCTCAAAATATATCCAACAGCAACTTACTTTTTTTGTTTTAATTAGAGAAGATTAATCGACCGCATATGTTTTATGAAATTAGACCTTACTCACTTAAAATCTCTCGGATGTAGACTCTGGGCATGAGGACGAGTGCACTGATGTGGATGTCTACTGTGAATAATTAATTTAAGAATACCATGGGCAAGTGCTGAGGACCAATTCAGGAAATTTTATTTTACAATGCATGAGAAATGGCTAGCAATTATGCATAGAAATGTCCCTTCACCAACCATGGCGTTCACTGTGGTACTCTGCACAAGTATTAGATCCCTGCCATAAAGGAAAAAAAATTCCAGACTTTGCAAAGTACAGCTTCATTTTTGACCACTTTAATACCTCTGAGGGCATGTGCACCCAGTTCAACGCATATGTTGCAGAACCTGTCCCAGAGAATATCAACCTTGGGGTGCACCAGTAATGGCATGGAAAGCTACGTCAGTGGCCAGAGTTGGCAAATTGTGTACTGGCTGTTTTGGCGTTGCCAGTCTCAAGTGCCAATGTTGAGAGGGCTTTTTTTAACAAATAAAAGTGTACATGGGAAGAAAAGAGAGAGCGCGAATGACTAAAGAATCACTGAAGAAATATTGTATGGTGTACTACAATAAATTTGACTTGTAAAAATGTATTTGGACTTCATATACACGTAGGTACACTGTCTATATGCCATGCATCAATGAAGAAAGCCAGGAATAATAAAAGCAAAGCGTTCCATAAACACCGGAAAAACACTGTTTCAGTTGGTTTTTATGGCGCGAAAATTAGTAATCACTGAAAAACACAGTTTTTTTCAGGTATTGAAATCACTGGAAAACACTGACAAAACACCACCAGAATTTACCCAAAATAGAAACTGAAAACAGGAAAGCCTACATATGAGGTATCAATATGATGAGTAATGGAGTGCACAACAATTAACATTCAGGTGTTCACTTTCCTTCTAAGCATCAGCGTTTTACCGTACGACTAAATAGCATACCCCTTTTCATGCAGACACCTTTTAAGTTCCTCTCCTCCCCACCCTCCTTTTAACAATACATTTCCCCGTGATAGAGCACTTACATGGCTCTGCCGTAACTCTCCTGAGTCACTGCCGCTCTCCAGCGTCCTCCGTTGGAATCCACCACTCCTCCGTCCAGTAGTCGTCCAGTTTCTCCGTCTCCTGGTCGCACTGGATGTTTTCTTCTCTCTCTCTCAGTTCTTCGTCTCCCTCCTCGGTCTCGGCGTCCTGCTCCACACTTCGCGTTTCTGGACCCGCCTTCCCGCCGGTCAAAGACGCCTCTTCCGGTCCTGGCTTTCCCTTTATTGGCGGCCCTTGAGTGTTTCCGGGGTCAGCTTCGTCTCCTTGCAATCCCAAGTCGCGCTGCAAGGAGAGAGGAAAGGTACGCGTTGGCCGCCAGGTACGTGTTTTTCCCGTTTCCGCCTGTGTCCGTCCCCTCGGCGCAAAGGATCCTGGTCGCTGTAGTCCCGGTCTCCCCAGTCTCCCGTGACTCCCGTGGCTCCCCTTCTCACACTCGGCCAAGACACCTCCCTTATCAAAAAAAAAGACGCCAACCAAAACGAACTTAATAACTACCAACTTATAACCAACCCCCCACTCCTCTCTGAAACCATGGAAAAATGTGTGCTTGTTGAACTCAATAACCATATTGAAAAATACAACCTGCTTGACACCTTCCAATCTGGGTTCAGGAAAAGCTGCAGCCCAGAGACTGCTATACTAATCATAATGGATGACCTTCACAGATATTTGGACGATGGCAACCTAGACCTCTCTGTCGCCTTCAACAATGTCAACCACATCACCCTCCTGAACACACTCTCACAACGTGCAGACATCAACAGGACTGTCCTCCAGTACTTCTCATTTCTAAGCCAACGCACACAGCTAATCAAGCTGAACAACCCAACCTCAGAAACAACAACACCAGTCTCCAAAGGAGTCTCTCAAGAGGCAATCCTAACTCCTACACTATTCAACCTCAATATGGAACCCCTTGCAATGATCCTGAGTTAAGCTAGAATAGACTACTATCTATATGCAGATGACACCCGTCTATACATAAAAATTTCGTCAGTCAAAGACATCCAGCACCTAAATAACGCTCTCCTCACAGTTCAAGCTTGCTTGACTAGCAACCACCTCAAACTCAACCCCAGCAAAACTGAACTCCCCCTCATTCATGCCAAATAAAACTCCTTTCCCATAGACTGCTGGCTTGACAACTTCATGGCTTTCAAATGCAAACTGTCCATTTCCAACTCTGTTAAATCCTAGGGGATTACACTTGATCCCCCACCTAAGCATGAAAGACCATACCAACGCCTCTGCAAAAAGCACTTTCTACAGGCTGAAAAACCTCAAAAAAGTCAAATCCTTCATCCCCAGTGAATACATAAAGACGGTGGTGCTATCCTTGGTCTTACCTAAGCTAGACTACAGCAACGCAATGGGTACCAATGCCCCAAAATCCTGCCTAGCCCCTCTGAAAGCCACTCTCCATGCTATGGGTAGACTTATATAGGGAGAAAGGCCCTTTGGGGGCGTCGCTTTGCTAACCACGATGGCGGACGTGGCTCCTTAGAGCTCTGCACGGGTTCCCGACAAGCGGCATCCATCGGCTGAGTAAGGGCTCCAAAACGAACCAGAGGGCTCTTGACGACCTCCCCAATGGAAGAAGCATCAGCAGTTCTAGAGGCGGTGCGGAAAGAGAGAGGAGACATGAAGAACCTGGCGGACCATGAGGTAGTGTAAGACAAACAGTGTAAGACAAACACGTCATGCTCTTCCCAGACTACTCCAAAGCCGTGCAGTGGAAGCGAGCATCATTCCTAAAAGTAAAGAGACTACTACAGAGTCAAAACATCCAATATTCTCTGTTATTCCCAGCACGGCTTAAAATTATCCACAACAACACTACAATATTCTTCACGGACCCGCAGGAAGCAACGAACTGGATGGTACGGAATCTACAAACTGATATAGGTCAGAGGAACACTAGAACACCGAAGCCCAAGATGTCCAGGCCTCCAAGGCGAAGAGCAAAGAGCACCCGAGCCAATCAGAAACGAAACCGCTCCATAAATCATTGACATTACCAGATCTAGAACCAATTATAACGGAGCATCAAAAGGCTCTTCAGGTAGCGGCAGAAGTGGGAGCGAACCTCTCAAATTCAGATCATAAAGACACTCTGCTCATTTTCACACCAGAAGGGTTCCTCTACGACTCCAGTAACTCCGACGAGAATTCTGGGACCCTACCAACTGTCACATCACAGACAGCTGATGCACTTATATAAGGTCCACTAGCAGTGGTAGATACATCGAACCTATGCGCTAGAGATGCCCCACTCTCCAGTTCTGCACCATATATCACGCACCATGATTGTATAAGCCTCAAACCCACTAATGCTCAGACGTGCATCCGGTGCTCTCCATGCCACTGGAATCAAGCTATCCTGGCTGAAGAGGGGTGTAACCCCAAAACCGGTCCTAGGATGCTTGTTTCCAGTCCAGGGAGGACCTGGCTTGGCAGTTCAGGCTGGACTGTTCCCTTGAGGCACATGGTCAAGACTGATTTGCATATGGCTGGGTTCAAACTGGAATGGCATGGTGAGCAAAAAAACAATGGATTTAGGCCCAGATCTCTGTATTGGGGTGAATGTATGACATTGTTCTGCATTCTGTCCATCAACTGTTGTTTTTGCATTTCTCCGATTGGAAAGCATTGCTGCGTAAAGACGCATTTAAGGAAACATTTTACTTACTGTAGAAATCGATATTTAAATAGTACTTACTTGATAGCGAAGTTCTTGGTATCAAAAGTTATATGAAAATACCACTTATTTTTCTAAATTGGTCTCAGATTTTTTCTTGAATGTGTGCCTCATTATTGCCTCTGTGAGTACAACAAATTCAAGGCACTACCCTCTGGTAAGCCTAAAATTCTCTCCCTTACTACCAGAAAAGAGAGCATCTAGGGCCATATGTAGGTAATTTAGAAATACCGATTCCTAAATACCGAATTTTACCGAATCAGTATTTATGAATTGGCATTTCCTATGTACGTAATAATTCGGTAAATATTACTGAATCAGAAAAATTTGGTAAATATTTACTGGTTCAACAATACCGATCTTTTTTTCCCGAATCGGTAAATACCGATTCGGAATTTCAAAAGAACAGCAATTGAGGGATCAGCCAATCCTGTGCAAACGCCACCCCTCCCAACCAGGAAGTGGTCACACCCAGGCAGGTGCACACAATCAGAACCTTCTGGAGAGGCTGTGAGTGCAGAGGAGAGAAACAGAGCCACTGCCTGAAGTTTTTCATGAAATTCTTTCACAATGACCAGACAGGACACAAAAAGAGAAGGACTGGAAAGGAAAAGGAAACTTAAATTCAGTCCAAAGGAACTGCAGGTCCTTGTGGAGGAGGTAGGGAAGCAGCACACAAAGCTGTTTGGAAAGCAGTCCCTGCAAGTTGCAGAGTGAGAAAAAAGAAAAATCTGGCTCGGAATCCAGTCTCGGGTAAATGCCATCGGAGTGACCCCCCGGGACATTGATGTGCTGAAGAAGCGGTGGTTTGACCTCAGAATCATCACCAAAAAGAAGATGACTGATCTGAAAAAATAATCCAGCCAGACAGGAGGAGGAAGGAACAGGGGACCTGCCCTGACTGAACTAGAGCAGCTTGTGGAATCCACGAGAGAGCCAGAAAGTGGCTGTGGAATTGGTGATGCAGACAGCTCTGCCAGAGCTGCTTCCAAACAAGGTAAGAAGCATGCACAGCATTGTGCACCCCCTTCCCCTAGCCCAAATCCCCAATTGGGCTATGTGTATACCATTCCAGTACAGGTGTTTGTTCAAACCAGCAATGCATTATGGGAGATGTAGTCAGTGAAACCCCTATCATGCCAGGAATTACACTGAACAACAAGGCATGTGAGACACATCAGCGATAAGCAGGCAAAGGGCAGTGAGATAGTGTGCCAGAAATGTAATCTTTAATTATTGCAATGCTGGCCAGCAAGAACACTGAGCTAATGTACAATTTCTGTCCACAGGCGAAACATCGCGCAGGACAGCTCAGGACAAGGGAGAGAGGGCACCCCGGAAGGACATCACTGAAAAGGCCAGTACGAGTGCAGGGCACACAACACCACCACAGCCAGCTTCACCACAACAGCCAGCTTCACCGCCACAGCCAGCCTCACCAGCAGCAACACCACCTGCAGTGGTTCGACCTAGGAGGCGTGCAGATGTCAGACTGCCGGAGTTTGAGTCCTCCTCGGAATACTCCGGGGGGCGGGGCCAGGGGGGGGACATCTACTGTGCCACTGGATGGCAGCAATGCTGGTTTGCTGTCCACTGCTGAGGGATCACCCACAGGTGCCAGATGCTGCCGCAGGGCTCATGAGAGCAGTGCACCTCCACAGGGTGAGAGCCATGGTATCTTCGGAGGACTGGAGTCTACCATGGTAAAGGTACAGCGCCTACAAGGAAAGGCAATTCAGTCAGTCCAGCGACAAATGAAGCGCCTAAATGACAACATGAGCAACATTGGTAAGGGCATTAGCTCAATGACTGAGGGAATGAAGGAGATGGCAGAGGGCATGCGGGACATGTCCCATTCAGTGATGCTGCTGTGCAGCAAGTTGGATGAGGACAGGCAAACACGGCGCCGGGAGAGGTTAGAAGTTTGAACGCCATACAAGTGCAGTGAACCGCCTAGCTACTGCCACATCTATGCTATGCAGGCGCTCCGTGCAGGAGGGGCTGGCACAGTGCAGCACTGATGTCTCAAAGGGGCTGGTAAGGGTAACCAGTGCGCTTGAAGTGCTGTTGACAACACAGTCTGCCTCTACTGGTGCTGTGGAAGTTGGGGACAGCTCCGAGACGGCCAATGGAATGTGAAAAACTATATTGGCTGGATTCGGTACCACAGGACAACATGGAAAAAATATGCTTTTAATCTCCTGCACTATTCTGTTCTTTTCATTTATTTTCAGTGAACCTTTGATCAGAAAGTTACACAAACTTCCAATCAATTCCATCAAAAATCCTTTTATTGGTAAAATTTCTGCAACTGATGGTATTCCTGAATACATGTCATCTGGTTCTAATTTTAATAAGGCATGTTCTGCACATTTTATTAATCTGACATCCTTCTCTGTGCACTCTCTTATTTCTGTGTTTATTATTTTTTCAAAATCAGAAGGTAATGTTTCAACTGTCTTTTCTGAAAATAATGCTACAGCTGTCTCTTGTTGGGCCATTTTAAAATATACATCCTCATCAGGAATCTGAAAAATAACATTATCTGGTGTACAATATTCTGTGCTGTTTAATTTGCAAAACAATTGTTTTTCTGCCAGGCCAGAGTCACAGACAACAGTTTTGCAGTTTTCCTCAAATGGGCCTAATTTGGGTGCAAATTTTTCTAAAACTGAGTTTATAATTTCTTTCTTTAAAACTCTTGAAATTAAGTCTGGACTTTCCACTGCCTCCACAATGGACTTGGTAAATTCAGAATTGTGAGGGTTAAAACTCTCATTTTCAAACACAGCAACCTGTTGGACTGGGTTCTGATTTTGTCTCTGGAAATAATTCACATTTGCTCTGGACATCTTATTTAAATTCATTTAAGCATTTTCCATATTTTGTGGGATCTTTGCTTGAAAAATTCCTGCCATAGGTACCTGTTTCTGAACTGACATTTGCATTTGCTTAGCTGGTATATTTTGCATCTGCATTTCTCCATGTTTTTGTGCATCATGTTTAAATTTATTTTTCTTCTTCCAATGCTCAAATCTGCTATAAAGATGGCAAAAGGACACATTTTCCAGCAGTACAACATTCAAACCGGAATTTGCACAAACCAAAACACTTTTACTTCCATCCTGTGTTCTTTTATTCTGTACCCACTCAACATCCTTTGCTGGCACTTTGCCCTTCAGGAAAGTAATCACTGCTATGTTTTCCTCCATATCAACAGAAAATGATGGTGCATAAATGCAAACCCTTTTCATTGTCTCCTCACCTGGCCCTTGAACAACTTTAGATTCAAACCACAATTTAGTCTGCATGGCAATGTAAAAGAACATTTCCAAATTAATGCACAGCCATCAACTTGTGGGTACCACAGCATAATTCTGTCTCAACTGTGGGAATGTGTTCAGAAATGCTGCAAGTTCACTTTTATTCTGTGGCATAGGAACATGCACTTCTCCCACTATTTCTCTCAATGAGTACACAAAAGCTTCTCCCTCATTCTGCTTATTATTTTTCTCAACTAAATCTGGTGGCTTCTTTTCCTTATCCAGTTTCATTGCAAGGTCTGGTGGTTTCTTTTTCTTCTCATGTTTTCTTGCCCATTTGTCTCCTAATTTCTCAAACCCATTGCAATTAAAAAATATACTTTATTTCTGCAATGTGCAATTGCATTCCTGAAGAACACATTTTCTCATTTGCTTCATCATCCATATGTACCCTAAAACTTTTCTGAGATGGAAAACTTCCTGAAATATCAATTTCATCATTTTGAGCCAAATCTGTCAGGCCATTATGTATAGTTAATGCACATACAGCTGTTTCCTTACTCGGGGAAATTAATTCTTTTTCCTGAGACTTGTTCACATTTTCATTATTTAAACAGCATGGACTGTTATTTTCTCCATGTTCAAGTGCTGAATTTAAAACACTAAGCTGTCTCTCTTTTTCAGGGCCTGTGTTAATATGTTCTCCCATGTTTTCTATCTTTTTAATCACTGCTGTTTCCTCAAAGCAGGTTTGAGAAATCCCATTTTCAAATATATTTATTTTATCCTGTGCTGTAGATGTTGTAAAGGCCATGTTTCCCTCACCTTTCAGTGCTTGGGGTAATTTCTGTTCAATAATCTGCGAATTCTGATTTTCTTAAATAAACTCTGCCATAATCACTCCTTCTGCAGCTCTTTGAACCTTTTCAGTAGGCACCATATTAATTGGGACAGTCATAATTTTTCTATGCATTATCTGTGCATCTGCAGTTAGCAATTCTTGGACTGAATCGGGCACATTTGAAGCAGTAACACCTGGAGGTATCACCGCCAGTGCTGAATCAACAGGTAACGGGTCAATCTGAAATGTTTGCACAGTTTTTTCAATCTGTGTTTTTCTCTGTTCAACAGAAGCAGTAGCCACTGTAGTGCTTACTAGTACACTATTTTCAGTATTTTTAATGGGAACCACATAAAGTGGTGGACACTCAGTTAACAATGCATCCATTATTTTATCCCCTGAATCATTATTTATTTGAAGCTCTTTATCATCATTAATTCTCTTCTCCTGCATTTGGTGCTTTACCTTTTTATCCTCACTTGCTTTCTCTCTTGCTGTCTTTTACCATATGCTTAAGGTCTCAAATTGTGCAGCTTTAGATGGTGTCTTTATTTCACATAAGACTTCCCTTAATTTTTCAATAATTTGCAATTCAAAAGTACCATCTTTTGGAAACCTCAAAGCATCCTCTTTTTCAGTAATCTTGCACCATTGGTGAACCCACATACATGTATTTTGTCCCAAATTGGTAGACATAAAATGCACAGGTGTTCCTTCGGGAGCATTACCAATAAAAAATGCATTTTTCACTTTACCTCCTAAGAGCTTCTTTAAGCCTTCAAACAATTTCATTTTTGCAATAGTTCAATGCAATTTCTCTTTTACAAAGCTGTCAGTCTCAATTTCAGTCAGTTTTACTCCTATTACTGACCCTCCTCAAAATCTTACTGCAATATTTCTCTTAATCAATAACTCTGTTAGTAACAACATAAATACATTCGCTACTCTGTCTGTTGTGCTAAATAAAGGATAGATTTATATTCACTGCGAGTAACACATTCCGCTTACCCTTCACAAAGTAAGACCTTCCGTTTACTCTTCAAACACTACAGGTAAATCCCTTCCGCTTACCTTTCACTCAAGCTCAGAAGAACCTGCTACTCCTTTGGACTTATCCTTCAGGATATATCTTAGGCCAAAGTTTCACCAGCGAACCCTTTTGCTGTCACTCAAGCTCAGAAGAACCTGCTACTCCTTTGGACTTATCCTTCTGGATATATCTTGGGCCAAAGTTTCACCAGCGAACTCTTTGCTATAAATCACTCACACAGAAAATAGTCCCTAATTTAACACTGCCAGCCCTACCTAGCTTCTCAGTGTTATTCCAACAGACGAGTAACCTCAGTGCAGTGTGGCTTCCATTTACCACCCGCTATTCCTTCCCGGGATTCCACAGGTGTGCATACCTGCGTGTTCAGACACCATAGAACAAGACACTAACTTAACATGAAGAGTTAAAACATGTAATCAATAACCAAAAAAAGTATGTCCTATGAAATTACCAATATAATCAATAACACCATCAATTCAAAATGAGCAACATGTCACCAACAGTAAAATAAACTTAATATTTTGAACGCTTCAAAAATACATCCTAGCATATTAACAACATTTCACAACCCTATTGATACTCACACCACTTCTTGCATCACCTTCCAGTACTGCTTTGCCAGTCTTCAGGTTCTGAGCATTGGAGTCAGGAATCAGGACTTGGACATTTATCTAACTTGGGCAATTATTTTGCTTCCCTCTTAAGGTCAATGATCCATTAGTTGAGTAGTTGATGGTGAAATCAATAATCATTAATCACCAAACTAATCAATAATGACCATCCTCTGATTACCAAAAACTGATGGAGCGGTAATTTCTTCTGGTAGTTTCTCAATGCAAAACCTTCATGCTACCTCTAATTTACTGCTCAAAAGGTGTTGGGCCCTTCACACCATGTATTACCTTCAGGAGACTTTAAATAAAGATGAACAGTCAAAAATGCAATTATTATTTTAAGCCAAAAAAGAGAGTTGTTGAGTATTTAAAGGGTTTTATTTTCTAGTAAAAAGTTAATTTTCTCTGACCCTTTATTCATTAGTAAAATATCAATCAGGTTACAGAATTTGGAAAACAGGAAAAATAGCATTAATACAGAACATATTACAGTCTGCATCTAAGCATTACATATAGGAAAGAAAATGTGGCACAAAATTTCAGTCAAAATTCTTAAAGAGTTTCTAAGAAAAATAGTCTTGCAAAGCTAATCAATAATTAAATAGTTTGCAAAAATCTCCCATTAAGAGAAATAAATGCATAAGTCAAATAATCTTTTCAGACATAATTAATTAGTCAAAGCATAAACTTAAAGTTTAGCATCTAAATCTAAAGAGCTTTTCTATCTGTTGCTGCTCTGTGCATCTCTGTGTCTAAAGAGCAAAAAAGGAGCGAGACAGCCCGCCCTTCACCAGACCTCAAAGGAATGTGGCCTGCAGTGCCAAAATATGACGTGAAAGCAAGAAACCTCCCCCTGACTCTCCTCGGACGCCCCAGGCTGCACCCGTGACGATCTCGTACCTAACCCATAGAATGAAGCAAAGCCTAAGCCAAAATGAGCAAGAAGCCAGATGAGCTGAGAAAGCCAGCCCCTCCTCCGGAGAGGTCAGTATTTATACTCTAAACCTTGGCAGTCTACTCAAAGATGTAGCATCTTAATGAAAACTTGTACGTGATTGGTCAGTCATGATGGCATGAGTTCTCACTACCCTGACTCATTCTAAAAACCTGACTTTACCAGTTTTAACAAAAGAAGCATACATGAATAACTACATTTATAAACATTTGCAACATTTACTAGAAAAAATGTTTCATTCTAATTCATCCTTCCTTCCTTCCACAGTGCAGTCAGATGGATACTTTTAACTAACTGGTACATTCGCACAATCACAAGAATGTACAGTTCAAGATGTCCTTGACTTCTTCGTGGTTTGAGGAAAGCTGCCACAGTCTGCGCATGCTCCTTTCTCATTAAATTGCAAGCCATAGCCTTGATGGATTCACAGGCAGCCATGTTTTGTGTAGGCCCCAAAAATAAAACAAACACAAAGATAACATTAATTTCATGTAAATCAGCCCATTATGTTTCCCAACTCCATACTAATACCCCTTATAAATGTTTACCTAGCCAAGCTATTAATGTAAAGCAGCTTTTCTATTATTTATGACAACATGCAAAATAAATGTGCAATGTACAACATAGCATTTTTATGCTTTAGTGTAAAAGTTAAAAGCACACACAGTTTATATAGCGCAAACAGTTAATACAACACACACAGCAACATGCTTTAGTGTTTTAGATAGCTTTTCATGCAAAAAAGCATTTAGCCCCCTGTGTAGTGTTTGGTGCATTATTAATTCACACACATTATAAAAAGAGGTGTTATTAACTGAAAATATTTATCAAAATATGCAACAAGTCAAAGTCTCTTAAGACAGAAATAGTGAATGTAGATTTTAAGGTATGAGCGGGGAAAGAGAGAAACATTCTATTAATCTTCAAAGCTAAAAAGGCCACTTTTCTCTACATTGCAAAAATACAGCATTTCAGAGTGAATAGGCCTCACTTTCATATTTTTCATGTGCCATATTTTTAACTTGCACCAAAAGGTGTGTGGCAATTTAAATGCAGTTTGTCTGAAGCACAAAAAATAAAACAATGCCTGACTGCAGATGAAATCTGCTCCATCAACTTGACCTCAAAGATTCAATGAAAAGCCTGCGAGTTTGGAGGTGGAGTGCTGCAGTAAGGGAGCCGACTTGGCCTGTTAAAATCTTTTTCTATGAAAATCGCAAATAAACTTACTATTACTACAAGTGTAAAGCAAATGAACAATAAATATTGAAAAAAACATTAATAAATGTTACATATATAAAGATGATGCTTATCTTAACTGTGAGCAGCAATACAAGAGGGATTGTTGATCCTAGTCAGTATAATTATTGGGTTTTATGACATTTCATTGGTCAAGCCTCTTTGATGTTCCTTTATAGTTTCTTCACCACTAACCATTGTTACCCTTACATTACCATTGCCATTGTTTTCTGGGTAGTGTAGTTTTGCTATTCTTGACAGCTATTAGAATAAAAGCAAAACAGTAATGCATAATAGGAGTCTCTGCTCTTGTAATAAAATGAACAGAGAGCTGGTTTGGCACTAAGAACCGTGCACAAGCTGAGCCTTGAAAATATTTTGGCATGTAAACTGTGAAGCAAACATCATGTAAAAATATGAATTTAGTCATTTCAATTGTCAAGAAAGTGTATTTCAACATGTGGAAGCATTTCACATTAGTATCCGATTATATCAATACTTTGAGTGTCACTTATTACAAGTGATAATTTTTAAACATGACTTTAAAAACATTCATCCACCCAAACTTAAATACAGCCAATGAACCAAGAGGCAAGTCATTTGTCTTGGGCACCCTGCTATATGTGGCCGAGCTTGGTATTAGAACTGAGTCCTCGGAGACCGGGGACTATGCAGCGCACTGCTGTAAGGTAATGATACCTCAATCTGTTGTAACTCTGATTTCCAAAGGATACTTTGTTTATTTTGTAAACAAAAATTATTATTCAAAATATTTCAATTGTCAAACATAATATTAGAAATGCGACAATGTATCATATATTCAATAAGATTCATAAATACATCAATGGAAATATTGTGCATATATGTAAATAAATTGCAGTTTTCAAACAGTAAAAAGAAGAAACACTCTCAAAATAACCCAATGCATTTCGGGTCTCTCCTGACCCTTCCTCAGGGGTATGGTAAGGTTTTCAATGAGCAAGAGTTCAAAATTCTCAGGGAAGATTCAGGTAACGAATCTACAACAGAATATGTATGGTATTCAAAATCAAAATTCCATATATCTCAAAGCATGTCAAAAAAACAGTCACAGGTTTTCAAAATCACACTCATGGCGATCTCAGGGTGTGGTTTGCATTTTCCCAATATCCAATCTTAAACCCTCAGGACGCGTGATCATTAAAAGAATTGTGCGAGATAAGTAGTGCTGATAAAAGTGAGAGTAATACCAATTGTCATAGTACCAATATCAGCCATCTGTCTGTATCGGTGAAAGATGAAAAGCGAGAGTGTTTAGTATGTGCTAATGAGGAGAATAAAAGAATAAAGATGGTCAAATAGCCCATGTGTAATTGTGCTAGTGAATACAAACAGGCATGCTGAAAACAGAAATAGGGTATCGTGTATACCGTCGGGTCTCCAACAAGATGCTAATTTCAAACAAATCACTTCAAAGAAATCGTCCCTCTCTGTAATCGAAAAACAACCGTAAATCACCAATATGTTGCTAGTAACGCCAGTATACCAAACACTCATTCATGAGAAAATGTCTACATACCCGTCTCTCAAGGGTTAAATCCAGACGGTTTTCCCAAAAGTCATTACATCTTAGTTTGGTGATGTGTCTCTGTTAAAGAATATATATGAACATTATGTATAAATCTATCTATACTGAAGGTATCGTGTATAATAAACTGGGACTGGAGACTCCTTACCCCCAAACGTAGGGCTGGGAAGTTAAATGCCACCAGTGGCCTGCAGTTACAATAGGGGGTGGGAACCCAATAAACCCTTGCAGGCTTGGGCGAAATAGATATGAAAAAAACAAATTGCCTACAAGGGATTTTTGTTTGTGAAAAGCTTGTGCAAGATATTATCTCTGTATTATGAATTGAAAGCACACTCTAATTGGTAGTGTACAATGAAACTAATCAAAACACAATTTTATGAAATCTCTTCAAATTCAACAAATGATAAATAGCAATCACATAAAGTAATTACATAAGTGACACACGGGCGAAAACTGTACTATGAAAAAATCATATATTTAATATATGAAACAGGTATAAAATGATAAAAAGCAACCAAACATAGCTTGCAAGGTGACAATATTTTAGCCTATACAACAGCTATGTTGACATCTTTCTGTGGACTTTTAGACAATCAATGTTAGTCAGAAGAGATGCCACTGTCAAACCAGTGGCCTGCAGCACCTATTGTGCCAGCCGGTACATTGGATAACCTTTAAAACCTTACCGTTTCCATGCATAAAGTTCCTCGAGGCTAATTTGCATGTGATCTCCAAATGCAAATTAGCCTCCAGGCTTCTCCCTTCCAGTGAGTATCATTTGAATATATGTGAATGAGGTGTGTAAAAGAGGTACAAAATGAGTGCCAAGAACAAAGGGGAAGCTCACTCTGTTGGTCATTGGAATACACTCTCCTTCTTTACTACCTGTAAGACCTGACAGCCTTAGGGCGGTCTCCCCCCCAAACTTTTTGCCTACCTCCTCCACTTTTCTGACCCCGTTTTTCCTGGTTTTAGGACTCTGTGCACTTTACCACTGCTAAAGTGCTTGTGCTCTCTCCACTAAACATGTTTGTATTGGTTTATCCCCAATTGCCATATTTAATTTTCCTATAAGTCTTTAGAACAGTGGTACCCCTTATACACAGTATCTGTAAATTAACTGCTACTAGGGGGCTTGCAGCACTGATTGTACCACCCACTTAAGTAGCCTTGCCTGACAAAAAAAACTTTTTCCAGGCAAACACCTTCCCTTTTTCTATACAAATGTCACCCCTAATGTAAGTGGAAGAGGTGTGGCACAGCGATCAGGATGCCTGACTCCAGACCACAGGGTTCACAGTTTGAGCGCCGAACCCAGCGGCAGGTTAGCCCAGCACCATGTGACTCTGGGCAATAGCTTGCTTAATCTTCCCGACGGCCCCCAGCGGAGGTAGCTGTGCGCTTTACAAATGCTGGCATTTACATTTATATATAAGCCTATGGGGCAGGGTGCAATGTATTTAAAAGGAAGGACGTGCACTTTTAAGTTTTATATGTCTTGGAAAGTAAAAAACTCCCAAAGCCATTTTTTACTACTGCAAATCCTATCGCGCCATAGGATAATATTGGGATTACCTTATTTCATTTTATAAGTGTAATTTTCAATTGGAAAGAGTGCGCTATATAAAACTTTATAAATAAATAAATAAAATAAGACCCTCGAGTCTGGTGTCCATGTAATCACTATTTAAAATCACAACGTATGGTGAATTTCGATTTCAAATTGTAATTCTGAAAATGCCACTTTTAGAAAGCTGTACAAAAGGGGGTGGTGATGGACGGAGCATCTGAATCAATCAAACAATCACACCCAGTCAAAAGATCTGGGTTTAATCCATCACCGTTCTTTAGCCCACTCTGCCACCCCAGTTCAGACATGGCTATATGCAAATCAGTCTGACCCTGTGCCTCATGGGAACAGTCCAGCCCGAACTGCCAAGCCATGTCTTCCCTGGACCGGAAACAAGCTTCCGAGGACCGGTTTCTGGCATTCCAGCTGTCTTCAGCCCGGCTTGCTTTATCCAGTGGCAAAGTGAGCAAGGGACTCACGTCTGAGCATACCCTGCCACACTTATGGTGGCCAAAAGCGGTACAAAAGGGGGTGGTGATGGATGGAGCATCTGAATCAATCAAGCACTCACACCCAGTCAAAAGATCTGGGTTTAATCCATCACCGTTCTTTAGCCCACTCTGCCACCCCAGTTCAGACATGGCTATATGCAAATCAGTCTGACCCTGTGCCTCATGGGAACTGTCCAGCCCGAACTGCCAAGCCATGTCTTTCCTGGACCCGAAACAAGCTTCCGAGGACCGGTTTCTGGCATTCCAGCCGTCTTCAGCCCGGCTTGCTTGAATCCAGTGGCAAAGTGAGCAAGGGACTCACGTCTGAGCATACCCTGCCACACTTATGGCGGCCAAAAGCGGTACAAAAGGGGGTGGTGATGGACGGAGCATCTGAAGCAATCAAGCACTCACACCCAGTCAAAAGATCTGGGTTTAATCCATCACCGTTCTTTAGCCCACTCTGCCACCTCAGTTCAGACATGGCTATATGCAAATCAGTCTGACCCTGTGCCTCATGGGAACAGTCCACCCCGAACTGCCAAGCCATGTCTTCCCTGGACCGGAAACAAGCTTCCGAGGACCTGTTTCTGGCATTCCAGACGTCTTCAGCCCGGCTTGCTTGAATCCAGTGGCAAAGTGAGCAAGGGACTCACGTCTGAGCATACCCTGCCACACTTATGGCGGCCAAAAGCGGTACAAAAGGGGGTGGTGATGGACGGAGCATCTGAATCAATCAAACACTCACACCCAGTCAGAAGATCTGGGTTTAATCCATCACCGTTCTTTAGCACACTCTGTCACCCCAGTTCAGACATGGCTATATGCAAATCAGTCTGACCCTATGCCTCATGGGAACAGTCCAGCCCGAACTGCCAAGCGATGTCTTCCCTGGACCGGAAACAAGCTTCCGAGGACCGGTTTCTGGCATTCCAGCCGTCTTCAGCCCGGCTTGCTTGAATCCAGTGGCAAAGTGAGCAAGGGACTCACGTCTGAGCATACCCTGCCACACTTATGGCGGCCAAAAGCGGTACAAAAGGGGGTGGTGATGGACGGAGCATCTGAATCAAACACTCACACCCACTTGTAGCATGGTTTCCGTTCTCCCACCGCAACTGTGCACAGAGATCTAGAACCTGGGTGAGTTAGGGTGACCCACAACTCACCTTTGTTTCAGAAATCCCCTTACCAAGCTAGCTACAGTGTCTCATCGGTAGTAATAACTTACCAATGACTTAGACAATCCAGAACATGAACTTAGAGTACCTCAGGTATCGTGGAACACATGAACACTCTTTCGTTATATTATCATTCCAAACCGAAACTGGGAGGCAAAGAATACACGTGCAAGTTTGAAATGTTTATTTTTCAATGCAGCATTCTCAAACGCAGTATCTTGTATAATATCAACATACATATTATAAAAATCAGAGTCAGCAGCATAGTCACTAATCCATAGTAAGCAAAAGGTGATAGCATTTTATGATGCAAAAATCTATAGAATTCTGTATCACCTATATTTCGCGCACCCTAATTAGCATATTATATTATATCTAAGAAGGTCTCATCTGGGTTCTTAGCAGGTTGGACCCATACCTCTAATTCTCAGTAGGAGGAGATCACATCAACAGCTACCAGCTCTCTGCATGCTCAGCATCAAGTGTGTTGATTCATTCCCTGTAACTGTATCTTAAACCCACGTAGAGCCCAATGTTGGCAGCAACATTATTTGTGTTATGACTAACGTGGTGCGAGGATCAGGCCTTCAGCAACCTTGTGTTAGGTTATTCTTAGAGTGTGCAGTTCTCAGTGTGCAGACAGTTGTACCAAGTGTACCAAGCACGACTGATACCAGGGCAATAACATATTATTCTCAAATAAATCACATCTTTCGTCTAGGTTGAAAGCTACAATAACAATTAGGTGTCGTGTGCAAACCGAAGCAGAAAGAAAATATGGCGTTTAAACATTTAATAAGCACATGTTAACTTAACACAATATATAGAAACGTAGTAACCATATGACACCCCCCCAATGATCCGAGGACGGTTAAAAAATAAAAAATATAAGCCAATACTCTATGAGAGGCAAGACATGAAAGCAGAGTTCAATGATATTGAGCCAAGCTAAATGTATGCAAATGTATGTAAAATTTAAAAACACAAAAATGTATGTATGAATGCCTATAGTGGCCACACAAAATATAAAAAGTCGAACTTGAAGCCTATTCTCAGTTAATAGGCCTAGAACATATGAAAAAATCGAATGTTCGTATTGAAAAAGGCACCATTCAGAATTACAAAAAAGTCACGTGCCATAATGATGGAAGTCTTCAGAGTCACTCATCGTTGAATGAATATGCAAAATAGGTAGCTACAGCTTCCAACATGAAATCACTGCCATCATCCGAAAACAGTTCAGCCATCCAATTAAGCAATGGGAAAGAACATACGTGCTCCTCCAACACCGATTCCTCTAGCAACATCAGAGGACAACTCAGTGGGTTCTCGAGAACGCTCTGTGCCAGAAAGTCATGCGCCGCTGCGAATATGTCCCACTGACCCATTAGTCCATGCATCGCTGCCACAGCCATAACCCTTTCGCCAGAACAGACCAACTCGTGAGCCACTACGGGGTTCATCAGCTGATCAAAGTTGACGTCAGGAGAAGTCGGTAAACAGAGACACAAATCAATGGCCCCGTCGAAATCACAGCTCAGGCAATGAAACACATGTGAAATAGGAAAATCTGAAGGATAATCCAAAAGCCGTGCTTAAGGTCGCAGGCGGCAAGGAGCCATAATAATCAAGCATCCGGTTGCGAAACTGCATCAGTAGGGGCTGAGCGTTTCCTTGCGCAGGATGGGCATCCATGTTTTGTAAAATAAAATATCACCAGAACGCCTGCAGCCAAAGCCAGCAAAACAGGAAATCCGCCAAACAGGCTAGCGAATATAGAATGAAAGAACGCAGGGATAATACCAAATACTTTTTCAAATGTAATCACGAGACCACTGCTAACCATTTTAAAAAAATGAGCCAGGCTCGTTGTGGAGGAGGCATTGAAGATTTGATGAACCAGCTCGCAGAAATGAAACGGCAAATCAGTACTTAAAAGTGCCTGTACTTCTGTGCGTGTGTTTGCTATGTGAAGGACATAAGTTTCGTTGGCAGAGCTCAGGGCCACCTGCTTTTGAGACAATAGGGCTCTTATACGGCCTAAACCATTGAACTCAGCTCCCAAGGTTGGTATTCTTGGCCAAATTAAAACATCTGAATTCCCATGCGTGGGTGGATACAACACATTCTTGCAGCAAACCACCCTTTCTGACACGGTAACCACATAAGCGATACCAGCCTCTAACCCACAACAAAACTCGTTATTCAAAAGTAAATAACTTCCGTTGGACAACAAAGTGAACGTGGGAACTATTGCAGGAACTGGTGTCCCTTTCAAAACACAGGCCAAATTAGGTTTGTCCTGATTACAAGAACCATGCAACTGGATGTGTCTGCATATTAGTGAGCGGTCAGGCGACTGTGTACATTCTTCACCATTCAGATTCACTTCATTTCCCTCCTTTAGGCATCTGTAAGTGTATGGTAAAGACCATGTCTCATGGAGGAAAGCGCTGCCTAATGGTTCATATCGCCCAATGGCTATATATTTCATACAATTTGTAAATTTATACAAAGCAAAAGGTAAGGTTATAACACCATGGATAAGCCATGTAGCAGCAGTCACCTCAGCCACAGAAAAGGGCAGGGATTCTAATTTTTCAATATGTAACATAGAAAATGTTGCATCTCTCATTGATAGCATGCGCTGTTTCTCAGTCAGATTAAATGGGGCAAATAGTGATGAGACATTCATAAAATTCCAAGGCACTCGACCAGACTTAAGAGTCTGTAGTGTCCAAGCAAACTGCATCACAGAACGTAATTGATTCTGACCATGATATAACACGGACACTTCATCATGTACAATGTCAACAACAGAAGACACAATATTGTTTAACATGTAAATTCGGGAAGAAAGCGTGTTAATACTGTTATCAACAACTGCAAGCACCTTTTCTAAATTTGCTTGATCAATAGCTCTCAGGCGTTTAGCAGCCTCAACCTGGGTAACTTTCCAAATTTCATTGTAAATCGCATACAGCCATCGTTTAGATCTACCTTTAGCTGGGCCTTTTATAAAATCGTTCAAATCCACATCATCATTTAATAGAGACAGATGTAGTTTAACTGCAGCTAATGTGGAATGTTGTAACCAATTCTGACACAGCTTCCCCACAGAATAAGTCGTGACAGTATAGTCTTCTTTAAAACGAGGATCGAGTCTGACTTGTGTAAAACCCTCAGCCAAACCCAGAAAACGGCGTTGGCAAGAATCAGCACTCCTATGCCACACCAGCCAACCCTTGGAATCCAAACTGGAAATGTTAAAGGACGAATTGTGTAAAAGAGTTTGCAACTCATGAATGGACAAATCAGTAAAATTACCCCAACCTGTATATTCCTCTAAATCTGGGATGGTTGGTGTATTTAATTTTTTAGAAGTAGCCAATCCAAAGCATGTTGTTTGGAAAATGGATGAATTTAAAAACAACATGTGATTCGGGACGAGACATGCACGGTGCAAAGCCTCAGCGCCTTGTACCTGCCAATCTTTGGTACCCCAAACCGATTTAAGGTCAATTGTTCCTTTCCAAAACTCGTAGCCATCTACAGCCAACCTGTCTAGAAAGGACTTCGAATACAGCAATTTTGTATCGGTAAGTCTAACTTTGGACATGGACTTTTGTGTCATTTTAAAATAAAATGACTCGGGATTAGATTGATTAAAGTCTGTAAAATAGGTGTATTTTTTCAGAAACGTATTGGAACTGCCACCGAATGGAGCAGGGCAATGTTCCCATTGTGTATAATTTACAGCAACCCTCCTGGAATTTGTCTTATGTAAAAAATGATTTCCATAGTGTTGAAAACAAAACAAATCACCATAATTAATAGAATCTGTGTACAGATCCTCAGCATCGAAGGCAGCATAATACTTTAAATCAGAGAATAATGCTTCTACGGCCTGAATATCCCAATCATTTATTTATTTATTTTATTTATTTACTGGCATTTTTAAAGCGCAACCAAATACCCGTGGGTGTCTCGGCGCTAGACTGCAGTAATGTCTGTCCTAAGAAGTAGGTACGGTGAGCTGAGGATGTGAGTTACTGGTCAAATAACCAAGTTTTTAATTGTTTCCTAAACTGTAGGAGTGATGAGCTGGATTTGACGTAATGAGGTAGGGAATTCCAGATCTTAGAGGCTGCGGCCGGAAAACGACGGTCGCCCCAAGTAGCTGTTCTGCTGCGTGGAGTGATTAGTTGATTGAGTGTGGAGGAGCGGAGTGTTCTGACTGGATTGTAGAGTTTTAATTGATCTTTAAGGAAGCGAGGCCCCTGGTCCTGCATCACTTTGTACACTATACACATGGCTTTAAACTTTATCCTATTTTGGATGGACAGCCAGTGATAGGTTCTCAGAGTATCTGAGATGGGGGTGAATTTGGATTTTTTGGATAACAGGCGAGCAGCCGCGTTTTGTACAGTCTGTAGTTTTTTTGTTACTCTTTTTTGTGCATTTAGAAGAAGGCCATTGCAATAATCAAGGGAGGTAAGAACCAGTGATGTAACCAGGGTCCTGGCGGCCGTGTCAGGTAGAAAAGGCAAGATTTTTCTAATCATCCTGAGTTTGTAATGGGCCGTGGAAGCTACCTTGTTAGCATGAGTCATAAAGTTGAGTTGGTCATCAAACATGACTCCCAGATTTCTGGCTTTAGAGACGGGACAAGGTGGGGTGCCAAAAGTTGATGGCCACCAGGCTGTGGGCCAAGATGGAGAGAGCTTGCCAAAGATGACCACCTCCGTTTTATCGGAGTTTAGCTTTAGGCAGTTACCTGCCATCCATTCTCCGATTGCCATCATACCAGCTTGGAACCGTTCGGCCACCTCCTGACCATTATCCTTAATGGCCAGAACGAGCTGTGTGTCGTCGGCGTATGAGGTTAGGCTCATCCCATGTGCTTTGATGACACTTGCAAGGTCCGACACGTAGATGTTGAAAAGTGTCGGACTAAGGGATGAGCCTTGAGGAACCCCACACGGTAGCGACCGACTGGCAGATTGGAATGGGCCGAGAGTGACCGCCTGCGTTCTGTTAGCCAGGAAGGAGGTCAGTAGATCTTTTGCCGTGGACTGGATGCCCATCATCAGAACGTATATTCTGTTTAATTACATCTCCCATGTTTACTCTAAGCACATTTGGAACATTAATCACTTCAGTGGGCCCATGTATCTGAAACCTAACCGCATCCCACACAATCCCATCAAGGACAGGCCAAGCAGTAATGTTAACTGAAGAGGAAAGAGGGGCCAATGTTCCATTAAGGTACCGAATTCCTGTTCTTTCTTTAACGTAGTGACCATCAATCAGGCGGAAAAAATAAAACACAAAACCAATTGACATAAAAAGATAGAATGAAAATAGGATCAACCAAATGTATGTCCAAGGGGGAATTAAAAAATGTTTTTTAAACAACGTGGCATATCTTGCAATGTTTGTGGGTTTCTTTGAAGGTTCCGAAACAGAGTCAAAAGAGAATCTGGACTGGTCGGCCAAACGGGTATGCAAATCAGGCATCGATAAATCAGCAGGATAAGTGTAGTTTAGCTCATCAATGTTAGTATCAGGAATAGTATTTAATAAAGGACTGGATATGGCAGGCATCTCGAGGGACACCTCCTGTTCTGCACCAGATGTAATAGCCAGCACAGAGTGCCTCACCATGGAAGGACAGGATACAGCCGGTGTCATGCTATGAAGAATCGGCCACCCTGTGTGTCTTGACATTGTCAATAGAAATAAATCTGTTTTCCTTACGACCTGGAAGTGGTGGTAAAATGACTGTTCTTGTGCCCTTCATTCCAAGAACTCGAACCGGTGCTCGATATGAGGGACCAAACTCTTTCTTGTTATCGATCTTCTCTCGAACCAGTTCTCCAACTTGGGGTAGCCAGCCAACTACCGGGATCTGCAGCGCATCATCCGATGTGGAGGGCAAATGTTCCTTTGCAAGACTGTCTCTGGTCTTTTGTAGATTCTGTAAAACATTGCAATGTTCATCTACGTCAAAGGCCGTGGCCTGGGCCTTGCTGTCTAGCCCATCGAGGTCAGCTACATACATCTTGATACCAAAGAGCATTTCGTATGGGGTCCGCCCACCCAGAGACCTTCTAGGGAGATTATTAAGCGCACGCTGCACGCCTATGAGGTGGGCTAACCAGTTTCTGCCAGTGCCTATAACTCGAGCTGTCAAAGATTGCTTTAAGTCGCGGTTCATTCGTTCAACTACACTATTACCCTCGGGTCTGTAGGGACTCGAAAATTTGACTTGGACCCCCATCGAAACCATAGCATCCTTATACGCCTTAGAGGCAAAAGCCGGACCCTGATCCGAATGAAAGGTACCACAGGCAAAAATTCCCACAAAGACTCACAAATCCTTAATGACAGTACGTGAATCAGCGCTTCGATGTGGCCATACCCACACAAAGCGTGTGCATGAATCTACTGCTACTAAGATGTACTTGTATGCAGTATCAGATGAAAATGGACCACAGTGATCCAAATAAACGCATCCAAGCGGTTTATTCGAGATATACAACCATGTCTGAGGCGGACCCGCAGCAGTTGAAGGCTTAATCTGCTGGCAAATGTCACATTGAAGAACATAATCGCGCGTCTGTTTGTACAGTCCCCGCCACCAGAATCTTTGTTGTAGCTGAGTTACAGTGGCTGAGACGCCCGCATGCGCAGACGCCACACCTTCATGAGCCGCTGCAATCAAAGCAGCCCTGCGATCCGAGTTGGGAACTAGACGTTCGCCAACATCAGGGATTTTCACATAAGGAACCTTATCGGGACTTAAGTGGTATGTGTATTTAGAAGGGAACCCCGCAGGATATTTACTTCCCTTCTCCGTTGCAGCAACTGCCGCCAAGATGTCATCATCTATTTTGCTTTTGGACCTCGTGACCGCTGCAACCAAGTATTTTGATACCGCTGACTTCGCTGCTTCATCAGCAAGCGAATTGCCAACAGCGTGGACCCCCACGCGCTAATGACCGAGAGTATGAATCACAAACACGAGTGGCAACTTCTCTTTAAGTTCCGCCACTCGGACCCAGATCATTTTATGTTTTATTGTGCTACCTTTGGAATCACGAAATTCATTTTGAATCCAAAAGAACAAGTTCTCATTGTAAGACTGGACACAGTAGTAAGAATCACTTACGATCAAAGTCGTCACACTAGGATCAGCGTACTCCAATGCAAGCATCAGTGCACGAAGCTCTGCTAATTGTGCGGTGCAGTCCCCAAGCGTCTGCGTATGCACGACACTGGACTTGAACTCATCGTTCACCATGGCCCCGACCACAATGGCGCAAGCGGAAACGTAGGCATGTTTAGAGCCATGCGCAACCTGCGCCGAACCATCAGTGTAAATGATGCAATGGAAATCCTCCAACGGCCGCATTGCTAATGGAGCAGGATGAACAAATTCATACTGTAAATACTCCTGCGACCGTAAAGTGGCGTCAAAAATAAACGTGACATCCTGGGACGTCAAGGATGCAGCCCATTGAATCCACCGAGGGTGCAAAGCTTTGGAATTAGGTACACTGGCTTTCGTAACCGCCTCTAAGGCAGAACACGGGGTAACAACCAACATGCGCTTTCCTTGTGACAGGGCACGTTCCTTAAGAATTGCCATCTGCACAGCCGTTAAAACTTTCTCCACAGTGGAAAAACGCAATTCAGCCGAAGTGTACAAGTGTGACTTGTAAGCAATAGGTACTGTGTCTCCTTCATTAAAAGTCAGGTACGTGAAACCCACCGCCCCAGGGATAATTCTTATCACCAGGTTGGTTTGGTTATCACGAGTCTGTAAGTATTCAGAAGCGAGCAAATCAGCCTGCAAAGACTGCAGAATGGCCGAATGCTCAGGCAACCAGCATGATTTGGAAAAAGATGGTTGTATCAAAGCATATAAAGGCTTGATACGCTGGGCATATTCCGGAATGTATGTCCTCCCGAAATTCAGAAAGCCCAGTAGAGATTGTAATTTTTTCAGTGTTGTCGGAGAGCGCAATTGTGCGCATTTCTCCAGGAAGTGGGGTGCTAAACCCTTCCCTTCGTTGTTAAGCTCGTAACCTAGAAACAACACTGTGTACTCTGCAATGTGCGACTTTGCAAAGTTAAACTTGTAACCTATGTCAGCAAAGTTACAAATTATGCTATTTACCCGACACAGATGCTCCCAAAGATCGTCGTCTGTGAGATAAATGTCATCCACATACGAACAAGCAACTGGGTCGAAGCTCTCCAGAAGAGAGACAATGCGTGCGGAAAATACTCCAGGACTGTTCTTGTAGCCCATTGGGAGTCGCCTAAACATTTTTTGCACACCGCCGCATGTAAAACTGGTCCATTGGGAACTTAGACCGTCTAATCTATGGGCATAAAAACCATCGGAAATGTCAAGCGTGGTTTTGAACCGTTTACGCTCAAGACTATTCACTAACGCAGAGCCATGAGTATTCTGTACTGCGCAGCTATGGCAATGCGAGTTCAAATGCCTATAATCCAAAACCAAACGATATGAGCCGTCCGGCTTGTTTACAGTAAAAAGGGGATTATTCATCGGTGACACACACGTTTCAATTACACCTTGATATTCCAATTGTTCAAGGATAGCCGCGACTGAAGCTTTTGCTTCACGCCGTATGGGATATTGAGGTTGAGGCTGTGGCTGAGACCGTAAAGGAATTTCGTGGCTTGGTGACAATTTATCCCAGCCACACTGATTGCGGTACACAGCCGGCGCAAGCGCCAAAGCCCACTCTTCTGCAAAATGCAGCGCCTCCACTCTCGGCACAGTGTGCGCGAAGCTGGGTAGGATTACCTCCTCCCCTCGCGGAGCTGCGAGAACAAAAGGTGGGGGCCAGTCAGCCTCCGAAAGCAAAATGTCATACGTAGACGAGAGATTTTCCCAAAATACCCCTTTTACAGTTCGCTGCATGTCACCTTCAATTAGCAGGACAATTTCAAAAAGACGTTCAGGGGGAGCAACATGCGTATCAGCAGTTTCAATCACAACATAAGAATCAGTCGCTGTCACCTTCAACAGTGGACGGAGGGCCTCTCTCACTATGGTAATCTCTGCTGCGCTGTCCAGCAAGGTCAGAGCCCACGTCAGATTCCGAAGCCGCGTTCTCACTATCTGGGGCATAACGATGCGCGGTCAGGGCAGCGACTTTCTTCGTGGCAAACTGTGGTCTCTTGGGCGTAGAGCCTTCCTGCTGATCTCCACCGGCACGCAGGCGGGGCTGACCACGTCCTTGCTGGCCACCCCGGCCCCTGCCGCCCCCTCCACCACCGGTTGACGGAGCCGATGAGTCCTGAAAGGAACGAGGAGAGCGTTGGTCAGAAGCCTGAAACCTCTCAGGCGATTTAATCATCGCGCGGTCGCGCAAATCATAAACACGATCCGACTGCTCAGGCAACGGAGACGCAGGAGCAGAAACCTGTGTTTGTTGTTGTTGTTGCTTACCCTGATTCTGCTTTTTAGGCCAATTTTGTTTCTTGGACTTTTGTTGACCACTAGTTTCCGATGTCTGACCCTGGGGCTGCTTCTTCTCCTTATCAGGAAAAGCTTTAACCCCCATTGCATTGCGGCCAACCATTTTGTAAGCAGCTACAATTATCCTTGCTAACCGTCGGGGTCGTTCGGCCTCGGGAACCAACGCTAATGCGTTAGCAACTTGAAAGTTCACTGCATCCCCCTTGACATTCGCAAGGATCAGATCGCAAACCACATCAAAGGAGCCACATAGGCGCATACCCAATTCAACAGCCGACTCCGGTCCGTGTTCGTCTTGAACACGTTTAAGGACCCCACCCAGATTGGTCACAGACGGGGAGCCATAGCACCTCGAATAGACCGCTGCAAAAGTCTTGCCCCAGGTCTCACAGTCAACAAGTTCAGGAGCCAAATCCTTCGGCAAACTTAGTGTAAGAATCCGGTGTTTATCACCCGGACTCGTGTTGGGAAACACAGCTTCCAGCTGGCCGAATTTCTCAGCAAGCCAGAACGGAAAATCATCCTTGTCCTGGGGCTTTTTACCCATCACGGAATTAACCATGACCGGATTGATTTTCAGACCAGCATGTTCTGCACGAAGCTGTGCGCCCCTAGGGGCCGCGTCCTGAACATTACGGCTAGTATAATGAGCAAGCGCTCTAATCACTTCCACCGCGACTTCATGAAGCCTCCGCAGATCAGCCACGTTACAAGTGGCGCGTCGAGGGTGAGGAGTAAATCCAGCCAAAGCGGGCCAAGGAGTGCCCGGAATGGACAAAGGACCTAACCTCGAAGCGGTTAAAGCGTGCGGTAGGGCGCCACCAAACCAAACTCCATGCTGCCAAGCATCAATAGGAACTTCCAGTGCCCTGTACGGAGCGTACGCAACCGGTACATCCGAAGCAGTGTATGAGTGGAACACACCAGTATTAGCGTCCACTGCCGGAAATGTCACCCACGAATAAAACAGTTCGTACGGGTAAGCATGTTCCGCACTCACCACCAGAACCACAGCCAAGCCTTCCATAGGAACATCATACATCCGCAAATGGTCACGCACCGCAATGCGACTATGCTGCGGGATGTCCACGGCTTGTGCCATGTCAGCACAGGAAAGCGAAAACACAAAGATCACTTTGTAGCACAACTGGGTAGTAATTCAAAGAAACCGTTTACAGTTAGATTCAAGCTTGAAAAAGACCTATTGCAAAAATAGGTAGGTTTTTCCGACACTGCCGTTTTCCGGAAACGGGAATGAAGGCGTTAAGGTTTGAATGATATACTACTCGAGTGTCATGATATAAGGCCAATCAACGTATGGGCGCCATGTAGCATGGTTTCCGTTCTCCCACAGAACTGTGCACAGAGATCTAGAACCTGGGTGAGTTAG
This sequence comes from Lissotriton vulgaris, assembly GCF_964263255.1. Taxonomy (NCBI): domain Eukaryota; kingdom Metazoa; phylum Chordata; class Amphibia; order Caudata; family Salamandridae; genus Lissotriton; species Lissotriton vulgaris. Next base: position 482,647,923 of record NC_141696.1, read on the forward strand.
GGTGACCCACAACTCACCTTTGTTTCAGAAATCCCCTTACCAAGCTAGCTACAGTGTCTCATCGGTAGTAATAACTTACCAATGACTTAGACAATCCAGAACATGAACTTAGAGTACCTCAGGTATCGTGGAACACATGAACACTCTTTCGTTATATTATCATTCCAAACCGAAACTGGGAGGCAAAGAATACACGTGCAAGTTTGAAATGTTTATTTTTCAATGCAGCATTCTCAAACGCAGTATCTTGTATAATATCAACATACATATTATAAAAATCAGAGTCAGCAGCATAGTCACTAATCCATAGTAAGCAAAAGGTGATAGCATTTTATGATGCAAAAATCTATAGAATTCTGTATCACCTATATTTCGCGCACCCTAGTTAGCATATTATATTATATCTAAGAAGGTCTCATCTGGGTTCTTAGCAGGGCGGACCCATACCTCTAATTCTCAGTAGGAGGAGATCACATCAACAGCTACCAGCTCTCTGCATGCTCAGCATCAAGTGTGTTGATTCATTCCCTGTAACTGTATCTTAAACCCACGTAGAGCCCAATGTTGGCAGCAACATTATTTGTGTTATGACTAACGTGGTGCGAGGATCAGGCCTTCAGCAACCTTGTGTTAGGTTATTCTTAGAGTGTGCAGTTCTCAGTGTGCAGACAGTTGTACCAAGTACGACTGATACCAGGGCAATAACATATTATTCTCAAATAAATCACATCTTTCGTCTAGGTTGAAAGCTACAATAACAATTAGGTGTTGTGCGCAAACCGAAGCAGAAAGAAAATATGGCGTTTAAACATTTAATAAGCACATGCTAACTTAACACGATATATATAGAAACGTAGTAACCATATGACACACTCAAAAGATCTGGGTTTATTCCATCACCGTTCTTTAGCCCACTCTGCCACCCCAGTTCAGACATGGCTATATGCAAATCAGTCTCACCCTGTGCCTCATGGGAACAGTCCAGCCCGAACTGCCAAGCCATGTCTTCCCTGGACCGGAAACAAGCTTCTGAGGATCGGTTTCTGGCATTCCAGCCGTTTTTCAGCCCGGCTTGCTTGAATCCAGTGGCAAAGTGAGCAAGGGACTCACGTCTGAGCATACCCTGCCACACTTATGGTGGCCAAAAGCAGTACAAAAGGGGGTGGTGATGGATGGAGCATCTGAATCAATCAAACACTCACACCCAGTCAGAAGATCTGGGTTTAATCCATCAACGTTGTTTAGCCCACTCTGCCACCCCAGTTCAGACATGGCTATATGCAAATCAGTCTGACCCTATGCCTCATGGGAACAGTCCAGCCCGAACTGACAAGCCATGTCTTCCCTGGACCGGAAACAAGCTTCCGAGGACCTGTTTCTGGAATTCCAGCCGTCTTCAGCCCGGCTTGCTTGAATCCAGTGGCAAAGTGAGCAAGGGACTCACGTCTGAGCATACCCTGCCACACTTATGGCGGCCAAAAGCGGTACAAAAGGGGGTGGTGATGGACGGAGCATCTGAATCAAACACTCACACCCAGTTAAAAGATCTGGGTTTAATCCATCACCGTTCATAAGCCCACTCTGCCACCCCAGTTCAGACATGGCTATATGCAAATCAGTCTGACCATGTGCCTCATGGGAACAGTCCAGCCCGAACTGCCAAGCCATGTCTTCCCTGGACCGAAAACAAGCTTCTGAGGACCGGTTTCTGGCATTCCAGCCGTCTTCAGCCCGGCTTCCTTGAATCCAGTGGCAAAGTGAGCAAGGGACTCACGTCTGAGCATACCCTGCCACACTTATGGCGGCCAAAAGCGGTACAAAAGGGGGTGGTGATGGACGGAGCATCTGAATCAATCAAACACTCACACCCAGTCAAAAGATTTGGGTTTAATCCATCACAGTTCTTTAGCCCACTCTGCCACCTCATTTCAGACATGGCTATATGCAAATCAGTCTGACCCTGTGCTTCATGGGAACAGTCCAGCCCGAACTGCCAAGCCATGTCTTCCCTGGACCAGAAACAAGCTTCCGAGGACCGGTTCCTGGCATTCCAGCCGTCTTCAGCCCGGCTTGCTTGAATCCAGTGCAAAGTGAGCAAGGGACTCACGTCTGAGCATACCCTGCCACACTTATGGCGGCCAAAAGCTGGTACAAAAGGGGGTGGAGATGGACGTAGCATCTGAATCAACCAAACACTCACACCCAGTCAAAAGATCTGGGTTTAATCCATCACCGTTCTTTAGCCCACTCTGCCACCTCAGTTCAGACATGGCTATATGCTAATCAGTCTGACCCTGTGCCTCATGGGAACAGTCCAGCCCGAACTGCCAAGCCATGTCTTCCCTGGACCGGAACAAGCTTCCGAGGACCGGTTTCTGGCATTCCAGCCGTCTTCAGCCCGGCTTGCTTGAATCCAGTGGCAAAGTGAGCAAGGGACTCACGTCTGAGCATACCCTGTCACACTTATGGCGGCCAAAAGCGGTAAAAAAAGGGGGTGGTGATGGACGGAGTATCTGAATCAATCAAACACTCACACAAAGTCAAAAGATCTGGGTTTATTCCATCACCGTTCTTTAGCCCACTCTGCCACCCCAGTTCAGACATGGCTATATGCAAATCAGTCTGACCCTGTGCCTCATGGGAACAGCCCAGCCCGAACTGCCAAGCCATGTCTTCCCTGGACCGGAAACAAGCTTCCGAGGACCGGTTTCTGGCATTCCAGCCGTTTTTAGCCCGGCTTGCTTGAATCCAGTGGCAAAGTGAGCAAGGGACTCACGTCTGAGCATACCCTGCCACACTTATGGCGGCCAAAAGCGGTACAAAAGGGGGTGGTGATGGACGGAGCATCTGAATCAATCAAACACTCTCACCCAGTCAGAAGATCTGGGTTTAATCTATCACCGTTCTTTAGCCCACTCTGCCACCCCAGTTCAGACATGGCTATATGCAAATCAGTCTGACCCTGTGCCTCATGGGAAGAGTCCAGCCCGAACTGCCAAGCCATGTCTTCCCTGGACCGGAAACAAGCTTTCGAGGACCGGTTTCTGGCATTCCAGCCGTCTTCAGCCCGGCTTGCTTGAATCCAGTGGCAAAGTGAGCAAGGGACTCACGTTTGAGCATACCCGGCCACACTTATGGAGGCCAAAAGCTGGCATTTTCTTACTTTACCCATTTTGTGCCTGCTGCCTGTCTCTGTTCAGTCTGGGTTGGGTGACAGCGGCCCTTTGTATATTCCTCCTAGACATTCGCACACAAAGGGAGCTTGGGGCTGACTTGATGGACTATCATGGGAGATGCTGGCACAGGCTTACACTTACACCTCAATAGGTTGTGTCCAGCTTTTGTGACAATCCCATGTAGGCAATTCTGCAAAAGACATTTGGTATCCTACTCTAACAGAGTGCGTTAGATAATCCCTATAAGAGAACTTGAAAAATAGGTTAATAAGATTAATAACAGAAACCTCATTCCCAATTAAATCTTTTGACTAGGTTAAATGTTTAAATGTTAGAGAAATGTGAAGTTTCTTTCAAGTTTGATACATGTTTTAAGATGTGGAATGCATTTGATTCAATTATTGTAATTTTATTTTCAAGGTGGTGCTGTTTTGAAAACTTTATGTTTATTCATAGAGGGCTGTAAATAATATGCTTCAGACAGAAATGTGGTCTGAATAATATGTGAAGTTGTTCATGAAATGCATACAAATATTATGAAGTCTCAAAAATCATAATAAGATTAAGGGAATTACATTTCTTGATTTTTTGCAAAAAAAGCATTGACAACATTTTTTCAGCCTTGTAATTATGTAGGATTTTGATTTTTAAGTGTCCCATCCCAGCTGATTTAAAAGGCCCAACCGCCATACATAACTTTAAGAAAGTTGTCATTTTCTTTTCCAAACAATTTGTCCCTTCTGTCAGTGTCTGAGTTCACATGACTGTGAATGGATCTGCTGTTGTGGTCTGTGTATTGCTTTCAGACAGTAACACAAAAGCGGCTTTGGTTTGGATAGGATGGACCATCCTGGCAGGATGACTGGGTGGGGCTGAGCTCTGCCCATTTACATTTCAAAGGACTTTGACTTCTGCACACACAAAGTAATCTGACACCAGGCCTGCCCTGTCTTTTGTCAGTCCAGACAGTTTGGAGCCTTGACTGTTGAAGGGGAAGAACTTTCCAGAACCAGGTGTGGGGGTATGACAGGTAATCCCCCTACACAAAGACTGCCACCAGGTATACATATTGGGCCTCCAGAGTCACTCTTAAGAACACTCCTGGACCTGTAGACACTGCAGAAGAAGCACTGCCCTGCTGCTGAGGACTGTTTTGCTGTCTCAGAATAAAGACTGGACCCACTTACCTTTATCCCATACTAACCTGAGTGAATCCAAGGGTCAGTTGGCTGGCCTCTTGTGAGAGCTACAGGGACATACAAGCTCCAGAGGCCTTGCTGCAACTGCCCAGCTGACCTGTTGCACTGGACATGCAACTGGACCTTCCTGAGCCCTGCTGGACTCTGCTGGAGTCAGTTCCTGATCCACAAGGTGTTACCCAGTGCCTGGACCCTTGGCTGGCATCAGTCTGAGCTCCTTCAGAAGAAGAAAAGGCGAAACCCCGGAGTTTAGGCTCTTTGCGACTGAGAACAGTCCCTTTCATGCCAAGACACTGCCACTGTGACAACCCACATTGCACAGCTCTGGTGAGACCTGCTCTTCGCGCTACAGAGACCACCAGCGACAACTGACAACCCTAGATATGCACCCCACGCTACAGTGACAACTGTCTGCAATCAGTGGCAGCTGGCATATGTAAAAGCAGTGAGGCAGTGGCGTGGTGCGGGGTGGGAGGGGGTAAGTCGACGGGATGGAATAGGTATAATTAAATACATAAATAATACCTATTCCATCATCTGTTGGCTTCCCCCTGCCGCGGCCTGCCACGCCCCAAGGTGCTTACCTGTGCTAGCCGCCACTGCCCGCAATGACTGGCCTGCTCTTTGCATTACAGCAAAGACCATTCGCGACACTCTCTCTGCTCCTTTTTACTTTATAACTGTTTGTGTTCTTCATAAATACTTTACACATTGCTTCTTAGTTAGGCCTGACTGCTTTTGAGCCCGCGTCCAGAAGTTTAAGCACAGGTTAATTTAGTGACTTTTGTGTTTCACCCTGACAAGGATTGTGGTTGTTGCCTGAGTGGGTTTCCACCCTCTCCAACCTATAACACAATTTCTTACAAAGCAACAGACAGCCTGCTAACCAGACCTCAGTGCCAGTGTTCTTAGCCATTGCAAATTATGTTGAATTTGCTATCCCCAATTGGCAAGAACTGACTTATAGGTCCCTAGTATATGATACCCAGGGTACCAAGGCCATATACAGCATTGTGTTCATGGTTTAGGGCTGCAGCACTGATTGTGCCACTCTCTGTGTGACAATGTACAAAATGGCTCCCAGCCTGCCACTTCAGACTGGAAGGGCAGTTGTCACACTGATGAAATGGACATGTTTTTGCTATTCTGTTTGTGCAATTGTTTTATGTAAGTTAGCATTCGCTGCACCATTTTATGTTTAGCCGTCATTTTGAATAATCCCATTAGCTGCTTATTGTCTCCTTGCGAAGCAGGCTGTGGAAAGTTTCATTTGTCCACGGTTAGGCCTTGCTCTGCTAATGAATACACTGTTCTTATTAGCGCATACCTTTTCCACAAGATAGAGGTCTTCTGCCACCAGTCTGGCAGCAGGCATGGACAGAATGACCTTTGGTATGAGATACTGTGTGCCCGGCCTCAGAATCGAAACCCATCCTACTGTACTTCTTTATGTTAGCTGCACCTGCTTAGAAAATTCCATTATGGGCAGGTCTTCCTTGGTTCTGAAATGTACATAATGTATTGCTATGTTTGCTGAAGTCAGTCTTCTCTGCAGCACATCTAAGCGACTGGGCAGACGGGGCTCCACTCAAGTGTATCTGAATAAACACATACTTGGTTTGTATTCTCTACTGTCTGACCGACTCTTCATTTGGTATGGAAGGCTGAGAGGTGGTCGCGAGTAACCCGGTGACCCTAAATGGGGCACTTCCTTCAGTTGGCGCCCGAACAGGGATTCCTTTAGGTGAGTGACCCATCCCCTCCTGCGGACGGGTGGGGAGAACAGGGCTATCGTTGGGTCGGACGGACGGATCAGGGATCCCAGCACAAGAGTGTTCCTGAACTCTCAGCTGCCCCTTCTGTCCAGCCGGACGGTGGCTCCCCCAGGGGTCATCCCGACTGGAGTCCTAAACGGTGAAACCCTTGGATCTGACAGTTTGGTCCGAAGAGTCAGCAGTGGAGAATACATTTGTTTGACCTGAATATATCAGGTGAGTTTGTTTTGGTTCTTTGTGCCTATGGTACGATTTTGGTTTGTATTTGGTACAGTCTGAGGACCAATTTTGGAAAAAGCGTTTGCAAATACTTTTCCAGGCATAAGTAGTGAACTTGTTTTCTTTTGAGAATGCCTGGTCTCAGTAAACTGTTTTGTTTGGGCTGTTGTTGTTGTTCTACTGATGCTCAATTGGAAGAAAGTCAGCCAGCTCCTCCAGAAGGCACTCCGAATTTTGATATGTATGTGAAGCATGGCCTTGACCCTATTATGTTTAGTACGCTATGACCCAAATATACGAGGGACAATGCCGAGTTGCAGTAGCTGTTGATGGGCACTTTTGATGAACAGAAAAATTGAGTTTTTACAGGAGAAATTGTTTGCGAAAAGAAGTAGACAGTCTATGTTTGATTCCCTTTGAACGTGGCAAAAGGAGGCTAAACAGAGGCGAATGAAAGCAGAGCGAGAGGCCCGGAGGGGGAGAATGCCAACATTGACTCAGAAAGCTGGAGCACATGATAGAGAAAAGCAAGAGATAGTGATTGGAGGTGCAGATAGGATACTTTGATTGAATATTGATAAATCTTATGTAGCCCGAGAAGAAAATGATACTTTTGTGGAAGAATACTAGATACTAGACCCCCACCCCATATGCCCGCAGAGGATATATCCCGCTCTTCCCTCAAAGGCCCAGCAACCCGGTTCTTCTGTCTCTACTGTTTCTGTTCCTGTTACTATTGATCGGACTGCCTTGGCCACGGCACCTGCTGTCCTTTCTTTGTCCTCGCCGTCTGCTGCAACTATAACTGTTAGTACTCCTGCAACTCCTATTGCTTCAACGTCTCTTTCACCAGCCCTTACACCTACGATGCAACCAGTAGCGACGTTGGTGCCTGTTACTTCTGTTGCTACTCCCCCTTTGTTCTTTCATCCCCCAACAGTAGTGGGACACCAGTATGTGGCCCTGAGGAGCCAGATTGGATGGAATTTAAGTAACGCATGGGGCGAACGTTAGTACAATCTGATGTGGGAGATGAAGAGAAAAAGGTAGTAGCTAACCAGGCTGCCCAGTGGGCTCGAAATCCAATTTACAGTGTGGAGGATGTGTGGAATGTGATGAAGGATTATGAGCCTTTAGTACAGCAGCATCCCCTTAAACATATGTTACTCTGATTGATCTGTGGGAGCAGTGTTTCAACAATGCAGCACCGCAGATTTTATTTGATATTAAGGATGGTGTGTATGCTAGTAATATGGAGCCTGGCCATGTTTTTAGTAGTGTTGCGACATTGATTGCTTATCGGGGTAGGCTGATTGACAAGAGCCCCACCACAGTATCCCAGTTTCCGATGCAGGACGTCACCCTATATATCACCGTGAGATACCAGAGTTAAGGGAGCAGCACAATGCTGTTATTAGACAAGGTGAAGCAGCCGCTGTGAAGAACAGTGGTTTATACTCTATGGAAAAAGGAGTGAGGTTATGTCCCTGATCCTAGAAAAATCCTACTGCATATTATAAAGAATTGACTGAGGCAGCCTCTTCAACAGTAATGACGCTTGCGGATATTGAAATGTTTTTTGGTTTGCTGGTTCAGGTTGACAAGTGCACACACAGGATCATGGTGCGGAATTGGGTGGTACATGGGATCAAATAAAAGCATGGGATCAGGTCAGGAAGTCAGGTGATAAGCCTTAGGCAGAGATATTTGCTTTGCCATGTCGCATTATTACGTATATGCATTCTCTTATTCCACAGAGAAAGGTTGATTGGGATAAGTTATCGGCTTGTCGTCAGAAGAAAAATGAGAGTGTGCCTGATTTGTTTCCCTTGGTTTTAAATGTGTTTCTGGATTATAGTGGGCAGGATTTGTCTATTGAGGGAGGAGTCTGATTGTTTGTTAATAGATTTGTTTCAAATTTGCTTCCCAGATTGCAACTGGATTGCAGACTTCCGAGAGCACCTGGTCCACCTCTTTTCCTTCTGTTATATTGAATATGGCACAGTATTATAAGCACAGGGAAAAGGAGGATAAGGAGAGGACGGAGAAGAAGCACAAGGATTTGAAGACGAAGGTGTTGTTGCAGCAGGGTTCTAGAGGGAATGGTAGAGGGCGTGGTGGTTTGGCCAGACAGCTTCTACGTACTAGCAGGAATACTACGCCTGTAGGGCTGAATGAGTGTGCGTATTGTAAGAAAGTAGGACACTGGTGTAGCGAGTGTTCTGTGTTGTTGCAGAAGGTGTGGGCCCCAAGAGGACGAGGTTCTCATGGATGGGGTCGTGTAGCTGGAGGAGCTGACAGGGTTCAGAATGCTGTGGCCTCACAGGGTCATTCTGATAATGATTACTTCGATGACCCTCGGGCCAGACACCATTCTCATGATGATTCTGACACTATTGAGGTGACCGGAATGTCTTACAGCTAGGACAGCCTGGGACAGAGTGAGGAACCAGTTTCGATACCTGTAGATCAGTGCGGTCCTTATGTTACTGCAAACTTGCATGGCTTGGCTAAGGAATTTTGGTGGATACAGGTGCAACAAACAGTTCTGTTTCTCGCTCTTTGGTCCCTGGGGTAGCTCTGGCTGGCCATAATATTCTTTCCTTAGGTTTTTCTGGTGTACCGGTTGTAAGCCCCCTTTCAAAATCTCTTGCATTGACCATAGGTCCTTTCAATGTAGATTCACCATTTTTGTTGACATCTAATTGTGGTGAGAATTTGATGGGTCTGGATTTATTGAAAAAGTTGCATGCCACAATTTATTGTTCTCTAGATTTGTCTATATGACAATAGGTCCGGATGTGGTGGTGCTAAGCAGTGCCTGTCCAAAGATGCGCCCCTTCCTGCTGAGTTTAAAGATGTACCACCCACTCTGTGGGCAACAGGCAACACAGATGTGGGATTGTTGCAGATATCACATGTTTCGATATGCTTTAAGGAAGGTGCCATTCTACCTCATATCCCTCAATATAAAATACAGCAGGCAGGATCGTACAGGATTTGATTGAGAAAGGTGTGGTTGAGGAGGCGACTGCTAATATTTGCAAAAGCCCTATTCTTCAGATTCTTAAAAGGGCATCCCAGGGGTTCCTCTGGTGACCATGAAGATGTTTATAGTTTTGTGATCGATTTGCGGGAAATTTATAAAATAGTGATTCCCCAGTTTCCGGTGGTTCCTGACATCACCACTCTTCTGACAATGATTCCCTCCTGCTAAATTATTTTCTGATGTGCCAGGACATCTGTCAGTGATTTGAAAAATGTGTTCTTCAGGATTCCTATTAATCCGGATAGCAGATATCTGTTTGGGTTCACCCTAGCTGGCAGAAACCTTAGATTATGTCGAGCTCCTCAGGGCTATACTGAAAGTCCAAGTATCTATAGTCAGGATTTGAAGGCCCAATTGGACTCCCTTATGCTTCCTGCAGGTAATGTATTGCTTCAGTATGTTGACAACCTCCTCGTCGCTTCTGACACAGAACAAGGTTGTAGGGACAGTACAGTTAAATTGTTGTTGTACCTGGCACATCACGGACATATAGTGTCCCTTTCCAAATTTCAGTATTGTCGACAGGAGGTCACCTATTTAGGTCACCTACTGTCGAAGGAGGGTAGGAAGCTAACTTCGGAGCGTATTAGTGTTATTGTTAAAATGCCCATTCCTCAAACTCAAAAAGATGTGCGAGCTTTTATTGGCATTACTTCCCACTGTTGCCAGTGTTTTCCAAATTATTCCCTACTAACCACACCCCTGCTTGCTTTGACTACTAAAGGTGTGCATTTATTTATTTTATTTATTAGTTGAATTTGTAAGGCACAACAGCTACCAAAAAAGGGTTTGCCGGATCGGACTGACTGGAATATTAGCAGCTTGGGGAGAAATATTGGCTAACAACCAGGTCTTCAGGGATTTTGGGAAGCGGGTGTAGACTGTTTCTTTCCGGATAGCTGGGGGGAATGAATTCCAGAGGGGCCAAAGGTAGGCAAAAGATCGGCCACCCATCCTGGATAATTTAAATCTGGGTACAATAAAATTCTCATGGGTTGATGAGTGGAGGTGACAGGCAGGCACATAGGGGCTAACCAAAGATTGCAGGTACTGTGGTGCCAAGCCAGTTTTAATTTTGAACATGTAGCTCAGGGCTTTGAACTTAATTTGGTTCTCCACTCTGAGCCAGTGTAGGTCCCGTATGTGGCTGGAGATGAAAGAGTCACTGGGGACCCTGCAGAGTAGTCTTGCTGTAGATTTTTGTACCATTTGTAACCTATTCGTCACAGCCTTGTTAGACCCAAGATATAGAACTTTTCTATAGTCCAGCCGTGAGGTGATAAGAGCTTGGACTACTGTTCTCTGGGTAGACTCTGGCAGCATCCAGATGATCTTTCTGAGCCACTTTAGGACAGTGAAACATGGCCGCAACCTTAACTGCCTGGTTGTGCATGGTGAATGAGTTGTCAATGGTTATGCCTAAATTACGGACGTAGTTAGATGGCCGGGGAAGTGCACCCATCTCAATGGGCCAGTGTAGTGGGCCCCATGAATCTTTGTTTTTTGCCAAGTATCAGGAGCTTCGTTTTTTCGCCGTTTAGTTTTAGATAGTTGGTGTGCATCCATTAAGCTATTTTCCCTAATCCAACCTGAAGGTGGGATGAGACACTGGTATTTGCATTAGAGAGAGAGCAGTTATTCTGGGAGTCGTCAGCATAGGAAAAGAAAGTTAACCCAGCCTCTTCTGCAATGTCAGCTAAGGGTCTGACATATAGGTTAAAAAGCAAGGGGCTAAGGATGGAACCCTGGGGCACCCCATAACGTAAGCAGTGTTTGTCAGAGCTGGCAATTGCGGAAAAGATTTGGAAGGTACGGTTATCCAGGAAGGAAGTTAGCCATTTTAAAGCTGTGCCACAGTGACTCCAGCGGGTTTACAAGTATTTAATGAGATACTGTGTCAAACGCCGCGCTTAGGTCTAATAGTATAAGCGCGATAGTATCACCATGGTCCAAGTGATGCCACAGCCGTTCCGTGACCCCTAATAGTGTAGTCTCTGTAGAAAAACCTGTTCAGAAACCAGATTAAGATGGATTGAGAATTGTATTGGTTTCTACAAATTTGGAAAACTGGGAGTGGATATGTTTCTTCAGCATTTTCGAGAAGGCCGGTAGTAAGGTGATAGGCCTATAGATGAAAAGTGTGTCGGGATGGGCATTGGGCTTTTTTAGAAGAGGGGTCACCATGGCGTGCTTCCAGGCTGACGGGACTGAGGATTCGAGTAGGGAAGCATTTAGAAGATCCATAATAACACGCAGATGAGGTGTCTCAAGCTGTTTAAGCACTGAGATTGGCATAGGGTCATTAGGTGAGCCAGATTTCACACTGTCTAAGAGAACTTTAAAAGAGTCTTCGTTAAGAAGGGGCCAGGAGTCCAGAACATTTGGTGGAGTATCATGCGCTCTGACTTGGTCCGGGGGTGTATTGTTAGCCATGTGTGGAGAGGGTGTGAGCTGGGGAGAGTTTAGGCTGTGACTAAGAGGGGCTGCTGCAGTAAGAGACCGCAATGTCTAAGTATATTTTTTCTCATTTCTGAACAAAGAAGAGAGCAAGATCCTCACATTTACTTTTATTGAGAGGGGGGTCTCGCTAAGGTGTCTGAGACGGCCAGCTGCTTGACTATGCCAAAAAGTGTTTTCGAGCAGAGCAAAGCATCAGAGATGGTTTTAGAGACAAACGTAGCGCGGGCTGAGTTACAAAGATTATGGTACAGTTTTTTGCCCTTTTGTGTATATTTTTAGATTCTGGAGCGTAGTCTCTTCTCCATTTCCGTTCTAGCACTTTTCATTTGGCTTTCTCTTTTTTAAGAGTGTCAGTATACCATAGCGCAGATGGACGATGATTGACGATCTTTTTATTTGAAAGGGGAAGACAGGTGTCTATAGCATTCAAAAGCCATTTGTGTACGGTATCAGAGAGCGCATTCACCCTTAAGTCCGTGATGGGTATATTGGAGCATAAGAGGTGGTTTAAGGCAGTCAGGTTGAGATCTTTCCAGTTCATTTTAACTACCCCTATGGAGGGAAAGGAGGTCTCAGAAGTGATCGGTGGGTTTAAACTGAACTTAGTTAAAAAATGGTCAGACCAGCATAATGGTAGGTCAGGAGAACAGCAGATGCAGGATAAATTGGAAATGTGCATGAACTACTGCCTTGGAATTCCTGAATGTCAGCAGTCTTTTGAGCAATTAAAAAGTGCACTTTGTTTGTCTCCAGTGCTTGGCACGCCTAACTACAGCACTCCATTTGCATTATATGTCCATGAGACGGCTGTTTGTGAGCTTTCTGTTTTAACACAAAGATTTGGAGATAAGCAATGGCTGTGTGCTTATTTCTACGCTGATCTTGACCCTGTCGCAAGAGCCCTCCTGAGCTGTGTAAGAGCGATCACGGCTGTGGCCGTCTCGATAAGACAATCGGCTGGACTCGTGCTTCATACCTCACAGTCATGGTACCCCATGCTGTGGATACACTTTTGAATAAGACCAAGACACAGCACCTCACCAGTGCACGTCTGACGGGTTATGAATCGACACCCTTTGCCAAGCATATTACGATCAAACGGTGTGCCACTCTGAACTCAGCCATGTTACTACCCCTTCCTTCTGAAAATGACAAAAATTAGAAAAATGATTTTATCTTCCAGATGGAAGAAGAGACAAAAGGACGGGTAGACTTGACTGATGTTCCCTTATCTGACCAACAAGGGGAACTTTATGTCGATGGCTCTTGTTTCAACTTGCCAGATGGCCCTACAACTGCTGCTTATGCCATCACCACTTTGCGTCCAGTCGTATAGACATCACAAGTCCCTTATCAGTCCGCCCAAGCAGCTGAGTTAGCCTCCCTTATTTGAGCTTGTGAATTGAGCGAAGGACTGGTTGTCAATATTTATACTGACAGCCAGTATACCATCGGGGTCACACATAATTTTGGGCAACTCTGGGCTGAGAGAGGGTTTCTTACTACCCATATTACAAACATCCAGCACGGTCACCTTATATATATGCTTTTGTCCGCTTTGACACTCCCTAAGAAATTGGCAATAGTGAAGTGTAGCACCCATAGGAAAGTTACTGATGATTTAGGTAAAGGGAACTGTTAGATCTGGAGGTCTCTAATTGGCAGAGGTAAGTACCTTAGACCAAGTAGGGACCCTTGCTTCTAGTCAGGGTGAAGGAATACACACAGTAGATAACCCCTGCTCTCCCTCTGGGTAGCTTAGCGCGAGCAGGCAGGCTTATCCCCAAGGCAATGTGTATAATAAATGCACTTAACACAACAATAATCCCCAATCCACCACAAACTGAGACCACACAGGTAAATATATTTTATAAAAATATATCTTTATCTATTTGCAGCAGTAAAAATCAGCACTACACAATATTTACTTCTTCAGGAATGTGTTGCACTTAATCTTAATGGTTGCAGTTGTCATTAGGAAGTTTGTATATAAAAAATAGTCTCAAGTCTCTCAAATCAGTATCCAAAAATGCTGCTACTGACTTAGCTCACATTTGCCCCAAAAACGAGTGGTACAATTGATGCCAGCATGCTAAGCCCTCCAAGATCAGCCCTTCGGAGAAAGGGGCCCCAAGCGCTGCAAGCGCGCCTCACCGAATACTCCTGGGACTCCTTTCTGTCGATCTGCACAGCCTCGCACCCTCAATGGGTTCAGGCGCACCGCGCCGAACAGAGCACACTCGCTCCCCGCCCCGGCCGGTCCCAACAGCCCTCCGCCCGCTCTCAGATCCTCGAGGAGCGGCGGGGGAGCTAGCTCGGCGCTCCGAACAGGGACAGGCAGGCCAGGGGCAGGGTGCACTCACAGCGCTCCCTCGGCGAGGTCAGGTCAATCTTCCCCCGGCTTCGTCACTGGAGACACGCAGCTTCTCGCAGGATGACGCCGTGGACCAATCCGGTCACGGCGTTCACGGCAGGCCTCCACACACGCCTGGGAGTCAGCCAATGGCAGTGCGGCTCCCAGGACAGGCCTGTGATGACGCGCTTCTGGACAGCCAACCACAACACGGCAACAGCGATGACGTTGCGGCGCACGGGCCAATCCCGTCGCGGCGTCAGTGAGGGGGCTCGGCTCCTTCGACCAATGGGAGCACGGCGGCTTCGATCTTCGGCCCTGCAGCTCCGATCAGGACGGCGATCTTGAAAGAGGTTTTCTGGCCCCTGGCAGCGGCGGTGAACAGACGGCAGATAATTTTTGAGGGCGCAGGTCACGGCAAGACCGCCCTCACGGCCTCACAACCGCTCTATACCAGAATTCACGAGGGGAGGCACCACGGACCTCTGACCCTCGCTGGGAATGTGCCGATGAGCACGCCGATCCCTACTCACGCTCAGCAGTTGATCACCAAGCACGCTCCAGGTCAAAACAGCACGATCTGCACAGCGTCTTGGGGCTTCTTTCGGAACCTTTTAACCCTGGGTTCCAGGAACAGGAGGCCAACTCTTCTCAGGCCCTTGGAGATTCAGTGAAGACACAGCAAAGTCTTTTAAGTTCAAGTAAGCAGGAACACAGCAAAGTCCCTCTTCTCCTCAGCTGCAGTTGGTCAGCAGATCAGGTCAGCCCTTAGAGCACACAGCAAGGCAATCTTCCTTCAGTTCTTCAGCAGTCCTTCTTCCAGCAGAGCTTCCTCTTGATTGTAGAATCTGATTTTCTGTTGTCAGGGGTCCTTCTCTTATACCCCAAAAAGTCTTTGAAGTTCTTTGAAGTCTTTGTGCAAGTGGGCCCTGAGCCCGGTCTGAACCAGTTCTGGGTATTGCTGGGGCACTGGGGGTTTCCTGGCTTCCTTCTTTCTTTCAGTATCAGGGACAGAGGTGACAGTCGCCCAGCGGGAGGTGGAGCCAGCATTGTGGTCAGGCAGGCACAGCCCTAGTCACTCCCAGGTGCTATCTCCTCCCACTTCCTTGGCAGCAGATGCAGCCTTTCATCCACGGGCTGACTCAGACAACCTCCTGGGGGCTCTGCAGCCCCTGTCACCCTCAAAGCAGACAGTCAGTTCACTGACTGCACACAGGCCCTGCGCTGGCAGGCCTGAGACTCCATTTTAGGGCTACTTATGTGGGTGGCGCAATCTGCGCTGCAGGCCCACTAGTAGCATCTGTCATCACCAGCCCTGGCACACACAGTGTACTTTACTAGGGACTTCATGGTGATACAAATATGCCAATCAGGTATACCCAATCAATATGACAATTTACATAGGGAGCACTTACACTCTGGCACTGATCAGCAGTGGCAGAGTGTCCAAAGCATCTAAATCAGCAAAACGAAATCCAGCACAGCATCAAAAATACAGGAGGCAGAGGCAAAAAGATGGGGTAAAACCACGCCAAGGGTGTCAGGTCTAACACGTGTCCCCTCCAGGTGAAAGTGGGGAGAACTACCCAACCTCTTGGGAGTCCTCATCACTAAGGCGGAAGAATCTGGACAGACCATCAGCATTGGCGTGTTCTGTACCAGGGCGGTGCTCCGCCGTAAAGTCCATCCCCTGTAGGGAAATGGACCACCTCAACAGTTTTGGATTCTCACCCCTCATCTGCATTAACCATCTGAGGGGCCTGTGGTCGGTCTGAACACGGAAGTGAGTCCCAAACAGGTAGGGCCTCAGCTTCTTCAGTGCCCAGACCACAGCAAAAGCTTCCCTTTCAATCGCACTCCATCTCTGTTCCCTGGGGAGTAGCCTCCTACTAATGAAAGCCACCGGTTGGTCTCCGCCCTCATCGTTGATCTGTGAGAGTACTGCTCCCACGCCTTGCTCTTAAGCGTCAGTTTGCACAATGAACTCACTGGAAAAGTCAGGTGCCTTAAGCACCGGTGCTGTGCACATGGCAGTTTTGAGGGCGTCAAAAGCATTTTGACAGGCCTCGGAACAATTCACTTTCCTGGGCTGATTTCTAGATGTCAGCTCTGTCAAAGGGGCCACAATGGTGCCATATCCTTGGACAAACCGTCTGTAATACCCGGTGAGACCTAGAAAGGCTCTCACCTCAGTCTGGGTTTTGGGGGGTTCCCAAGCCAGGATGGTATCAATCTTTGCCTGTAGGGGCACCACCTGGCCGCTCCCCACCTGGTGTCCCAAGTACACCACTGATCCCTGCCCTATCTGGCACTTACTGGCCTTGATAGTGAGGCCTGCCTTCTGCAGAGCCTTCAACACTGCACAGAGGTGTTGCAAGTGTTCCTCCCAAGTGGAGCGGAACACAGCAATGTCATCCAGGTATGCTGCGCTGAATTCCTCCAGCCCTGCTAATACCTGGTTGACCAGTCTCTGGAATGTGGCAGGGGCATTTTTCAACCCAAAGGGCATGACACGAAACTGGAAGTGCCCCTCTGGCGTTGAAAATGCTGATCTTTCCTTGGCCCCCTCAGTTAAGGCAATCTGCCAGTAACCTGAAGTCAAATCAAAGGTGCTCAGGTACTGGGCAGCTCCCAACCGATCCACAAGCTCATCAGCTCTGGGGATGGGGTGCGCGTCAGTCTTGGTGACCGCATTGAGCCCACGGTAGTCCACGCAGAAACAGAGTTATGGGGGCCCACCAGGTGTAGCAGCTTTCTTAGGCACTAAGACCACTGGGGTAGCCCAGGGGCTGCTGGAGGGCTCAATTACCCCTAGAGCTAACATCTTGGAAACTTCTTCTTTGATGCTAGCTCTGACCTTGTCTGCCACCCTGTAAAACTTCTGTTTCACAGGCAGACTATCTCCAGTGTCCACATCCTGGACGCACCAGTTGGTGACACCTGGGGTCAGGGAGAACAGGGGGCGAACTGACCCAAGACCTGGCGACAGTCATTCTGCTGCTCTGGGGTCAGGGTGGGTGAGAGTCTCATGCCATCCACTGACCCATCTTGCTCCTTGGTTGCCAGGAGGTCAGGGAGAGGATCACTATCCTCCTCCCCTCCAGTATCTGTAGCCATGAGCATAGTCACTTCTGACCTCTCAAAGTGGGGCTTGGTTCACATGCAACACTCTCATGGGCTGCCTGGGAGTCTTCAGGTTAACCAAGTAGGTAACCTCGCTCTTGCGCTCCACCACCTCATATGGGCCGGACCACTTGTCACGGAACGCACAAGGCTCCACCGGCGCCATCACCCACACTTTCTGACCAGGGTGGAACTCAACCAGAGAGGTGTTCTGATCATACCATCGCTTCATTTTTTCCTGGCTAGCCTCCAGGTTCTCTTAAGCGAGCTTCCTGAAGCGCTTGGTCTGGTTGCGGATAGCCAGCACATAGCTGAACACATCCTGAGGGGTTTTCCCATGGGATTTCTCCCACCCCTCTTCACCAGAGTGAGAGGCCCTCTGACAGGGTGGCCATACAGCAACTCAAAGGGACTGAACCCTAAGGATTTCTGAGGCACCTCCCTGTATGCGAACAACAGGCATGGTAACAAGACGTCCCACTTCCGCCTCATGGGCTCCTCTAGGCCCATAATCATGCCCTTCAGGGTGCGGTTGAATCTTTCAACCAACCCATTTCCTTGAGGATGGTAAGGAGTGGTGAACTTATATGTCACCCCACACTCCGCCCACAGAGACTTCATGTACCTAGAGATGAAGTTTGTACCCCTGTCAGAAACCACCTCTCTGGGGAACCCCACACGGGAAAAGATCCCCATTAAGGCACGGCCCACCACGGGGGCTGTGACTGTCCTGAGAGGGATTGCTTTCGGGTACCGGGTGGCATGGTCCACCAAGACCAGGATAAACCTGTTGCCTAGGGCTGTCTTGGGGTCCAGGGGCCCCACAATGTCAATGCCCACCCGCTCAAAAGGGGAGCTCACCACGGGAAAGGGTTGGAGAGGTGCCACACACTTCCATCCGCTCTTGCCACTGGCCTGACAAGTTTGACAAGACTTACAAAAGGCAGCGACGTGCTTCTTTATCTGGGACCAGTAGAAGTGGGTGACAAGCCTGTGATAGGTCTTGTCTTGCCCCAGATGTCCTGCGAGTGGCACGTCGTGAGCCAGACCCAGTAGGAAGTTCCTGAAGCGCTCGGGTACCACCAGCACACGGGTTGCACCGGTCTCAGCGAACTTAGGCTCACTATAAAGTAAGTCATCCTCCCAATAGATCAAGTGTTCCTTGGACACCAGGCCTGCTGCCTGGTCTGCAGCCTGCTGCCGCACACCAATAAGAGAAGGGCACTCCTTCTGAGCCTGGCAGAATTCCTCCCTGGAGGGACCACCATCTTGCTGCCACTGGGACAGCTCAGGCAATTCCCCCGGTTCGGCCACCTGCTCCCCTGTAGGTTCCAGGGCATGCCCCTCAGGTTCTGCTTCCTCCTGGACCGTGGAAACAGTGGGGGCTGGTTTCTCACGCCCTCTACCCCTTCCTCTCTTGGCAGGTCCCTGGGCTATTGTTCCACACTCCAGTTCTGCTAATCCACCCTTACTGGCTGCCATTGCACGTGTGGTCACACAGATCAACGCAGGCAAGCCCAACATTTCCAAGTGAGTCCTGTGCTCCACATATTTCCATAGAGAGCTCTCCAGGTCATTACCTAATAGACAATCTACAGGCAAGGCATCACTTACAACAACTTCCAATATACCGGAGACTCCTCCCCATTCAAATGGAACACGTGCCAACTTGCAGAGGCGCACTGAACTGTCAGCTGCCACCACAGGACGGAGTACATTGGGAATGATCTGCTCTTCAGACACCCACTGACACCTGACAGATGTCACACTGGCCCCTGTGTCTCTCAGAGCTTCTATCTCTTTTCTATTGATGGTCACCTTCTGCCCATATTTCTTAGTTTTTAAGGGCAGCAAGGTTTCCTGGGCCATCTCTTGGTCTCCTAAAGAGACAAGGGTCATCACTGCTAACCCCTCCTCCCCATTAGAAATCAAATCCCCTCCCAAAGCTACCATGGCTAACCCCGGGGTTGGAGCACCAGTGGGTGCTGGAGGTTTGTTCGGACATTTGGGGGCAATGTGCCCCACCTCCCGACATGAATAGCAAGTAGGCGTAGACCTGTTGTCCTGCTTGCCTTTATGGGGCCAGGACTTCTTAGGCTTGGGGGGTTGAGACTCCTTCTCCTGGGAATTATTTTGGGGCTCTTTAGAAGACTCCTTTTGATTACCCTTGTCCCCCCCACTCTTCTGCTGGGGACCCTGTCCACCTTTGGCTGGGGTACTTACCACCCCCTTGTGGACCCTGCTGCTAGTCCAGCGGTCCGCCTCCTTAGCAAGCTCACTGGGATCAGTTAACTTGCTGTCTAAAAGATGCTGGCGCAGCTCTGGAACACATAGACTACTTAAGTGCTCCCAACTAATCAAGTGACACAACCCCACATAATCAGTAACTTTGCTGCCCTTTATCCAACCTTCCAGTGCACGTGTGTACATACTCACACACTCCACCCAAGTACTAGAATCAAGCTTCTTGAAGTTCCTAAACTTCTGGCGGTATTGTTCTGGAGTGAGCCCATACCTGAGGCATAAAGCCTCCTTCATAGTGGGGTAGGATAAGGTACCTGCTGCTTCTAAGGGTGCCAAGACATCCCTCCCAGAGGCCTCAAAGTGCTTCCACAAACCTGCCCCCCAATTCTTCTCAGGCACTTCATTCATCTTTAGGGCAAGTTCATACGATCTAAACCACGCATAAATATCCTCACCCCTCTGATAATTCTGTACCAGATCCTTTGGTATGTATACTTTACCCGCCTGTACTGGTTGTGCGCTGCCACCATTAGGACTGGACTCCACCTGTTTGGCTTTAATGTTCAGCTCCCTCATGCTCAACTCATGAGCCAATTGGAGTTTCTTCTCTTCAAAAGCAAGAACATTCCTCCTCTCCTCCGCCTTCTTTTCACTTTCAAGGCGCAGTCTCCTCTCTTCTGCTTGGGCTTTGAGTTTAAAAAGCTCAATCTCATGGGCCCTAGCTCTCTGATTATCCTCCAGCTCCTCTGGAGAAATAACCCTACTGGAGTGGTTGCTGCCAGCCTTAGACGCTGACCTCACTGGCAAATCACTGGATACAAAAGCATTCTCCTGTATGCCTCCCTTTTCAGTAACATCTTCTGAGTCAACATGTTTGGCCTCCCACCAGGCCCTTAGAGCTTTCCTAAACTCTTCCTTGTTAGAACTGCCCTTCACTGAGCATCCAAGCTGCTTGCAGAATTGCTTTAGCTGCTCCTTTCTGTAGATGAGCAACTCCTGAATTTCAAATTCCACTTCTGCTACTTCGCTCACAGCTTTCTGAGACATAATGCTTCCTAGACCTTCAAAAATAGGTTTCACCAAAAAAAAAAAAATCTTGTGCAACCTGTGCTGCTAAACAAGAATAGTGATGTACAATTTGTAATTTGTGTGGGTATTAATAGAGCGCAACGGTCGCTCCGGAAGGAGCATCTTGGCGCTGATTTCCAGGTAGGAGATCAAATTACTTCTTAGTGGCTGAGGAATTAGATGGCTGCCATGGTGTAATCGTCGGGAAGGTTAAAGATCCAGGTTTTTAGCAATTTTCTGAAGTGTTTTTCTTGGGTTTGGAACCTCAGGTTTTTGGGCATGAGGTTCCAGGCTTTAGTGGCCAGGTAATTTAAGGTTTTGCCACCTTTTGTCTTCAGATTAAACCTAGCTGGAAGGATTAGATTGTCATTGGAGGAGCGCAGGGATCTGCTAGGGTTGTAGTGAGGAAACGCCTGATGAGGTATTTTGGGCCGGAGTTATTGAATGCCCGGAATGCAACAATAAGAATCTTGAAGAATATTCTTTTATGAAGTGGGAGCCAGTGTAAGGATTTTAAAGCTGCGGATATTTATGATTTTCTGGGAAGCTTTAAGACTAATCTGGCTGCGGTGTGAAGTACACTTTGAAGTTTTTTAAGTGTAGCCTTCTTTGCTCCAGCCAGGAGACCGTTGCAGTAGTCCAGGCGTGCGAGAACTAGGGCCACTGTTACGGTTTTTCTAGAGTCTAACGGTAAAAAGTCAAAAACATTTTTTAGAGACTTTATGATTCCAAAACATCGGCCAGCCACAGTCCTGACGTGTTGGTCGAAGGACAAATCGGTGTCGAACAGGACACCGAGATTCCTTGCAGTTGTTACGGTCTGGGGGGGGGCAGCTGAAACTTCCGGCCACCATAGGCCTGGACAGAAGATGGTGTTTTTTCCCATTGGGAGGATCTCTGTCTTGCTGGAGTTGCATTTTAGATGGTTTATATCCATCCAGTGGAAAACAGCCTTCAGACAGTTTTTGAGGTTTTGCTCTGCCTTAGTCGAGTTTTCCTCTAAGGGCACGATGAGTTGCGTATCATCGGCATACGATGTTACAAGTATGCCGAATGACTCAATCAGAGATATACAGTGGAATTAAGTAAATCAAATATTAGTTCAAAATCCACACCGCTGTCCAACAATGTTAGATCTGGGGGTCTCTAATTGGCAGAGGTAAGTACCTTAGACCAAGTAGGGACCCTTGCTTCTAGTCAGGGTGAAGGAATACACACAGTAGATAACCCCTGATCTCCCTCTAGGTAGCTTGGCGCGAGCAGGCAGGCTTTTCCCCAAGGCAATGTGTATAATAAATGCACTTAACACAACAATAATCCCCAATCCACCACAAACTGAGACCATACAGGTAAGTATATTTTATAAAAATATATCTTTATCTATTTGCAGCAGTAAAAATCAGCACTACACAATATTTACTTCTTCAGGAATATGTTGCACTTAATCTTAATGGTTGCAGTTGTCATTAGGAAGTTTGTATATAAAAAAAATAGTCTCAAGTCTCTTAAATCAGTATCCAAAAATGCTGCTACTGACTTATCTCACATTTGCCCCAAAAACGAGTGGTACAATTGATGCCAGCGTGCTAAGCCCTCCAAGATCAGCCCTTCGGAGAAAGGGGCCCCAAGCGCTGCAAGCGCGCCTCACCGAATACTCCTGGGACTCCTTTCTGTCGATCTGCACAGCCTTGCACCCTCAATGGGTTCAGGCGCACCGCGCCGAACAGAGCACACTCGCTCCCCGCCCCGGCCGGTCCCAACAGCCCTCCGCCTGCTCTCAGATCCTCGAGGAGCGGCGGGGGGGCAAGCTCGGCGCTCCGAGCAGGGACAGGCAGGCCAGGGGCAGGGTGCACTCACAGCGCTCCCTCGGTGAGGTCGGGTCAATCTTCCCCCGGCTTCGTCACTGGAGACACGCAGCTTCTCGCAGGATGACGCCATGGACCAATCCGGTCGCGGCGTTCACGGCAAGCCTCCACACACGCCCGGGAGTCAGCCAATGGCAGTGCGGCTACCGGGACAGGCCTGTGATGACGCGCTTCTGGACAGCCAACCACAACACGGCAACAGCGATGATGCTGCGGCGCACGGGCCAATCCCGTCGTGGCGTCAGTGAGGGGGCTTGGCTCCTTCGACCAATGGGAGCGTGGCGGCTTAGCTCTTCGGCCCCCCAGCTCCAATCAAGACGGCAATCTTGAAAGAGGTTTTCTGGCCCCGGGCAGCGGCGGTGAACAGACAGCAGATGATTTTTGAGGGCGCAGGTCACGGCAAGACCGCCCTCTCGGCCTCACAACCGCTCTAGAGCAGAATTCACGAGGGGAGGCACCACAGACCTCTGACCCTCGCTGGGAATGTGCCGATGAGCACACCGATCCCTACTCACGCTCAGCAGTTGATCACCAAGCACGCTCCAGGTCAAAACAGCACAATCTGCACAGCGTCTTGGGGCTTCTTTAGGAACCTTTTAACCCTGGGTTCCAGGAACAGGAGGCCAGCTCTTCTCAGGCCCTTGGAGATTCAGTGAAGACACAGCACACAGCAAAGTCTTTTAAGTTCAAGTAAGCAGGGGCACAGCACACAGCAAAGTCCCTCTTCTCCTCAGCTTCAGTTGGTCAGCAGAACAGGTCAGCCCTTAGAGCACACAGCAAGGTAATCTTCCTTCAGTTCTTCAGCAGTCCTTCTTCCAGCAGAGGTTCCTCTTGATTGTAGAATCTGATTTTCTGTTGTCAGGGGTCCTTCTCTTATACCCCAAAAAGTCTTTGAAGTTCTTTGAAGTCTTTGTGCAAGTGGGCCCTGAGCCCGGTCTGAACCAGTTCTGGGTGTTACTGGGGGTTTCCTGGCTTCCTTCTTTCTTTCAGTATCAGGGACAGAGGTAACAGTCGCCCAGCGGGAGGTGGAGCCAGCATTGTGGTCAGGCAGGCACAGCCCTATTCACTCCCAGGTGCTATCTCCTCCCACTTCCTTGGCAGCAGATGCAGCCTTTCATCCACGGGCTGACTCAGACAACCTCCTGGGGGCTCTGCAGCCCCTGTCACCCTCAAAGCAGACAGTCAATCCACAAACAGTCCCAGGCACACAGAAAGGTTAGACAAGAGAACAGCCACTTTCTAAAAGTACTATTCTCAAACACAGAATTTAAAAACAACCTTTCCTAAAAGATGTGTTATTAAATTCTGAGTTCAGGGATATCAATCACTTATGTCCCATCTTGTTCCTATGGGAAGATAGGCTGGTATCCATTGGGACCAGCCTCCCCCATGTTAATCTATGGAGCAAATTAACCTTGCAGCAGTGAGCACACAAAATGGCGGCTGCTCACTACCAGAGCATGTTACCTGCACTAGTACATGCTCTACCTTACCCATACACTGCACCCTGCCCAGGGGGGTACCTTGAGCCTTCCATAGGGGTGACTGATGTGCACAGACAGGGAAGGGTTAGGCCCAGCCAGTGGGGACACTGGCCAGGCAGACATGGCAGTCCACTGACTGCACACAGGCCCTGCGCTGGCAGGCCTGAGACACTATTTTAGGGCTACTTATGTGAGTGGCGCAATCTGCGCTGCAGGCCCACTAGTAGCATCTGTCATTACCAGCCCTGGCACACACCATGCACTTTACTAGGGATTTCATGGTGATACAAATATGCCAATCAGGTATACCCAATCAATATGACAATTTACATAGGGAGCACTTACACTCTGGCACTGATCAGCAGTGGCAGAGTGTCCAAAGCATCTAAACCAGCAAAACGAAATCCAGCACATCATCAAAAATACAGGAGGCAGAGGCAAAAAGATGGGGGAAAACCACGCCAAGGGTGTCAGGTCTAACAGGAACGCTTTTGCAGATCAGACAGCTAAGGAAACAGCCCGGATTAGGATGAAAAGAATGTTTGTAGCAGGTTCTGTTAGGTGGGTGCCCGAGGTCACCATGTTTGCGGATACACTTGAGATCGTGAAGGAAATACAGAGGGAGGCCACAGTGGAGGAATTTGCAGTGTGGCAAGAAAGTACAGCACAATTGAATGATGAGGGATGTTGGGTTGACAAGTCAGGGAAGCAGAGATGGATGTTGCCAGATGCATATGTTCTTCCTGTAGTCACAATGGCCCATGGTCCAGACCATATTAGTGCTAAGGGTATTTGCAAGTGGTTAGACCCTGTATGGGAATATAGCAATTGTGACTGCAAAGGTACTCCCGAAGGAGTTTTTTCCCTCTCTTCAGCTTGCCCCATTTGATCTGGAGTGATAACGGAAGTCATTTTAATGCCGAAGTTATTCAGCTAATTTGTAAGGGTTTGCACATAAAACAGAAGTTTCATGCTGCAAATCACCCACAGTCTGCAGGTTTGGTTGAGAAGTACAATGGTACTCTCATGCTGAAATTGGCTAAGATCCAGGAGACAACACGGTTGCAGTAGCCAGATGCTTTACCATCAGCTCTTTTGTCAACAAGAACAGCAGCACATTCTAGGACAGGATTGTCACTATACGAGGTCGTTTGGGCACCCCGCAAATGTCTGGGGCGTCCCGCATCCTTGTATATTTTCTGACTTTGAATATCCATTGTTGACAGGCTACCTTTGCCAGTTAACTGAAAATGTGTGTTCTATTCACCAACAGGTCCACGTGTCCCTTCCACCCACACCAGAGGGGCATGTACATGATATTCAGTCTGGAGGCTATATATTAGTGAAGGACTTCCAGCGGAAGAAGAGCTTGGTGCCCCGTTGGAAGGGACCTGAACAGGTCCTCCTGGCCACCCGCACCGTGGTGAAGGTCGCCTGCTGGAAGAACTGGGTTCAACATTGACGCCGCAGGATTCCGCTGCCCTTACTCTATGACCAATGAGTGAGGGATGGTGTCTGGGATGCTGAGTGTAAAAAGGTGCCTCAGTTCATCCCCTTCAGCGATGCAAAGCTGACTTGGACTAAAGGGAAAAAGAAAACGATGATGTGTTGAATGCAGCGGTTCCCCCAGAGATAAGAGCTATAAAGGAGCTGCTGTTTCTTGATCAAACGGTGTCTGGGGCTGCCAGGTACAATTTGCGGCCCGACTTGGGAATAGTGCACAAAAGGAGAAGTTAGATTAGACAGGGATGGACTGTGTAAGTTAGGGTGTACTTTGCTGTAATATCAACTGAGTCATTTTAGGGTGAAGTGAGATTTGTGCACTGTTCATGACATTGGACAGGATAAGTTGCATGTGCTCTCCTGGAGGGGGGTACATTATCCCGATCGTCGTGGAATTCATCTCGAGGTTAGGACTGAGCAAGCTCCACCGCTGGTGCTCAAGAACGCCAACGTTTGATGAACAATAGGAGCCTGTACCAGTGAGGCTCAGACAGACCCTGGGAACATTTGCCTTTATTATTCTTGCATTCCTTGCCTAATGATGCATCCTTTTGGTTGGTCTGAGGCTGAGGAGGAACATCTATTTGCACCATTGTGTTTAATGAAGGGTTGGTCGAAAAAGTTTGTTACTTTGGCCCCTCGCAAAGAAGAGCATAGAAAGTCTTACACAGATAATGTATTTATACAAATGTTACATCAAGCCCATGATGTGTCCAATACAACTAATTTTTGGGTTTGTGGATTGCTCCCCTCAGTTACTCATAAGAGCGACAATTTCTTGTCCATGCCATTGTCATATATTGGTAGCTGTGAAGGTTGGTTTGAATTGTTCATTATGGTGCACAACCATTTCCAACTCTCTACTCTGATTATGACACCTGATGATTCTTGCACTGTGGTAGAGTATATACGTTTTCATCATGGGTTTACTCCCATAGGATCGACAGGACAAGGGACCTTTGGTATATTGTCCCCAAAATCCTGTATGAGCACAAACGAAAGAGTGAGAACGAAACATGGCTTCAAATGGAAATGGCTGATTTCCAAAGGATGAACACCTCTGAGTACTTTCAATCTTTCCAAGCTCGCAATATTACCAAGGACAAACCGATGCGGGTGTCCGTGGTCAACACAACAGCTAGTTTTTTGTCCAGGGGACTGGGGAGGTAAAGGTGGAGGAGAGTAAATGCGATTTCACCTACAGACTTAGAACGATTATTAGTTTGCCCTTGGTCCTACCCCATAATATCTATTTTGTTTGTGGATCCCAAGCTCATATCTGGCTTCTGAGGGGATGGTCAGGCAGATGTTATCTCTCTTTCCTCCTCCCCCTGTTATGTTGCTCCATCCAATTATCATCTTGATCATCAGCTGCAGCGTAGGAGTACATACTTGCCCCGAGTCAGAAGGGTTGTTAACACAAAGGATATAGATCAGACAGATACCACCGCACATCAGTTTGGGGTGCCATAAAGGGACTTCTACCTTTCTTGGGCCCCATGGCTAATAGTCTTCAACTTTGTCGGCTAATAAGAGTTGTGGAGGGGGTTATTAATACAAATGCAGGAATAATGACAAACATCACTGCTGAGCTTCAGGCTACGAGATTAGTCACTTTGCAGAACCGGATGGTGTTAGATGTCATACTTGCAGATAGGGGTGGGGCTTGTCACGTCATTGGCAGCAGTTGTTGTGTTTACATACCTGATCATGCTCCCAACGTGTATGTAGCTATACAAAAATTGCATAGACTTTCGTCTGACATACACCAAGAGACAGGTACTGGGACACTATTGGGATAGTTCTTGAACATACTCACATCCTGGGGTTGGAAGATCCTCATTTTCCTAGCTGTGGTTGCCTCTGCATACAATGTCTCCCAGGTTGTTGCTCCTATTGTGTCACTATCCTCACTCCCGAGCTGAAAATGCCAGTTCATGATACTAATGCAGCAGTTATGTTATAGAAAGGCATTGACGAAATGATGCAGATTGACAAAGGAATTTTTGTTTCTACATCATCCCTTGCAAGCTTCTATTCCTGATACTAAGTATATGGATTGTTCCGAGTACTGATGTCCCTTTGCCCACAAGCATGTTATGTCCTCTCTGTCCATCACATAAATTAGTTAGCGAATGTCAAAAGGAGGGTCTGATGAAATGAACATGTTTTTGCTATTTTGTTTGTGCAATTGTTTTATGTAAGTTAGCACTTGCGGCACAATTTTATGTTTAGCCGCCATTTCGAATCTTGCCATTAGCTGCTTATTGTATCCTCGCGAAGCAGGCTGTGGGACGTTTCATTTCTCCAAGGTTAAGCCTTGCTCTGCTGATGAATACACTGTTCGTATTACTGCATACCTTTCCCACTAGATAGAGGTCTTCTCCCACCAGTCTAGCGGCAAGCCCAGACAGAATTAACTTGAGTAGGAGATACTGTGTGCCGGGCCTCAGAATTTAAACCCATCCTACTGTACGTCTTTGTGTTAGCTGAATCTGCTTGGAAAATTCCATTATGGGTGGGTCTTCCTTGGTTCTGAAATGTACATATTGTATTGCTATGTTTCCTGAAGTCAGTCCTCTCTGCAGCACCCCTAAGCAACTGGGCAAACGGGGCTCTACTCCAGTGTATCTGAATAAACATATACTTGGTTTGTATTCTATACTCTCTGACCGACTCTTCTTTTGATATGGAAGGCTGAGAGGTGGTCGTGAATGACCTGGCTGACCCAAAACAGGCCACTTCCTTCAACACTGCCAGTTCAAATTTGCCATTACAATTATTGGCAAAGCCACACCTTCCCTTAATAATATATGTAAGTCTCCCCAATGAAGACCTAAGAGC
Source organism: Lissotriton vulgaris (assembly GCF_964263255.1). NCBI lineage: Eukaryota > Metazoa > Chordata > Amphibia > Caudata > Salamandridae > Lissotriton > Lissotriton vulgaris. The sequence continues at coordinate 482,676,285 of NC_141696.1, forward strand.
CCTAAGGCAGGGAGCTGTATATTATGAAATAGGACATATGTGTTTATATGTGTCTTAACAGCAAAACCCCAAAAGGTGTTTTGCTGTGGAAAAGTTAGTAGCCTCATTGGCTAAAACAGGATTACCAGCGGGCTCCTCAGCCTGGCTAACTTCTGAATGGGACTACCTAACTGGGTACTGTAAGGTATCAAATTAATTTTAATGATGTTATTATTAAAGTAATGCAACTTTTAGAAAGTTGCCAGCATGTTACCCAGCTGGTCCAGTAGCCTTACACGGGCACCGACCCACAGACAGCTTTCTGCCCACCTGGGGAGTTGTGTGGATGACTCCAAGGCTTTGAAACAATAGTGGCCCGCAGCAGGGAGAGGTGTGACCTCCACCTTGCAGGAAGCCACTCTGGTGGTAGCTGAAAAGGTGAGCTTCAAGAGGTAAAGCCGGCTTCGATGGGCAAATGGCAATAACCACTCCGGACGGGCTGCCCTTTGTTCAGGTAGACAGGCTGGAGACAGGTAAAGAAACAGAAGACCAGTGCCTAAACTGTTTTTCCCATGGACGTGTAGCCTCACCTCTAGGGTGGGCTACCAAGCTACTCACAGTCAAGGAAAGGTTCATATGTCTTGAGAGTGACCAGAATAGTGCACTCTGGGATCGCCAAATACCATACATTGCCAGAATAAGTCGTCACCAAGAGGTAGGGGACCTGGTAGCCCACTGGCTAGTAATTGCATCGTTCCCTCAAGGCACTTTCTCAGGATAAATAGGGCACCACTGGCACCTAGAACCTCAGATCAAGGCGAAATTGGAACAAGGATCCATAAAGGACTGTCCTGATGCCGCCTGGACTGCACAAAGAGAGGCTGCACCGTCTTCTGGGCTGCACCTGCTGCCATTTTGGGCTAGCAAAGTTAAGTATGTGCCTGTGGCTACTGGCTTAAGAAATAGTAATTCCCCAGCCCAAGACTGAGCAGTGACTTCAAAGGTCAGTTGACTAGTCTCTTAGAGCAGCTCCAGGGACAGCTGAAGAAGCCCAAACCGGCAAGTTGGTAGCCACTTCAGAGGATTCGCCGCTAACTGCAGCTGAGCGCCCCAAGAGACCAATCCTCAATGGCCAAAAGTTGCACACAAGTTCACTGGTCCCGGGAGTGTTGTCAGAGTTCAGATTGGTTGCCCAAGAGGGACACTAGCCCCCACTAAAGGATTTTGCAAGGACTGTGGTGTACGGAGACCGGAAGTTCAACCACTGATGGCCTTCCATGGTCCCAAAGAGGACTTCAAGGGACCCTGACCTTTGTTGCCAAAGTCTCACCACACGACCTGTAGACCGTGGAATCACCAACAAGGCACTCCCATTGACCGCACAGTGACAGGAGCATTGTTGAGCATCTTTTCATCCTTTATCCTCAGCATGTCAAGTCAAGTCAAAGAATTTATATAGCGCACTACATACCCAGAGGGTCTCAAGGCGCTTAGGGAGGGGAGGAGGATTATTTGTCAAATATCCACGTTTTAAGTTGCTTTCTGAATGCAAGGTGGTTCTGGGTAAGGCGAAGGTGAGTGGGGAGTGAGTTCCATGTTTTAGCAGCCAGGTATGAGAAGGATCTGCCTCCCATGGTTGTCTTGTTGATGCGAGGTATAGTGGCGAGGGCTTGGCCGGAAGAGCGCAGTTGGCGGGAGGGGGTGTAGAAGGACAGTCGTGAGTTGAGGCATTCTGGTCCGATGTCGTAGAGTGATTTGTGTGCGTGGGTGAGCAGTCGGAAAGTGATCCTCTTGTTGACGGGTAGCCAGTGGAGGTCTCTCAGGTGACCAGAGATGTGTTCGTTACGCGGGATGTCTAATATGATCCTGGCTGAGGCGTTTTGGATTTGTTGGAGTTTCTTCTGGAGTTTAGCGGTAGTACCTGCGTAGAGGGTGTTTCCGTAGTCCAGTCGGCTTGTGACCAGAGCGTGGGTGACTGTTTTTCTGGTCTCGGTGGGGATCCAACGAAATGTTTTTTTGAGCATGCGAAGAATGTTGAAGCAGGATGAGGATACTGCGCTGACTTGTCTATTCATTGAAAGTGAAGAATCCAGGATAACGCCGAGGTTCCGTGCGTGGTCTGTCGGGATGGGTGCTTTTCCAAGGGCTTCCGGCCACCAAGAGTCGTCCCATGCAGAGGGGGATGTACCTAAGATGAGGACTTCAGTTTTGTCTGAATTCAGTTTCAGACGGCTGTGTTTCATCCATTCGGCAACTTCTTTCATCCCTTTGTGTAGGTTAGTTTTGGCGGTGTTGGGGTCATTGGTGATAGAAAGGATCAGTTGAGTGTCATCCGCGTAAGAGATGATGTTGAGGTTGTGTTGGCGTGCGATGGCCGCGAGGGGGCTCATGTATACGTTGAAGAGGGTGGGGCTGAGTGAGGATCCTTGTGGTACTCCACAGATGACTTCAGAGGCCTCGGACTTGAATGGTGGAAGGCGGACTTTCTGGGTTCTTCCGGTGAGGAACGAGGTGATCCATGCAAGTGCTTTTCCTTGTATTCCGATGTTTCTGAGGCGTTGTAAAAGGGTGCTATGGCATACTGTGTCGAAGGCTGCGGAGAGGTCGAGGAGGATGAGGGCGACTGTGTCTCCATTGTCCAGTAGAGTTCGAATGTCGTCTGTTGCTGCGATGAGGGCGGTCTCAGTGCTGTGTTTTGCTCGGAAGCCAGATTGTGAGGAGTCGAGGGATTTGTTGGCTTCGAGGAAAGCGGCGAGTTGGTTGTTGACGGCTTTCTCAATGACTTTGGCCGGGAAAGGAAGGAGTGATATGGGGCGGTAATTTTTTAGTTCGGTGGGGTCCGCTGTGGGTTTTTTCAGAAGGGCGGTGAGTTCAGCGTGTTTCCAGCTTTCCGGGAAGGTGGCGGAGTTGAAGGAGCAGTTGATGACGTCTCGGAGGTGCGGAGCTATGATGGAGTCTGCTTTGTTGAAGATGTGATGAGGACATGGGTCTGTGGGGGATCCTGAGTGGATGGAGTTCATCAGGCGGATGGTGTCGTCGGTGGCGATTGGGTTCCAGTCGTTAAGGGTGATCAAGGGGGGAGAAGGTTCATCGTATGGTTGGGTGGGTTGGTCTCCGGGTTGGTTGTCGAAGCTGTTGTGAATGTCTGCAATTTTGTTGTGGAAGAATGAGGCTAGGGAGTCGCAGAGGGCTTGAGAGGGGGTGATGTCGTTGGAGTTGGCCGAGGGATTGGTAAATTCCTTGACGATGTTGAAAAGTTCCTTGCTGTTGTGGGCGTTGTTGTCTAGTCGGTCCTTGAATGCTGTTTTCTTGGCCTTTCGGATTAGTTGGTGGTGTATGCGGGTGGCATTTTTGTGGGCGTCTTTGGTGCTGGTGGTTGGGTCTTTTTTCCAGGCTTTTTCAAGGGAGCGGCAGAGTTTCTTGGACTTCTTAAGATCATCGTTGAACCATGAGGCCTTCTTGCTGCCAGGTTTGTTTTGACGTTTTTTCAGTGGTGCTAGAGTGTCGGCGGTGTTGGATAACCATAGGGTGAGGTTGGTGGCGGCTTGGTCTGGGTTAGAGGAGTGGGCAGGGGTGTTTAGAAGGAGCGATGAGGAGATCTGGTCGATGGTGATTTTGTTCCAGTTTCTTTGTAGAGTTGGTTGGAGGTGGTTGATGGGTTTCGGCTTGTTGTAGGTGAAATGAACGCAGCTGTGGTCAGTCCAGAGGAGATCCGTAGTATGGCTGAAGGAGACATGATTGCTGGAGGTGAAGATGGGGTCGAGTGTGTGACCTGCGATGTGGGTGGGGGAGGTGACCAGTTGTTTAAGTCCGAGGTTGGCGAGGTTGTCCAAGAGGGTGGTGGTGTTGCGGTCGTTGTATTTTTCAAGGTGAAAATTGAGGTCTCCCAGGAGGATGTACTCTTTGGAGGGGAGCGCGTGTGGAGTGATGAAGTCCGTGATGTCTTCGCTGAATTTTGCGCGGGGTCCTGGTGGTCTGTAGAGGAGGGTGCCTCTGAGTGTGGTCTTGGGGTCGATGTGGATCTGGAAGTGAAGGTGTTCAGAGTTGGCGAGGTTGACGTCAGAGCTGGTTGAGATGCGGATTGATTTTTTATGGACGATAGCGATTCCTCCTCCTGTGTGGCCGGTACGGTCCTTGCGTGTGATCTTATAATCTTCAGGGATGGCAATGGTGATGTCTGGGGCGGAGGAAGCGTTCATCCATGTTTCTATTAGGAAGGCGACGTCTGGAGAGATGGTGTCTAGTAGGTTCCATAAGTCAATGGCGTGTCTGTGGACCGATCGGGTGTTGAGAAGGATGCATTGTAGGTGATTGGGGTCGGGAATCTTTGGTGTGATCGTATCGGGGATGTTGTCGGTGCCGATGAATTTGCAGGAGTGGCAAGAGAAAGGTCCATGGGTGTGTCCAGGAGCGGCTTGGACGCAGTTGGGGGCGTGACCGGGGTTGAGGGCTAGGAGGGAGGAGGCATCGTAGGTAATGTGGGCGGGATGGGCAGCGCGAGGGGCAGGGGGTATGGCACTGGGCGCGGTCCAGGCGCGGACGGGCGTAGACGGGCTTACCTTTGGCGCACCTTCGGCGAGGCCGTAGCGCGTGGACGCTGCGCGTTGGCTCATCAGTCTTAAAAGGATAGTGGAGGGGGCGGCGCGTGGGAGGGGGAGGTGGGCGGCGTGAGCGTAGGGGGAGGGACGGGCTGCAGGCACAACAAAATGGAAGGGGAGATAAACAACAGGACCGGGAAGTGCGAGCTGGCGCTGGAACACGGGCACAGCAACAGATCGAATCAAGTGAGAGCAATGCACACCTTTCTCAAATGCAATAAGCAAATCTGGCCAAACTATGCGCAAAATCACCGCTCGTATGGAAAACACACCACGAGCAGAGCAATGCTGAGCGCTGCGCAGACAAAGCGAGTGCAGATCCAAATAGCCAAATAACAATGATGTCAGAGGTTTGGGAGAAGCGCTACGATACCCCAAGCAGCGCTATGAATCCAGGAGGGAGGGTGGAGCGGCCGCCTCACACGGAGTCAGGCAAGTCACAAAGGTTCAACAGCTGGGACGTCCCTGGTATCTCGTGGGTGGGAGGGGGAGGTGGGAGGCGTGAGCGTAGGGGGAGGGACGGGCTGCAGGCACAACAAAATGGAAGGGGAGATAAACAACAGGACCGGGAAGTGCGAGCTGGCGCTGGAACACAGGCACAGCAACAGATCGAATCAAGTGAGAGCAATGCACACCTTTCTCAAATGCAATAAGCAAATCTGGCCAAACTATGCGCAAAATCACCGCTCGTATGGAAAACACACCACGAGCAGAGCAATGCTGAGCGCTGCGCAGACAAAGCGAGTGCAGATCCAAATAGCCAAATAACAATGATGTCAGAGGTTTGGGAGAAGCGCTACGATACCCCAAGCAGCGCTATCAGGACCACTCCATTAAAGTCTATAACAGTTGTGCCATAAAGTTTGGAGCTGGACTGGTAAATGCTCTGGTGGCTAGGTAGCTGTCCAAATCTACCCCTTTGGCACCCCAGACCGTCTCCCTGTTGGATTTGGTTGCCCAAGCTGGGACTGTATAGCCAAACTAACTTTCACAAATGTTTCAAAAGTTTGTAAACTTTTGATTGACCAATGCTTATTTATGATTCAATTAAAAAGTGAACATACTAAGATTCCCCCGTGGTCAATTCGTACTTTCTAATGTGGCAAAGCTCATCAGATTAATCAGTTAACCTTCTTAGTAACATAGGTACAACAAAATGAGTACTTTCATTTTACATATTTCATTTCTTTTTTCTTTTTCTGTAGTATATCAAAATTATATATTTTTCTTTTTTAGATCATTTCTTGTGTATACATCAAGTTCATAGATATTGATTCTAATTCAATCAATTTTAAAATGCAGCGAAAAATACCATGATCTTTACAGTGTATTTAAAAAATCCAATTACTTTTACAATACAAAACAATAGAACCCTGTCTGTCACACACCAACCATCAAACACACTTACTCATTCATACATCTTCACATTTATTCCAATCCCAATCTAAAACAATTTCTAACGTTGAGGTAACACAGATGTTGTTAGTGTATTTTCCACGCCAGGTCTACGCGCGTTTCGGTGGCTTAAGACCACCTTCCTCAGGACCAGATCAAAAATAGTTTTATTCTCTCCTCAGCGTGTGTGTGCAGGGTACCTTAGGTTTGATGATAACCAGAAGTATCTGGATTCCTTTATATGTGGATATACACTTCTCTTTATAATGGGTAAACAAACAGACCCCCAAATTTATCATAAGTACATCACTCGGTGAGTATTCCTTATCTTGATTTGCGGGGCTGACGCAGGCGTTTTTTGGTGTAGCTCTCGGAGCAGGGGAGACGAGGCTAGACGACCACACACATCGGCAAAATTAACCAAAAAGACCATTCCTATTAGGAAGGTGAGGAATTAAAAGAGAATCGACATGGACCATACAATATGAATATAAATGAGGACCATAGACTGCTTTCTTTCGTCTGAAGCAAAGGATGTCTTATTACGAGAGCTACACCAAAAAACGCCTGCGTCAGCCCCGCAAATCAAGATAAGGAATACTCCCCGAGTGATGTACTTATGATAAATTTGGGGGTTTGTTTGTTTACCCATTACAAAGAGAAGTGTATATCCACATATAAAGGAATCCAGATACTTCTGGTTATCATCAAACCTAAGGTACCCTGCACACACACGCTGAGGAGAGAATAAAACTCTTTCTGATCTGGTCCTGAGGAAGGTGGTCTTAACCCACCGAAACGCGCGTAGACCTGGCGTGGAAAATACACAAACAACATCTGTGTTACCTCAACCTTAGAAATAGTTTTTGTTGGGATTGGAATAAATGTGAAGATGTATGAATGAGTAAGTGTGTTTGATGGTTGGTGTGTGACAGACAGGGTTCTATTGTTTTGTATTGTAAAAATAATTGGATTTTTTAAATACACTGTAAAGATCATGGTATTTTTCGCTGCATTTTAAAATTGATTGAATTAGAATCAATATCTATGAACTTGATGTATACACAAGAAATGATCTAAAAAAGAAAAAAATATATTTTTGATATACTACAGAAAAAGAAAAAAGAAATGAAATATGTAAAATGAAAGTACTTATTTTGTTGTACCTATGTTACTAAGAAGGTTAACTGATTAATCTGATGAGCTTTGCCACATAAGAAAGTACGAATTGACCATGGGGGAATCTTAGTATGTTTACATTGATGTTGTCCTCTCTTTTCCCTGGTCATTAACTTAAACATAGAGGGGGTCCCATTATTCATGCGATTTCAATTAAAAAGTGATACAACTTCTAAAAATCTGTATCTGTGAACCCTCTGGTGAATTTTGCTTTTCAACGACTCGCAAAATTCATACAAATATAATCTGTTGTTATAAATTGGTGTTCTTATTCTTTTGGGTTGTGTGGCTTTCTTATTTTGTTGTTTGGTACTGTTAAATACTTCACACTAAGCTTCTTTATTCAAGCCTTGCTGCTCAAAGCCATAGCTACCCATTGTTGACATAAAGGGTGTTCAAATGAGCCTGACTGGACCCAAGACAGATTTTGCGAGTGTATTCTATAGTAAGGCTGCACAGCCATACTATATAATACCCCCAAATCATCAGAGGCTGAGTTCCTTGGATTTCAATAATGACTCCTTTTGGGTCACCGGATTCTAATACTGATTCGGGGGGAGGGGGGAGTGGATTCCAGTAATGAATATGTGGGGGTCCGCAGAAGTTAAAAGGTTAAGAACCATTGAACTAAAGGAACAATGATAATAAGGGAGGACAAGAACTTGAACATTGGTGCTACTGTTGAGAGTTGCTGCTATAAAGGGGCAAGAAGTTGTGCAATCTTGCAGCCAGGTCACAACTTGGTAGTCTACAACTCACATAAGAATAGCGCCAATAAAAATGGATTGATCTCAAGCATTGGATAATTTGACAATTGCTATGTTCAATAAATGCATTTTCGAATGAAGGTGGGCTCATGTATTTTAGATTGTATATACTTGTACTGCATTCAGGTTAGTGATTATAAAGCATATTTATGTCAAGGAATACCTTACATAAGAGAGAGCTCAAGAACAGTTTTGTGATAGTGCGGGGGTGGTGACATAAGTGAGCAAACATTTTTATATGTTTTGATAATGTTACATGTGCCACCAGCCTTGAGGCATTTTATTATAGCCCATCTTTGCACTGACCGAATCGGAGTGCTTGGTTAACTAAATGAGCTATGCTAGGGTTTGTCCTTTGGGCCTCTCCTAACCTGAGATTCTTAGGTTCATTTTTGTGTGCTAGCTAACAGTATTTGTATGAGCTAAACGGTGATGTAGTTTTCTGCTGTTCACTTTGTAATAGCCGCCAGCGGATTTTTACATTCCCTTCTGCAGTCTTTGCAGTGTCTAACAGTTTGCTAGATCCATGTTGGTGGACTAAAGTGAAAGTCTGTGGAAAGTGAAAAACGGTTGGCTTCGCATGCTTCCTAAAGATCTAATAGGAGCATTGTTTTCAGTACTGTGTTAGAATTGCAGGACCCAAGGACCACAGGCCTCCATATTTGTGTTGTAGTGCATCATGCCATCAGAAACCTTGATGTGCTACTCTTGAGGAGTAATGCTGTCAAAATGAAGTGGGACCTCCTCTTGCAATGTTTCTTATTTACTAGGTGATACCACAGGAAGGAGTAGAGTTCAGTCCCAATGAACCTCTTTTTGGTTTCCTTGTCCAAGGCCCTTGACTTCGGTCAGAGAGGGCTTGGAGGGAAACCCTGATTTCCCTATTCATGCTGTATGAACTATTTTGCGGGCCATGGAAAATGGCGGCCCAGTTCATGAGCATAGTACAGCCCTGAAGGAGTGTTATGATGAGACCACTTAATTTATGCGACACCAGAGGGTCAGGAAGTTTGGGTCTTGAAGTCTAAACTTTCCCGGGCTGTAGCAGATGATTGGTGTGACCTCTGTAATGTAGTCAAGGAAATCTTTGACATCCTCTTTTTAGTTTACACAGGTGCTACCCAGGACGACCTAAGTATGTTCTATGTTATTCGGCTGAAACAGCATTTCTGTAAGGTTTATGCAGTATCTATATATGGAATGGCTAAAGAAGCTGAGAAGGAGAGTGAGCCATTCCCTAACTTAATGCAAGGCGCTATGAAACGAATGACTCAGCAGAAAGAGTTAAAATCACTTTGAACGGACGCAACACTAAACAGTGTGCACTGAAGTGCTGAGATGATTTTCCCATCTCTTCTATCTCACATCAGTTTTGATGCTGGTCTGTTTCCACAACATAGTCCAGCAATTCCCAAACTATGCGCAGCGGCACCCTGTCACGCCATCAAAACTAGCCAGGGGTGATGCGAACCAGTGGGCGAAGTGGGCGGGATCTGCAGGGCACAGTGTGCCCCTGCTTTAATTTAGTAGAATCCGATCCCCAACCTTTTTATTTAAAAAAATGCAGCCCAAGACAGTAGAAATAGCCAAGACCTATAGATAAGGCTCAGCCTGTTCGTGGCCGTTTGGGACGGGTGGGAAGCAGAGAAGGAAAAGGACTCTTGTCTTTTCCTTCTTGCCCAGAGAAGACAATGACAGTGTCCACTTCTCTTGTTCTGTGGCCCCTTCTTCCTCTTATTCCCTCTCTTTCTTTCTCGCCCCTCCTCACTTGCTGAAAACCGTGACTTTAACAAACGGCTCTTACCCCCTCTGTGCTGAAGAAAGGATCTTGCGCAAGATCAGGGTATCTAAGGGTCACAATCACACAGTCCCCTGAGAAACCTTTCCTACTTCTACCGATCCAGGGCACCCTCCTCACCATCAGGATATGTCTGTGATCACTAATATTAAACCCCGCATACCTGCACATCCAGTGCGCCACCTTATTAATCAATTGTGTCGTGGGTTCCTCTTTTTGGCTTATGTGTGCTGGGACACCAGTTAAGACAACTATATACGGGCATGGGGCTGGGGGTAGGTCTAAAACTGATAGACCTATGGTGCTCTGTGCAGTTAGAGAAGACATTTCTTTTAGTTGTTGGTTCACATGGTCTCCCCTTTCTAACCTTGCAGTGACTACTTGCTGTGTTAAGGGATTGCCTAGGGTCCCTGTGCTCAGTTCCCTTGGCCCCTTAGCGACAGTACTTGCATTGGGCCTAGTTACTTCCTGGTGTGCAAATGGGACTCTATTACTCATAACATCTATCCCTGTTATGTGTTCGTTATTTCCATTCGCCCTCCCCTCATTCACATGTAAAGGTAATGGGGCAGGAGTTTTAGGGACTTCCCTGAATTAATGAAATTAAATTTCTATAGCTCGTAGCTACCCTGAGGCCTCCTCAGCTCTTCTGGACCGGGCAAGCAGATAGATTTGCCATGTTAATGCGTAGTATTGAAAAGATGGGTTTTGAGAAGCTTACGGAAAGGCCAGTAAGTTTCTTTCCTCCCGAAGAGTGGGGGGGGAGAGTTCCAAAGGTTTGAAGCTGGCTTTCTACAACTAGGCATTGCGCTCGCACTAAGACGCATTCGCGATTTTAACTTACCTGTTTTGTCTTTCCTTTTTAGTATTATTTTAGCTCACAGTTATCCCCTGTTTTTAATCACCGTCCGCATTGCCGCACTGTAATTTTGCCCTCACCGCTATTCAGGCGGCGCTGGCCCTCGCGCTTTGAAATTGGTGGGCGCTATCTTGGATGGGTTTAGGGAAGCGCTGCACTACTCCGTGCTCTAGCAGTCAGGTGGACTCGCTAGAGCCCTACATAAACCGGACTTCATGGCGTGCAGCGTGTGCGCGATGCGTGTGCGCTGCAGTGACGCCGGAGTCACGCCAGAGTCCAGCCCGTCTGCAGGACGGCTGGACGGCTGGTCAGGATGAGGCTGGCCTTCTGCTCTTTAAGTATTCGTTACAGGAGGTGTTGAGGCTTAAACCTCCGGTACTTGTGTGTTTTCACAAAAGTTCTCCAGATGATCTCCTATTATCTCCATGTTGCGGTTGTTTTTTCCGGCAGGCCCTGGGGGCTCTAGCCTACCTCCTTCTTCTCATCTATTAGATACCCATGCTGACTTAGGAGCCAACGCGTTGAGAGAAGATTGCATTCTTATTAACGCTCGCTCGCTTATTAAAAACAACATTGCTTTCAAGGAGCTGGTACTCGACAGGAAACCTTCGTGGGTCTTTGTCACGGAAACGTGGGCAAAGGACTCCTCGGGTCCTGACCTTGTTGAAGCAGTCCCTGAAGGGTACTGCCTGGCACGGCAGGACAGAATGAGCCGCGTAGGAGGTGGATTAGCGATTCTGTATAAGGACAGCTTCCACTGCCACATTCTACCAGTCTCTGACCCCAAGGATACTTTTCAAGTCTTATATTTCTCTCTGACAGGCTTCCATAACTTTGCATTCAATGGGATCCTGGTCTACCGTCCCCCAGGCCCCAGAGCAGACTTCGGACAGCAGCTGCTCCATGTCCTAGAACCCTATTTTGGTTGTGATAACCTAACTGTTTTAGGAGATTTTAATTTTCATCTGGAGTTGCTGGAGACCCATGATACTCTCTCCCTGCTGGATGTTATGTCAGCCTGTGGACTCACCCAATTGGTAAAAGGGGCCACCCATCAAGCGGGTCATACGCTCGACGGTTTTTTTTCTTATGATCGGAGTTTACGGTAAAATACCCCTTTTTCCTCTCCTGGTCAGATCACCTAGCCGTTCCTTTCAATGTGTCCTGTCTGATCTCGGACAGAACTAGAAAAAATCCGAGCAAAATGGAATCACGTAGGAATTTTAAGAACATCACGGAAAGTTCCTTCGCTCCTTGGACATCTAGCCTACATCCCAGGAGGACAATGTCCAGTCGGCGGTCTTACAATACGAAAAGACCGTTACAGAGGCTCTGGAAGAACTGGCCCCCATCCGGTTGTGTTACTCAGCCAGGAAAAGACCATCTGCCCCATGGTTCTCGGAGCACTTAAGACTCCTCAGACAGGAAGCTAGAAGACGGGAGCGTCTCTGGCACACTAGCTGGGATCTAAGGGACAAGGAAGCCCATAAGATCCTGATAAGGAAATATAAGTTGGAAGTAATAAGCACAAAACAAGAATACTTTACGGCTCTCACCACCTCACTCTCTTCTCCAAAAGACCTGTTTAGGATAGTGGATTCCCTCACAACCCTCCAGACCCCGGACCCGGTCATTGCATCACAGGAGCTTTGTGATAGTATAGCCTCATTTTTCCAGACCAAAATCTCGGACATTTATACCGCCTTGGAGTTGCAGAAATCTTTTACCACTGAGCCCCCTGCCCCCGTTGATTTGGACCTTGTTCTCTCGGAGAAACTCTCGCCGGGAGGTTTGGAATTTTTCCCTCCTCTCTCTTTACAGGATTTAGAGACTCTCCTTAATAAAACCAAATCCGGCTCCCCTCTAGATGCTTGTCCGCTCAAGATCCTGAAGCAGTGTAGAGAATCCCTCTTGCCCCCCCTTGTTGACATCATGAACAGGGCCATGAGGGATGGTATTTTTCCTCAGCAGTGGAAAAATGTAGTAGTAAAACCTTTACTCAAGAAACCTTCTCTTGATCCTGGGGTATTAAAGAACTTCCGCCCCATTTCACTGCTTCCGGCTCCTGCGAAGATGTTAGAAACACATTTAAATAAACATCTTGCTGCCTTCGTGGAAAGCTCGGGTTGTCTGGATCTTTCCCAGCATGGTTTCAGGAGGGAACATAGCACTGAGTCTGCCCTGACCATAGTGCTGGACAATATCCGAACGCGTGTGGATGGGGGACAGACCTCCCTCCTGATCCTCTTAGACCTTACGGCGGCCTTCGACACCCTTTCTCCCTCAGTCTTAACATCTCGCCTGAGGGAGATCGGGGTTCAGGGGGCGGCCCTGAGGTTACTCACCTCTTTCCTCGATCAAAGAGAGCAAAGAGTGATGCTGGGTAAATTTCTATCTTCATCCCTGTCTGTGCAATGTGGGGTCCCCCAGGGGTCGGCGCTAAGTCCAACCCTTTTTAACATATATGTGACCCCCCTTGCCAGACTAATTAGATCTTTTGGGATGGAGGTAGTTTCATACGCGGATGACACGCAGATCCTCGTCTCTCTCTCCCAGTCAGTTACTTCGACTGCCTCCAACTTTAGATCTTGTATGGAGGCAGTCAGTCAATGGATGATTTACAATTCGTTGAAACTGAATGGGGAGAAGACTGAGGTGATGGTGTTCGCAGGAAAGGAGGAGATATGGTCAGCCGATTGGTGGCCAGACTCATTGGGAGCTTGTCCTGTTCCTGCCTCTTCCGCCAAAAACCTTGGGGTCGTGATAGATCCCACCCTCAGTATGTGCCAACAGGTTAACAGAACTGCATCTACCTGTTGGGGTATCATTTGCATACTGAGGAAGATTAGGCACTACCTTTCACAGCAGGCAAGGAAACAACTTGCTGTTGCCCTTGTTGGTTCTCGGCTGGACTACTGCAATGCGCTGTATGCGGGACTGAATAAAAGCCTGCTGCAGCGCTTGCAGGTGGTCCAGAATGCAGCGGCTAGGTTTGTTCTTGATCTACCCCGGCGCACCTCGGCTACCTCCGCCAGAAAATTGCTTCACTGGCTTCCTATAGAGGACCGTATATTGTTCAAGACCATGTGCATGATCTACAGGGCCTTAGCAAAAAGCAGCCCCACTGGAATTGGATCCATTCTGTCTCGCTACAGCCTTGGTAGGAACCTACGTTCCTCTAACAGACTCCTTTTTTCAGTCCTTCGTATTCGGAGAACCAGATGGGGTGGTAAAGCCTTCTCCAATCTGGCACCTAAGTGGTGGAACGCCCTCCCATTGGAACTAAGGTCCCTTCCCACCCTTCAGCTTTTTAGAAATGCTTTGAAAACCCATCTCTTTGTGCGGACATACCTGTAGTTGTGCTTTGCCTTTTTTTGATCTGTTTTGGTAGGCGCCTTGATACCTTCGGGTTTTAGTCGCGCAATACAAATTGCATTTCAATTCAATTCAATTCAATTTGAAGCATTCAGGGAGAAGGAGCGTCCACCCCACCTAGCTCTTTGTACTTTCCTTGGGGTGACCAGAGAAGCGGAGCTAGATCGAAGATTCCTAGAGGGTTGGTATGAGGTGACCAGGGACTGGATACTGGCTGGATCAGTTTTCCAAATGGCTCTGTGAGTCAGACACATGGCCTTGAACTTGATCCTCGCCCAGATTGGGATCCAGTGAAGATTCCTCAATGCTGGTTTTGCTGATTGTCTCCGAGGAATCTGAAAAAGTTGACGGGCCGCACAATTCTGGATCACTTGTAGTTTCTGAATTGTGGACTGGGGGGTGCCCAAATACAGCGCATTCCCGTAGTCCAGGCGTGACAGTATGAGGGCTTGCATCATAATCCTTCTTGCCTGGAAAGGGAGCAGGGGAAGGATCTTTCGTAGCATTCTCATCAGGCCAAAACAAGTAGCAGAGAGCTTAGTGGCTAGGTAAATGAAACAGAGGGAGCTGTCTAGCCACATGCCCAAGCTCCTGATCTGCTGCTTTGGAACTGGAGTAGGGCCGAGACAGGTCGGCCATATGAAAGCCAGAGAAGTTGATGGAGGTTTGCCCAAAAGCATCAATTTGGTCTTGTCCCCGTTTAGCTTAAGGTGAGAAAGTTCCATCCAATTGGCTACCACCTCTAGGTAGGAGCCTAGAGTGTAAGATGACCCCTCGGATGGTTTAATTCCACAACCAGTTGAGTGTCATCTGCGTAGGTAATGATCAATATGCCGAATGGGTGGACTATCTCTACCAAGGGAGCCATATAGGTGTTAAAATGCGTGGGGCTCAAAGAAGAACCCTTGGGAACCCCACAGCTAAGAGGCCACCAGTTTTATGTGGCAGTTCCATCGAGGACTTGAAAGAACCGGTCACTTAGGAAGGACTGGAACCAGGTAAGTGCCATATCTGTCACTCCAAGATTTTTTAGTCGCTCATGCAGGATGTTATGATCAACAGTGTCGAAGGCGAAAGAATGATTGCTGCTGAGCCGCCCTGGTCCAGAAGTCTCCTTGCCTCCTCTGTTTCATTCATTCATTCTTTCATTCATAATTTGAATTGAGTCACATCCAGTTCTTTATAGCGCAGCACATTTGGGTTGTAGCTGAAGGCAATGAAAGTTTCTCTCAGTGGGGAGAGGATGTGGCACTATGGTCAGAGCTGCCGAATTTGAGAACCAGGTTCAGCCTTCATGACCAGTCACCCAGACCACTCTCTTTTGGGAGTACATTCCCATGCTAGATGTTAGAAGGCCCACTAGACCTTAGAAGCCCTGGTATCATAGCACCACCAGGTGGACCTAGCAGTGGCAAGTGTGGGTGAACCTTGAAGGCCTGTCCACCACAGTCCATACTGAAGTTCACCTCCAGTCTTGTGGGCAGGCCTACGAAGCAGCACACCCTAGAGTGACAGTGATTCTGTCACTGAGGACACAGACCCTTAAGGCAAGTCAGACTCACCCATTGGTAACTCCATTGGCCTTTTTTCCAGCAGTAGTAGTGCAACTAACTAGGGATCCGCAATACAGGATTTGCAGGTACACCAAACTAAGTTTACAAACTTCACAGTCTCTCTACTTCTTGCACAAGCAATTTTATCATGCGCTGCTGGCTTTGGGGCCACTGGAATTATGCGGCAATGGCAGACAAAATTATGTTTCAGTGTTGACTAAATTATGAAGCAAAAAAAGGCTGCAGCGTAATGTGGTACATTTTCTGATACTTGATTATTTTGACATTTTTTACACATACTTACAGTCTCTGCAAATATATTGCCTCATTAATACATGTATAACATACAAATGCAGCAGTGAGAAAGGTGACCAGTCAGTTTTGCAAAGGGCCCCCCACTTGGCAGCAACACAAGGCACATTTTTAAGTAACTTTTGATCTGTTTCAGCTACAAACAATTTTTTTTTTAAATTTGTCAAATTATGCAGCAGATGATGTTATATGTGACAAATATGGCAGAGCCATAATTATGTGAAAAACATTTGCAAACTAGGATATTTTGCCACTCATAATTGAACTGCTCTTGTGGGAAAAGGGTGGAGAAGTGCTGATGACAGAAACTGCACAGCTCAGAGACAAGTGGCTTGTGATTCTATTTTTAAGTGTATTTGGCACATTCTGTGATTGGAAACGTATCCCACTTTGTGAATGTATTTTAATGGCAATAACTCATATTAAACCTTAAATAAACATGTGTATCCTTTGGTTGAATTAAATAACGTAATAAGCTGTAATTGGTCATTAAAATGCCAAATACAAAAAATTGGGATGTTTTGCTCTTTTTGGCCACACCTCTGACTCCGCCCACTGAACCAATCCTCAGGTCATTCCCACCCTCAGATTTTCCGCCCACAGTTCCCCTACTTTTTTCCCCCACTTCCACCACTGCCGCAAATGCACACCAACACTGTTCTGTAACAGGTCCCTACATTTTTTTTTACCAAGAACGGGGCATACATTCCTGTTTATCCAGAGTCGCCTTATTCCATTTTAAAATAGCCGATTCAAATGTAAACTGGCACCTCCACTCAGAGAGCTCAGAGGGCGGATTCTCCTTCATTAGTGCTCTGATGCGATATCACAAGCTAACTGCATGGGGGCTTGGCCACGTGCTACCTATTGCAGGCAGAGGCACCAAATAGGCGCTGCCCTCCTGCTTCGTGCCCTACAAAAAACAAGCATTTGCAATGCAATAGGTCTCGCATTTATGCAAGTTTAAGCTACTGACATTGTAAATAACAATGCATTTTATTTATGTTTCAAAAACCAAAACATAAATAAAAGGCATTCTCATTTACAATGCAAATAGCTCAAACTTGCGTAAATTCGAGACCTGTTGCATTGCAAATGCTTGTTTTTTTAATGGGGTTATGTCACTTCCCGGTGTCTTGTGCCCTGCCTTGGGTGCTTCTGTCTATGACTTTCACACTCTGCTCGCGCCACTCCACCCCTCCCAGGGAAGTTACAAACTAAAGTCTGCTTTCCACTTACGGACAAAACTTTAACGTTTGGAACATTGTAAGGTTTGATGGGCTGTCTTATTATTATATATTGTATAAGCCCTCCATGGGCACGTCTTACGTAGCAAAAATGGACCCTCAGAAGCATAAACATTCTATAAGCTTCAAAATATGGTAAAGATACACTCCATATCACTTAGGCGAATCCCTGATTGCATTTTAAGATTTTTTGTTAACTATTTTGTGTCATGCTCTTGTTACATTGAGCGGATTGAATACTTTAAAAAAATAAGTATACGGAATGGTATGTACCATTTCCAACACAATAGGCGTATATTGTATTGCTGAAATGAAAGTATGTAAAGAGACCTTTGCAAAAAATACTTATTGTTCACGTGTTACAGTACTGAAAAATGTGTCATTGATGCAAAGTCAATGCACTATCTTCAACGTAATTAATGGCTATAGCCCATATAATTTGTCAGCTCAAAAATAAAATATAACACCAAAGTTCGTCTGTCAAAGAACAATAAACAGAAAAGTCTGTTTTAGCATGGTATCGTCAAAAACGGAAAATATGAAGCTGCTGTCTTATTTACCAGGCTAATAATTCAACATTGGGGAACTTGTAAAACAAGCACTGGCGTTGCCAATAGGTCTTGCAGTAGGAAAGTTGGAGCTATTGGTTTTGTAAATGACATTTTATATTTATGTTTTGTGATTTACAATGCCAATAGTTTTAACTTTAGCAAATGTGACACTTTTAGCATTTGTAATGCCACATGTTTTGTATTGACGTGACTTAGATGTATTGATATTACAAATAACAATGGCTTTTAATTTTTTTAAATAATTAATACTTAAATAAAAGTGATTGTAATTTATAATGGCGATGGTACGTTTTTGCCAGAGCTATTGGCTTTGCCAATGTATGTAAGCTATGTTCAAGAGCAGCATACACTAACAGAATACAACTTTATTACTGACTAATGGGTTAATACTTTATTTATCTAACATGATATGAGCTATTTCAGGAGAAAATATATAAGACTTGTTCTCTCTCGCCTGAACCACTCTAACTGCTCAGCACAAAGGCACCTGGTTTCTATGCGGTGGCTATGCAATATATCTTACTGACAGCATGCTTTATTAATGTAAGCACAATGCTAAAACGAGAAATCCTATTTAATGGCGCGAAACAAGCCTAGATTAGTGCCCCTCAAATAAACGGTGTCGTTTTGCACTTTGTGTACTGAACTGCTGTTGAGACGCAGATAAAGAGTTATCATACTGATACACAGAATGATGATTCACGGCTCTGGATGCAGCCTTTCGGTGACTAAGCACAGGGCCCTCTGCCAGGCTTCGGGTTGCATCCGGGCACGTGGCGGCTGACACGGCCGCATCCGACGGTAAACATCTCGCACTGCACCGCCCGCCGCATGGACGAGAACAGAGAGGACCAATTTTCACCGTCAGTTAGAAAGGAAGCCGTGTAAATAATTAAAAAGCGCTGCGAGGCCCAAATGCAGCACGAATCCCAAACAAAACGCAGCAGCCTCGCTCCTTGTGACTGGAGTTTCCCTTTGAGCAATGACGCATACTTAATGGGTAGTAAAAGACGGCCGCAAATGATGCATAGTGGGTCGCCACTCCCCGCTGTGGCCTGGTGCACCGAGATTAGCATTAGCACCATCGGTGCTGTGCAGATACCTCCCTTGCGCTGAAGTTTTTAAAAACCCATTGTTCATGACGAGCTCAGCTCGTCATGAGTGTACGAGAGGTGTACCTCATGACGAGCTGAGCTCGTCATGAGCATCGAAGCAGAATTATCCTGAACATGAAAGCTACAAGGGCAGAGCATTCACACAACATTATCTGCGACAGCTGACATACGCTAACGCTATAAAAAACCAGCCGGGAAACATAGTGTTAGTTAAAAAAAAAAAATGCACGTTTAAGTCGCATGACTTAAGTATATTGTTTCTTTCTGTGTGCAAGAAAGGACTCGCTGACAACGTAGACGCTGACGATAGGCAGCAGAATGCGGGAAGTCAACCCGCAGTGGCTGAACATTAATCATTGAAAAGTAACATCGAAATTGCAGCTGCAAAGTAACATTACTGCTGGTGCCCGTTTTCATGAGTCGTCAATGCAGGGGAACTGCAGCTGCTATAATTTATGATATCAATCAAAGGCATTGGTTTTATTGACAAAGCAGGCGGGAACCTGATAAAAAAAGTACAGACAGCAGAACCGTGATTCTCTCGAGTCGCATACACGCTGTGCATGCTTGAGGGTTGTGGATGAGAGATGGCGGCTGCTCCCCAAATGTCCTTTTGACACCCCTGGCGCGGTCTTTGTTACTACTGGTCTCATTGGTCATAGCAGTAACGAGGACCAGAGAGGTAAAGGGTTTATGGTGCCGTATGCTTACAGCACGCGCTGTTACTACACAACGTGCTGTGCACTGTGCTCCCATCGAGTGTTATTTTTAAAATATTGCAAGTTGTTCGCGTGAAAAGTTGTAAGTTTTGGTTTTGGGAATGATTTATTATTCCGTATTTGAAACTAGGTGTATGTATCAGCATGCAGACTCCACCCTGGATTATGTTTTTCCATCACCGGGTTCGGAGCTAAAAATCACGGATGTGTCTTTGAAACTGTGATTCCAAGAGCAAGGCGTCCCCGGGGAGGGCGGCGGAAGGAGGCTGGCGGGGGGGAGGGGGCGAGAGGCAAGAAGGATGGATGAAAGAAGGGAGTGGTTAAGGGAGAGTGATTAGAGAACAAAGAGAGAGAAGGGGAGGGGGAGGGGGAGCGGTGAAAGAGGCCAGTCGGGTAATGGAATTAGAGGAGGGTGAGGTGGTTTCAAGGGGTGGGATGGGGGGAGGGGGGCGGGTGGAGAGAGGAGGAGAGAAAGGAGTCGGTGAAAGAGGTGCATTTGGAGACAGAGGGGATGGTACGAAGCAGGGGAGTAACCGAAGCCCCTTCAAGTAAGGCTGTGTGCCGGGAGAGAGAGGGGAGGTGCTGGAGCTGGGGAACAGATGGCCATGCGCGAAGCGCTTGGAGAGTGGAGGGAGGGAGGCTGATGCGCGTGCTTGTTTGGTCACGTGATTCACGTGAACTCAAACAAAACTGCACCAAGAAGCCCTTGGTTTGACGAGGATTTTGAGCACTTGAATTCTCGCTCCGCTCAATGCGCTTGCGCGCATTGATAGGTCGCGAGACATAACCAGCCGGGAAACATAGTGTTAGTTAAAAAAAAAAAAAAATGCACGTTTCAGTCGCATGACTTAAGTATATTGTTTCTTTCTGTGTGCAAGAAAGGACTCGCTGACAACGTAGACGCTGACGATAGGCAGCAGAATGCGGGAAGTCAACCCGCAGTGGCTGAACATTAATCATTGAAAAATAACATCGAAATTGCAGCTGCAAAGTAACATTACTGCTGGTGCCCGTTTTCATGAGTTGTCAATGCAGGGGAACTGCAGCTGCTATAATTTATGATATCAATCAAAGGCATTGGTTTTATTGACAAAGCAGGCGGGAACCTGATAAAAAAAAGTACAGACAGCAGAACCGTGATTCTCTAGAGTCGCATACACGCTGTGCATGCTTGAGGGTTGTGGATGAGAGATGGCGGCTGCTCCCCAGCTTGTCCTTTTGGCACCCCTGGCGCGGTCTTTGTTACTGCTGGTCTCATTGGTCATAGCAGTAACGAGGACCAGAGAGGTAAAGGGTTTATGGTGCCGTATGCTTACAGCACGCGCTGTTACTACACAACGTGCTGTGTACTGTCCTCCCATTGAGTGTTATTTTTAAAATATTGCAAGTTGTTCGCGTGAAAAGTTGTAAGTTTTGGTTTTGGGAATGATTTATTATTCCGTATTTGAAACTAGGTGTATGTATCAGCATGCAGACTCCACCCTGGATTATGTTTTTCCACCACCGGGTTCGGAGCTAAAAATCACAGATGTGTCTTTGAAACTGTGATTCCAAGAGCAAAGCGTCCCCGGGGAGGGCGGCGGAAGGAGGCTGGTGGGGGGGAGGGGGCGAGAGGCAAGAAGGATGGATGAAAGAAGGGAGTGGTTAAGGGAGAGTGATTAGAGAACAAAGAGAGAGAAGGCAAGGGGGAGGGGGAGGGGGAGCGGTGACAGAGGCCAGTCGGGTAATGGAATTAGAGGAGGGTGAGGTGGTTTGAAGGGGTGGGATGGGGGAGGGGGGCGGGTGGAGAGAGGAGGAGAGAAAGGAGTCGGTGAAAGAGGTGCATTTGGAGACAGAGGGGATGGTACGAAGCAGGGGAGTAACCGAAGCCCCTTCAAGTAAGGCTGTGTGCCGGGAGAGAGAGGGGAGGTGCTGGAGCTGGGGAACAGATGGCCGTGCGCAAAGCGCTTGGAGAGTGGAGGGAGGGAGGGAGGCTGATGCGCGTGCTTGTTTGGTCACGTGATTCACGTGAACTCAAACAAAACCGCACCAAGAAGCCCTTCGTTTGACGAGGATTTTGAGCACTTGAATTCTCGCTCCGCTCAATGCGCTTGCGCGCATTGATAGGTCGCGAGACCTAAAAAACGAGGCGCACAGTGGCGAAGTACAATTTATCTTTTCTTGGCAGTAGTGTAAGCCGTGGTGGAAACAGAAACACTGCATTAGTGAGGTAAAGAGAGAGCGGGATTTAGGGTGGTGGAGCAAAGGGCCAAGGAGTGGAATCAGGGCTGAGCCAATTTCCGAGGAACGTGTCTGGCGCTAAGTAAAAGTGCACTGGAAATACACAGCCCTCGAGTGGTCCGCGCGTGAGAGAGAGGGGGAGCAGGAGTTGAGCCAGCGAGTGGCGCTTGGGAGAGCAGTCTTCTCATTATCAAGCACTGCACTCATGCTTGTGGCGCGCTGCTGCTCGCTCCCGCAAGGTGGATGCCGCCACAAGCACGAGTGTGCTTAAAAATGAGCAGACCGATGGTTAAAGGCCCTCCTAGAGCAGTGTAAACGGGGAATAACCTGCTTCCTCATTTCCATGAGGCTAAAAAAGTGCTTGCAACCAAACAACGCAGATTGATGGCTATAGCACAGAATTGTCAATATTTGTGAATCCCCTTTACTATTTTGCCTGTCATAGGATGATTTTCAACATTGTTGTATGATGTATTTTCCTTCTTTGTATGCCCGTTTTTCCAATCAATTCTCCATTCACCTCATTGTCTTTATGATGAGTTCCAGTAAAAAAGTGAAAACTAAATAGAATGTTTTTAAATAACATTGGGATTGTTTGCATTTTTTGAACATTCATGTACATTTTTTGAGGGCATTGTTTTTTGTTGATTCTGGGTTCTATGCACTGCCATATAGGCAGAATGGGGGTAGCTTGCTTGTTAGTCTGCAGAGGTCACTCCGGTATCTTTGGTGGGGAATGTACTGCTCACCTGGAGAGCCTGGGAATCAAATGATTTGAGTACAACTGCCAAATATATTGTAATTGCATTTATATAACACTTACTACACCTGATGAGGGGTTAAAGCGCTTTTTCGGCAAGTAGCACGCTACTCCGGAACCGAGAGGATTAGTAGTGCATTAGTATAGGAAGATATGAAATTCATTTGAGTGGTGGACATGTGAGTTTGTTATTTGGATTGAAAAAGGAAAGCAGAGGGATAGAAGAGGGAAGGGTTTGCATTCACATAGCGCTTGCTGCCCCATATGAGGTGTTGAATCGCTTTTCGGTGGGTAGCACAATACTTCAGAGCCCAAACAGGATTAGTGGGGAATTAGCATAGGGAAATATGAAATGAATTTGAGCGGTGGACATGTTAGTCTGTTAGTTGGATTGAAAAGGATAGTGGGGATATAGCAGAGGGAAGGGTCTAGAAAGCAGTTTTTTTGACGCTCATAGCAGTAAGTGGACATTTGGGATGAGTAAAGGGGAGGTGGAGGAGGGAAGAGTCAGAGGGAGATATTTAGAAAGGCTTTTTCAGGAGATCTGAATAGTAAAAGAGGTACGAGATGATGCAAGGAGGGGTGAAGGAGGGAAGGGTCTAGAAAGGCTTATTTTGGGGCTCACAGTAGTAGAATGGGGTTTGGGATAAGTCAAAGAGTGGAGGTAGAGGATATATTGAGAGAGGTATAGGGTGAGAAAAAGGGTAGTGCATTGGACAGAGTAGTAGAATGAGGTTTGGGATGTGTGAGAGAGCAGAGGTAGAGGATATATAAGAAGAGATATTAAGTAGTGCCTTGGAGATGCTGAATTAGATGAAAAGGAATAAATATAAAGATACACAAGTACATGGAAGGTATATATGTATAAAAAAGGTAATATGTGTAGATTTAAGTTGTATTTAATAAATTCAGACTTTCAAGTGTTGCTGTACTTTAAGCTAATTATTTTGTTTGATATATTTTTTGTAGTTTAATAATGAAGCAATTGTAGACACGTTAAACACAGAATAATATAACCATAAGTAATTTGTACATTTGTTGAGCAGAACTAACTAATATCTGTATATTTATAAACATAAATATTATACGACTTTATACTTTATAGCCCTGTAGACTAAACAGGCTAAGCTGCTTTATTTGTCAGGCTTGAGATACGAACACTAGTTGATGATCATAAGTATGTTAAATCGGATGAAACATTTTAAAGACACTGTTTGCACTTATTTAATATTGCCAACTTCTAGCTCCTACCAGGTACATCAGGTTCAAGGTCTCCACTTTGATACCGGACTTACTCAGCCTTTTAGCCATATTTTTAGGGTTTCAATTCAATGTTCTTACACATCAGTTTTTTTACTACTTGGAATATAGTATCATCTTATATTGTAAAGATTTTTATTATATATATATCAGAATGAGAGTGGGACAAGGAACACTGTAGAGGTCCAGTACCCATGAATCTAAAGGGATCAGCAAGTATAACAACATTAGTTGGGTACTTGTTCCTATCAAGAGAACAAAAGAATAATAATAATGAAATAGTTGGATATGGGATAATTTGGAGGGGATCTTCCTGTTTAGGAAGTGATGCCCTCACACACTCATGTGGGTGTCATGCTTCATCATTGGGCTTTTTGCTCACTGTGGGGTAGGTGCTGCAATGTCTCACAGGCCCCGCAAGAGGGCTCTTTGGCGGAGATCTTTTCAAAGCAAAAGCCGTGATGGTGCGTGCAGGTGTGTGGAGCCAAGTAGTGTAAGCGTGAGTTTTAAAATTACCTGGATGGGTACCCTAGGGCAAGTTTATAAGGGGGGTCCCTTGGGTACGTTAAAAAAGGGGAATAAAAACTTGGCAGTTGGTGCAGAGTTAGGAAGCACGACTGTCTGGTGAATGGAGCATGAACACAATGTGGTTTATGATAGATCAAGTCGACATGTTTCACGGCCAGGTGGTCCAAATGGATCTGAAGTGCTTCTTCAGGAGCAGTGAATGTGGTGAGCACCCTAGTCTGAGTCCAAAAAAGGTGTGTGGACGTTATGGTATATTGTCTATTCTAGTGGAACAGCATCAGGTCATAAAAGTAACTCAAATATGCTTCCCCTGTAATATAACATAATCCAACCTGGAGAAAAACAATTCACTAGAGAAATGTGCAACACCCGCTCATGATGTGCGGTTTGAGAAGAACATTAGGGTTTTTGCGCACGCAACTAAAAAATGTGGCGGCCATTTTGACACCTGTTCCCCCTCAGTGATAAAGAAGATAAAAACAATGCATATCAGAGGGTCATACACAACGGTGTGACTGGAGCCCATGATTGGCATTCACAAAATTACAAAGTGGCACGAGCCAGGACCAGCAGCAGGGTTGTGTGCGTCAAGAGCATGTCCCTCTAAACATGACGCCTTGCTGAATCGAATTGTTGGAAAATCACTGACACACACAAGAAACCTCTATTTGCTTTCAGATGGAACAAAGACATCTGTGATTCTGTGGCGAGTTCCTTCTTGAAAACTGAAAAGAATTCCAACACAATTCCCACACAACTGAAACTCCCTCCACTTCTAGGGCATTTTAAGTGTGGGCAGTGCAAGACCTGTGAACTTACCACAGAAGGCAGGAACTTTGATCACTATATATGCAATAAGGTGTCCCAGCAATAGGATCTATGTGGGCCAAGCGAAGCAAAAGGTTTAGCGACACATCTTGCAACAATACAGCCGGATTAGATGTGGGACGCAAGGGGCACCTCTGGTGGAACACTTGCATGAACAAAAACACTCAGTGGAAAGTCTAAGGTTGTGGGTCATTGAGAAAGTGACGAGACCCGAGAGGAGGAGACAGAGTCGAAACTTAACACCAGGGAGTGCAAGTGGATACATGTATTGAATTCAGTAAGTACTGGCTTAAACTATGTTGAGGAAATGAATAGGCAAACTGGCCTTTTAACATAGTTCTGATATGTAACTGATTCATTCCCTTAACCTGCCATGCATGACCTATTTACACTACCCCTGGGTTATGCAACCTTTTTGTGAACTGCCACCACCATTAAAATGACATAACCGGGTCACAGGTAATCGACTGCACCATGATTTTTCAACAGTTCGATTCAGCAAGGGGTCATGTTAAGAGGGACATGTTCTTGACATACACAACCCTGCTGCAGGTCCTGGCTCATGTGCCACTTTGTAATCTTGTGAATTCATATGTTAAACCAATCATAGGCCCCAATACCTCCTTTGTGTATGACCCTCTGACATGCATTCGTCTAACCTTATTTATCAGATAAGGGGAACAATGTCAAGATGGCCGCCACGTTTTTCATTTACATGCGCAAAATCCCTAATGTTCTTCTCAAACCGCACAACCACGAGCGGGTGTTGAGCATCTCTCTAGTGAATTGTTTTGTTCCATTTGGGGCGACATGAGTAGTCATTTGCACATCGTGAGCCCCTAAACTCTATATGATGGAACAGAGGTTAAGATGGCCGCCACGTGTCTAGTCACGGGCGTCAGACATCTTTTGACCATGTGACACTGTCATTTGATGTAAGTACTGATCTATAGAATTTCCATCCGCGGCTCAAATTATCACGAGCCTTGGTTAGACATGAGCCTATCAAGAAAATGTATTTCTTTGACTTGGGGCTGCGGTAGTAACCATTCGCTGCACTGCACTGCTTCCATACCCACGTGTATCCTGACGGGGCAACAGAGGTCAAGATGGCCGCCACGTTAGCATTCACCGAGAGCAGACCTCACATGGCCATGTGACATTGTCACGTGGTGTCCCAGCAATCCATTTAAGCAGGGAACACGAGCTGCAGCTCACTTGACCGCGAGTTGGTGAGACACACTCCAGGGGCGGCCCTAGGCTCATGGTCGCCCTGGGCAGGGAGCATAGGCACGGGGCTCCTGGAGGAACGCAGGTGCCGAGGCCAGTGAGGGGGGGGGTCAGGGTGTTTGGAAGTGGAACAGAGCCGTAGGCCGCCAAATCCCTGCCAGGGGCCGCCAAGCAAATATGTATCCATCCTCAGAGGATTATTATATTAAGGATATGTATAGGTGTGGTGGCCCCTGGGGTTTGGCGGCCCTGTTCAGGTGCACAGCTTGCACATGCCTAAGGCCGCCCCTGCACACTCGAGAATACAGGTAAGGAGACTATGACTGTTGTTGGGATGTGGGTAGGCAGGAGCATGTACTTTTGCACCGCTGAGCGCTTAGTTTCTTGAATTAACTTTATGTTCATGTTGCCTCCAGTATTTAAGGAGGTTTGGGAAGCAAGCACTGATGAACTTTTACATCAATACATGACGATCTCTAAGCACTGAATACTACGAATACTTTGAACCCTCTGGAGCCCGACGAGCACAACAAGAGGGGTGAGTTTCTAAGACCTTACATTGACGGGTCATCTTTGGGAGTCCATGTGTGGACTTGTTTTACCAAAGGGAGAGGAGGACACTTAGTCTTTCCCTCTCATTACAGGTACACAGCTAAAGTTTGAACAGCTGGTTGATTGGAGAGTATATGTAACAGATGCAGAATTTGCATAGAGTATTCGCTATACACGTATAGGGATGCAGATATTAACTGGCCATTTTGCAGCTGATTCCTGAATAAAAACTCCTTCCGGGCTTGGAAGAGTTACCAGATTTATTCTTGTGAATTCACAACCACCAAGGGTGAGAACTCCAAGAGTATGGCGGCTCACACATTGTAAATTTTTATTCCACATCATACTAATAGGAATTTAATTTTCCTTGGAATAGGCTGTCGCACTTCCTTCTTTAGTCCTGAAGAAGACCCTACTTGATGTATCTACAAATGTATATATATATACAATGTCCCAAAAATGTCAGGGGCGGCAACCGCAAGCTTGCATTGCGCCGCCTAGAATCCAGATATATTATTCTGTTGAATTCTAAGATCCCCGCAGGGCTCAATGCTGATGAAGCCCTAAATGTCCATATCTAGAGCAACTTTCCTCATCTTTCCCGAGTACCCAATAACATCGCATGCCAGATTGCGCGATAAATTTATAAAATTACACTATCTGTCACATGTAGTCATACAGCACCCTGAGTAGATATCAACCACCTCATTTGCTTAAATGGTTCCCCATGTATGTTATGCGGGAGGAGGGTACATTTCCTTGAAGGTAGAGTAAATGCGCACTAGCCCGGGATTATCCTCTCCTTTTTGGTTCAAACAGGACGGTCATTAGCAATGTCTTGGGAGGCTCACTGTAACAAACAGAGGTCTTACTTACCGGCTGCACGAGGACGAAGTGTTAGCACTGCAACATGTTCTGTCTCTGCCGTCAGGCCAGCAAACCGATTGCCGATGAAAATGAGCCCATTTGTATGTACCAGGTCCGTGTAACCAATCCCAGTCACGGGCTTCACACACCTCCCCTCTGACACGCCCTATCCTTAATGACACAGGTTAACACACAGGGTGTTACGTAATATGAGTTATTTTTACAATGAGGAACTGTAAAGTACGTATAATACAGGGATCAGCAATGCAATTAGAACAAATGATTAATGCTGAGATGAAATGGATTAAGATACACTACAAAACCCGAGTATGTTGATAAACATGATGTAAATGTTTAATAATGCATGCCAATGAACGTGACAATTAACTAAACCCGCCGAAAATGTCAGAAACATGCGAGTAGTCACGTAATTGTGTGGGTGTAACCTGAAGTCACCATGGCAACAAACCAATGCCAATTAGTGATGTTAATTATGACTCATGTGAATTTTGGAACATGTATATATAGCGTTACTTTGTCTGGTCAGATGTTAGTGAGCAAGGCGGGAGTAGCCGCCGAAACGCGTCTGAGCAGAAGTTGATGTAAAAATAAACACCCTTGAACTGAGATACACGGAGTCAGCGCCTTCTTGGATGGTGAAGTTTGGTGTGGTGTTAATATATATATATATATATATATATATATATATATATATATATATATATATATTTAAAATCAAAGCTCCTCCTCAGCACGCTCTGCGCTCGCAGACACCGCTTCCACGCCAGCAAGAATGAGGAACGGACCAACAAAGTCAGCAAGATGGTTATTTATTCCAACAGAACCAGCGACGCGTTTCGAGCAAAAGAGCCCTTGTTCACGCTGCAACATGTTAAGAATTATAATGCTTTTTTATATACTTTTAGTGATGACATCACCACCCCCTAGTGGTGATCACCGGTGTCACATGTGTAACAAGTAGTGAAGACATACTATCGCTGTTAGTCTTTTCTTGCCCATGTCACAAAAAGAAAACGCAATTACTGGTTAAATCCAAGTAATGACCAACAAGCTAAATTTAGCCAGTTACCAGAGACCTAAATGTCACAAAATATAAACAATCAATATACATTCAAAGAAGGCATAATTAGCCATATGTAGTATTGCTTATAGCATGTGCAAATCTATACATTTAGCAGCGAGAGTTAAAGTTCAAAAAGTGTAAAAAAGTGCAAAGTGTGAGAATCTCAAAAAAGTGCAAAGTGCGAGGATAAGCCGCGTTACCATCGGAACAGAAATACCTAATACTTCATATTAATCTACATTCTCAATTTCCTGGGTTCATAAATGATTGTATTATTAAATAGAAGGTTCTCTAAAAGTTACAAATGGTAAAACTATGTATCAAAAAAGTTACAAATGGGAATATGTAAAAATAATGTCATATCCCATATATATAGATCATGATCTACTGTACAGTAAAAACCTATACAAAAAGTGAGGAATATTTCTTAATATGTCAGTATAATACAGTTCAATTGTATAAATTGACAGGAACTAAGTTAAAAAACCTAAATACCAGGATAAATACAGAACTGTAAAATGCTATTAAAACAGATGGAAGTGTATGTTAGAAAATACATATTCATAATAAGATCTTAGCTTTGATAAATTCATACAACAGTAAACATCAAATCGGTACATAATAGGTGTTGACAGCTATGTTGCTGCTTCAATGGAATATTTCTCCTAATAGGTAACCTAACTAGGAGAAGAAGCGCCACACATCGAAGGATACTGGATAGCTAATATGTACAGATAGCCGTGATTAGATGCATCAATGTGGAAGTTTACAAAAAATGATGCATTTCTTCAATATTGTTAAGCCCATTCGGCCAACGGCTATCGAGCTCCAGAATAAATCTGGTCTCCAGTTTCCTAAGCTGTAGTTCACGATCACCCCCTCTTTTCAGACATGGTACTGCTCCAATAACAAAGTAACTCAGACAGTTCAGGTCATTATTGTGAACTCGTTTAAAATGGCGGGCGACCGGGTAGGCAGGGTCACTGTGTAATATTGCCCGTAAGTGCTGTAATATCCGGACATGCACCTGGAGCTTAGTGCTCCCCACATATCTCAGCCCACAGGTGCATGTCAGGACGTAGACAGCACGATCTGTCTTACAAGATCTGAAGAGAAGAAACTGTGCTTTTCCAGCAAGCGTGGGGTGGCCGCTAATTGTAATCTGATGCATCCTTTCTATTGTCTAGCTGATCCTAACAAAGCGCTTGGAGACCTCTGGGTTATAGTGCGCTATATAAATCACAATAAATAAATAAAATAAATAAATAAATAAGAGTAGTTACCCAAGATCGGTTTAGTAATAGCACTAAAAGGGGTGGAATAGTGTGTAGTAGTAGTACCGAATTTGCAGGCTCGGCAACTAGAGCATCTGAAAAAGCCTTGAGTAGGACGTAACCAAGGTGTTTTCATTTTAAGTTCAGGAGCTGCCTTATCTAAGGAATTGCCCATAGTTTTCGCGCGTCTAAATGTAACAGTAGGGGAAGCAGGCAATCTAGTGTTAAGTATGTGGTCACTAAGGACGATTGGCCAGTTCTTGTTAATGATGGACTTGATTTTTCTGTCCTCTCTACTATAAGTTGTAATCAGGCACGGGCAATCCAACTGGGGTTTAGTTATGGTAAGGGTTTCAGTCTCGGAAGTGGGTATTGGAAAGAGATATATATATATATATATATATATATATATATATATATATATATACACACTAGCAGCCCGCCCTGACGTTGTCCGGGGGCAATGAGGCTTCAGGGCCAACCGCCCGCCCAGGCCCCCGCCCGGACATTGTCCGTGTCCCGGAGCCACCTCCCGCCCCCGGCCCCCTCCCGCCCCGACATTTTATGTGTCCCTTTGCCTTACCTGAGCCGGCTCTCCTGACTTCACCGCCGCTCCTCGCCGCTCGTCACCGCTCCTCCCCGACATTGTCCGGGGGCAATGAGGCATCAAGGCAAACCGCCCGCCCAGGCCCCCGCCCGCCCCAACATTGTCCGTGTCATAGAGCCACCTCCCGCCCCCGGCCCCCTCCCGGCATGACATTTTACGTGTCCCTTTGCCTAACCTGAGCCGGCGCTCCTGACTTCACCGCCGCTCCTCGCCGCTCATCACCGCTCCTCCCCGCCTGTCCGCCGCTCCTCCCCGCCTGTCCGCCGCTCATGTCCGCCGCTTCCCCTCGTCATCAAGCACGTCGCGGCCAGCTCTACGTCGCGGTCGGCGCTACTTCCAGGGGACTACTTTTTTTTTAAGTTACATTTTTTAATTTAAGTTTAATTTTTATTTTATATAGACTATGTCCATCTGCACACCCTGACATTTTCAACGATGTATCGGGTGTGTGGATTGACGCTGTGGTTCTCAAGTTTACCTGGCTCAAACGTTTGTGTTCTCTCTTTATAATAGTAGTATAGATATACATACAAGGTCGAAACGTCAACGCACAACCATCTCATGTCCTGGCTCACTATAGCAATTAATTTAAGAAGCAGGACTAGCTAAAGTAAAAGACCTGAAAAGGACGGAGAATTTATGTTAATATCTTGTTTATTGTTTGAATTTGAAAGTTCACCCATTTGCACTATATGTCACCACAGTCACCCATTGAATGGTCAGTGTATTTTTTATTGTGTTTTCTTTGTCGGACAGCCCCCATTGGTATTATCTTTTTGTATAAAACTGTTTACACAATTGGTGAGAAAAACAGAACAAATAATTTAATAAATATATTTGTTTGATAAAAACCTACTGAGGTGTGGTACATTTATAAATGTTCACTATTGATTGTGAAAGAAATAATCGGGTTCTGAACCAGTACCCCGTGATACTTACCCAAAGGAACCACTTGGAGCTTTATAACTATTAACCCAGGTTCCGAGGGATACAGGGTGACCTTGTTGATTTTAATGACACATTGGACTAGACAACACAACACATATTAGCCATTGTTTGTACAAAATGTCAGACATCTCTATTGAGATATATACACACACGGGTTGAGTAGCCCGCACTTCTTACCCCCAAGGATCTCCCTTTGTGTGCCTTAGTTCTAGACAGAGGACTGCGTACACTGCAGTGAACCTAAAATTATAAACAAACAGGAGCTGCTGTTAAGGATAGGGTTCATCATGTCATTACTCACGTGTTACCGTTATTTGTGCAGCGTGGTTGTACTCCGTCTGGTGCGCATGGTTACGCAGTTGACCTACCCCTTGCTCTGCCTTGCCGGGAAGTCGGGGCTCCATGGTGTGATCGATGTTTATGAGCATCTTTGTAGCAGGTAAGTGGACCCTGTGAGCAGTGCCGCTGTCTAGGTGGAATTTGAAGACTTGTCTGAGTAATGAAGTCAAGAACGACTCTCTATGGCGGCCATCTTTGAGCGGTATGAACGTGGATAATCCACTATTATCCAGAGTCTGAGGCCATGATGTAATGACGTGGGTGTGGATCTCAGACTTCTGCATGGGAGGTTCTAGTGTTATCTGGTGTCGGACGGGGCTGGAGTGATTTTCTATTAGTGTACTGCTTGTGCCCTCAATACGGGGGCTGGGGCAGATCTAGTGTTGCAGTGTTTATCAAGCACTGAATGACTCAATTGTAATACAATGGTCAGTACTATGATGGATGGGGTACGGTGGATACCTGAGCAGCCACCAAGGAGGGCGATCGATATATATAGTCCATCGTGTTTATGTTCCAAAGTCCCCTGGGTAGTTCAAATAAAGGGGCACGGTGAGGCAATTTAATTACTTGGTCTGGGATGTAGTGTAACGCTTGTAGATTAAAACATGGAAAAATAGGTCAAGAATGTGAATGAGAATAATATGGTGTTCTACCTGGTTATTCCTAAATGGGCTTCTATGTAAATCAAATTCAAGAGCGCAGCTGAGTGAATCATAAGATTAAGTCATTCAGTTGTGTAATGAATATAGTTGTCAGATGGCGGGGCAGCATAGCTAAAGTGCTTACAATCAGAATGTTTACGATTGTCTCATTCAGTCATAGGCTTATCTAATACAGTCAAGCCACGGAATGTCATCATTCAGCCCCTGTAGATGGTTGGTTTTTTGTCGTTGTTCTTTTGTGAACCGTAGTCGCTGGTCCCAGCGGTCATTTGCTTCCAAGATAGTCCATTGAAGGTCTTCTGGGGTGTCATCCACAAATCCACCCTCAAGGTCTCCACCCACTCAGACGACACCCTCAACACTGCAGAGCACCTGCACTTCCAGATTCACACAGATCACAACACCACCCTCAGAGGTTCCTTGATGTACAGACCCCCCGCACTCCGACCACAGTTCAGCAACTCCATTGCCGACCTCGTCAGCACTGACGCACTCACCTCCACAGACTACATCCTCCTTGGGGGCCTTAACTTTCACCTCGAGAACAACACCAACTCCGCCACCCTGATCGACAACCTCGCCAATCTCAGCCTCAGACAACTCGTCTCTGCACCCACCCACGCCGCCGGCCACACGCTTGACTCCATCTTCTCTGCAAGCCCCCATGTCTCCTTTGACCACACCACCAGACTCCACTGGACTGACCACCGCTGCATCCACTTCACCTACAGGAAGCCCACCACCGCACCCAACAGATGCCCCACCGCTGCTGGTGCAAAAATCACCAAAGACCAGCTAACCACAACCCTCGCACAGAACCAACCCACCGACCCAGACACCGCCGCATGCAACTCAGACAATGGATCGACGACTGCACCAACACCCTCACCCCGCTCAAGAAACCCTCCATCAGCCTCACCAGTAAGAAAGCCAACTGGTTCACCGAAGAACTCCAGGCCTCCAAACAAAAATGCCAGAAACTTGAGAAGAAATGGCTCCGCGAACGAACACCACACAGCTACACGACCCACAAGACAGCCACCCGCACCTCATCAGATCAGCCAAAAGGTCCTCATTCAAAGACCGTTAGACAACAATGCACACAACAGCAAAGAGCTCTTCAACATCGTGAAGGAACTCGCCAACCCCAGCTCCAACACCAACGACATCCCACCCTCACAAGACCTGTGCGACTCGCTGGCCACCTTCTTCCACCGCAAGATCGTCGACATCCACAACAGCTTCAACATGACGACCACCCCGACAACAACAGATTCTATCCCCCGGCGTCCACTACCCTCACCAACCGCCTGCTCTCCTGGACCAACATCAGCGACGACACCCGCATGATCATGAACTCCATCCATTCAGGATCATCATCAGACCCATGCCCACACCACAGCTTCAACAAAGCCGACACAGCCATCGCACCCCAACTCCGGAAAGTGATCAACATCTCCTTCGAGACAGCAACCTTCCCGGAAAGCTGGAAGCACTCAGATATCAACGCCCTGCTCAAGAAGCCTAAGACTGAACCCAAGGATCTCAAGAACCTCCGGCCATCTCCCTTATCTTATCTTATCAAGAATTTATACAGCGCACGTTCACCCAAGGGTTTCATGGCGCTAACCGATATACTCTAGGAAACTACCACTCAAAGGCTGAAGGAGGACTAAGCCAATGCATGGACAAACAACCATGTCTTGAGAAGTCGCCTAAACTGAAGGAGAGTGACACAGGAGCGGATTTCTAAGGTGAGGGAGTTCCACAGTTTAGTGGCAAGCGTTGCAAACCTGCGTTCTCCCTTACGTTGGAATTTATAACGAGGGACGGTCAAGAGGATTTGTGATGCAGAACACAGGTTGCGCGGAGGAGTATACTTGGGCAAAAGTACTTGAATGAATTTGGGGCTGCGTGCGTGAAGGGACTTAAATGTCATGCAAGCAGCTTTAAAGAGTGTGCGCTGTGTAATAGAAAGCCAATGGAGTTGCTTCAACAATGGTCTTGCAGATTGCCAGCGCGAGAGACGATAAATGAGTCTGGCTGCCTGATTTTGAGCCATCTGAAGGCGTTTACTGAGGGCAGCCGGAAGGCCCAGGTAGATGGCGCTTGCGTAGTCTAGGTGTGACAGCGCCAAGGCCATCACAACCTGGGTCAAAGCGGGCTGGGTGAGCATCCAGCTGATCTTCTTTATTTTCCGGAGCTGGAAGAAACACGATGATACCACTGAGTTTACTTGAGGTTTTAGTGATAATTCTTCATTTTGACAGTGCTGGATGGGTTAGGGGGAAGGCCCAGATTGGGAAGCCAATAACATGGTCCCCAGAGGAGCTTACTTTTACCAAAAAGAACCAGTTCTGTCTTCTCGGGATTCAGTTTCAATTGGTTACTGTCCATCCACTGGCATATAAAGAGCATGGTGGACTGAAATTGATGGACAGATTCTGGGGAGTCATCGATAGTAAAAGTGAGTTGCAGATCGTCTGTGTAATTAAAAGTAGTGACTTTAAAAGTTTTTAGGGAGTGAAACAAGGGAAGCATATAAATGTTAAACAAGATGGGTGATCAAGAAGAGCCCTGGGGGACCCCACAGGTGGTGTAAAGTTTAGAGGATGAGAAAGGCGGCAGGCCGACTGCTTGCGAACGGTCACAAAGAAAGGACCTAATCCAGTCGTGCGCAGGGCCGCAGATGCCGGCTAGTCTGACACGGTCGAGATGGATGTCATGGTCGACCGTGTCAAACGCAGCCGACAGATCGAGCAAGACCAGGGCCTGAGGAGTGCCAAGTCTGCATTATGGCGTAAGGAGTCCAGGACTGCTGTAATGACCGCTTCAGTTGAATGAGCCGGACGAAATCCGGCTTGTGCGGAGTCCAAGATGTCGAACTGTTCAATAAAGCTGGTGAGATGAGATGTTACGTGGGCTTCTAATACTTTGAATAGATATGGCAGCAGAGAGATTGGCCTGTAGTTCGATAGAATAGTGAATTCCACGCCTGATTTTTTTTGCTGGGGCATCACCACTGCCTCCTTAAATGAGTTAGGTACCACACCTTGAGTCAGAGAGGAGTTAAGAAGACCCAGTATGGGAGAAGGAAAGGCAGTAATTACATTTTTAAGACATGAGCGGGGCAGCAATCTCGTGGGGAGCCCGCCTTGATTCTAGCCGTGAGTGCAAGCAAGGACGGAGCGTCCAAAAAGGGAAAGTGATCAAGGGAAGGTTTGCTGGGAATGTAAGTGAAATCAGGGGGGGCAAGAGAGGTAACTGGGATACTAGACTTAATAAGTGTAATTTTATCCAGGAAGTACTGGTTGAGGGTATTACAAAATTCTTGTGTAGCTATAAGTTTGGGCTGAGTTCTTGCAGGATTCGAAAGCTTATCGATGATGGAAAAAATGTCCTTTGATTTATTATTGGACATTTCAATTGCATTAGAGAAAAATTCTGATTTTGCTAGAAAAATGGCCTTCTTGTAGGCAGAACGGGAAACTACATAGTCGGTCTTTCCGAGAGAGTCATAGTTCCTGCTCCACTCACGCTCCTTTTGACGAATAATTAGTTTTTTTGCCCTAAGGTCTGGAGAGAACCACTTGTGAGCGTCGGATTGGCGCAGGGACTTCAGTTTTTTCAGTGGGGCGTATATGTCGCTTGCTTTTGTGAGCCATTCAGAAATATTAACTGCAGATTGGTTAAGATCAGTATTACACTCCGGGGCTGAGTTCTTCAAACTCCCCAAAAAGGCTGGCGTGTCGAGAGAGCCCCACTTCCTAATAAAGCCTTCTCTGGTGTCTAAATTTACTGTGGGTTTAGGAACGGAGATGTGAAATTGGATCAGAAAATGGTCAGACCATATGCATGGAGAGATAATAGGGGGTGAGATGCTAAGATTGGAACTCCAGATCTGATCCAACGTGTGCCCTTTAGTGTGGGTCGCAGTATTGATATAATGGCAAAATTTGAGCCCTGTAAGAAGATCCATGAGCTCACTTGCCAAAGGGCCACCAGACACACTATTGAGCCAGTAGTTAAAGTCACTGATAAGTGGAATCTTAGTAAGGTTAGTGACTAGTGTGGCCAGCTGGTCACACAGAGAGAATGGAAACGTGGGCATGCTCTGAGGAGGCCTATAGAGTAATACACATAAGTGGGCTCACCCTGGAGTCGATTCTAATAACCATATTGTCGACTGCGGGGAGGTCGAAGGACATCAATTTGGAAAATGCGAGATGTTTACTGATGATGGCAGCTACTCCCCCACCCGTTTTACCTGGTGCCCGATCTACCTGTAGGATGTAGTAGCTGTCAGGGTGTGCTGCTAATATATCTGGGGATGAATCAATGTTGAGCCACGTCTCTGTAAGAAGGAGAATGTCTGGCTTTTGACAGGCAAGTAGGAGAAAGATATCCAATTGATGTTTTACTAATGATCTAGTATTGAGATAGAAAATTGTTAGGTGTTGAGTTTCAGCTGGGGCAGAGCTAGGTCGTGTAAGTCTATTGCACGGATCTGCTAAAGGTTGAAAAATTTCCAATTGTGTAAGATGTCTAACAGTGGATGAAAGGAGAGGGGGCCAGCGGTGCTACGAATGTTCGACAGGCATTCAGATGAATAAGTCAACGGTAATGCAGAGGAAATGGCCCCTGGCCCCTAGCCCCAGCCTGGCGCGGACGGGTGCAGACGGGCTTGCCTTTGGCGCGCCTTCAGCGCGCCAACGGTGCGCCCGCTGCACGCGTACGCTGCGCGGCCAGGGGGATGCGCATTTTATGTT
Source organism: Lissotriton vulgaris (assembly GCF_964263255.1). Classification (NCBI taxonomy): domain Eukaryota; kingdom Metazoa; phylum Chordata; class Amphibia; order Caudata; family Salamandridae; genus Lissotriton; species Lissotriton vulgaris. Next base: position 482,713,684 of record NC_141696.1, read on the forward strand.
AATAGGAGCTGATGTAATGAGAGCTGCAGCGCCAACCCTGGGCTACCCCCAAGATGGCGGATCCCCTGCCAATCCCGGTGACAGCGCCCAATCGGCTGCACGGGGGAGCAGGTCGTGAAAGGAGGACAGGGAGGGTAGGTGCCCAAAAGTGCAAGTTCAATATTCTATTTAAAAGCACAACAATTAAAAATGTAAAACAAACACACGTTGCTCCCGGCTTCCGCCTCAGGAGTTTTCCGGCAGTCTATCAGTAATACGCGTGAGCCACAGAGCGCGACTTATATACTGGGTTTGGGGAGCCGGTGTAATGAGAGCTGCAGCGACCCCCAAGATGGCGGATCCCCTGCCAATCCCGGTGACAGCACCCAATCTGCTGCATGGGGGAGCAGGTCGTGAAAGGAGGACAGGGAGGGTAGGTGCCCAAAAGTGCAAGTTCAATATTCTATTTAAAAGCACAACAATTTAAAATTTAAAACAAACACACGTTTCTCCTGGCTTCTGCCTCAGGAGTTTTCTGGCAGTCTATTAGTCTCCCTGCTCCTGTTCCCGGTGAATGTCATCGAGAAAATCGTCAACAAACAACTGACCCACTACCTCAAGGAGAACAACATCCTGGACCCGTCCCAATCGGTAGGGTGTTAAAATATCGATTACAAAAATATAGCTGACATAAATATCGTTGCAAAAATATCGTTTACAAAAATATCGACACCCTATACTTAAACAGGTAAGTACATAAATATCGACTCCAAAATATCGTTGTAATTAATATAGATGTAAAAAATATCGACTTTTTAAAATAATTAAAATTACATTAAATAATAAATAAATATAAGTACTATTAACAAAATACATTACATTACTTTTATTTTTTAACTATTTCAAAAAAATTTACTACACTTTTTAATTATAAACTTAATAAATGTGGACATATAAATTGATTTCACACATTACTTTATATAACAACAATAATACATATATATAATTAAAATACCCCTTTACCCAAAAACCCAAAACTGACCCTGAACCCTAAAAATACCTCTTTACCCAAAAACTGAAAACTGACCCTGAACCCTAAAAATACCCCTTTACCCAAAAACATTTTCACTAAAAAAATCCTGTACACACACCTAAAATTAATTAAAAAATTAACATAATTACATAATTATTATTCAATTAACTAATTAAAATTAATTAACTATTATTTATTACACTATTTATATTTATTTAAAACATTAATTAATCTATTATTTCATTATATTTAAAAACCCCTTTACCCAAAAACTGAAAACTGACCCTGAACCCTAAAAATACCCCTTTACCCAAGAACTGAAAACTGACCCTGAACCCTAAAAATACCCCTTTACCCAAAAACTGAAAACTGACCCTGAACCCTAAAAATACCCCTTTACCCAAAAACTGAAAACTGACCCTGAACCCTAAAAATACCCCTTTACCCAAAAACTGAAAACTGACCCTGAACCCAAAAAATACCCCTTTACCCAAAAACTGAAAACTGACCCTGAACCCTAAAAATACCCCTTTACCCAAAAACTGAAAACTGACCCTGAACCCTAAAAATACCCCTTTACCCAAAAACATTTTCACTAAAAAAATCATGTACACACACCTAAAAATAATTAAAAAATTAACATAATTAATTACATAATTATTATTCAATTAACTAATTGAAATTAATTAACTATTATTTATTACACTATTTATATTCATTTAAAACATTAATTAATGTATTATTTCATTATATTTAAATTACTTCCCACCCTACTCCCCTATAAACCCACATCCCGCTACGGAACTATTAATACTAAATTCAACTGAAAATACATTATTAAATAATAATATACTACTAAAAATACTACTTTGACTAAAAATATTCATTAAAAACACTACATTACTTATAATTATTTAAAAAACGATATTATTGTAAACTATGTTTTTGTAAACGATATTTATTACAACTATATTAATGTTAACGATATTACTTACCTGTCTGTCGATATTCTGGTCAGACGATATTTTTGTCATCGATATTTCTTCCTGTAGATATTTTTGCAGCGATATTTAGGTTAGTCGATATTTTTACGACGATATTCCTGCTCTGTACCGTCCCAATCCGGGTTCCAAAGCAACCACAGCACCGAGACCGCTCTCATCGCCGCCACCGATGACATCAGGACCCTGCTAGACAATGGAGAAACAGCAGCCCTCATCCTCCTATACCTATCAGCCGCCTTCGACATGGTCAGCCACCGCACACAACAAATACGCCTCCACGAAGCTGGGATTCAAGAGAAGGCCCTGGACTGGACTACTTCTTTCCTCTCTGGCAGAACACAGAGCGTCCACTTCCCCCCCCCCCCCTTCCGCTCCGAAGCCACTGAGATCAACTGCGGCGTAACCCAGGGTTCATCCTTCAGCCCGATGCTGTTTAACATCTACTCCTCTCCTCTCACCCATGTCGCCCGACAACACAACCTCAACATCATCTCCTATGCTGTCGACACCCAGCTGATCCTCTCCCTCACCAAAGACCCTCAGACCGCCAAGACCAACCTCCATGAAGGAATGAAGGCCGTTGCAGAAAGGACGAGGAACAGCCGACTGAAGCTGAACTCAGACAAGACGGAGGTCCTCATCCTCGGATCCACCCCCTCAGCCTGTGATGACACCTGGTGGCCGACCACACTGGGAACAGCACCAACACCCACCGACCATGCATGCAACCTAGGATTCATCCTCAACTTCACCCTCTCCATGACTAAGCAGGTCAACGCCATCTCCTCCTCCTGCTTCAACACCCTCTGCATGCTCCGCAGGATCTACAAGTGAATCCCCACTGAAACAAGAACGGTCACCCAGGCCCTCGTCAGTAGGAGGTTGGAGTACGGAAACGCACTCTAGGCAGGAATTCCGGCCAAACTCCTGAGGCGGCTACAAAGCATCCAGAACGCCTCAGCACGTCTGATTCTCAACACCCTCACTGCAGCCACATCACTCCCCTCCTGAGACACCTTCACTGGCTCCCCGTCAGCAAGAGGATCACCTTCAAACTCCTCACCCACGCAAACAAGACACTCCCCAACAGCAGACCAGCATACCTCAACAGGCGACTCACCTTCTACACCCCTACCCGCCAACTCTGCTCCGCCGGCCTCGCCCTCACCACGGTCCCCCGCATCCAACAAGCGACCTCCGGCGGCAGATCCTTCTCTTTCCTCTCTGCCAAGACCTAGAACACCCTCATCACCCACCTACGGCAGACCCAAGACCTACTCACATTCAGAAAACTCCTCAAGACCTGGCTCTTTGAGCAGTAGCAGCACCCCCTCACCCCCAGTGCCTTGAGACCCTCACGGGTATATAGTGCGCTTTACAAATACTGTGATTGATTGATTGTTGTTGACAAAATGCTTGGTTCTTAGTTGGTGCAATAGAGCTCTGCAGTGTTTCCTGCGCTCCTGCCACCTCAGTGCCTGAGGCCTCATTTCTCCAGTCAGCCCCACACCTCCTCCGCTTCAGTGAAGTGTGCCTCACCCCTGTCCAGTTTGAGGGAAAAAGCGGGCTTACATTCTGTAGGTATTTTTTTACTCCCAAGAAGGCCTCTCTTTAGAGTTGCACAATTGTCACGTAGTTTGGGTATATGCTAACATTCACTCGTTGGATCCCTGTGATTATGCCTCCTTTAATATATAGTCCCCGTCTCAAATTCAGTAGGGTGGCCTCCATGGTAGTGCTCCCAGGATTGGCGCGTACTCTGTGAGCCCGTACAACCGTGAACCATTTTGATGTTGTGCCCCCAGTACAGACACTCTCCTAAGAACAGTTCTGCACTGGGACCCTCAACTTTCTCCAGGATCCCCACCAGCTGGATGTTGTAGCAGCAATATCAGCCCTCAGCGTCATACGATTTCTATGCTAGACTGGCCACCTCCTTCTCCAACACCCTTATGCTGGCCTGACTTGGGCTAAACTAGATTATGCATCTGATACTCTGTCCACTAGTTCGCTAAAGTCAGCTCATAGAAGGTTTACTACTTGCGCCACTGTGTCAATTTTAAGTTCCAAGGCCACCTTGGTTTCCTTCTTTGCCACCAATATGGTTGCCATGTATGTTACCAAGCCTTGGCCTGTGGTCAGGGCAGTTAGAGTGTTCTTCTCATTTTTTGTTCCAGGGTGGTCCCTTTCCCGGGAGTGGCTAGTGGGTTTTTGTCAAATCACTGTTGCTTCTTCATGTTCCTGGTTCAGTGTCCCACTTCCAATGATGCTGTCACGGGCTTGGCACGTGACTCGCCCCACTCACCTCAAGTTCTCTCTTTTGGCCATTGTGGGTCTCTTGTGGTTAGGCGGCGAAAGAACATTAGTTACTTACCTGTAAACTGTGGTTCTCCAGTATTGGTGTCTTTCATACATTCACATGCTTGAATATTCCCCGTCGTCGAAGTGGGAGTGCCACAGTACATAAAATAGTAGTAAAATATATATATATATATATATATATATATATATATATATATATATATATATATATATATAATTATACATATACATAAGAAATGTAATTCATGTAAAATATATAACGTAAAGTTAAAAGTACAATAGAACTGAAAGAAGGCCCATAGAAGCCTTAAAGGGAGAATTCACTTTAGTAACATATCAAAGTCATTATAATAGTCCACATTCCAGCCAATCAGGCAACAGAACCCTCTAGAACCTTCTCCTCAGAAGCTCAAGCCCTTAGATTTTCGTAGCACCAAAGTGACCAAGAGTGCATGAGGAGAAGAGAGCCTCTGAGGGGAGGAAGGATGGGTCGCATGTGAATCTATGAAAGACACCAATACTGGAGAACCACAGTTTACAGGTAAGTAACTAATGTTCTTCTCCAGTATTAGGGGTGTCTTTCATAGATTCACATGCTTGAATAAGAGTAGAAAGCAGTAAAGTAATATACGAGTCATAAAAGGCATTTCAAAACCAAGTAAGTACAACCATAATATGATTTATATAGCATACATTTAGACATATGGCAAAACCTTTTATGACAGGAGGCAGGAAGCAACAGAGGCTCACCTTAGTTAAAAAGATTTCGTAACACAGCTTGGCCCACAGCAGCATCTGCAGCGTCCGCTGATTCCAGACAGTAGTGCCTCGTAAACGTGTGTCTGCTCGACCACGTTGCAGCTCTGCAGATCTGGCGCATAGGCACTCCAGCAAAGAGGGCGGTGGATGATGCCATAGCCCTTGTCGAGTGTGCTCGCACCGGAGCAGAGACAGGCTTTCCGGCCAGGCAATGGCAGAAAGAAATGGCAGAGGAAATACATCTAGTAATAGATTGTTTAGTGACTGACTGTCCTTTACAAACTCGGCCATAGGCTACATAGAGCTGGTCTGATTTTCGAAAAGGAGCGGTGCGCTGGATGTAGAATTTCAGGCAACGTTTTAAATCCAAGGAATGGAGAGAAAACTCAGCAGGAGTCTGAGGGTTGGGGAAGAAAGTTCTGAGAATGACGGGCTCATTCAGATGGAAATCCGAAGGAACTTTGGGAATGAATTTCGGATTTGTCCGTAAAGTAACCGCGTCTTTAGAGAGTTGAAGAAATGGAGGTTGTATCGTGAATGCTTGGATGTCACTTACTCGCCTTGATGATGTAAGCGCGAGTAGAAGAGCCACCTTCCATGTGAGGAATTTTAAGTCCGCTGAATGGATGGGCTCAAAATGAGGTAGGAGGAGCTGAGATAAAACCAGATTCAGGCGCCAAGAAGGCGGCGGATGACGTATGGGCGGATACATTCGAAAAAGGCCTCTGAAGAACTGTCGAATGATCCGAGAGGAATACAGAGAGGTGGTGCAATCATGCCGAAAGCGGGAAATCGCTGCCAGAAAGACTTTAAGAGTGGAATGAGAAAGTTCTGACTTCGCTAGAGATAAGAAAAAAGGCAGGATTTGCTCCGGCTTGACGTGCATTGGATCAAGGGCTTCCTTGTGACACCAAACACAAAAACGCTTCTATTTCAATTGATATGTTTTGATGGTGGAAGGAGCACGTGCATGAGCCAGCACCTTCCTGCACTCCGGAGTGATTTTAAGATCTGCAAACTCATTGTGTTCAGGTTTCAAGCATGCAGTTGGAGATATGCCGGATCCGGATGGCAAATCCACCCTTTGTTCATGGTGAGCAGGTGAGGCAGTGGGCGAAGAGGTATCGGATCGCACTGAGACAACAGGAGGAGGTCCGAGAACCATGGGCGACATGGCCACCTGGGCGCAATCAGTATGACGTGGCATGGTTGGAGCTTCATCCTGTGCAGTAGGCACGGAACGAGACGGAGCGGGGGAAAAGCGTAGACGAATTCGCTCGACCAATTGATCAAAAACGCATTCCTGCTCGACTCTCTGTGGGGATGCCGACTTGCAAAGCGTAGGCATTTGCGGTTGGTCGGGGTCGCAAACAGATCCATCTGTGGATGGCCCCACTGGCGAAAGATGTAATCCAGAGTGGATTGGTGGAGTTCCCACTCGTGATTGTCCACCAGAGATCTGCTGAGACAGTCGGCAAGAGTGTTGGAGACGCCCGGCACGTGAACTGCGGTCAGGTGAACTTGGTGTTGAATCGCCCAATTCCAGATTTCTTGTGCCTGCTTGGAAAGCAGAAGAGACCTTGTACCTCCCTGCTTGTTGAGGTAGTGCATGCTGGTGGTGTTGTCTGTCCGCACCAGCAGCGAGTGGCCTTGTATCAGTATCCTGAAAGATTTCAGGGCAAGAAAGATGGCCAATAGTTCTAGACGATTGATATGCCATGTGCGTTGAGATGCATTCCATTTGCCCTTGACTGACAGTCCGTTGAGGTGTGCCCTCCAACCCTCCAAGGAAGCATCCGTTGTGAGGGTAAGCGTAGGAGTTGTTTCCCGGAAGGGCCGACCTGCGGCGATATTTGGAAGGTGAGCCCACCATTCCAAAGCTGTTTGAATGCGGGGGGTCAGGTAGAGTTTGTCTTTGAACGACCCCGAGACTTGTTTCCATTGTTTGTCCACCTCCTCCTGTATGACTCATGTGGAGTCTGCAGTGCGGAATCAGATGAATGCAAGAGGGGGGCCATGCCCAGAAAAGATTTCAAGATCCGGACAGAAACTGCCTTTTTTGATTTTAGCAAAGTGACCATCTGGAGTATGCGGAGTTGTCGCTCCTGTGATACAAACACCTGTGCCAGACGAGAATCGACTAAGGCTCCTAGAAAGATTCTCTGTTGTGAGGGGTGAAGATGAGACTTTTCCTGATTGACAGAAAGGCCCAAAGTGCGGAAAAGTTTGAGTATACTGTATTGCTGTTTGACGTGTGTATTGCTGTTTGACGTGTCTGTGCTTTTATTAGACAATCGTCTAGATAAGGGTAAAATTGAATGCCTTGTAGGCGAAGGAAAGCTGCGACCGGAGCCATGATTTTTGTGAAGACTCTCGGCGCTGATCGAAGGCCGAAAGGCAGTACTTAGAACTGGAAGTGCTTTGATCCGACAGTGAAGCGAAGATATTTCCTGTGTTTGTGATGTAATGGCACATGAAAATATGCATCTTGGAGGTCGATAGTGGAGAGGAACCTCTGGGGTTGAGGTATTGTAAAATTTCCAGTAGAGTCAACATTCGGAAAGTTAGTGATTTGATAAATTTGTTGAGGGCTCGTAAGTCCCGAATGGGGCGCCACTCTCCCGACTTTTTCTTGATTAAAAAGAAGCGGGAATAAAAGCCTCTGCCCTGTTGTGCTCTAGGAACCACTTCGACAGCTCCTTTTTGAATCATGATCTTGACTTGAGCCAACAGATCTTTTAGATGCAGAGGGGGGGACCGGAAGGTGGACGGGTGGGTGGAAATTTTGTAAACTCAAGAACATGTCCTTTTGAGATGACGTCTAGGACCCAACGATCCGAGGTGATATGAGACCAATTTAAGAAGTTGTGGGAGATTCGACCTCCAATCTTCAGAGTCGGAGAACACTTGTTGCTGGGGAAGTCATTTTTGGAGGTGTTTTCCCCCCTGTAATTATTCTTTCTCCGATAGGGTCTTGAATGGGTTTGACGATTTTGGGATTGGTAGCGGTATCTTTGCTTGTTGTCGGTATAGAAGAGATATTGGGAGGAGCCACGAAAGTTGGAAGATCTGCCTCTGGCACGTGCTCCTCGAAAAGGCCGCTTCCTGTACTGAAGGTTCCCTAAGGCACGAGCAGTATCGGTGTCCTTTTTAATGGCTTCCAGAGCCTCGTCGACATGCTTGCCAAACAGGGAATCACCATCGTATGGCAAGTCAAGAATTCTCGCCTGCACCTCAGGGCGAAAAGCCGTAGATTTGAGCCAGCACTGACGTCGTAAAACAGCAGCTCCAGCAAGCTGTCTGAACCCTGTCAAAGAGATGTCAACAGCGCAGTCAATAATCTCAGAAGAGATTTTCTCTCCTTCTTGGACTATCGTTTGGGCCTCGGTTCGGACGGAATCCGGGAGCTGGTCAATCAGGGCTGCGATTTCAGACCACATTTGGCGGTCATATCTTCCAAGGATGGCCAGGGAGTTGGCCGCTCTGACCGTTGTGGCAGCCATGGTGGTGAATTTTTTGCCGATAGAGTCTAATCGGCGCCCTTCCTGGTCTGGAGGAGAGGTTAGTGGAGTGGCTGGATTTCTCGAACGTTTCTGGGCAGCCTGTGTTACGACAGAATCCGCCTTAGGGTGTGAAACAAGGCATGCTGGAGAGTCTGCAGGCGCCTTGTATTTTTTGTCCAGACGTGGCAAGACGGCAGGGATAGAATTTGGTCGTGCCATAAGTTTGAGACCTTCCTCCCAAATAAAATCAATAATTGGGATGGTATGGGTTTGCTTGAGGGGTTGATCTTTGAAATCATAGAGGAAGCAATCAGTTTGCTGCATCTCCAAGGTTAAATGGAAACGTTTGGCAGCACGTACCATTAAATTATGAAAGCTTCCGATGTCCACCGGCGGGGAAGGCAAAGGTGATGTTGGTGGCGTAGATGGTGTTTGTGCTCTATAATCATCCCAATCTGTGAGGACGTTATCTACCTCCTCATCAGTGTCCTGGTTCACATCCGCATCATCATCTGTATCCTGCTGTGGACGGACCGGCGAATGCGGTGTCTCTGTATGGACGGATGCTGGCGGTACAGGTTGAGGAGTTGGAGAAATAGGCGCAGAAGGAGGGAATCTGCGATTATAATCGTCCAACATATGCTTTAAGTTGGACACCAATGAGGACGGTATCTGAATCATTTGTTCCTCAGAAGGAGCATCAAAGCGAGCCTCATGAACAGGAAAGAGAGCACACCCCTCCTCCTCATAATCTTCATCATCTTCTCGTCACTTTATATTGAGTTCGGATGGACTGGACGCCTGACGAAAGACGTCATTCACATAGGAACCGTCATCAGAATCATCTCCTGCAGATTCAAATAATTGCGTCGGAAGAGTAGAAGCATCAGTTTTAGGACTCAGTGGACTGGGCGTTTGACCACTGAAGCTGTGACCACTGTGAAAGTAATTGCAGTAGCAAGTGAATGGTGTGTCGTTGACGGTCCCATCGACGAGGCGGTAGATGGCAATCGAACCGGCGATGGAGATAACATCCTCTCCTTTGTTTTCAACGACGTAGTCTTGCATGCCGTCGATGGAGCCGTCGATGAGAAGGAAGACATCGACATGGATTTCACCATCAACGAGGCAGTCGTCGACGAAGCTGGAATCGTCAGCGTAGACGGCACCGTCGACGAGGATGTCGCCGAAGGGCTGGTAACCGTCGACGAGGATGCAGCTGTCAACAAAGATCTGGTCGTCGACGAGGTCTTGGTCATCGACGAGGTCTTGGCCGTCGACGATGATGTGGCCGTCGACGAGGATGTAGCCGTAGACGAGGCCTTCGTCGACGAAAGCTTCTTAGCCACAGGCGTCGACGAGGCTGGTTTAACGGCCTTCGACGATATCTTGAGAATAGATGATATAGGCCTCACCTCTGGAAGCGTCGACGACGAGGTAGACGTCGAAGTCCTCGTTGACATAGAACACATTGTCGTCAACGTCGGAACAGCGTCAACGGATCTCGTAGTCGTCGACGGATCTCGTAGTCGTCGACGGATGCGTCGACGGTCCCGTCGATGAGCTGGTGCCCGTTTTAGATGACAAGGGCACTGCTTGGGATTGCGACGCCAGAGAACCAGGTCCCGTAGGCGTGGAGGCAGGCAAATCCCGTGGGGAGACAGATTTAGAAGCGTCGACGAGCTTCTTTCTCTTCAGGAAAAGAGAAGGCACCTCAGTCTCTGACCCACGCTTAAGAGAGGATTTAGAGTGGAAAGAAGACACGCTTTCCATGTCAGAAACAGGATCCTCGGAAGTCTTCAACTTCTGTAGCCACAGAAGGAGACGGGCCTCTCTATCTTTTAAAGTCTTTGAGGAGAAGGTCCTGCAAAACTTGCAGTTTTTAACTTCATGGTCCGGGTAAAGACAGTAAATACACTTACTGTGAGGATCTTCATGAAAAAGGCAAAGTTTCCACAGGATGAACAAGGTCTAAATAATGATTTCTTAGTAGAAGACATCTTGAGAGTAAAATAAGCAAAAGAGTTGAAGAAACTGAGCAGAGCTCAGGGAGACTCCCTTCACACGACGTGCGGTAGAAAATCTGAGGGCTTGAGCTTCTGAGGAGAAGGTTCTAGAGGGTGCTGTTGCCCGATTGGAATGTGGACTATTATAATGACTATGATATGTTACTAATGTGAATTCTCCCTTTAAGGCTTCTATGGGCCTTCTTTCAGTTCTATAGTACTTTTAACTTTACGTTAAATATTTTATATGTATTACATTTCTTATGTATATGTATAATTATATAATTATATATATATATATATATATATATATATATATATATATATATATATTACCTACTGGCGATAGCCAGTAGGTATATATAGTTAGGATTTTTTTCCTATGGGATTTTTGAAAATTCTATGTCGAATAACTTTGGCTTATGAGGACAGAATTGGCTGAAATTTTCAGGAAAATGGAACATTTTGTTTCTGAGCAGCCCCTGAAAATTTGGGGGGTTTTCGTCAAGGGGGGGCCGAGAAAAAAGGGGGGTCCCAAAACGTGTTTTTCCCATGCAATTTTCCATAGGGCGGTTGGCCTCACTTTTAGCCTGAACGGCTGAATGGATTTACACCAAACTTGGCAAAATTGTAGGGACTGGTAGCCCGATGTGCCTTTGCTATGTCTCAAGATATAGGCTCCAGTGGTTTTTACGAAAATTAACTTTGAAAAATATAAATTGGGCTACATTGGGCTATATATATGTTGGAGCCCAAATGTAGCCCAATGTAGCCCAATGTAGCCCAATGTAGCCCAAAGATGGCCACCAGAGACAAAAAACCAAATGTAGCCCAAATATCAGCCAGATGTAGCCCAACTATAGCCCAATGACAGATTGTCCCAGAGTGTTCTAAAGAACAACTAGAGTGCTAACAGTCCTACTTATTACAAAGGTATGGCACACCTGAAGCCATCTTGATTGGAATAAAGTGGTAACTCTTAAAACATTTAATTTAAAAAGGAACAAAATGAGGGGGTTCATTTTGCCATAGAAAGTATGATTAGCGAATATATGACGAAATCCCGCATACCATCAGTCCGCAAAAAAAATCCCGCATGTACTATTAGGCCGCAAATTAAAATAACGAAAACTTTTAGAACGAATATGCCTTTAGCATACACTAAACAACTAAACTACCCTAAACCCTAAAACACTACCCCCAGCATGACCCTACACTACACAAACAGTACAACACTACCCTAAACCCTAAAACACTACCCCCAGCATGACCCTACACTACACAAACACTACAACACTACCCTAAACCCTAAAACACTACCCCCAGCATGACCCTACACTACACAAACACTACAACACTACCCTAAACCCTAAAACACTACCCCCAGCATGACCCTACACTACACAAACACTACAACACTACCCTAAACCCTAAAACACTACCCCCAGCATGACCCTACACTACGCAAACACTACAACACTACCCAAAACCCTAAAACACTACACCCCAGCATGACCCTACACTACGCAAACACTACAACACTACCCTAAACCCTAAAACACTACCCCCAGCATGACCCTACACTACGCAAACACTACAACACAACCCTAAACCCTAAAACACTACCCCCAGCATGACCCTACACTACGCAAACACTACAACACAACCCTAAACCCTAAAACACTACCCCCAGCATGACCCTACACTACGCAAACACTACAACACTAACCTAAATCCTAAAACACTACCCCCAGCATGACCCTACACTACGCAAACACTACAACACTACCCAAAACCCTACAACACTACACCCCAGCATGACCCTACACTACGCAAACACTACAACACTACCATAAACCCTAAAACACTACCCCCAGCATGACCCTACACTACGCAAACACTACAACACTACCCAAAACCCTAAAACACTACACCCCAGCATGACCCTACACTACGCAAACACTACAACACTACCCTAAACCCTAAAACACTACCCCCAGCATGATCCTACACTACGCAAACACTACAACACTACCCTAAACCCTAAAACACTACCCCCAGCATGACCCTACACTACGCAAACACTACAACACTACCCTAAACCCTAAAACACTACCCCCAGCATGACCCTACACTACTCAAACACTACAACACTACCCTAAACCCTAAAACACTACCCCCAGCATGACCCTACACTACGCAAACACTACAACACTACCCTAAACCCTAAAACACTACCCTCAGCATGACCCTACACTACGCAAACACTACAACACTACCCAAAACCCTAAAACACTACCCCCCAGCATGACCCTACACTACGCAAACACTACAACACTACCCAAAACCCTAAAACACTACCCCCAGCATGACCCTACACTACGCAAACACTACAACACTACCCTAAATCCTAAAACACTACCCCCAGCATGACCCTACACTACGCAAACACTACAACACTACCCAAAACCCTAAAACACTACACCCCAGCATGACCCTACACTACGCAAACACTACAACACTACCCTAAACCCTAAAACACTACCCCCAGCATGACCCTACACTACGCAAACACTACAACACTACCCTAAACCCTAAAACACTACCCCCAGCATGACCCTACACTACGCAAACACTACAACACTACCCTAAACCCTAAAACACTACCCCCAGCATGACCCTACACTACGCAAACACTACAACACTACCCTAAACCCTAAAACACTACCCCCAGCATGACCCTACACTACGCAAACACTACAACACTACCCTAAACCCTAAAACACTACCCTCAGCATGACCCTACACTACGCAAACACTACAACACTACCCAAAACCCTAAAACACTACCCCCAGCATGACCCTACACTACGCAAACACTACAACACTACCCAAAACCCTAAAACACTACCCCCCAGCATGACCCTACACTACGCAAACACTACAACACTACCCAAAACCCTAAAACACTACCCCCAGCATGACCCTACACTACGCAAACACTACAACACTACCCAAAACCCTAAAACACTACCCCCAGCATGACCCTACACTACGCAAACACTACAACACTACCCAAAACCCTAAAACACTACACCCCAGCATGACCCTACACTACGCAAACACTACAACACTACCCAAAACCCTAAAACACTACCCCCAGCATGACCCTACACTACGCAAACACTACAACACTACCCAAAACCCTAAAACACTACACCCAGCATGACCCTACACTACGCAAACACTACAACACTACCCTAAACCCTAAAATACTACACCCCAGCATGACCCTACACTACGCAAACACTACAACACTACCCAAAACCCTAAAACACTACCCCCAGCATGACCCTACACTACGCAAACACTACAACACTACCCTAAACCCTAAAACACTACGCCCAGCATGACCCTACACTACGCAAACACTACAACACTACCCTAAACCCTAAAACACTAGCCCCAGCATGACCCTACACTACGCAAACACTACAACACTACCCTGAACCCTAAAACACTACCCCCAGCATGACCCTACACTACGCAAACACTACAACACAACCCTAAACCCTAAAACACTACCCCCAGCATGACCCTACACTAAACAACCACCACAACTCTACACTACACTAACACAACACTACACTACACAACACTACACTACACTACACAATCACTAACCCACGAAAAAATTAACACAAACCCACTTACCTCTCTCGTCATCGTGGTTTTCACAACGCAAATGCATTTACCATACATGCCTTTAAAACGTAATTCTTTGTAAAGGCATGCGCGATAAATGCACATGCGTTTTGAAAAAATGCGGGATAATGGTATGCGAGCTCAATGACCTTGCGGGATAATGGTATGCGGACTGAAAGTCTGCGGGATAAAAAATGCGGGAAAATGGCTGCAAACCATGATTAGCAGCAGACTTCCCTGGTGAGCACTAGCTTTACTACAGTGATCTAATGAGCAACTAGAGTGCTAACATTCAGAATTTATGGCAAATGTGTGACACATCTGAATGCCTTCTTGATAGAACCAAAGTAAACAAGCATTGAAAATGCAATAGATCTCGCCCTCGTTTAAGTTAAAGCCATTCTGTTTGTAATGAGGTGGCTTTTTAGCTTTGCTTTTATTAGTGTTTTTAAAACTTTCATGTAAATAACATGCATATGTATGCATATATGTATATGTATGCATGCATTTATATTTATATAGATATGCAGATTACATATGTTTATATATGTATATTACCTACTGGCGATAGCCAGTGGGTATATATAGTTAGGATTTTTTCTCTATGGGATTTCTGAAAATTCTATGTCTAATAACTTTGGCGTTTGTGGACGGAATTGGCTGAAATTTTCAGGAAAATGGCACATTTTTTTCTGAGCAGCCCCTGAAAATTTGGTGGGGTTTCGTCAAGGGGGGGCCGAGAACAAAGGGGGGTCCCAAAACGCGTTTTTCCCATTCATTTTTCCATAGGGCGGTTGGACTCACTTTTAGCTCGAACGGCTGAATAGATTTACATGAAACTTGGCAAAATTGTAGATATGGTTTGCCCGACGTGCCTTTGCTATGTCTCAATATATGTGCTCCAGTGGATTTTGAGAAATTAACGTTTAAAAAAATATATATATCTGTGACAGCGCTCCGGTTAGCGCCCCGGTTCGCGTACCTGACGCGTAACGGAACTTCGCGAAGCGAATCTGATTGGCTCTCCGGTGTCTGTCAACATTCTAAACAAACCGGAGCGGCCGCCATCTTGTCTCTCGGTACGATCGAGAGACAAGATGTGGTGAAAAACGAAGGGGGAAATGAAGGAAAGGGGGCAAGGTAGACCACTCCTGACCCCCTAGGATTGATGAGGGGGATATTAAAGTGCCCCGCGGGGCAAAAAATTTTGCGATTTTACGCCGTAGAGGCGCGTCCCGGTACGCGAACCGGGCAGCTCACCGGGCAGCTAACCGGGCAGCTAACCGGCAGCGTAGCTGTCAACATTGTAAACAGTCCGGAGCGGCCGCCATCTTGTCTCTCGGTAGGTTCGAGAGACAAGATGTGGTGAAAAAAGAAGGCGGAAATGAAGGAAAGGGGGCAAGGTAAACCCCTCCTGACCCCCTAGGATTTATGAGGGGGATATTAAAGTCCCCCGCGATTTTTCGCGGTAGAGGCGCTTCCCGGTACGCGAACTGGGCAGCTAACCGGCAGCGTAACGGGAGTCCGCCATCTTGTGTTTTTGGAGCGTCCGGTTCGCGTACCGGGTAGCGTCCCGGTAAGCGTAACAAGGGGAAAACCAAGAGAAACAGTAAAAAAAAAATTAAGGGAATAGATTTCCAGCAAACTTGGCAAAATTGTAGGGACTGTTTGTTTGATGTGCCTTTGCAAGGCCTCAAGATATGTGCACGTGTGGATTTTGTCTAATTAAGGTTAAAAAAAATATATATATCTGTAAGCGTGCTCCGGCACGCTTACGTTACGGGTTTTGTTTGCGCTGCAGAACCGATACGTCACGGTTATGCGACGCGTCATGAGGCGTCTCACGTGGCTACGTGATACGTCACGTAATAAAGAATATATTTTACAGCTATAGATATTAGCTTTTAAAAAACCAATGAAATTCACTGAAAAAAACCATAGGTTATAGACCATATATAGTTAGGAATTTGCATTTACAAAACCTTGAAAATTCACTGAAAAAACCATAGGTTAGAGACCATATATAGTTAGCTGGACATTTTATTGACAAAAAACCAATGAAATTCCATATATAGTTAGTTGCACTAACTATATATCGCGCACCCGCAATCCACTGCTGATGATGTCACATATTACATCATTCATGACATGGTCAGTGACATCACTGATGACATCACTGATGACATCTCAAATGACATCACTGATGACATCACTGATGACATCTCAAATGACATCAGTGATGACATCATGACACACCAATACCAGTTACTACATACGCACTCACTGATTCCTACGTCTACACACACATTCACTCATTCACCCATATAATCACTCATACATACAGTCACTCATTATTACACTATCATATGCACTCATACACCTATGCAGACACTCACACACTGCCACTCATCCATGGAGTTACTCACACACCTAGTCAGTCCTGTAAAGAATCAATCACACTTCCATTTCCTCATCTATACAGTTAAACACAGAACACCATACTTCAGTGACATCACTGATGACATCACTGATGACATCTCAAATGACATCACTGATGACATCTCAAATGACATCACTGATGACATCATGACACACCAATACCAGTTACTACATACGCACTCACTGATTCCTACGTCTACACACACATTCACTCATTCACCCATACAATCACTCATACATACAGTCACTCATTATTACAACACTATCATATGCACTCATACACCTAGTCAGTCCTGTGAAGAATCAATCACACTTCGATTTCCTCATGTATACAGTTAAACACAGAACACCATACTTTTCACACATATACTAACACATACTTACTCTCTTATACAATCACTGATACAAGTACACATTGATATGCACAGAGTCACACACCTCCCAGCCAGCCACACAGTCTTCCATACATCCACTCATTCTTCAATATGTAAAACATATTTACACTTTACAAAAACACACAGACACTAGATGATGTCATCAGTGATGTCATTTGAGATGTCATCAGTGATGTCATCAGTGATGTCATTTGAGATGTCATCAGTGATGTCATCAGTGATGTCACTGACCATGTCATGAATGATGTAATATGTGACATCATCAGCAGTGGATTGCGGGTGCGCGATATATAGTTAGTGCAACTAACTATATATGGAATTTCATTGGTTTTTTGTCAATAAAATGTCCAGCTAACTATATATGGTCTCTAACCTATGGTTTTTTCAGTGAATATATATATATATATATATATTCACTGAAAAAAACATAGTTTATAGACCATATATAGTTAGGGATTAGCATTTACAAAACCTTAATTTACTCGCACAAAACCATAGAAATTCGCATATATAGTTAGTTGCCATAACTATATATCGCGCACTCGCAATCCACTGCTGACGATGTCACATATTACATCATTCATGACATGGTCAGTGACATCACTGATGACATTATCCAGTGACTGTATGTTTCTGTAAAGTTAAAATATGTCTTACATATTAAAGAATGAGTGGATGTATAAGTGTCTGGATGAAGCATTTAGTAGGTGCATGACTGACTGTATGAGAGAGTGATTAAATGAGTCTCACTGAGTGCATGGGTTAGTGACTAAACTGTCTTAATTTGTGCATCATTATATCTGTTCTGTAACCTGCTGCATGTTTAAATCAGTAGCTATATGAGTAACTATATGGGTTATTGATTGGTTGCCCAAGTATTTGTATGGGAGACTGAGTGTGTGTGTGGGATGCTGGGAGGTGTGTGACTCTGTGCATAGATGTGTGAGCAGTTGATTCACTAGATGTATGGGTTTAAAAGTGCATGTGGAAACAGCTGTATGGGCGGTTGACTGTGTGCATGAGTGTATCGGTGAGTGAATGGATTTCTCAGTGCTACATGTCAAAGTAAGTACATATGTAAAACACAGTACATGTGAGAGTTGACATATATAAATAACTGTGCATAAGAGCCAGTGAATGTGTGAGTGGCTGTATGGATCATTGTGAACTTCAATCAAGGATTGTATAAAAGAGTAAATATGTGTTAGTATATGTTTGAATAAGTAAGGTGTGTATAACTGTATAGTTGAGGAAATGGAGGTGTGATTGATTCTTTGCATGACTGACTAGGTGTGTGAGTAACTCCATGTATGAGTGACAGTCTATGAGTGTCTGTTTACACTGAGTGTATCTAAGGTTATATTAGAGTCTGAAGAGGTTCATCGTATTATCACATGAATGATGTCATCAGTGATGTTGTCAGTGATGTCATTTGAGTTGTCATCAGTGATGTCATTTGAGATGTCATCAGTGATGTCATTTGAGATGTCATCAGTGATGTCATCAGTGATGTCACTGACCATGTCATGAATGATGTAATATGTGACATAATCAGCAGTGGATTGCGGGTGCGCGATATATAGTTATTGCAACTAACTATATATGCGAATTTCTATGGTTTTGTGCGAGTAAATTAAGGTTTTGTAAATGCTAATCCCTAACTATATATGGTCTATAACCTATGGTTTTTTCAGTGAATTTTCAAGGTTTTGTAAATGCTAATTCCTAACTATATATGGTCTCTAACCTATGGTTTTTTCAGTGAATTTCAATGTTTTTTTAATAGCAAATATCAAAAGCTGTCAAATGTCAAGTACGTGATAGGTAAAAACATTTTCGTGTTTATGCATGCTGATGTGCTTTGAACGCTGCCCCCCCCTCCCCTACCCCCTCTTTTCTCTTAGGAGTACTCTCTCTTTGCAGAAAGTGAAGGGTAGTTAACGCAGGCCTTTGCCCCCGTTGTAATCCATCGTGCCTGCTTCTCTCTCCATTTGATTGATTGTTATCCAAGCATTTACTGTTTTAGAATTGGTTCTCTTTGGTTCATTCCCTATTTACAAACAAGCACAGAGTCGCAATACTCTGTTTAGTCTTTGCAGATAGTGAAAAATCGTTTAAAAAAACAAAAGGAATCGAGCAAAATCAGTAGGCCACTAATGGGATCTCTTTTTGACCTCGCTAAAATAGAAACATTAACAACAACCCCTCATGAGAAATACGAAACTAGTGAGATGAACTGAGCTCCACACTATGATGGCTGCAAGACAGCTCGGCTCCGCCACCCACCCCACCCAAAATAACGACAAACCCTATGCAAATATTATAAATATATACAACACACCAGCAAAGTAACAGGGTAAAACATTTTATTAAATAACTATTTACATAACTATTTTATACTTTTTGTTGCCCGATCCGGCTAGCTCAATCGATCGAGCATGAGACTCATGCACTCTGATCTCCTTGGCCTCAGTCAAGCATCAATAGTAAGATTTTCATACATGAGTGTACGTTCATGGTTTTGGTCCCTGAGTTGCTTCGATGTCACTGCCTTGCACAAATGGCATAAGTCCTGGATGTTGGGTGCCATAGTTCAGAGTTCTGAGCAGCGCTTGTAACACTGTCTGAAGCTTATTTGCACCTGCTGCAGCTTCACTATTCTCAAAGTAAGTGGGGGCCGTTTGTGGACCTGACTGCATTTGAAAACAATGTGATGCGGTGCCTCCCTAAACCGCTTGACGGAGGTCCCCGAGGGGCGGTGTGATGGCGCGGACTCGGAGGGGGCGCTTGGCTCCGACCCCCTCCCCAAGTCTTGTTGCCCTGGTGTGGCCTGAGATCGCCCCCGACATAGGCGGCCGGCTCCCGGGGTCAAGCGGAACTTTTTGCCTTTTGGTGACTCTTCCATTCTGGACCTTGTCCCACAATCCGTTCGACCTGAAGACACGTCCTGCGGTGCCCTAGTCCGACCATCACATATTCCTGCGCCAGGAAACGGCGTGGGATGCACTAGAAGGGAGAGGCGGCGCGAACGAGCCTCCCCCACCTCCCCAGGTGGAGGTTTTTCAGGTACACCCCAGCACTTTACGCAACCAGCTGAGTTGCGCCCGCTCTTGCGGCTACAGCGTCTCGCCCACCATCCACTTGAATTGCACCCACTCTTGCAGTGCAGCGATAGGCGGCTGCCACAGGACTCTCAAAATGGCGGCCGGCTCTTCGGATTTAGGCCTGGCCCACTAAAATGGCACTGGGACACCTTGGAACTCGGACGCTTGACTGCTAGGGCATGGACCCCCATTCCCAAAAGCGTCCCCTCAGCCTTGAAGATTCTACAAAAGTCACCGGGGCCCCCGACTCCCGCAGACTTCCGGTGGTGAGCGACTGCCATGATTGCTCGCGGAATGGCCACGACGTAGCCACGGGGTGCTCTTATGCTGACGCCAGCTTCAATCTGAAACATCCAGAAACACTGTAGACTACCAATTCGATCAGTTCCGGTGGAGCCCCAACATGACCCGGTAGAAAAGAACTTGCCCTCCCCTTTTTTGAGTGATGGTTTTTGTTGCCTGTCCCTTCTGTTGTCATTTTACAGAACTTTTTGGACTACTGAAAGGGGTTGTGTTCCGACCGCTGGTTGGTGGAGACATTTTGACTATATTCTGGACCTACGTTGTCGCGTAATGCGTCATATGACGCGTCGCGTTAGCGCACCCGGAAGTGCTCCGGTGCGCGAGGCGCAGCTTCCCGGAAGCGATCCAGAGCGCGGCACGTAACGTAAGCATAACAGGTCATGTGACTTGTTAATAAAACTTTTCATTGGTTCATTTTACTTTTGTTATTCTAATGATGAAAGGCTTGGTCATATGACCTAAAAATAACGCTTTTCATTGCTTTCGAACATTTTTTTTCCCAAATGATGAAAGCCCCACCTTTTTTTTCTCACTCTGACTTGTAAAGCAAAGGACCCAGATGCATTTACAGTTTATCACTAACAATGTTCCAGGCTAATGTATTTTCCCGGGAAATTTACAACTGTCCTGCAAGTAAAATATTCCTTTTTCGAGAAAAAGGGCGTTTCTTCGTCCCATGAGGGAACCGTTGAGCAAAAGAGGCTCGGCCTGCTGTCTTAGTCGCTGATAGGCATGAATATCAGATTCTTATCGATCACTTTGCAGGAGTAGAAAACACAACAGCCCTTGACCATTTATCTTTACTGCGTTCCTGCGTATTATACCTTTTAACCGTCATGTAATTGGACTGCTTTATTTCACTTGCCTTTTACTGATTCGAAAACAGTGGCTATTATTCAAAACTTTCCCAATGTAAGTACTACTACCATGTTTTGTTTTAAAAACCTTTATTGTGAAAATGTCAGTATACAAATACGGGCCTATAACCACGTGGGCCGGCCACGGAGCAAACTGGAATCGTATATGATGAGGGGACATTTACACTGTAGAAGAACGTAACGGGCGGGCCATTAGGTTGCAAGAACTAAGGTGTCTAACAGTTGCGGAATCGATGGACGTACATTTTATAATTAAAATACGACAAGCCAGTTACAATAAAATTATCTAGATATACATTTGCGGGCAAGTACCATGGGTGATGTTAATTCGAACTTTCAATAGTACAGTAATCAATAACACATCAGAACTTAATATCAATAGGGATGTCGAAATGTTCAATCAATTCTCGTCCCCGCCCGCCATGTGCTTCAAAACTGCATACGTATCTCGTGATATCAAGGTTGGGCAACCAGTACACAACAAGGAGTTACGAGTCCCATTTATACCGGCGCCATTTGGGCGAAGCCGAGCAGGTCCAGGATATAGTCAAAATGTCTCCACCAACCATCGACTATGATGATGTTCATAAGCTCTATTGATTAGACTAACACTCCTCTCTCCACATGAAATTAATTTGCCGCAAGTTAAACATGTCATTTTCATTTGTCCAAAGTTCTTCTGAAGATTTAGAACCGTTTCCCTTGCCTCTGATGCTGTCACTGCCACTTCATTGGTGGATGTACTGGCAGGTCGGGGGTTATCCACCAAATCTCGAATTTGGGCAGCACTATAATTAATCGGGTGCCACCTCTCCATATGACGATGCATGGTATAATTACCATAACTATATATTTTTTCGGTTCCTCTGGAGAGTACATCGTGGCAGATGAGGCAGGTAACGTACCGGGCATTTACCTTTTTTGCATGTGTAGGAAAGGAAAAAAATTCGAGCGTCCGAGTTCCAAGGTGTCCCAGGGCCATTTTAGTGGACCAGGCCCAAATCCAAAGAACAGGCCACCATTTTGAGAGTCCTGTTGCAGCCGCCTATCGCTGTAGCAGCAAGAGCGGGCGAAACTCAGCTAGACGGCGCCCCACTGCAGATGAAGTGCCTCCACCTGGAGAGGCGGGAGAGGCTCATTTGCGCCGCCTCCCCCCCCCGCAGCATTGTAGGATGGCCACACCAGTACGGCAACTTGCTGGACACCACCTCGGTGCCATCCAGATCTCGGCGCGTTGTGCTGCCTTCGGCCTACTGTAGCCGCAAGTGCGGACGCAACTCAGCTGGATAGCGAGTGAAACACCATGGGGCGCCCCACTGCAGCCGAGGAGCCTCCATCTTGGGGGCGAGGCACTGCATCCCATTGCTTTCCAATGCAGTCAGATCCTCAAACAGCCCCCACTTACTGACGCCACCTCACAGGCCAACAGGGCACCCCACAGCGACTTTCGGCGCAGCATTGTAGGATGGCCACACCAGTGCAGCAACTTGCTGGACACCACCTCGGTGCCATCCGGATCTCGGCGCGTTGTGCTGCCTTCGGCCTATTCGCACATCGGTCCGCTACTGACGCCCCCTCACGGGCCAACTGATTTTTTTGGCTTTTTATAGCCCAAAGCCGCATAACAGGTCATGTGACTTGTTTTTAAAACTTTTCATTGGTTCATTTTACTTTTGGTTTCCTAATGATGGAAGGCTTGATCATATGACCTAAAAATAACTTTTCATTGGATTAAAACATTTTTTTTTCCCAAACGATGAAAGCCCCACCTTTCTTTTTCTCACTCGGCAATCCAAAAAGGTTCTGTTAGATGACAACAGAGGGGACAGGCAACAAGAACCATCACTCAAAAAAGGGGAGGGCAAGTTCTTCCCTACCGGGTCACGTTGGGGCTCCACCGGAACTCATCGAATTGATAGTCTACAGTGTTTCTGGATGTTTCAGACTGAAGCTGGTGTCAGCATGAGAGCACCACCATCTCGTAGCTCCGTCGTGGCCATTCCGCAAGCAATCATGACAGCCGCTCCCCACCGGAAGCCTGCGGGAGTCGGGGGCCCCCAAGACTTTTGTAGAATCTTCAAGGCAGAGGGGACGCTTTCGAGAATGGGGCCCAAGCCCTAGCAGAGAAGCGTCCGAGTTCCAAGGTGTCCCAGGGCCATTTTAGTGGACCAGGCCCAAATCCGAAGAGCCTGCCGCCATTTTGAGAGTCCTGTGGCAGCCGCCTATCGCTGCACCGCAAGAGTGGGCGCAACTCAGCTGAATGGCGGATTTTGGCACAGTGTACCAAAAGCGGGCGGAATGGCAACTGAAACGGTAAAGGGGCGCCCCACTACAGCAGACGAGCCTCCACCTGGGGAGGCCCGTTCACGCCGCCTCCCCCCGCCCCACTCCCCGGGGCACCCCACGCTGTTTTTCGGAGCAGCATTGTAGGATACCAAAACCAGTGCGGCAACTTACTGGACATCACCTGGATGCGATCCACATCTCAGCGCGTTCTGCTGCCTTGGGACTATTCGCACAACAGACCGCTACTAACGAGGCCTCCCCCCCCCACCTCTCCCCCCCCCGGGGCGCCCCACGCCGTTTTTCGGAGCAGCATTGTAGGATACCAAAAACCAGTGCGGCACCCAGGTGACATCACCTGGGTGCCGTCCAGAACTCAGCACGTTGTGCTGCCTTGGGACTATTCACACAAAAGACAGCTACTGACCATTGTTGCTTCTTTTTTCAAATTTTTTTTTAAATGTGTTTACTGTTTTTGTTGCGTTGTATATATTTATAAGTTATTAAAGTTTTATAATCCTACTACTTTGTTGGAGTGCTATATATTTTTAATGTGACACATAATTGTAAAAACTTTGATGTACAAAGAGGCATCCCTGGAATCTTCCGCTTCAGGCTCGGTCCCACACACCCTCACAGTGAGAATCCCCTCCCCAATCACAATACAGGATGGTTATCAGATAGTAGGAACGCGTGTGCTGTGACGGATCTCATGAGGTGGAGGCCTTGATCTACTGTAACTCCTTTGAACAGGGGTGATTCTTTAAAGTTGGGGCCATAAACTACATCCGCACGGCTAGGTGATAGCCTAGGACCAGCCTGGACAATTAGACACAGAGGAAGAGGAGTGTCAGAGGGTGCGGTAGTGAATAGGGTGAAAGGGAGGTGTCGGGCGGGCACAGGGTGTGATTCTCAGGGGAGAACAGCGCAGATGGTGGGAGGTTTATGGCCCATGCATGAGAGAGAGAGCGGGGGTGACCAGTGCGTAGGGGAGATGCTTGCGAGGGTGGGGAGCCATGCTGAGGATCGGCGACGTGCAGAGAGTGGGTCTGGTCAAGGCATCTAAAATGGCTGCAGTGCACGACAAAAGTGTGGCATTGGAAAAAAAAAGCAAGATGGCGCAGACAATGTTTATCAATACGGATTAATTTATAACAATTATTTTTAACAATATATTTACTCGCAGTGTCAAAATGGCGGTCAACACTTCCTGATTTCCTTCGATTCGAACGTTAACAGACGTCACGCAGCAAAAAAAAAAAAAAAAACGCTCACGCGCAGCCGCTGGTAGACATGTATCAACATATTTGAGCCACCCTCAGAAAACATAAAGGGTCAGGATATGTCTCCCGTACCCCCTTATACCCTGTAATTTAATTAAAATGAAATACAAAATGGTGAATTCCCGTTTCGCTACCTGTTCGCGAACCGGGAAGCGCTTCTACCGTGAAAAATCTAATTTTTTTTTTCCCACGGGACCCTTTATTAACCCCAACATCATTCCTAGTGGGTCAAGAGGGGTCTACCTTGCCCCCTTTCATTAAATTCCCCCTTCGTTTTTCTCCTCCTGTTTTCTCTCGATCCTACCGAGAGACAAGATGGTGGCCACTCCGGACTGTTTAGAATGTTGACAGACACCGGAGAGCCAATCAGCTTCGCTTCGCAAAGCTCCGTTACGCGACAAGTTCGCGAACCGGAGCGCTACCCGGGACGCTGTCACAGATATATCTGTTTTTTAAAACGTTAATTTCTCAAAATCCACTGGAGCACATATATTGAGACCCAGCAAAGGCACATCGGGCTAACAGTCCCTAAAATTTTGCCAAGTTTCGTGCAAATCCATTCAGCCGTTCGAGCTAAAAAGGAGGCCAAACGCCCTATGGAAAACTCAATGTTAAAAATGCGTTTTGGGACCCCCCTTTTTTCTCGGCCCCCCCTTGACGAAACACCCCCATATTTTCAGGGGCTGCTCAGAAACAAAATGTGCCATTTTCCTGAAAATTTCAGCCGATTCCGTCCACAAACGCCAAAGTTATTAGACATAGAATTTTCAAAAGTCCCATAGAGAAAAAATCCTAACTATATATACCTACTGGCGACCGCCAGTAGGTAATATATATATATATATATATATATATATATATATATATATATATATATATAACCTACTGGCGGTCGCCAGTAGGTAGTTATAGTTAGGATTTTTTTCAATGTTAAATCTCAAAATTCTATTTGGAATAACTTTGGCGCCGGTTGACGAATCTGCCTGAAAATTTCCTCAAATTTGCCTCGCGGAGCTCCGGTCCTTCCTTGAAATTTTGGGGGGGGATTCGTCAAGCGGGGGCCGAGATAAAAGGGGGGTCCCAAAACGCATTTCCCCATGTTAATTTCCATAGGGCGGTCGATTTCACTTTTAGCCAGAACGGCGAATGGATTTCCACCAAACTTTGCAAAATTGTAGGGACTGGTAGCCCGATGTGCCTTTGCTATGTCTCAAGTTATGTGCTCCAGTGGATTTTGAGTAATTTAGGTTAAAAAAATATATATATATCTAGAGCCGCGCACCGGGGAGCGCACCGGGGAGCGCTCCAAGCGGGTGTCTGTAAACATTCTAAACAGTCCGGAGCGGCCGCCATCTTGTGCCTCGGTAGGATTGAGGTGGTAAAAATCAAAGGGGAAAATGAGCAAAAGGGGGCAGGGTACACCCCCCCTGACTCCCTAGGTTTGTTGTGGGGGCCATAAAAGGGCCCCACGGGGCAAAAAAAAATTATGTTTTTGATTTGCGCGGGGGGAGCGCCCGGTACGCGCACCGGGGAGCGTACCGGGGAGCGTACCATGGAGAAAAAAGAATGACACTTTTTTTTTTTAATTGCATTTTTTTATAAATTGGAGGTAGTTCTGAAAAGAACTTTTTTTTGTTTTTGTTGTTTTATATTTTTTTATACTTTTAAAAACAATTTTATATTTTTTTGGATTTTTTTCAGGGAAAAAACAAAAACAGGGATTCAAAAACTGCTCAACAGGAGCAAAAAAATTAGAAAATTTAGGGACGGGGAGAGCATTGGTGTTCCTGTCTTTATTGCAATGAGTTCAACGCTCTGCTCCCCATAACAGAGTAGTTCGTCACAGTCCATGCATAAAAATGTTATGCCTGCAAAGACCGGCTGCACGTTAGGGACCATTCTTGCACGTGTTGTTCCTGAAGTTGTTGCTCGACCAGTGGAGGTGCTGCCGCCATCTCTTGGTAAATTCCGTGCCAGCTCTCTGACACTTTCCCTGGAATAATTTTTTGGGTGTTTTCTTTTGACATGCCTAATTAAATTGGCATTTCCAAAGCTATATTTTTTTTTGAGGATTGCCTCTGGATAAAATACTGCCACATATTTTACAAGTTACTTTACTTGCATTAACTTTTTTTTGTCCTTCAGGGATGTCATAAAATTTCCAGATAAAGTGGTTCTTTGTTTTCTGGTGAGGAGGGTCCTCTTGCAAAAAACCATCTGAATCACTGCTGGATGACTCCCTTGCAGCCATTGCTGTAGATCAGGAAAATTATGAGTAGATAATTCCCAAAACACCTCTTGCTCTCTCCAAGTGCAAATCAATAGTGAGAGAAACGGGTGGGTTTCTCAAAATTATGAAAAAAAAAATTATTGAACCAATGAAAAGTGTTATTTTCAGGTCACATGACCAGGGGCTTCATCATTATGAAACCAAAACTGTTATGAACCAATAAAAAGTGTTATTTTCAGGTCACATGACCCGACGCGCTTACGCTACGCGCCCCGGGGGCGCGCCCCGGGTCGCGTCGCGTAAGCGCATTGAATGTTTACGTTGCGTGATCGTATTCGCTCGAGTGCTTCCGGGTGCGCTTACGCCGTGCGTATCACGCGGACGCGGCTACGCGATACGTCACAATCATGTTTTCGTTCGCGATATTGGCGCTTACGGGACGCTCCCCGGAGCGCTTTATGAAAAAACGCTCTCGGGGCGCTCCCCTGGGCACGCACCGGGAGCGCTCCATAGCAAAAAAAAAAAAAATTGGGAAAAATAGTAGGGACTGGTAGCCCAATATGCTTTTGCTATTCTCAAGTGGTTTTTACGAAAATTAACTTTGAAAAAAATATATATTGCGCTACATTGGGCTATGTATATGTTAGAGACCAAATGTAGCCCAAAGATGGCCACCAGAGACAAAAAAAAGCAAATGTAGCCCAAATATCAGCCAGATGTAGCCCAACTGTAGCCCAATGACAGAATGTACCAGAGTGTTCTAAAGAACAACTAGAGCGCTAACAGTCTTACTTATAAAGTGAGACTTATAGTTAGGAATTAGCATTAAAAAAAAAACTATTAAATTCACTGAAAAAACCATAGGTTTCACACCAGTTATAGTTAGGAATTAGCATTTAAAAACCCTTTGAAATTCACTGAAAAAACCTTAGGTTTCACACCAGTTATAGTTAGGAATTAGCATTTAAAAAACCTATTAAATTCACTGAAAAAACCATAGGTTTCACATCAGTTATAGTTAGCTGGAAGTTTTACTCGCATAAAACCATTGAAATTTCCACGTTATAGTTAGATGGACTCACTATAACTTGTGCGTGCAATGCACTGCTGATGACGTCACATATTACATCACTCATGACATGGTCAGTGACATCACTCATGACATCACTGATGACACCATCCTTGTGACAGACCTCCTTTCACTGTAATGTAACCCATGAAACACATATTCAAAAATAGAATTTTTTTTTTTTTTTTACATTGAGATACACATACCAGTTACAACAACCAATTCAATAATTCCAAAATCTATATACACATCCACTCATTCACCAACAGTTCTATATAGTCACTCATACATATACTCACTCATCATATGTAGTGATACACCTATACATCCTGTTACACACCGACAGTCATCCAAAAGTTACTCTCACACATACAAATAAACTTTTGAACATCCATTTATTTGCATATACAGCTATACACACACAACCACCTTACTTCCAAGGAAACTTACACATACTTACCCTCTTAAACAATCACTTATAGAAACACAAACGTATTTAAACAGGAACTCTTACAATCTCTCAGTCTCACATATACTCACTTATATACATCAATACTCACATATACTAGATTAAAACATATGTAGTTACTGATAAAGACACTAGTGAGACAGTCATTCACTCACTAACACACATATATACACACACATCCACCCATACAGTCCTGCTCATATGCTGTCTTCAAAAGACATAGAAACAGTGAGTCAATCATTGATGCACCTATGTGTTAAGTAACACCCCCACCAAATCATACAGACACTTATACTGATACAAAAAAAAATCTAATAATCCATATACACACACATGTAGCTACTCACCAACCCATGCAGCCACTTATACACTAAGATACACTTAATAAGCCAGTTAACCAATCAATTTTCTTTTTTTTTTTAAAACATCCATTAAGACACTTATTTAAACATGTATTTTTCCATTGACCTTTACATATACATATATAAAACATTTATTTTTCAGAAAGACACGCATTCACTGGATGGGGTCATCAGTGATGTCATGAGTGATGTCACTGACCATGTCATGAGTGATGTAATATGTGACGTCATCAGCAGTGCATTGCACACGCAAGTTATAGTGAGTCCATCTAACTATAACGTGGGAATTTCAATGGTTTTATGCGAGTAAAACTTCCAGCTAACTATAACTGGTGTGAAACCTATGATTTTTTCAGTGAATTTAATAGGTTTTTTAAATGCTAATTCCGAACTATAACTGGTGTGAAACCTATGGTTTTTTCAGTGAATATATATATATATATATATATATATTACTACTATTTTATGTACCGTGGGACTCCCACTTCGACAACGGGGAATATTCAAGCATGTGAATCTATGAAAGACACCCCTATTACTGGAGAACATGTTGCATCTCTCTCCTTTTTCAGCTTCTCTGATGATCGCTGGTCTCGCCTGCGTGCGCCATCTGTCATCTGCATTAACAAGTGTCCCAGGTCTTTACCATTCCTCCTGGATCTGCCTGGGGCCTCAAGTCACGTGGTGCATTGTAGGTCAATGAGTTCCACTCCGGGCCCCTCCCTTCACTGTAGCTCCATCCTCTCCCCTGCCAGGGCTGTGCTTACTTTTTGCTCTTTTGGAGCACCACAAGTCTCCGAGGGGCCCTCATCGTTCCACCCAACCATGCTTTTCCTCAGTTCCTTTTTTTTAAAATTTATTTTTTTATTAATGCAAAGATAGAATCAATAAATCTGGCAATATTATACATTATGTACATCATATAAAGGGAAAAAAACAGCAAAGGCATACACAAGAATATTGCATTAGTAATTTTTCATCCGGTTTAACCTTCCTCCCACCCTGCCTCCCCTCCCACCCCATCTGGGGATGGTCACCCTCTGGTAGCTTTCCAGATTCATGTACACGTTTATGGTAAACTTTTCGTCAATCACTCATTGATCGCCAACCATCTAGTCAAAGAGGGTCAAATTTCTCGACCTTTGCTTCGGGAGCGCGTTCCCCTCTTTGCATAGATAGCTTTTTCGAAATTATAATTCACAAGTAATCGGGAGAGCCACTGTTGGAACCCTGGTGGGTTAGGATCCAACCAGGCAGATGCTAAACATAGGCGCAGAATTGCCATGTCAATAAACACCAATTTTCCCCCGGGTTTCCCCTGTAGGTCCTGGTCTACCCCAAGTCTGATTAAAGTTGGAGGGAGAGAGCATGTAATCCCCAGATCTTTGTTATAAAAACTGGTAATTTCTTGTTTTAGATTGTCCAAAACATTACAGGTGGCAAGAATGTGATTTAGATCCGCTTGATATAGTGTGCATCGCGGACAGACGGTTCCTCTCCACGTTACCCATTTAGCAATTATTTTCAGGGTATAATAAAGTGAGAAACACAATTTATAGTATTGAGCCTGAAGTCTGGCTGGTATTAAAATATTCTGTGCTAAATTACCTGAATGAAAAAATACATTTTCTTGTATCCCAATCTCTGCCTTCCATTTAGCAGATTGATTTTCCATATCATCTGGCATTAATGAATTTAAAAAAATTATAGACAACTCCAATAGATCAATCTCTGTTCTTTCTAAGTTTATCTATAATTTCAATGTTGGGGAAACCTATCGGACCCCCCCTTTTTAAAATCAAAAAGTCCAGGATTTATAAAAACTTGAAAAGGTCTCTCCTATCTAAACCAAACCAATCTCTAAGATTTTCAAACAAGACCAACCCTGTTGAGAAATAAAAAACCTCCAAGTTTAGTCAAGCCTGCTGTACTCCATCTTTATATAACAGAGCCTTTAAAAATCTCCGGCAAGATGGGGTTATCATAGAGTGGTGTGTAAAAGTTTAAGCGGCCAAGCCCAATATGTTTCTGAATAAATGTAATGACTTGAAGCGGACATTCTTGTAATGAATGTCATTCAGATGTCGCCAGACCCACCCCCACACCTCTGTCCCCATAATAAGCTCCAGTGGCAATGGTATTTCTTCCATACTATTTTCTCTCGGTCTTTCCTGGATAAGGACTAAATTATGCAGCATGGTCATGGCCCAATAGTAGAGTTTGATGTTTGGTATGGCGAGCCCTCTCCTTTCTTTGGGTAAAGAAAGACATTTGAATGCTCTTCTAGGCTTCGCATATCCCCAATGAAATCTAGAAAATAAATCTTCGATTGCTTTCAAACATTTAGTGTCAAATTCTAGAGGGATTGCCCACAGCAAATACAGGAATTTTGGAAAAAAACAGCCTTTTCATGATATTACATCTGCAAATTATGGATATGTGTAGATTATGCAATCTAGCCAGTTCTGGTTTAGTTTTACTATTAGTGGCTAAATAATGTCCTTAACAATACAGTCAGTGTTTGCAATGCTATCTACACCCAAATATGTTGCTTTTTTAACCACTCGGTCATCATTAGTCTTAACCTGCTCATTGCAAATAATCTGAGTTTTATTGCGATTGAGGAAATACCCGGAGAGCAACCCAAATCTCGCTGCCTCTATTTCAACCTCGCCAATAGCTACGTCAGGATCAGAGGTCACCAAAGCGATATCAATGGCATATGTAGGACTTTGGTTTCCCAGCCGTTAGTTATAGTGGGCCTAATAACATTATTAAGTTCTAGCTGGCGTAGGAAGGGGTCAATGTATATTGCAAACCTCAGGCATCCCTGCCGGGTACCTCTCATTTTAAAGGTATCTGTAAGTTCTCCATCTACCAAGAGTTTTTTTTTGTTTTTTAAACCTTTATTGAAAGTACAAAAAGGGTTAGTCCACAGCAAACTGCCCACATCCCCAGTGGGGCCGGCATTGCAATGCAGCAGGCATAAAAATAGCAAATTCAAAAGTTGAGGGAAGTACACAGCAAGTCGCCTACAACCCCATCGGGCCGGCCGCGTTAGTTGGAGCGTAGAACGTTAGGGTCAGCTAAATATCAACAGTCATCTATCAATGAACAATAACTGTGAAAGAAGAGAAATAAACAGAAAAAAAACAACCACCACCATGCCATTGTTTGCACTATAATCAAAGTGTACAAGTCTGAAGTATTGGCGCATTCCAATCCTTTGTGTGTGAGGTGGTATCCCATAGTGTCCCGTGGTCTCCAGTAAAGGGGAAGCGTAGGCTCAGCTGGGGGTTCCCTGTGTAACGTGGCATGTACCTGCTAGGGTGACGTGGAATCTGTATCGACGGGGTGCTCCAGTAAATATGTCTGTAAGGGGGCCCAAATATCCTTTGGGCGGGACGAAGGGGGCTGGAGGTCCGCATAAGTATGTAGTTGCTTTTGGCAATAGATAAGATCTTGGAGCCAGTCCTTAAATGTTGGCGCCCTTCCTCTTCCCCACCTACAGGCTATCAGTCTCTTAGCAAGGAGCGCAAGAGAGGTGTATCTCCACACTTTAGCAGCAAGGGGTTCAGTATAACCCAGTAAAGCGGTCAGGGGGTCTGCGGGAATGTGTAGACCTGTCATGTGATCTAGTGCTTCTATTACTTCCGATCAGAAGCGTTGGACGGGCGGGCAGTCCCACGCTATGTGCTTAAAATCCGCGTCCCCCGCAACGGTCACATCTATCGTGATCCCGGAGTCCCAAGCGATGCAGAAGTGCTGGTGTATAGTATAGACGATGTACATATTTATAGTGTACGATTCTAAATCTGCTGCTGGCAGAAATATCTCCTGTTTGTCTACAGCAAAATGTCCACTGTTAGTCTGTGAGGGGGTGTCCTAGTTCTTCCTCCTATCTCCCTCTGGCCAAAGGGCGGTCATACTCACGTTAGCTTGAACCGTGCGATATAATAGCGACAGGACGTATGAGGGAGCAGGTTGTTGCAGGACTGCATGTAATGGGAAGATGATGGAGTGCTCTTGTTAAAAGTACAATGTGATGGTTTTCACGTCAGCTTGTGTGGTCGGTTTACCCGGTTTGGGTAGGGGGATAAGTACTTCGCGCATAGGAGGTAAGATGCCCTATTCACAGGCCTCCTCAAGGACAAGGCGCAGGACCGGGATGATCAGATGGCGAAATGTTTTAAAAAATTCGGCCAGGAGGCTGTCTGGTCCTGGAGCCTTCCCAGATTGTAGCTGCATAATAGCGCAGATAATCTCCTCGTCTTCGTGATGCGCAAGGAGAAAATCCCTCTGGCCATCTCCTAACCACGCGATAGCAGTGTCCTCGAAGAACGCGGTTAAGTCCCCCGCAGCTCTTCGGTGGGTAGCATATAGTTTTTTATAGAATGTTTTAAAAATATCGAGTATGTCCGAAGTGTTTCTATGTGTTTGTCCGTCCTCATCTTCAATCTCGAGGTCAGTGTTAGCAAAGCGAGGGTGTCAGACAGAGGAGGCCAACAGCTTTTCTCGGTTGCTCCCCTTCTCCATATCAAAGGGCCTGGTGGTATTTTCCCCTAAATTTACATTCCTGTGCAGCCGTTTCCTGGTATTCTGTAAGCAGGGCGCGTAGGTGCGTTTGCAATGCAGAGGAGGGTGTGGACTGTATAGACAACTCAGTTTGTTTAATATCTTATTCCAACCTCCGAAGTGTAATGTGGATATCCTTTAACACTCCCCCCCACTTTTAGCAATGCAGACTGCCCATACAGTGACCTTGAAAGCTTCCCATATCGTGGAGTATTGTGAAACTGAGCCATTATTGCGGAGAAAGAAGTCAGATATTTCTGCTCAAGTTCATCCTTGAAAACGGAATCTAACAGTGTCTGCGGGTTGAGGCGCCAGGAGAGGAAGGGGGGTCTTCATGTGGAGATGTGAGGGTGAGGAGTACAGGGGAGTGGTCACAGTATGTGCGAAGGAGGTGAGACACATGGGTCATCCAGGTTGCTAATCCTTTGTCGATGAGCCAAGCATCAAAGCGCGACCAGGAGGAATGGGCTGAGGAGTAACATGTACCCTCTTGTGCTATTGGGTGGAGAGTTCTCAAAGCGTCAACGAGGCCATGGTGTTCAACAATGTTATTGAGAGTAAATTGTGCATTGGTGTAGTGGTGAGGCTGCGGGTGTGACCTGTCCAGAGTCGTATGTATTGTGACAAAGTCGCCTCCCCATAGTAAGTGCGTAGACCATATGTCCATTATTTTTCCCCATAATATTCGGAAAAATTCTGGATCATCAGTGTTAGGCCCCTAGCAAGATACTACTGTTATGGATTGTGCGGATAGTCGTCCCCATAGGATGCTGTAGCGGCCCTGTGGGTCTCCATAAGAGCCGATGGGGGTGTAGGGGAGTGTGTGCTTCACCAGAATGAGAGTACACTGGGCATATGAGGAATATGTAGAGAAGCATCTAGTGTTCGCCCAGCGGGTTGCAAAAGTAGAGGGTGTATTGGGAGCAAGATGTGTGTTTGGAGCATGGCGCAGTGTATGTTGTTACGATCTAGTTAGGCTAGGATGTGTCGGCATTTGCGGGGGTTTCCCAAACCTCATACATTCCATGTCAGAAAATTGTACTGGAGGGTTCTAAGTCGGGACTCCATGGTGTATGTGGAAAGGTGTATCTATATATAATGCGATGTAATTGGTCATAGCAGATGGCATCGGCCAATGTGACAAGATTGGCATAGTGCAAAGTGGTGTACAAAAAACATGACCCAAAACCTCCCCCCTCCCACAACAGCATCCCCAACTTGCCGTGACTCATCCCCCCCTCCTCCCCGATAGTCCCATAAACCCCCTTTCCAACTGGGGAAAGAGGGATAACCATTTAGTCATCTTTAAGATAGAGTTTTAGGGTTCACCTTGTGGGTGGCGGCTAAAGGGCGACCAGATTCACCTTGCGAGGGCGCCTGGGTAACATAGCATGAGTCCATCTTGATGCAGTGTCTAGTGTGGTCCTTAATGCAATGTGAGTCTTCCAGTGGAAACAGGCATATCCTCTGCAATAGCGTAGGCCAGTGGCTCCCGCCTCAGGACTCTCAGCGCTGACTCCGGTGCGGATGCTCCTTATGTGAGCTATGTGTAGTGTCTCACCCCACTAGAGAGTCAAAAAATTTCGATGCGGGCAGTAAGTATGGTGCTCAGATGAGGAGCAGGTTGGCCCCCGCTACGGCCAGCTACAGGAAATAGAACATTCAAATCTTCTCAGTAGCTTGTGGGGTGTGAGCACTATGTCTTGATAGGTCCTCGTGTATTCGGTGGGAGCCATAGAAGTCCGGTCTGTATCCATAGGGGCCCCGGGCATCACCGCAGAGGCATGGAGTTGCATCCATCGGTTTCGGTATTAGCCGTGGGGGGTGCTACTCTATATCGGATGCTCCGCCATTATTTCCTTGATGGTGTGTCGGGGATTCGTTACCACCAGGCTGTCTAGGCAGGTTCCTGAGGAAATCCTGGGCATGCTGCGGATTGGTGAAAAAATGTTGTTTTCCTTGGTGTGTTACTTTAAGGCGGGCCGGGAACAGCATACCATATGGTATATTGAGTTGTTGCAGTTTCTTCTGGACCTGTAAGAATTTACGTCTCTGTTCCTGGACAGCCATAGTAAAGTCGGAGTAGATCGATATCTCCATTCCCTCATATTTAAGTTGAACTTTTTCACGTGAGGGCAGCGTCCCGGTCTGTATAATTCAGCAATTTGGCTATGATGGGGCGTGGAGGGGTCCCGGGGGCAGGTCGACTCGCTAGCGAACGGTGCGCCCTCTCCACTACAAGGAGGGTTGAAAATTCGTCTCTGCCCAATAATGCTATGAGAAGGTGCTCCACGTCTTCCTACATTTTTCATATGGCTGTCGACTCTGGCACACCTATAATGTGGAGGTTATTTCTCCTAGAGCTCGATTCCAGGTCTTCATTCTTCGCAGCTATCACCTTAAGGACCTTCTCCATCTCGAGCGTGCGGCTGGTGGTAGCATTTGAGGTGTCTTCCAGGTCAGATATGGATGTAAGGCTCGACTGCATTACCTTGAGGTCTTTGGTAGAGTTAGTGTGGGCATCAACGTGATCTTCATGCTCCGTCTGAGACCGAGAAGTCTTTCGTGTATCAAAGTTGAGCTTCAGCTGTTTTCCATCTGGCTTCCCGATGGTGCGGGAGGGCCTGCGGCCCAGACGAGGTCCAGGGGGGTCTGTTTCGCACTCCTGTGGTATGCTCCCCGGCTGTGTGCGGCGGAGGCCCAACGCGAAATAGAGCGAGTGCGTGAGGGGGAGGGTATCTGCAACTCAATCTCTGCCGCAGCGGAGGTCAGCAATCGACGTCGCTTGTAAGTGCTGATCGGTTCCCACCACTACGCTAGGAGGAGGTAGTGTCTGCGCCTTTCTCTCAGTTCTCAAGAAATCGGCTACATATATATGAAGGTGTTGGGGTGGAGCGGCGGGTTTAAGGTCAATGCGGGGTATCAGGCAGGCAGCTAAGCGTCTCCCCCAATCAGCCGCATGTGTGATTCAGGTCCCAGAGTTATGGCAGCTAGCAGACCAACTCCAGCGGTGCCTGACTCCTCTCTTTGGCTTTATGGCGTGAGGGCATTCCACTCCCCGCAGCGAATAGGGGAGGGGGGTCAAGTCTTGTTCAAGGCCCAGCAGGTTCTGTAGTGCACCATTATCTCAGTGCACCAGCAGGAAACTTGGCAGTATGCAGCAAACCCCCAGCTCAGTTATTTAGGAGCCACCGCACTCAGTCGGCTCACAGAGAGGTCCCAGGGGGCCACCGCGGCACTCAGGAGAGCAGTCAGGCAGGGAGCCGGGATCGCCGACAGTGCAACCGCCCCCAGTGCAGTACAAGTGCTCAAAGGCCGCTATCTTCACGGCCCGTTCCCCACCACCACGTCGGGTGAGTGCCGAGGAGCTGTGA
Source organism: Lissotriton vulgaris (assembly GCF_964263255.1). Lineage (NCBI taxonomy): Eukaryota > Metazoa > Chordata > Amphibia > Caudata > Salamandridae > Lissotriton > Lissotriton vulgaris. Next base: position 482,750,759 of record NC_141696.1, read on the forward strand.
TCACACCAGCGGCCGCAGCAGGGGCACACGGGCTGCGCCAGACACTCACCGCATCAGCCAGATGGGTTCTCCCCGGGGTCTCCAGCGCCGCAGTCACGTCAGTCCCAGCAGCGTCCCACCAGAGGGCACCGGAGCCTCCCCTCAGCCTCCGCAGGCAGCCTTCCTCTGCCGCGGGGGAGAGTCAGCCCATGGAAGCCTGCCGCTATGTGGGGGCCAGCAGCGTAGTTGTTCTGCGGCAGTCAGCGCCTCCTCTATCCGCCCAGTATACCCCTCAGCTGGCCACTAGAGCGCCGCAGTGGTCATTTTGAGATCTCCAGCGGCGGGGACAGCAGTGTGAGTATTCTAATGCTGAAGCAACTCCGCGACCTCCAGCCAATCTCTCAGAGTGGTTCGCGGCGAGGGCAGTAAGGTAGGACCTTTTTTTTCCATGATGAGCAAGAGATGGGTAGGATATTTGTCGGATAATCTCCCGGGCAGCAGGAGCCTCACTATGTGCGGCCATCTTGCTTGGCGCCCTCTAGCGCCCCCATCCTCCGTTTACCAAGAGTTTTGCGGTTGAAAGTACATAAAGCGTTTTAAGGGCTTGCAGAATACCCTTTCCAATCCCCACCCTCGCCAGAGCCTCCCAAAGGAAAGGCCAGGAGACTCTGTTGATGGCCTTTTCCGCGTCCAATAAAATTAGTGCTATTGGTTCCTTAGAAAATATTTTTTGCATCTAGAAGTGTAATGGCCCTACGTATGTGATCAATCGTCCCACATCCAGGAATAAACCCATGCTGACCTTTAGAAACAACCATATGGATTACCGTGGCCAGGCGTGTAGCTAACATTTTTTAGTAGATCAGTGTTATGGGGCGGTATGAGCAAGAATTTGTCAGTGTTTTTTTAAAAGAAATATGATGATTTTTGCTTGTGACCAAGATTTAGGTGGTCTACCCACTTTGAAGACATGTGTAATCAGCTTCATCATAGAATCTCATGATCACATGTGCAGCTTCATTATCCAGACACATCTTAATGGATTTATTTGAACAAATGAGTCCTTCATGACCTACTATGTCTCTTGAAGATGTTTAATTACTCTTTCAGTTTTTCCCCCCCAGACTCTTGTCATATCTTCTTTATTCGCAGTCTTCTAATAATAGGCAGCTGCACAACACACTTTCCAGCCTTTGGCTTGTCACATGCTCTCGGATTATTAGACCTCTTCTTGGTAGTTGTAACAATTTGTGAAGCAGGTTGGTATATTTTCTCTACCCTAGGATTTACCAATTGAGTTTTGCTGACTTGTCAAGTATTTTCATTGGCTCATTTAACACCTCCACCATTATAGCTAGGCACTTATTTGTTGATTTTGAGGGAATATAACGTATTGGGACAAATCCTCAGCTAAAAGTTAAAAATCAATGATGAGGCTCCTGGACACTTACCTATCATTGAAGGCCCTAGTATTCCATATTACCAACAGGATTATGTTACTTACCCTGTAAGCATCTGTTCTTGGCATATAGTGTTGTAGATTTCACATGCTTTGCATACTCCAGCCATCCAGTGTTGGGTCCAAATGTGTTGTTTTTCTTCAAAGAAGTCTTTCGAGTCACGAGGTAAGGTGACTCCTTCTCTTGGTAATAGTGCTCATGGGCATCAACTTCATTGTTAGATTGTTTTCCTGCAAGAGGGTGAGAATGGAGTATGTGTAAGTAAAGAGATGTCCATGGACATGAAATTGTAGATTAGAACTGCAACAACCATAAGTGTCCGGGGAGGAGGGTGGGTGCATGTGAACCTACAGCACCACATGCCAAGTACAGATGCTTACAGGGTCAGTAAAAATCTGTTTGAGGCATGCGTGGCTGTAGATACACATGCTTTGCTTAGACTGCATAGCAGTGCCCTGCAAAAGTGGTGGCTAACCATGGATGTTGCAGTTTGAAAAAGTGTACATAGCACTGCCAGTCCTGGATTATTCACACAAAAGTGCTTGGTAAATGTGTGTGGATCATGTAGCTGCTTTGCAAAATTCAGCTTTGGGAATGTTACCTAGGAAAGCCATAAATGCCCCTATTTTAAAGAGTAGAATGTGCTCTAGGAGGGATAGATACTTTAGCTTTGAGCTAGCATGTTTGAATGCATTAAACAATCTATCTGAAAATGCCTGATCTTGAAATGGGTTTCCCTTTATAAGGGATGGAGCAAACACAATAAAGAGTTGTTTTGGTTTGCGAGGCATCTGTGGAGGTGGTTTTGGAACCCACCAAATAATAGGAGCGAAGAAAGAAACCTTGAGTGTTTGGTGTTTGAAGCACTCCAATGTATTTGGCGACTTCAGTATCTTTTTTCATTTTTTCTAACGCCTCATCTGCTTGTGGGCCAAAGACAGGCTCCTTACTAAAGGGGACGTTCAATAAAGTTTTCTGGACTTCTGGGTTAATTCCAGATATACACAACCAGGCATGTCTCCGTAGGATGATCCTTGTATTGATGCCTTTGGCGGCAGTATCAGCAGAGTCCAGTGCAAATCTGCTATAGGAGTTGCAAATTAATTTTCCTTCTTGGACTAGTTCTTGTCCCTTTTTTATGCTCCTCTGGGAGATATTGGAGGAATTCCTCCATTTCATACCAGTGAGCTATCTCATACCAGGATACTCACCAGTAACAGAGCGCGTTACAAAACGGTTTATAACAAACGGTTTATAACATAACATACCTGGTCAACAGTCCCTGTGTATTTCCGAAATTGCCAATGATTGGCAGATTGTGCAGCAACCCCTTTGCTTGACGCGTCATCAAGTTTTGATTCCTTATCAGGAGGTGGTGCGTCTGCTGTAGTTTGTGAATTTGCCCTTTTACGGGAATTTGATACCACTAGGAAGTCTGGTGGACGCTGGCCTCAAATAAAAATTGGGTCAGATGGTGCAACCTTATTTTTTTAATCTACCCTAGCAGTAATGATGCGAGCACATACACAATCTTTAAAAATATCATCTGCATGGCACATGCTTTTAACAAGGGAAGAGATCGAGACGTCCTATGTGTGGTGCATAATGCCTCAAATAAAAAAATATTTTTCCATGGATTCCTGGAGTAGTGTAGTCTCATGGTATGTTGCTGCCCTAGCTATAAGCTTCTGATATAATTAAGTATCATCAGGAGTTGAGGGTTTGGCAGGATATAGCACTATGGAAAAAGAGGACCCCTATATATTAATAGTAATATACTTGCTATACATAGGGAACACTAATCAATTTGAGAACGGTCTATAGTCAAGTAGAGGTACAAAAACTGTGAAACAATGTGTAAAACAACCACCATTCAGTGTTATGGTAGTAGCATCCAATTGTATGTAAACTCACCATGAATTGAGTTATTTGATTTATTTATTCAAAAATTGATATAAATATTTTATCTTTTTGTAACACTTTTTTTATATATGTATATATCTTTTTTTATTTTGTATATTCATTTCTCATATGAGTGATTTACAGTTCATAAACATATAAATTTAAAAACATTAACAAACAGACAATGGGCATGAGACTAGACAGATGGTGGAGGCAATACGGCAGGGTAGTTCACAACGCGAGTTTCGGCCAATTAGCCTTCCTCAGGTGGCAGTCTATTGCACTAAAATGTTAAAAACAGTGTGGGTGAGAGTTAAACAATTATAAACAGTGGACACACACAATAAATTTGATTATATACAATAAATCAACACAAAACAACTGTTTATGTGCGATATATATAAAAACACAGTTATAAACAATCAGCAGATATAATACAATTAATTATATATAATGAACACATACGAGACAGTTTGTTATGTACAGCATAATTAAACACTTCATCTAATTTCAAAATAGTGGAAATTCAACAAACCCTTGTTACTTTACAATGTATCTGGTAATGCAAACGCGTACTGAAGCAGGTCTATGTCACATGTTAGGCATTTTACAATTTATAGGACATTCAGGTGGGGTAAATACTAGAGGCATACATCGATTTTCTCCTGTTATGCTTTTTCTCCCTTTTCATAAGTTGATAAACTTTGCATTTCAATATGCACATTAAGGTGGGGCTCAAACCTAAGTGCCTCCCCAAAAATATAACATATAGAGATAACAGAGAATTGACAGTAGATGGTTATGTCAATCAGCCATTTTCACTCACATTTTAAGAAAGTTGGGTCTATCATGATGAAATAACACATTGCATTAAAAACAGCGAATTATACCAACTTGCATTAAAGACAGCGAATTGTAACAGAAAACAGTAAGGGAACTTATTGTGGATAGCTAAAGTGCATAGCGGGGTGTAAATAATATAATGGGATATTGTACTTACAAGAACCAAGATGTCCAAACCATGCGAAAAAGGAGAAAGGACAAGTGAAGGGCTGCTAGATGTCAACCCTCTTTTCTTGCCGATTAAACTAAGGGGGGGGGAATAAATGTGTGAAAGAGTATATATGACAGATCACGGACAGATATTCTCGTGCTTAATCGTTTACCAAGACAATATTTGAAGAAAATTGAGGGTGGATTATAAAGCACAAAATAGCATACCCAGAAATAGCTGTTTATTTTGAAAGAACGATACAAGTGGTCATAAAATGTATAGATACGATATGCACACGTAATGTCATTATTCAACGAAACATACGGTAATGTGAAGACCACTTACCTAATTTAGACTGGGATAGAACGTGGTGATCAAGGCCATAATGAGATATTTTACTAGTTGTAGTACCTAGTGGGTGGAAAAAATGATGAGGCAATGTGAAATAATTTCCACATGATGCTACTGTGTAGAATAAGATATAAAGTAAAGGCAGTATATACCGTAAGAGAGGAGGATTTATGTAACGTGATTGCATCCACTAGTAACGATGTCGGCGACACGAATACAGATCTCGAACACCTAAACTGGAAGAGAACGAAATGACTCGGAGTATAAAAAAGGATAGAGTGCCAACACAATGTAGCATTTTCAAACAATAAAGGCCATGGTATAACTAAAAAACGGGCTCCATGGGTGTCCCTTATAGATTCAAACAAATTCGAGTCGTGCTGGGGATTTGTTTAGCGAAAAGTTCATATACTGATATGTAGCAGATGGTCAGATAATAATGAAAACCTGTAACGAAACAGGAAGAGGGAGGGGAGACCGTCACCGAGAGCAGTTTTAAAATCCATGAATGACAAACGGAGTTAAATCACTATAATTACCTAAACATGACGTTTATCGGGGGGGGGGGGGGGGGGGGCGAGAGTCAGGGTTCAAAAAATGTTTCATGTCGTTATTCTGAGAAAATAAAACAAGCATTTACAATGCAATGGTCTCGGCATTATTAAAGGTAGAGCTATTGGCATTGCTTATGACTTTTTTTATCATAAATAAATAGCATTGTCATTTACAATGCCAATAGCTTAATCGCTTGCATATGCAAGACCTATTGCATTTATACACACAGAGCCACCCACACAAAAAGCTATCTACACAGGAGGAAAAAGTGAGATGGGCAGAAAGAAAGACAAGAATAGAAGGGGAAAGGAAGAGTGAAAGAAGGAAGGAAACTTCGAAACAAAGAAGGAAGAAATGGTGAAGGGTGGAAGGATGGATGGACTTTAGAATGAACCAATTGGAGTAATGGATGGAGCAATGAGTAGCAGAGTGAATTGAGGATTGGTGGAAGGATAGGTGATGGGCTAGTGACTGGATCAATGGCTAAAAAGATAAATGGATGCATGCATATACCGACGAGTGGATGGACAATGAAGGAAGCATGCAAATGTGGATGAATAAAGGGTGAAAGTGAGAACGATGTGTGGATGGATAAGTGAAAGGAAGGACGACGAAAGGGTATAGGAAACTGTTCTGGGGAGTATGGGCAGTGTCCCTTGGTGTTATTTAAGATATGGTTCAAGGTGGGAGCTATTTTACTGTTATTACTGCTCAGTTGTTTCAAAGTCTATGAAATGCTGCAATTCAAGGAGCGCTGTGCTGCACTCCCGAACTTTCATCTGTTGACAAAGTTTGATTTGTTTCCCCTGAATGTTTTGTCAATCCTTGTATTGCTGAATTAAAATCAACCAAAATTATGTGCACAGATTATCAAGTTTGGCAACATATGTTTTGCTACCTCGGAAATCACAGCATTTCTAATTATATATTCTAGTATTATGAACCCAGATCTGTAGGGAATGTCCTGTTATCAGGACATTTCTGTATAGATTTTTTCTGGTCACCCTGATAACAAAGTTGGTTACGAAGTGCAAACAACCAAACGTGAGAATACTTCTGATTACCTCTGAGGGCCATTGCTGGTTCCCAAATCTCTTTTCATCCTTCAGGGCAACAACATTGGACTTGCTGTGTAGACTGAATCGCCTGTCACGGGCAGGCTACACCACTAGATCTTCCAGCCGTTGAAGTTAGCATCTTGGCTCCTACATTCCTTAAAAATATGGAGATATGCCTTTATTACCTAACCTACTGAAGGCAGCTAAGAGCCATTGTATCAGATCGTCTTGTTCCCCTACGTGGGAGAGGTTCTGCATCTAATGTATCAATGTGAACATCGACCCAATGTACGGCAGGGGGACAATATTATCGTCTCTTCTACTTAGCTCAGTCGGACTTGTCAGGAATCCCCGAGCACACTTTCCGCAGAGGTTACTGCTCGTATCTGGAAGGCCTTGTCACATGTCTGAATTCCACTGTAAGCATAGGCTTATTGTAGGCCGGCCTTAGGCAGCTATAGAGGCAAAGGATGGCAGGGCACAGTGGACTGCACTCAACAGTTTTGGGGCATGATAGGGAGAGTGAGAACAGACTGGCGAACTACCAGGGCATTTGGCTCAGGGGAAGATTTAATCACCAGTTGCAGCCACAACCTTTGCCTGGCAACTACAGTTTGTTGGTTCTCTGCTTCATTAGATATGATTATTATTTCACCCCATGTGTGCTCCCTACATCGTTTCTGTGTATTACCATTACGGCCCCCTTTTCCTCACATAGGTCTCTATTCCATTCATGCAGTGCCACTCCTCTGTCATGTCTTGCACTATTAACCTCCTTCCGAATTTCCAAATTACGATTGAGGAAATACCCGGAGAGCAACCCAAATCTCGCTGCCTCTATTTCAACCTCGCCAATAGCTACGTCAGGATCAGAGGTCACCAAAGCGATATCATTGGCATATGTAGGACTTTGGTTTCCCAGCCGTTAGTTTTAGTGGGCCTAATAACATTATTAAGTTCTAGCTGGCGTAGGAAGGGGTCAATGTATATTGCAAACCTCAGACATCCCTGCCGGGTACCTCTCATTTTAAAGGTATCTGTAAGTTCTCCATTTACCAAGAGTTTTTTTTGTTTTTTAAACCTTTATTGAAAGTAGAAAAAGGGTTAGTCCACAGCAAACTGCCCACATCCCCAGTGGGGCTGGCATTGCAATGCAGCAGGCATAAAAATAGCAAATTCAAAAGTTGAGGGAAGTACACAGCAAGTCGCCTACAACCCCATCGGGCCGGCAGCGTTAGTTGGAGCGTAGAACGTTAGGGTCAGCTGAATATCAACAGTCATCTATCAATGAACAATAACTGTGAAAGAAGAGAAATAAACAGAAAAAAAAACAACCGCCACCATGCCATTGTTTGCACTATAATCAAAGTGTACAAGTCTGAAGTATTGGCGCATTCCAATCCTTTGTGTGTGAGGTGGTATCCCATAGTGTCCCGTGGTCTCCAGTAAAGGGGAAGCGTAGGCTCAGCTGGGGGTTCCCTGTGTAACGTGGCATGTACCTGCTAGGGTGTCGTGGAATCTGTATCGACGGGGTGCTCCAGTAAATATGTCTGTAAGGGGGCCCAAATATCCTTCGGGCGGGACGAAGGCGGCTGGAGGTCCGCATAAGTATGTAGTTGCTCTTGGCAATAGATAAGATCTTGGAGCCAGTCCTTAAATTTTGGCGCCCTTCCTCTTCCCCACCTACAGGCTATCAGTCTCTTAGCAAGGAGCGCAAGAGAGGTGTATCCCCGCACTTTAGCAGCAAGGGGTTCAGTATAACCCAGTAATGCGGTCAGGGGGTCTGCAGGAATGTGTAGAGCTGTCATGTGATCTAGTGCTTCTATTACTTCCGATCAGAAGCGTTGGACGGGCGGGCAGTCCCATGCTATGTGCTTAAAATCCGCGCCCCCCACCGCAACGGTCACATCTATCGTGATCCCGGAGTCCCATGCGATGCAGAAGTGCTGATGTATAGTATAGACGATGTACATATTTATAGTGTATGATTCTAAATCTGCTGCTGGCGGAAATATCTCCTGTTTGTCTACAGCAAAATGTCCACGGTTAGTCTGTGAGGGGGTGTCCTAGTCCTTCCTCCTATCTCCCTCTGGCCAAAGGGCGGTCATACTCTCTGTTAGCTTGAACCGTGCGATATAATAGCGACAGGACATATGAGGGAGCAGGTTGTTGCAGGAGTGCGTGTAATGGGAACAGGATGGAGTGCTCTTGTGAAAAGTACAATGTGATTGTTTTCACGTCGGCTTGTGTGGTCGGTTTACCCGGTTTGGGTAGGGAGATAAGTACTTCGCGCATAGAAGGAGGTAAGATGCCCTATTCACGGGCCTCCTCAAGGACATGGCGCAGGACCGGGATGATCAGATGGCGAAATGTTTTAAAAAATTCGGCCAGGAGGCTGTCTGGCCCTGGAGCCTTCCCAGATTGTAGCTGCATAATAGCGTAGATAATCTCCTCGTCTTCGTGATGCGCCAGGAGAAAATCCCTCTGGCCATCTCCTAACCACGCAATAGCAGTGTCCTCGAAGAACGCGGTTAAGTCCACCGCAGCTCTTCGGTGGGTAGCATATAGTTTTTTATAGAATGTTTTAAAAATATCGAGTATGTCCGAAGTGTTTCTATGTGTTTGTCCGTCCTCATCTTCAATCTCTAGGTCAGTGTTAGCAAAGCGAGGGTGTCAGACAGAGGAGGCCAACAGCTTTTCTCGGTTGCTCGCCCTCTCCATATCAAAGGGCCTGGTGGTATTTTCCCCTAAATTTACATTCCTGTGCAGCCGTTTCCTGGTATTCTGTAAGCAGGGCGCGTAGGTGCGTTTGCAATGCAGAGGAGGGTGTGGACTGTATAGACAACTCAGTTTGTTTAATATCTTATTACAACCTCCGAAGTGCAATGTGGATATCCTTTAACACTCCCCCCCACTTTTAGCAATGCAGACTGCCCGTACGGTGACCTTGAAGGCTTCCCATATCGTGGAGTATTGCGAAACTGAGCCATTATTGCGGAGAAAGAAGTCAGATATTTCTGCACAAGTTCATCCTTGAAAACGGAATCTAACAGTGTCTGCGGGTTGAGGCGCCAGGAGAGGAAGGGGGGTCTTCATGTGGAGATGTGAGGGTGAGGAGTACAGGGGAGTGGTCACAGTATGTGCGGGGGAGGTGAGACACATGCGTCATCCAGGGAGCTAATCCTTTGTCGATGAGCCAAGCATCAAAGTGCGACCAGGAGGAATGGGCTGAGGAGTAACATGTACCCTCTTGTGCTATTGGGTGGAGAGTTCTCAAAGCGTCAACGAGGCCATGGTGTTCAACAATGTTATTGAGAGTAAATTGTGCATTGGTGTAGTGGTGAGGCTGCGGGTGTGACCTGTCCAGAGTCGTATGTATTGTGACAAAGTCGCCTCCCCATAGTAAGTGCGTAGACCATATGTCCATTATTTTTCCCCATAATATTCGGAAAAATTCTGGATCATCAGTGTTAGGCCCATAGCAAGATACTAGTGTTATGGATTGTGCGGATAGTCGTCCCCATAGGATGCTGTAGCGGCCCTGTGGGTCTCCATAAGAGCCGATGGGGGTGTAGGGGAGCGTGTGCTTCACCAGAATGAGAGTACCCTGGGCATATGAGGAATATGTAGAGAAGCATCTAGTGTTTGCCCAGTGGGTTGCAAAAGTAGAGGGTGTATTGGGAGCAAGATGTGTGTTTGGAGCATGGCGCAGTGTATCTTGTTACGATCTAGTTAGGCTAGGATGTGTCGGCATTTGCGGGGGTTCCCCAAACCTCATACATTCCATGTCAGAAAATTGTACTGGAGGGTTCTAAGTCGGGACTCCATGGTGTATGTGGAAAGGTGTATCTATATATAATGCGATGTAATTGATCAAAGCAGATGGCATCGGCCGATGTGACAAGATTGGCATAGTGCAAAGTGGTGTACAAAAAACATGACCCAAAATCTCCTACCTCCCACAACAGCATCCCCAACTTGCCATGACTCATCCCTCCCTCCTCCCCGATAGTCCCATAATCCCCCTTTCCAACTGGGGAAAGAGGGGTAACCGTTTAGTCATCTTTAAAATAGAGTTTTAGGGTTCACCTTGTGGGTGGCGGCTAAAGGGCGACCAGATTCACCTTGCGAGGGCGCCTGGGTAACATAGCATGAGTCCATCTTGATGCAGTGTCTAGTGTGGTCCTTAATGCAATGTGAGTCTTCCAGTGGAAACAGGCATATCCTCTGCAATAGCGTAGGCCAGTGGCTCCCGCCTCAGGACTCTCAGCGCCGACTCTGGTGCGGATGCTCCTTATGTGAGCTATGTGTAGTGTCTCACCCCACTAGAGAGTCAAACAATTTCGATGCGGGGCAGTAAGTATGGTGCTCAGATGGGGAGCAGGTTGGCCCCCGCTACGGCCAGCTACAGGAAATAGAACATTCAAATCTTCTCAGTAGCTTGTGGGGTGTGAGCTCTATGTCTTGATAGGTCCTCGTGTATTGGGTGGGAGCCATAGAAGTCCGGTCTGTATCCATAGAGGCTTTAGGGGCCCCTGGGCATCACCGCAGAGGCATGGAGTTGTATCCATCGGTTTCGGTATTAGCCGTGGGTGGTGCTACTCTATATCGGATGCTCCGCCATTATTTCCTTGATGGCGTGTCGGGGATTCGTTACCACCAGGCTGTCTAGGCAGGTTCCTGAGGAAATCCTGGTCATGCTGCGGATTGGTGAAAAAATGTTGTTTTCCTTGGTGTGTTACTTTAAGGCGGGCCGGGAACAGCATACCATATGGTATATTGAGTTGTTGCAGTTTCTTCTGGACCTGTAAGAATTTACGTCTCTGTTCCTGGACAGCCATAGTAAAGTCGGAGTAGATCGATATCTCCATTCCCTCATATTTAAGTTGACCTTTTTCACGTGATAGCCGGAGGGCAGCGTCCCGGTCTGTATAATTCAGCAATTTGGCTATGATGGGGCGTGGAGGGGTCCCGGGGCAGGTCAACTCGCTAGCGAGCGGTGCGCCCTCTCCACTACAAGGAGGGTTGAAAATTCTTCTCTGCCCAATAATGCTATGAGAAGGTACTCCACGTCTTCCTTCATTTTTCATATGGCTGTCGACTCTGGCACACCTATAATGTGGAGGTTATTTCTCCTAGAGCTCGATTCCAGGTCTTCATTCTTCGCAGCTATCACCTTAAGGACCTTCTCCATCTCGAGCGTGCGGCTGGGGGTAGCATTTGAGGTGTCTTCCAGGTCAGATATGGATGTAAGGCTCAACTGCATTACCTTGAGGTCTGTGGTAGAGTTAGTCGGGGCATCAACGTGATCTTCATGCTCCGTCTGAGACCGAGGAGTCTTTCGTGTATCAAAGTTGAGCTTCAGCTGTTTTCCATCTGGCTTCCCGATGGTGCGGGAGGGCCTGCGGCCCAGACGAGGTCCAGGGGGGTCTGTTTCGCACTCCTGTGGTATGCTCCCCGGCTGTGTGCGGCGGAGGCCCAACGCGAAATAGAGCGAGGGCGGGAGGGGGAGGGTATCTGCAACTCAATCTCTGCCGAAGCGGAGGTCAGCAATCGACGTTGCTTGTAAGTGCTGATCGGTTCCCACCACTACGCTAGGAGGAGGTAGTGTCTGCGCCTTTCTCTCAGTTCTCAAGAAATCGGCTACATATATATGAAGGTGTTGGGGTGGGGTGGCGGGTTTAAGGTCAATGCGGGGTATCAGCCAGGCAGCTAAGCGTCTCCCCCAATCAGCCGCATGTGTGATTCAGGACCCAGAGTTATGGCAGCTAGCAGACCAACTCCAGCTGTGCCTGACTCCTCTCTTTGGCTTTATGGCGTGAGGGCATTCCACTCCCCGCAGCGAATAGGGGAGGGGGGTCAAGTCTTGTTCAAGGCCCAGCAGGTTCTGTAGTGCACCATTATCTCAGCGCACCAGCAGGAACCTTGGCACTACGCAGCAAACCCCCAGCTCAGTTATTTAGGAGCCACCGCACTCAGTCGGCTCACAGAGAGGTCCCAGGGGGCCACCGCGGCACTCAGGAGAGCAGTCAGGCAGGGAGTCGGGATCGCCGACAGCGCAACCGCCCCCAGTGCAGTACAAGTGCTCAAAGGCCGCTATCTTCACGGCCCGTTCCCCACCAGCACGTCGGGTGAGTGCCGAGGAGCCGTGATCACACCAGCGGCCGCGGCAGGGGCACACGGGCTGCGCCAGACACTCACCGCATCAGCCAGATGGGTTCTCCCCGGGGTCTCCAGCGCCGCAGTCACGTCAGTCTCAGCAGCGCCCCACCAGAGGGCACCGGAGCCTCCCCTCAGCCTCCGCAGGCAGCCTTCCTCTGCCGCGGGGGAGATTCAGCCCACGGAAGCCTGCCGCTATGTGGGGGCCAGCAGCGTAGTTGTTCTGCGGCAGTCAGCGCCTCCTCTATCCGCCCAGGATACCCCTCAGCTGGCCACTAGAGCGCCGCAGATGTCATTTTGAGATATCCAGCGGCGGGGACAGCAGTGTGAGTATTCTAATGCTGAAGAAACTCAGCGACCTCCAGCCAGTCTCTCAGAGTGGTTCGCGGCGAGGGCAGTAAGGTAGGACCTTTTTTTTGCCGTGGTGAGCAAGAGATGGGTAGGATATTTGTCGGATAATCTCCCGGGCAGCAGGAGCCTCACTACGTGCGGCCATCTTGCTTGGCGCCCTCTAGCGCCCCCATCCTCCATTTACCAAGAGTTTTGCGGTTGAAAGGACATAAAGCGTTTTAAGGGCTTGCAGGATACCCTTTCCAATCCCCACCCTCGCCAGAGCCTCCCAAAGGAAAGGCCAGGAGACTCTGTTGATGGCCTTTTCCGCGTCCAATAAAATTAGTGCTATTGGTTCCTTAGAAAATATTTTTTGCATCTAGAAGTGTAATGGCCCTACGTATGTGATCAATCGTCTCACATCCAGGAATAAACCAATGCTGACCTTTAGAAACAACCATATGGATTACCGTGGCCAGGCGTGTAGCTAACTTTTTTGAGTAGATCAGTGTTATGGGGCGGTATGAGCAAGAATTTGTCAGTGTTTTTTTAAAAAAAATATGATGATTTTTGCTTGTGACCAAGATTTAGGAGGTCTACCCCCTTTGAAGACATGTGTAATCAGCTTCATCATAGAATCTCATGTTCACATGTGCAGCTTCTGTCTTAGCATTATCCAGACACATCTTAATGGATTTATTTGAACAAACGAGTCCTTCATGACCTACTATGTCTCTTGAAGATGTTTAATTACTCTTTCAGTTTTTTCCCCCCAGACTAGTCAAGTCAAGTCAAGTCAAAACATTTATATAGCGCACTACATACCCAGAGGGTTTCAAGGCGCTTAGGAAGGGGAGGTGGATTATTTGTCAAAAATCCACGTTTTAAGCTGCTTTCTGAACGCTAGGTGGTTCTGGGTGAGGCGAAGGTAAGCGGGGAGTGAGTTCCATGTTTTGGCAGCCAGGTATGAGAAGGATCTGCCTCCCATGGTGGTCTTGTTGATGCGAGGAACAGTGGCGAAGGCTTGGCTGGAAGAGCGAAGTTGGCGGGAGGGGGTGTAGAAGGACAGTCGAGAGTTGAGGCAATCTGGTCCGATGTCGTAAAGTGATTTGTGTGCGTGGGTAAGCAGTCGGAAAGAGATCCTCTTATTGACGGGTAGCCAGTGGAGGTCTTTAAGGTGACCAGAGATGTGTTCGTTGCGTGGGATGTCTAATATGAGCCTGGCTGAGGCGTTTTGGATTCGTTGTAGTTTCTTCTGGATTTTGGCGGTGGTACCTGCGTAGAGGGTGTTTCCGTAGTCCAGTCGGCTCGTGACTAGAGCATGGGTGACTGTTTTCCTTGTTTCGGAGGGGATCCAGCGAAATGTTTTTCTGAGCATGCGAAGAATGTTAAAGCAGGAAGAGGATACGGCGCTGACTTGTCTGTTCATTGAGAGTGAAGAATCCAGGATGACGCCAAGGTTCCGTGCGTGGTCTGTCGGGATGGGTGCATTTCCGAGGGCTTCCGGCCACCAGGAGTCGTCCCATGCAGAGGGGGATTTACCTAAGATGAGGACTTCTGTTTTGTCTGAGTTCAGTTTCAGACGGCTTTGTTTCATCCATTCGGCGACTTCTTTCATTCCTTCGTGTAGGTTAGTTTTAGCGGTGCTGGGGTCCTTGGTGAGAGATAGGATCAGTTGAGTGTCATCCGCGTAAGAGATGATGTTGAGGTTGTGTTGGCGGGCGATGGCTGCGAGGGGGCTCATGTATACGTTGAAGAGGGTGGGACTGAGTGAGGATCCTTGTGGTACGCCGCAGATGATTTCAGAGGCCTCGGACTTGAATGGTGGGAGGCGGACTCTCTGGGTTCTTCCGGTGAGGAACGAGGTGATCCATTCCAGTGCCTTTCCTTGGATTCCGATGTTTCTGAGGCGTTGTAAAAGGGTGCTGTGGCAGACTGTGTCGAAGGCTGCAGAGAGGTCGAGGAGGATGAGGGCGACTGTGTCTCCATTGTCCAGTAGAGTTCGAATGTCGTCTGTTGCTGCGATGAGGGCGGTCTCAGTGCTGTGTTTGGCTCGGAAGCCAGATTGTGAGGGGTCGAGTGATTTGTTGGCTTCGAGGAAGGCGGCGAGCTGGTTGTTGACAGCTTTCTCTATGACTTTGGCCGGGAATGGAAGAAGCGAGATGGGGCGGTAGTTTTTGAGTTCGGTGGGGTCTGCTGTTGGTTTTTTCAGAAGGGCGGTGAGTTCAGCGTGTTTCCAATCTTCTGGGAAGGTAGCGGAGTTGAAGGAGCAGTTGATGACGTCTCGGAGGCGAGGTGCTATGACGGAGTCTGCTTTGTTGAAGATGTGGTGAGGGCATGGGTCCGTGGGGGATCCAGAGTGGATGGAATTCATCAGGCGGATGGTGTCCTCAGTGGAGATTGGGTTCCAGGCGTTCAGGGTGTTGACGGGGGGAAGATGGTCAGCAGCTGGTAGGGTGGGTTGGTTTTCGGGTTGGTTGTCAAAGCTGTTGTGGATGTCTGCAATCTTGTTGTGGAAAAAAGAGGCTAGGGAGTCGCAGAGGGTTTGAGAGGGGGTGATGTCGTTGGAGTTGGCCGAGGGATTGGAAAATTCCTTGACGATGTTGAAAAGTTCCTTGCTGTTGTGGGCGTTGTTGTCAAGTCGATCCTTGAATGCTGTTTTCTTGGCTTTTCGGATCAGTTGGTGGTGAGTGCGGGTGGCGCTTTTGAAGGCGTCCTTGGTGCTGGTGGTTGGGTCTTTTTTCCAGGCCTTTTCAAGGGAGCGGCAGAGTTTCTTGGATTTCTTAAGATCATCGTTGAACCATGAGGCCTTCTTGCTGCCTGGTTTGCTTTGCCGTTTTTTCAGTGGTGCTAAGGTGTCGGCGGTGTTGGATAACCATAGGGTGAGGTTGGCGGCGGCTTCGTTGGCGTTAGAGGAGAGGGCTGGGGAGGTTTGAAGGAGTGATGTGGAGATCTGGTCTGTGGTGATTTTGTTCCAGTTTCTTTGTAGAGTTGGTTGGAGGTGGATGATGGGTTTCGGCTTGTTGTAGGTGAAGTGAACGCAGCTGTGGTCAGTCCAGAGGAGATCTGAAGTGTGGCTGAAGGAGACATGGTTGCTGGAGGTGAAGATGGGGTCGAGAGTGTGACCTGCGATGTGGGTGGGGGAAGTGACCAGTTGTTTATGTCCGAGGTTGGCGAGGTTGTCTAAGAGGGTGGCGGTGTTGCGGTCGTTGATCTTTTCAAGCTGGAAGTTGAGGTCTCCCAGAAGGATGTAGTCTTTGGAGGGGAGCGCGTGTGGGGTGATGAAGTCCGTAATGTCTTCACTGAATTTTGCGCGTGGTCCTGGTGGTCTGTAGAGGAGGGTGCCTCTGAGTGTGGTCTTGGGGTCGATGTGGATCTGGAAGTGAAGGTGTTCGGAGTTGGCGAGGTTGGCATCAGAGCTGGTTGAGATGCGGATTGTTTTCTTATGGACGATAGCGATTCCACCTCCTGTATGGTCGGTGCGGTCCTTGCGTGTGATCTTATAGTCATCAGGGATAGCGATGGCGATGTCAGGGGCGGAGGAAGCGTTCATCCATGTTTCCGTTAGGAAGGCGACGTCAGGAGAGATGGTGTCTAGTAGGTTCCAAAGGTCAATGGCGTGCCTGTGGACCGAGCGGGTGTTGAGAAGGATGCATTCTAGGTGGTTGGGGTCGGGAATCTGTGTTGCGGTCGTAGCGGGGATGTTGTCGGTGCCGCTGAATTTGCAGGAGAAGCAGGAGAACGGTCCATGGGTGCGTCCAGGAGCGGCTTGGACGCAGTTGGGGGCGCGACCGGGGTTAAGGGCTAGGAGGGTGGCGGCATCGTAGGTGACGCGGGGGGCTGGGCAGCGCGAGGGGCAGGGGGTCTGGCGCTGGGCGCGGTCCAGGCGCGGACGGGCGTAGACGGGCTTACCTTTGGCGCACCTTCGGCGTGGCCGTAGCGCGTGGACGCTGCGCGTGGGGGCATTGGCCATAAATGGATGGTGGAGGGGGTGGAGCGTGGGAGGGGCGGCTGGGAGGCGGGATCTGGGAGGAGCCACGGGCTGCCGAGGGTAAACACAGCTACAAAGTAGGTAAACAGTGAAAATGCACTCTACAATCGTCTCTTATCTGAAAAATCAGCAGTAGTGCGCAGAAGGACCTCTATATAGTGTCAGCAGGCAAGTACTAGCGAGCGCCGAGTACAATCCAGAGAAAGACAATTAAATAAATAAATGAAATCTGCACAAAAACGATACCGAGCGCTGAGTGCGCTTAAGCAGCAGGCAGGCAGGCAGGCAGGTAGGCAGGAGCGAATGCAGCCAGCAGTGAATTCAGCGTCTGGGGGAGGCAGAGGGCGAAGGGAGCAACCGGACAGGACAGTGTCCACTCGGTCAGACTCTTGTCATATCTTCTTTATTCGCAGTCTTCTAATAATAGGCAGCTGCACAGCACACTTTCCAGCCTTTGGCTTGTCACATGCTCTCGGATTATTAGACCTCTTCTTGGTAGTTGTAACAATTTGTGAAGCAGGTTGGTATATTTTCTCTACCCTAGGATTTACCAATTGAATTTTGCTGACTTGTCAAGTATTTTCATTGGCTCATTTAACACCTCCACCATTATAGCTAGGCACTTATTTGTTGATTTTGAGGGAATATAACGTATTGGGACAAATCCTCATCTAAAAGTTAAAAATCAATGATGAGGCTTCTGGACACTTACCTATCATCGAAGGCCCTAGTATTCCATATTACCAACAGGATTAAGTTACTTACCCTGTAAGCATCTGTTCTTGGCATATAGTGCTGTAGATTTCACATGCTTTGCATACTCCAGCCATCCAGTGTTGGGTCCAAATGTGTTGTTTTTCTTCAAAGAAGTCTTTCGAGTCACGAGGTAAGGTGACTCCTTCTCTTGGTAATAGTGCTCATGGGCATCAACTTCATTGTTAGATTGTTTTCCTGCAAGAGGGTGAGAATGGAGTATGTGTAAGTAAAGAGATGTCCATGGACATGAAATTGTAGATTAGAACTGCAACAACCATAAGTGTCCGGGGAGGAGGGTGGGTGCATGTGAACCTACAGCACCACATGCCAAGTACAGATGCTTACAGGGTCAGTAAAAATCTGTTTGAGGCATGTGTGGCTGTAGATACACATGCTTTGCTTAGACTGCATAACAGTGCCCTGCAAAAGTGGTGGCTAACCATGGATGTTGCAGTTTGAAAAAGTGTACATAGCACTGCCAGTCCTGGATTATTCACACAAAAGTGCTTGGAAAATGTGTGTGGATCATGTATCTGCTTTGCAATATTCAGCTATGGGAATGTTACCTAGGAAAGCCATAAATGTCCCTATTGTAAGAGTAGAATGTGCTCTAGGAGGGATAGATATTTTAGCTTTGAGCTAGCATGTTTGAATGCATTAAACAATCTATCTGAAAATGCCTGATCTTGAAATGGGTTTCCATTTATGAGGGAGGGAGCAAACACAATAAAGAGTTGTTTTGGTTTGCGAGGCATCTGTGGAGGTGGTTTTGGAACCCACCAAATAATAGGAGCGAAGAAAGAAACCTTGAGTGTTTGGTGTTTGAAGCACTCCAATATATTAGGCGACTTCAGTATCTTTTTTCATTTTTTCTAATGTCTCATCTGCTTGTGGGCCAAAGAGAGGCTCCTTACTAAAGGGGACGTTCAATAAAGTTTGCTGGACTTCTGGGTTAATTCCAGATATACACAACCAGGCATGTCTCCGTAGGATGATCCTTGTATTGATGCCTTTGGCGGCAGTATCAGCAGAGTCCAGTGCACATCTGATATAGGAGTTGTAAATTAATTTTCCTTCTTGGACTAGTTCTTGTCCCTTTTTTATGCTCCTCTGGGAGATATTGGAGGAATTCCTAGATTTCATACCAGTGAGCTATCTCATACCTGGTCAACAGTCCCTGTGTATTTCCGAAATTGACAATGATTGGCAGATTGTGCAGCAACCCCTTTGCTTGACGCATCATCAAGTTTTGATCCTTATCAGGAGGTGGTGGGTCTGCTGTAGTTTGTGAATTTGCCCTTTTACGGGAATTTGATACCACTAGGAAGTCTGGTGGACGCTGGCCTCAAATAAAAATTGGGTCAGATGGTGCAGCCTTATTTTTTTAATCTACCCTAGCAGTAATGATGCGAGCACATACACAATCTTTAAAAATATCATCTGCATGGCACATCATGTCTTTTAACAAGGGAAGAGATTGAGACGTCCTATGTGTGGTGCATAATGCCTCAAATAAAAAAATATTTTTCCATGGATTCCTTGAGTAGTGTAGTCTCATGGTATGTTGCTGCCCTAGCTATAAGCTTCTGATATAATTAAGTATCATCAGGAGTTGAGGGTTTGGCAGGATATAGCACTATGGAAAAAGGGGACCCCTATATATTAATAGTAATATACTTGCTATACATAGGGAAAACTAATCAATTTGAGAACGGTCTATAGTCAAGTAGAGGTACAAAAACTGTGAAACAATGTGTAAAACAACCACCATTCAGTGTTATGGTAGTAGCATCCAATAGTATGTAAACTCACCACTCAAAAGAACAGATGAATTGAGTTATTTGATTTATTTATTCAAAAATTGATATAAATATTTTATCTTTTTGTGACACTTTTTTTATATATATGTATATATCTTTTTTCATTTTGTATATCCATTTCTCATATGAGTGATTTACAGTTCATAAACATATACATTTAAAAACATTAACAAACAGACAATGGGCATAAGACTAGACAGATGGTGGGGGCAATATGGCAGGGTAGTTCACAACGCGAGTTTCGGCCAGTTAGCCTTCCTCAGGTGGCAGTCTATTGCACTAAAATGTTAAAAACAGTGTGGGTGAGAGTTAAACAATTATAAACAGTGGACACACACAATAAATTTGATTATATACAATAAATCAACACAAAACAACAGTTTATGTGCGATATATATAAAAACACAGTTATAAACAATCAGCAGATATAATACAATTAATTATATATAATGAACACATACAAAACAGTTTGTTATGTACAGCATAATTAAACACTTCATCTAATTTCAAAATAGTGAGTGCTTCTGGAAATTCAATAAACCCTTGTTACTTTACAATGTATCTGGTAATGCAAACGCGTACTGAAGCAGGTCTATGTCACATGTTATGCATTTTACAATTTATAGGACATTCAGGTGGGGGAAATACTAGAGGCATACATCGATTTTCTCCGGTTATGCTTTTTCTCCCTTTTCATAGGTTGATAAACTTTGCATTTCAATATGCACATTAAGGTGGGGCTCAAACCTAAGTGCCTCCCCAAAAATATAACATATAAAGATAACAGAGAATTGACAGTAGATGGTTATGTCAATCAGCCATTTTCACTCACATTTTAAAAAAGTTGGGTCTATCATGATGAAATAACACATTGCATTAAAAACAGCGAATTGTAACAGAAAACAGTAAGGGAACTTATTGTGGATAGCTAAAGTCCATAGCGGGGTGAAAATAATACAATGGGATATTGTACTTACAAGAACCAAGATGTCCAAACCATGCGTAAAAGGAGAAAGGACAAGTGAAGGGCTGCTAGATGTCAACCCTCTTTTCTTGCCGATTAAACTAAGGGGGGGAAATAAATGTGTGAAAGAGTATATATGACAGATCACGGACAGATAATCTTGTGCTTAATCGTTTACCAAGACAATATTTGAAGAAAATTGAGGGTGGATTATAAAGCACAAAATAGCATACCCAGCAAAAGCTGTTAATTTTGAAAGAACGATACGAGTGGTCATAAAGTGTATAGATACGGTATGCACACGTAATGTCATGATTCAACGAAACATACGGTAATGGGAGGACCACTTACCTAATTTAGACTGGGATAGAACGTGGTGATCAAGGGCATAATGAGATATTTTACTAGTTGTAGTACCTAGTGGGTGGAAAAAATGATGAGGCATTGTGAAATAATTTCCACATGATGCTACTGTGTAGAATAAGATATAAAGTAAAGGCAGTATATACCGTAAGAGAGGAGGATTTATGTAACGTGATTGCATCCACTAGTAACGATGTTGGCGACACAAATAGAGATCTCTAACACCTAAACTGAAAGAGAACAAATTGACTAGGAGTATAAACAATCATTGGCCATGCCAATTGGTCTCGCCATATTATTGTTTTATGAAAATATGATAGTAATAATACATAATCGTTATATATTGTTTTAAATAAACAACTGACTGCTTTAGTAATTAGCTGTAGCGTAAAACAAAAACATCTGGTTGCACAGGCACGTAGCAATGATAATACGGTCAAACAAAGGCAAGGGGGCTGTAGGTAGAACGAAAAAAAAACATTGCCTCACAAGAAACGCAAAGTCGTTATTCCAGAGGCACGAAGTAATATTAATGCTGTGTGATAAGCGCGAGGAAGCTACAGCTAAAAAAAATGTTGCCTGGAGTGAAATCCAAAAGTAAAGCAAGCTTCTCTTCAAGTCCGCTAGCTGGGCCCACAACTATGAAAATAATATTGGCAAACACACAGCAGTATACAATAACTCCATTGGCACATAGTAAATGTAATCTGGAAAAAGACGGAAATACTATAAGCAACTGCTAATAAAAACGTGCGTTTTTGTTTAGAAGGCATATGATAAGCAACCTTGTAAATTTTATAAACCTGAAACGTTTAACTAAATATGTAGATCGAAGAAAATATGTAATCCGCAATAATATTAAAAACAAGTAGTATAAATTCTATATTTTAAAATGCCAATTGATAGCGCGATTATGAAAATCTAGTATTAGATATTACGCGTCCACAAACACCATGATGCTATTAAAACAAGCACGGAGAAGCAGCACATTTTTCAACTGTCCTTAGTAATATGCAACTAACAGCTATTGACAAAGCCAATAGTCTTAGCTTGTTGTTGGCGTAATGTTACTTCTTGTATTATATATGTGGATGCTATAACAGAAGCAGCAAAATACCAGAAGTGTGGCACAGTATGCTAAGCACAGATTTTTAGTTTACTTGTTTTAAGCCACGTCCTTTATTAGATTGACCACACCCCTTTGAGAGACCTCCTCCCAGTTTCATTTTACTTTAAACCCTGTATATACGTTTCCAGAGCTTTCTTTAACAGTATACTAGAATTAGAGCAGAAAGCAAGTATTGCAGAGAATTCTATGCCTTTGCTGCTACAATTGAAAAACTTCTGTCCTCCAGACAAAAAGAAGATTTCTAATTGGGTATTCATATTTTTGCCATAGCTTTGTAGCTCACACCAACGTTGTAAAAGACATTCACTTGCATTCCTAAATCTACAGCTACACACACCGAACAATGATCAACATTGCAACAATCTGACGACAAAACTTAAACACAACATCAACATATTATTTCACAACAGAACCCACTCAACCAATCAGAAAGCAGAATCCGGTGTGTAATTGAATGCTTGAGATCAAGGTTTGAATTCACCCGCATCTGACAAGCACACACTAGGGCAATACAACGAAATGCAAATTTGTGCAACTTGCAATATTAT
Organism: Lissotriton vulgaris; assembly: GCF_964263255.1. NCBI lineage: Eukaryota > Metazoa > Chordata > Amphibia > Caudata > Salamandridae > Lissotriton > Lissotriton vulgaris. The sequence continues at coordinate 482,773,118 of NC_141696.1, forward strand.
ACCACTTGTGCTTAGAATTACCAACGTTGTGTTTTTCACCTTTCCTACTGGTTGGTGCTTAGACCGGTCACTTCATGGCAAACAATTTCTCCCTCCATGGCTGTTTCCCTGTTGCAGAGATGGGCGAACCTCATTAGAACACTTACAAAGTTGGCTGCAGTGCGCACAGACAACACACAGCAGCAGGCATTGTGTCCAAAAATTGTTTACTTTTGACATGTCTTAAATAAACACTTATCAAAATAGCAAATTAAAATCCCATTAAAACACCTGTGTGCGCTACCAGTTTTCCAAACAACAAAGCACGCCGTTGTCTATGTTTTGAAGATTTAATTTGAAGTAGATTCGTGAAACCACTACTTTTATATATTAGTGAAAAGATGGTGGCACTTTTGAATACCTGATTTGACGCATCTTCTCACTCAAACTCCGGACGGAACGAAATTAAGAATTACCGTGGACAGCTGTGCAAATGAAATTATCTATTTTACTAAGCACAGTGCATGCTGTGCAGCGTGATAACTATAAAAAGGCTATTTATAAATGCGCTGCTATTAACCTGGCTCAGCTGAGGTTGTGGTCATATCTCAGAATCAATTGAAATACGGTTGCAAATGAGAAAGAACTACTGGGGCTATTCTGTGTGCGACTCGCCTGATCGGATAAGATGGTTTGATTAATTTTTATTTCTAGGAAGCAGACACACGGCAACTACGGACAGTAATAAAGTACAATGAAGCTGCTGTTTGCCTACTGTATAAAAATGAAATTTTCGCATAGCGCAAATGTACTTTTGTGCAGTCCTCCGTGGAGTTCCCAATCCATATAGTTTTGCTGCGTTTGCTCAGTATGCCACCGCTGGTTTACCCACCTCTTGCTTGCGAGCCTCACTGCGACGTGCTAGAGGGGAGAGAAAAAACAAACCGCAATCTCGGAGGCTCCGACATAGCTGTCAAGGTTTGAGATTTCCATGAGTGACATTCTCCCCAGCTCCTAAATGGGCATCTCTGGTCGTTATGCTACATCTTCTCCCTTGTTTCTGAAAATGTGATCTCAAAAAATCTCGGCCTATACATACACACAACGGTGTATAACAGGCACTACTGTGTTTGTTTGCCACAGGTCCTGGTTAAGATGCCCCTACTTACATTACATATTCACTGTAATGTATGCCTGTCTACCACTGCTCCTACTCAGTTTTCGCTGAGTAGGGACGGGAAAGGACAATAGAGAGGGCAATAATGGCATAGGAGTTGGCAGTAATGAGGCATCAGAGGGGGCATTAACAGGGAGATAGAGCAAGCAATAATGGCATTAGGCAGGACAATAATAACACACGGAATAGGTTAATTACAGGGCAATAAATAAGGAAAAGATACTACTTTAGAAAGTGTAATAATACGGCATCAGAGAAAGCGTTAAGAGGGCATCGGGGAGGGGGTTAACATGGCATCAGAAAGGACAATTATAGGGCCTCAGAGGTGTTAATAACAAAGCATTATTGGCAGGAACAACAGTAAATTAGATAAAACTATAACAGGGCGTCCGAGAGAATAAAAGTGGTGCTTCAGATTGGGTAATAGGGCATTAGAGAGGGAAGAGGAGCGAATCAGTGGGGCTATAAATGTGATGAGGGGAGAACAAGGCATCAAAAGAGGACAATGATAAGGCGTCAGCAAGGAGAACTAGACACGACAATATGGCAGAGCAATAACCAGGTGCTGGATACAATAACGGGGCATTATACAGGGCAATAATAGAGGGAAATGAAGCTTCAAGACGCAGCCTGGCCGCAGATGTGCCTGTGTGTCCAGAGGCTGAGGACAGGTGGCACTTCTAGGCCCTGCAAGGGCTGGCCGTGGCTCTGCAGGCAGCTTGCGCCCAGGTGAGGCTCCGACTCCGGGCCCATTGGCCACCCGGCGGGCCCGCGGCCTCCTCATACACGCTGTTGCAAAAGTTCAGTGCGGACCGCTGAGTGATGTTGTCCTGACGGCCGCTTGGCGCTGAAATCCCTAGCTCAATTCTCCGACTGGGCCGCATTCGGTACTAAGTAGGGATACAAATACTAACACCGCTGTGGGAGCGTAGCAGCAGCCATGGGAGCTGCGCCATTACTGAATGTGTGGCGTAGCCCCAAACCATACATATCGAAGTCGGCCGTATTTAAATCTTTGGGAATTCTCATACCATATCAAATAAAAACATAAGCTTTGGGCTCTTACTGCGATTGAGACTCCACTGTTGGGACACCGGTGTCTTGTGAGCTGCATTGAGGCCGCCACATGCGGGACTCTCTGCTTCCAACCAAGCACAGCCGCCTGACTTCTGACTCGGGTCGCTGCAGTGTTTGCCACAAAGAAAGAATACTTTTTTTCTCCCTGCAGTTATATTTCGGCATTTTGTACTTTCTCCTCTCCGCTATTGTTTTCTTTTCGCCAGCTGAGTGCAAATAGTCTAACTAAACAAGCATGCACGGAAACAGGATACTGAATCCCGCACCTCCAGGACTCCCTGACCTGCCTCATGGTTGCCAAGGCAATATTTCAAGAAATATTGTCGTGCTACCGTAAGGCAGGTCATGGAGTCCTCGAGAGGCGGTATCCAGAGCAGATAAATCTGCTAAACAGCTTTTTCCAATGGCAGGCCTCCGTTTCGAGAGGCCTGCCAATGGAAAAAAGGGGCGTGGCTTCTTGCCATACTGAAATCCCCTGCTCACAATATCTCTTTGCCTGCAGCAGCTTCGCTGCAACACAGGCTTCGACCTAAAAAGGATAGAGTGCCAACACAATGTAGCATTTTCAAACAATAAAGGCCATGGTAACCTAAAAACGGGCTCCATGGGTGTCCGGTATAGATTCAAACAAATGCGAGTCGTGCTGGGGATTTGTTTAGCGAAAAGTTAATATACTGCTATGTAGCAGATGGTCAGATAATAATGAAAACCTGTAACAAAACAGGAAGAGGGAGGGGAGACCGTCACCGAGAGCAGTTTCAAAATCCATGAATGACAGAGTTAAACCACTATAATTACCTAAACGTGACGTTTATCGGGGGGGCCGAGAGTCAGGGTTAAAAAAATGTTTCATGTCGTTATTCTGAGAAAATAAAACAAAAACTGGTGAGTTCTTTAGTGTCACATATCATGCCCCCGTAACAAAAGAACGGACCGCTGTGACAATTCGCTTACCGTGACAGGGAAAAACGATCTCCGGCTATGGCTGTCGGTATCGGGGGAACACCACGAAGGATCCCAGTGTGGCGACTGGCTGGATACAAACAGTGGCCAGTTGTCTTCCGCCATCTTTATATGGGCGGTTTCAAAACGGAAAGTTTTAACTATAGAGAAAGGACTGCAATTGTGGTACTGGAAAACCAGACATAGAAACAGGACAGCGGATCTTAGAAAGTGGACTTTGTGTAACTTAGTATCTGAACAAGCCCATTATGAAAATCGAACTGTACGGCCAGTAAATCGACACTTGAAGAGTGGAATATAAATTATGAAATGGTAGCCGATATGAAGACCCTTATGTCGGTTGGTAACTGTATAAACGGCAAAGGGCATACGCGATAACATGGATGATAAAAACGCTGAAAGATGGTACTTACTGTTTCCATGTTCCTACCAAGCAAGTTGGCCATCGTCCAGGCAGGATATAGGTCTGGATCTAAATCCCCTGGAGGGTAAATGTTAATCCTGCCAGGGGTCTGGTAGTGGTGCTCCTTAATTGTCATCTGCTTTTACAGATGCAGCTGGGCCTGTGTGTATAGATCTCAGAGTTGGCTCCTCCATGGGGGCGTTGCCACACTGCTTTTTTGCAGTGCAAGAAGCCAGTTACATAAACTGGTAAAACTACCATTTTATGTTTCTGTTTCTCACACTGCGAGAAAGCAGAAGTGCCTGGTTAGGGGCGGGCGGTCCTGCTTGAGTGCAGGGGGGAGTGGCTTTGCCCACTGTTGTGGGTACTGACTGTTTGGTCGGTCCCAGGGCCGACCAACTCAGTCATGCGCACTCTCCCTTTTTAGGTCTCGGCCTGCCAATGCGCTTGCGCATTGCTTGCGAGACATATAGAGGGCCACCAGCAAATCCTACCAAGAGGGTTTTGGAGTGCGGATTCCGTCCAGTGCATGTGAGGCATTCAAGCACAATGCTTCGCCAGCACGCGCTCGGCCTCACTTCCTGCTCCCCCTCTTACTTTCGTTATGGCTCACACCCATATGCTCTTTCCCTTCCACCCTTCCGACTTCAAAGGAACACCGCTCCCCTGCTCCCACGCCATGCAATGCCGAGAGCACAACACTAGAATTCATGAACATGGTGGCTGTACCCTCATCTCAGTCCTGACCATGTTGTGCATTCTTACATTTCACGTGCTTTACTTAATTTTGCCATGCTTTACTTAATTTAGTTTTTAACAGCAGACCGCTCCGCTCGGACATGCTGCAATGCAGAGTTCATTATCTCCCCACCAGTCCTTTCATAAATGTGGCAGCCGTCTGCTGTTGTTTGGATTGGCATACCAGTGGAGCAGCTCTCCTCCCCCCACCCACCACCCCCCACGCTTGTAATTAAAGGCAATGCAAAAGTTAGGAAATGTGGCAGCCGTCTGCTGTTTGGATCGGCATACCAGTGGGTCAGCTCTCTCCCACTGGCTTGTAATTGAAGGCAATGCAAAAGTTAGGAGGAAAAAATATATAATGATGCCCTTCTTTTAATTAAGACGTTCACTAACGTGTAGCAGTGCATAGCTATAGTCTTACCTTCTAACTTTTACTGGGCGTGACAACATCGCGCACACACAACCCCCCCCCCCCCACCCCACCCACACACACACACAGCCTTGTTAATTCTGCTCTTGGGCCCTCCTTTCCCGTTCACGGCATCTGGGAATACGAACGCACATAGGCTGCTTTGATTACTTGAATTAGTTTCACTTATACAGAAAATCTGCTTCTTGTATTAGTGATACATCTTTACATACCCACTCGCCCTCTGACTTTTAAAATATTTCTCATCTCTTTGCTTTCTACTCTGTCTCTCTCTTTATTTATTTCTTTCATTCTTTCTACCTCTTTATCCAAACACCGGGCTCTAAAGTAGGCGTCTTTGCCACTGCACCCCTCCCCCTCTAAAGACGACCCTTTCCCAGATGGTCCCGGTGGTGTTGATTTAGGGGCACTCTCCTGACCCAGGCCGTGCGGGTTGCAGGCTGTCTCCGTGCCTGTGTTTTCTTGCTCTCTCTTGAACTTTAGTTTTCAACTAGGAAATATCCTTGGCAGTTGCTGTTGCTGACAAGCCTCAGGCTTAGTTCTCATCATCTTTTGTAAAGTGACTCGACTATTCTGCCACCTCTTTCTTATCCACGCACTTTGTCTTCTTATATCTTCTTCTTCGTGTCTTCTTCCTCTCTTTGATTCTTTCTCATACGTATCTAAAATTTCCCTCTTCTGTTTCCGCTCTTACTTTCTCCTTTTCTCTTCTTCCTCCACTTTTCATAGCTAATTTTCTCGACTTTTACTCTCCCTCAGCCCATGCTCTTCTCTCCCTTCACCCTGGCTTCCTCTCAAATGTCTCTCTGCCTTCACCCTTCACCTCACACTTTCACTCTCGCCTACTCTTGTTCTCACCTTTTCTTGTCTCCCTCTCTTCCTATGCTTCTCCCCCACACTCCGTTACTTTTTGTCTGGGTGCTTCTGCCCCCCCAAACCACCCACGTTGTGAGTTTTAATTTTTTTCTTCTGTTTGCCAAAACATCCATGTTTGTTCTCCCCTCCCACAGGCCCCTGCTGCTGCCTTCTCTCGGCGTTGCCTGACACTCGCTTTCACCAACCTTGCTCTGGTTTATTGCCCCTAACCGTTTTTTCTTTCCCAAACCTTTAACCCTATATGGCAACTGTCAAAATCAATATGCCTGTCTACACTCAGGATATAAAACGGAGCATAACTTTTATACCGTTTAGTTACGGCCCCAGTTCTTCGTGGGGAAGCAGCCTTCTCACTACTGTCTCTGCCGCCACTTAGTAACAGCAAAACAATGTTAATTAGCAAAGATAAAATGCATATTTGCAGTTGTTGCCACTCATAACATAATTAAAATGCACAGATTGATAGAGAATCACCCCACACCATTTGTGCTAACTTTTTTTTGTTTTTCGTTTTCCCATTCAACTTGGATCCAAAAATAGTAAAAAAAGGCACTTGTGTAAATTTTTAGGCGCCTGTTTTCTTGGTGTGCGCACCTACAATATGACATGCAGGTCGCTCAAGATTTTTTTTAAAGCCAAGCTGCATAGTATTGGTAACTGCACACTCACACATTGCTCACTCACACTACTTTAGGCCACACACACACACTGCACTCTCACACCTCGCACCCACACACACACTCATTACACTGTGCCCTCACACATTGCCCCCTCACACACAACCCCACGCACACAACCCCTCCCCGCACACAACCCCTCCCCCACACAACCCCTCCCCACACACAACCCTCGAACAAACACAACCCCTCGAACAAACACAACCCCTCCCCACACACAACCCCTTTACACACACACACACAACCCCTCCACACACACCCAACCCCTCCCCACACACACAACCCCTCCCCACACACACAACCCCTCCCCACACACAGACAACCCCTCCCCACATACACACACCCCTCCACACACACACACCCCTCCCCACACACACACCCCTCCGCACACACCCCCCGCCCCACCCCCCCACACACACAACCCCCAACACCCAACACACAACCCCCCACACATCACCCCAATCAACCCCCTACACACATAACCCCACATACACAACCCCCCCACACACACGCACCCACAACCCCACACACACAACCCCCCACACACATCCCCAGACACACACAACCACATACACAACCCCCCCACACACACAACCCCACACTCAAACAACCACACACACACAACCACACACAGAACCACAACCCCATACACAACCATCTATCTATCGTCCACACTATCTATTACCCTCAGTCTATCTATCACCCTCACTCTATCTATCGCCCTCCCTCTATCTATCTATCGCCCTCCCTCAATCTATCTATCGCCCTCCCTCAATCTATCTATCGCCCTCCCTCAATCTATCTATCGCCCTCCCTCAATCTATCTATCGCCCTCCCTCAATCTATCTATCGCCCTCCCTCAATCTATCTATCGCCCTCCCTCAATCTATCTATCGCCCTCCGTCTATCTATCGCCCTCACTCTATCTTTTGCACTCACTCCATCTATCGCATCACCACAGCATCACTCAGGGGCACCACAGCATCACTCATCACCACCACAGCATCACTCGTCGCCACCACAGTATCAATCTGTGCAACCATTCAACAACTGGTTCAAATATGTTCTCTGAATGTTTCAAGCTTTATTACAAATGTCACAAAAAAATATTAATATTTCACTTCTGCTCTAAGATTTTCGTCACAATAAAATACACTGAACATAATCTTCACAAAAGTTATTTACAAAAGTTTAAGATATTGCATTATAAATTACAATAACTTTTATTTAAGTATTAATTATTTTAAAAAAACAAAGGCCATTGTTATTTGTAATTTCAATACATCTAAGTCACGTAAATACAACACATATTGCATTACAAAGGCTATAGGTGTCACATTTGCGAAAGTTATAACTATTGGCATTGTTAATGACAAAGCTATTAATTTCGCTATTTTCAAAACCAACACAAATAAAACATTTACAATACCAATAGCTCAAACTTTCCTAATGCGAGACCTATTGCATTGCAAATGCTTGTTCTCTATGTAGGCTGCTACTTAGAGAAAACTGCCCGGCTGGGGGCACTCTCCGCTGCGCCTCACCAATCACAACGCTGCTATTGCAGCGTTGTGATTGGGTTAGGGGAGCAGGAGGAGGGAGGCTGCCTAAACACGCCAGGAGCAGCAGGAGCTGAGGAAGCGGGCGGGATGCGGTCGCAGAGGAAGGCAAGTTTTTTATTTTATGCATATATATATTTCGATTTTCCACTTTCCTCGATTAACACGCCTTACCCCCCCCCCGCGCCAACCCACCCGCCTGTCCGTTTTGCCAGCCCAGACTGAAAGTAACGCGTACATTACAATCCGGCATTTTGCGCATAAAAATATTTGATTCTTCTATAATTAAGTATTCTCAAAGTGCTAAAGTATAAGGAGTGGCTACGCTCAACATGACCTGTGCAGTTTTTGCGTTCTGCACATTAAGAGAAGAGTGTTTGTACCCAGAATGTATTCAGTTAATTGTGTTAGTGGGTATGGGAATCTCTCAGTTTGGAAGATAGTTCGCTTGTGCCACGTTGAAGAAACATGACACCCTGGTAGTTATGAGTAGAGTATATAACATATCATAGAAATTTATGAACGTCGTAGGTGCCCCTCCAGTGAGCGCATGCTATGGCAGTTCAATATGGGTAGTGTCAGTACCCGTAAATCAAACGTGCTAGACTCAAATATGCATTGAACACAGGACCATGTTATAGACAGAACGGTCTAAGTGATCATCTAATTTCAGTCACATTTTTTTCGCGTTAAACAGTATAATTAACATTGGTGTCCTTCAAGTGGAAGTGTCCCTTAACATTAGAATACGGACAGTGTCTGCGGCAGTAAACAAAAGGAGTACCAGACCTAATTGTCACTGAACTCGTAACCACGTTCTAAATAAAAGGAGTCCGAGTGAAAACCACTAATTGCAGAGGTTGTCATTTCAATCGGAGCATAACCCTGAATAAGCATAATAATTATCTTTAGTAATAGCACTCTTAGCACATGCATGTGGACAGTGTCTGCGCTCGTAAGTGAAGGAGTGCTGGACTTACTTAGCACTGAAAACTTAACTGCATTCTACGAAAAAAACGGTCTTAAGGTTCCTCTCAATATCTAAATGTGTTTATTCTGTTCTCATTAGATTTAAGATTACACTTATTGAAACCTATCTTCTGTTTCCTGGTAGTCTCTATTTTACCATATTGGCGACGTGGAGTCTTGAGGAGCTCACCATGCACTGGAATTGCACATGTTTCCGTTATTTTCATCACCAAATCTGTCTGTTCTTCTCATTATTGCTTGAAAATGCACCATTTGCCCAGTTTTTAAAATAATTCTCGGGGGCATAAGCGCCCTGAACCTCCCGTAGATGGTTCAGGCACGCTCGCTATGCTCGCTCCTCACAGTGAAGTACAACAATTGTTTTAGGGCCCACCACTTTCAAATGTCACCATCCTCCACTGCCAGAGGTCCAATGTCTAAAGGATTATGTGGTGAGTGAAGTAGAGGAGGAACAGGTGATGAGGACGGTTGTATAGGACAGTAGTTCCCAAACTGTGCGCCGCGGCACCCCAGTGCGCCATCAGAACTCATCAGGGGCGCCGCGCACTTCTTGGGAACAATGGAAAGGTTCTGCTCTAGTACTGTAACTTTAAATTTTATTGTTGACGCAGACTGCCTTGCATTTGTTTACCCGGCGAGTCTTTTCTTAATACGGCTCAGTTGTAAAGACATGCACTTACATTTTTTGTAATGTGCATTTGGAAGCCCCGAGTAGTCGAGTACCCCATGTGGGACTGTCATGTGGGGGAGTTACAGAAGTCGCACGGGTCGGGGTCTGGACTGGTTTAAACCAGCGAGTGACGTAACGATCAAGACAGTGCTGCTGAGGAGTGTGATTGCTGCCATCAGCCACTCTTAGAATCGGAAAAACGGGTAAACCTGATCTTGTGAAGTGAAGAGGTCAAATTACGACCAGCAGAGTGTTTCTGGAGTTTTTGGGGGGTGTTTAAGATTTATGGCTAACTGTGCAATGTGCGTTATAAACTTTCCTTCCACTGAAAATGCCATGTTCTCATTTGGCTTGCCTTGTTTTCCAATGTTAAGAATCCAAACTGCTTGTGTTCCATTATTTCAAAATGTGCACCACGCTGTGCATACTGTAAAAAAAAGCATTGAAATGCAGTGGAACACGCATGTTTGAAAACACCTATTGAAACGGACTTATCTAAGCACATGGATTTTTCCAAGTCATTTCGGAGTTGTTGAAAACTTATTGTATGATGGGCTGCTGCTAAATAATACTCATATCTTGTTTATTACAGCCTGGTGCCACTGTTATACACATACAAGAAATGTCCTGCCAAAATTACTTCATTCGTTTAATAGGACTGATTTCTTACATGGCACAGACACAGATTCACTGTGACGTATCTACCTTCCAAGAATGAGCCTTTCCATGACAATAACAAAGCGCAGACTTTGCACACAGTAAAATAGGAAAGGCTGTTTCTTGATCATCGGCTATTGATCATGGTAGTAGTCACAGTGGGTTTACCATTTCAGTGCTTTCAGTGTTTAAACAAAATGTGTGAACAATATGCAGGGTGAGAGGGAAAGGGGGTACTCCTTGGCATCGGTTGGCACTACCATGCTTTTAAAACCTGTATTGACAACATATCCACAATTATTGTGCAATTCCCTAAAAAGAAATGTCAGGTTTTATTTACCCAGTAACATTTGTATAGATTCCCTGCTGCCGGTAATGAAACAGGAGCCACAGGTTAAAATAAATAAATTTGCAAATCTGGACACCACATTCCCCTGGTTGGACAGAACGGTGCTGTCTAAACGAAAACAGATTGTCATCTTGCTATAAAAGAAACTCCAAATAGTACTAGTGGTTACAAAGCCTTGAGCTGCACAAAGACCCCAGCAATAAAGGAAAGTTTGAGTAAGTCTCCTAATCTTGACAGGTGCACTGAAAGGTTTACTGAAGAAAGTTGCTAGTCTCTGTTAATGTCACACAGTTCTCTCAGAAAACCTACCATGAGGTCAGCACTGCAGATGCCACCGGGCCGATTTTCTTCAGGTCACTTATCTCATCTTCCCCTGATTACAAATTTGTTTACCTTACAATTCACATCAACGGTATGTGTTTGACCACAACACCAGTAAGCCTCCATACCAAAAGCAGCCATGTGACATAACATTTTCTCATTTATTATATCTCCTTCTTAATCACTGCACATTCCAGCACCTGTGGTCAGGCTTACATCTTCTGTGGTTTGCTGTTCACCCTGTGTGGGAAGGGTATGCCCAGACGTGGGTCCCTTGCTCACTACGCCACTGGAGTCAAGTATCCTGGCTGAAGACGGCCGATAGCCAGAAACCGGTCCTAGGATGCTTGATTCCAGTCCAGAGAAGACAGTGTATTGTATTGTAATTGCATTTATATAGCTCTTACTACCCCTGACGAGGCGTCAAAGCGCTTTTTTTGGGAGGATTAGTGTTGAATTAGTATAGTGAAACATGCAAGTACATTTTAAGTGGTGGATAGGTTAGTCAGTTATTTGGATTTGGAATGAAAACAGAAGAATAGAGGAGGACAAAGGTTTGTATTTATTTATCGCTTGTTGACGCACGCTATTCAGGAAGCCTATAAAGGATTAGTGGTGAATTAATATGGTGAAATATGAGGTCATTTCAGTGGTGGATATTAGTCTGTTACTTGGAGTGAGAAAGTTAGCGGAGGGATGAAAGGGGAAGAAAGATTTGCATTCATATAGCACTTGTTACCCCTGATGGGTGTTGAAGCGCTTTTTTGGCGAGTAGCACGCCACTCCGGAACCCATAAAGGATTACTGTTGAAAATTAGTATAGTATAAATATGAATTAATTTGAGTAGTAGATATGGTATTCAGTTATTTGGGCAGTATATTAGTATAGTTGAATATGGAATTTGAGAAGCGAACATGTTAGTCTGTTAATTTGGATTGAAAAGGATAGTGGAGGGATATAAGAGTGAATGATTATTTATTTTAGGTCATAGCAGTAGGAAGAGGCTTTAGGATGAGTATATAGGAGTTTTGGAGGGGAGGAGTCAGAGGGGAGAGTTTAGAAAGGTTTGTTTTAGGGTATCGGTGTAGAAAAAAAGAGGTGTCAGATGATGCAAGGAGGGAGACAGACCGGCTCCATCCACACTTTGGACTTCTGCAGGTAAAGGCTGCACTAACTCGAAATCTAACAATACTGCTTGAATAAAACTTTACTCCCCCTGCTGGCCAAAAAACGAAGTGCACAGGCCCCAGTAAATACAGTTTAAACAGCTCACAGAAGTACCCTCTGATGTAGAATATCCCTGTTGCTGGGGAGGAGGCAAGGGGGTTGGCCTCACTGGCTTGTGAACACAAAATGGTGGATGGGGGTGCACTGTTTTAACACACAGGTCTTAGCACAGAGCAAAGGAGAAATTTGGAGGGAAACAGATTTGTCACCAAGGAATGAGAGGGACAAACTGCAGAGGTTGGACTGCAGATCCCACAATTCAACACGTTGAATGCAAGCAATCATGGGGAGGGAAAACCACAAGTTTAAAACACAAAACAGGTGATAAAATATGCAATCACAGGCAGGTGAAAACTGCAATTTTAAACTGTAACAACCACATGCAAAGACAGTAATCACAGAAAGGGAAAATCGTTTTTTAAACAACTTGTTTTGGGAAGACTGCACTGGGGGTGAATGTTTTGCCATTGTGCAACATTCCGTCCATCATCTTGTGTGTTTTGCTGTTCACCCTATGTGGGAAGGGTATGCCCAGACGTGGGTCCCGTGCTCACTACGCCACTGGAGTCAAGCTATCCTGGCTGAAGACGGCTAATAGCCAGAAACCAGTCGTAGGATGCTAGATTACGGTCCAGGGAAGACATGGCTTGGCAGTTTGGGCTGGACTGTTCCTATGGGGCACAGGGTCAAGACTGATTTGCATATGGCCATGTCTGAACTGGGGTGGCTTTGTGACCAAAATAAGGATGGATTAAACCCAGATCTGTGACTGGGGGTGAATGTTTTCCCATTGTGCAACATTCGGTCGATCATCTTGTGTGTTTTGCTTTACATCACCCCTCCCTAAAAAAAATTGACATGATGGGGAGCCGCGGCCAACCACCAATTATGTCAAGGGAGCTGCGGGTCCAAAAAGTTTGGGAACCACTGGTATAGGAGATGGAGGAGGAAGAGGGTGCAAGAGGAGGAGTCACCTTACCTCATGATTCGAACGACATCTTCAAAGAAGAACTTTCACACACCGACCCAACACGAGATTGCAGAAGTATGCAAAGCATGTGTATCTACAGCCACACATGCCTCGAACATATGTTTTTTTCATCTGGCACAGTAAAAGAAATAAGACATATTCCAGCCTTGCACATCCCTGCTTCAGTGGTTGACTTTTTTGATTAACTCTTCTAGATTATACCAACTCCTGATACCTACTGATGCCCAATGAACTAGCCAAAAAAACTCCAAGGTGCTGTGGTGAGGTTGGTTCCAGGGCTCAAATTTGGCTATGTTGCTGATGCCAGACAGGAGTTGTATTGGCTGAAGACTTCCCAGTATTTAAATGCATAAGCCTGCGATATAAAAGCTTTCATGACAAATTGTTCTCTTACCCGAGGGATCAATCGGCACACCCTCAAACATTCTGGAACTGGTATCCCCCAGCAAACTGTTGTCCATAATATTACCATTCCAATAAGTGAAAAGTATTTTAAACTGATAACCATATAAGATTTTCTGCCACATCAGATAGAAGAGAGACCTCTGATATCTTCCAACATTAACCTAAAACGTAGGTCTATTTGGATTATTTATTCTGTTCAAGACTAGTGTCCTGTTTTCTTTCAGCTTTTATCTCTGTTTAGTCTCTTGGATTGTCCAGACTTGGGAAACATCCTTTTCAACGCAGATGTTACCCCGCAGTGCTTTTACAACGCGTCCCTTACAACGCAAGTCGTAACCACGACTTGCGCTGGAGGGCACTAAAGGATAAAGAATAGTATATTTACTATTCCAACACCTTCCCTACTATCCACGGGGACTGGTGTTAGAATAGTAAATTATACTATTTACTATCCGCGCCCAAAAACGCAAGTCTTTGTAACGACTTGCGTTGTTAAAGACACGTTGTAAAGGCACGCGTTGTACCGCCATACATCCTCCAGACTTCTATAATTCCACTGCCTAAAGACACTAGTGTAGCAGTACACTATATAAGCATTATAGAATTATATCAAGAAGCGTTTTCATTAAAACATGTTTTCTTGTTCTGTATTATATTTGTGTGCATTCCTCTTTATAGCCCTATTGCAGTGTGCTTTTGTCATCTGAAACGTATATTATCTGTATTAGGTTTTTCCTCATTAGTGCATTTCATATCCGTCCTGAATCTGGTCTTTATCTTCTGAACAAAGCATTTCAACCTATTAACAGAAATGTGCCAGACAGAAAGGTAGCTCTTTAACACCTTTAACGACCAAAGGTCTATTTAAGTCACGCTAATTAATTTTTTTTAAGTATATGAAATTTCTGACGGCATTACATTTAAACCCTTAGCCAGTGTCTCTCAAACTAGCTTTGGGGTTTTCTGTGCTTTGGTTCAGAGATGTCCAGCTTTGACAAATGCATTAACGACAAAGATATTACATTTTCATTTGATGATGTTGGCTCAGAGATGCCCGGCTTAGGCAACTGCATTAACGACAATTTGATGTCATGCAGAGGTCAAAGGCCTGTTATCTACCCGACTTAATTTTGAAATATTTTATTTATGCCTTTCGTGTGACAGACTGTGCTCCCCCCCCCCCCCCTTTGTTCTACCCAAGAGCACATTAAAAAGTAAGAGTAAGCAGAAATTTTCCCACTGAAGTATCTGCCTCTTCAATACTTTTGGAAATTGGAAAAGGCTCCCATTTTTCAAAATCTTCATCAGCAAATGCCTCGCCACCAGCATCTGCTGAGTATTTGGCCACCATCACGTCAATAGCTTCAGTGTCAATAGCTTCAGTGACAATAGCTTCAGTGACAGAACGCCAAATCTATTTCCTGGCTGGTGCTGCCCCACCTTTGAAAGTTTCAAGGTTAAACCGCCAACAAATGCTTCATGCGGCGTCACTGTGGTTTCAAAGCAAAAACTTCAACACTAGATTAGTCAGCCCATGGGAACCAATGATACAACCCAAGCAGAACTTAGAGGGTATTTTCGACACAGCCTGATGGCCAAAATACAAACAGAACATTCAAATTAGTAAAACGAAACATTTTCATACTACAACTTCATAAATGGGAAAAATATCAATAAAATAGATCCAATGCAAACGTTTTTATTTTACTTTTTGGGAAACCCACAGTGCACGTCCTCCTGCTCTCAAAGAAGGCAGAAAGTGGTGCAAAAAAATTAAGACATGGCTGATTCGTGTGGCACTACAGAGGGCTATTCAAGTTAATGTTAAAGTGTCATTACCTACACACCCATGTGTACTGCTCCCAATTTATAAACGTTTAATAAAAACATGAGATTTCTAGGCAAGGCTCCTCGATGGCAGGATTAAGCATAACGTGGATTTATAAAGGATGCACAGTGCAAAATTTGCACTGTACCCAAATATAGCATTTATACCACTTCACAAGTAAATCAAACACCATCAACCACTACAGGCATATGATCAGCATAAGCCATACAAAAGTGCACATGCGATGGCATTCCAGCATTCATTTATGTAAGTGTATTGTTACAGAGATGCATTATGTCTTGTTTTCCCACATGCTCCCATAATAGGACTGCACACTCTACACTGTTTCTAAGTTAACTGCAAAATGTTTCCTTTTCGAACACACATTTTTATTTTAGCAGTTTTTTTGTTTCTTTTAATTAGAAAGCAGGTTTAGAGGCCAGGGAGCCAACTGCAAGACAATTAAAAAAGTTTTTCGAATACATCTATGTTTGTTAAAGCCTCTTGCCAGCGTCCTGAATTTCTCAAAAAGAAAACAGGGTTTTTTCAATAAGATGTCTGAAATACATTTTTATCTTCACCCTCAGAATTCTCAGGAACTATTAAGTTAGCCTATTATTGTAGTATTAATTTAGAAGAGGAGTAACTTCACCTTTACCCAATATGCTATGGCGTACACCAAAGAAACTGCAGTTGTTTAAAATAAGGAGTACCAGTTCGAGCACATATGGTAGGACATCTCGAAAAGCCATAATAACAGGTATCTGTTTAATGAAATTCTTATAAAAGGCACATATATGGGACCTAACTCTACAATAGAATCATTGATCTCTAAATTCCAGCCTTCCACCAGCCTCAGGTATTATAAAATCTTTTTCAGCAACGTTTCCAGATCTATTTAAGAACACGGACATGTGGGGAGTAAAAGGTAGTATTTCCATTAAAGGAGGCATTCAGAGTGTGGTGGGAATACTTATGTGGTAGTGCCACACTTGGAATTACCAATACCCAAGTTACTGGTAATTTAAGGATGGTTAAATACATATGATTGTCTGTCCCGAAAGGTGCCCTTAGAAATAGCTAATCACCTAAGGAATCATTATTTTTATACAATGCTTACAGCCAATAACAACTGCCTTAATTCCCAAAATGACAAAGCCTGTGGTGCTGATGAATGGATGTGATCTAAGTGCTTGAACACATCTGTTTGAGTCTTAGAAAAAAAAATTAAACCCACGACCAAGAGGTACGTGAAATTATTTTCTAGTTAAAAAAATGATGATAGAACAAGTTTTTTTTTTAAATTCTGCATGGATACACTCAATAACAGACTGTTGTAATTTCTGCATTACACTTTTGTTCAAAATCATGACTCCACAATGAAAATGGCTCCAGCCCCACTGGGGTTACGATAAACTGAATATGCTACAAGAAGCAGGTACACGTACAGTTTCTGGCATCCTTTTCCGTCAAATTAAATTCACTTGGCACGAAGGATGTTCAGAAACAAATATTGTTGCTACAGGTAAGAGTTACTATTTCTAGGGCACCGAACCACCCGGACACTGAACTGTCTGACATGATGGAATGAATTTATTCACCAAGAGGCAAGTAGTTCAAAACACTTATTTTTAACACAGCAGTAAATCATTCACAGATCTCCTTTTGGAATATCATAAAATCTGTTTTTTATATATCTAATACAAAACAACATGGACTTGAAATGATAATTATGATACATGTGTTAAAATACATACATACATAACCTGGAATATAATGAAGCCACTGTGACATTCTACATAAACCAAACAAATGAGAGTACAAATTCAAAACAAAAGAGCAAACAATGTAAAAAAGCATATGCATGAAGAAGCCAGGATTCATTGACACCCACCATAATGCTGAACGCTCAATAAATGCTATGTAAGGGTCTAATATGTATATGCATGTTGTCCGTTTTATGATATTAAGTTTGATGTGCTATTACATCACATTTTCTTCCTTTTGATACACTTCAAGGCACTAGGATCTGCGCTATTTGTACAAAGGTATAAGAATTCTCCCACTATACGAGGACAAACATGTTAATTACATACAATTTGAAATTCAATTTTGCTATGTTTGCTGCCTTTTCCTACATATAAAGTATTATACTTCCAAGCACTATAGGAATAATTTGAAAAGACAAAGTGAGATACTGTTTACTTAAATCAGTTATATAAATGTTGCTGCTGATAGGATAATTGATGACAAAGTAAAAATATAAATGCAAAGGTTTCTGGGGAAGTAGGATAGTAAAACAGGTTTTCAAAGTGTCGCAAATTGAAGCAGCAAAGATAGAATGTGTCAGAAATAAGTTTTCTGTTCGGACCGTAAGTGGAGGTCACGGCTTCACCACATAGAGCACCATTTTGAATAGGGTCAGTAGCGTTGTTTGCGTTTCAATCAAACAACACTCTTCCAGCATAGAGGCAAGAGCAGAAGCACTATTTCCTCCCCAATGTGTCGGACAGCTTCTTGAGTCGCTTCTTCAACTCCAACGGGAACTTTTCATAACACTTCTTGCACACTGGCTTCATATCAAACTCCACAAATTTGTTCCTAAATACAAGAAAGATTTATTTAAAAATGTTCTTATGGCTTATTGTATTGCTTTGAGGTTCATCGATTAACAGGTCCCAGTAGCACCCTCATTTAGGCCATTTAAATGGCCAGGGAAATGGGAGCATGCAGAGGGAAGTTACAGGCAAGGCAATGGGTTTACCATCAAGACTCAAACAGTTGAAGACCCGGTGGAACTCAGACACAGTCTATTTAGAGAAATGGCTTCTCGCTCACTCAAATTAAGTGAGACATCCTTGAAACATGCCTGCCTATATCAACATTATAAATAACTGCACAGGTGACCACTCAGGTGCCTTATCATAAGAGCAGATCTGTGTAGATCCAAGGCATGTTTTTGGCAACTGCTAAATATCAAAACAAGCATTTGCAATGCAATAGGTCTCGCATTATTTAAGTTTGAGCTATTAGCATTGTAAATGGCAATTGTTTTTTGCTTTATGCTATAGTTTTTTTTTTACATAAAAAGCTTCATATAAAATATGTTTTATTAAAGTTATTTATGCAGTATCTAAATTTTGTTTGCATAAAACAGTATAATAATATCTTAGTAAAAAAGTCAAATATTTTAATGGAAATTCACCAAATGTTCATTTATGTGTTGGTTTTGAAAATAGCTAAATTAATAGCTTTGTCATTTACAATGCCAATAGTTATAACTTTCGCAAATGTGACACCTATAGCATTTGTAATGCAACATTTGTATTTACGTGACTTAGATGTATTGATATTACAAATAACAATGGCTTTTAATTTTTTTTAATACTTAATAAAAGTGATTGTAATTTATAATGGCAATAGCTTAAACTTTTGTAAATAACTTTTGTGAAGATTATGTTCAGTGTATTTTATTGTAACAAAATCCAAGAACAGAAGTGAAATATTAACATCTTTTTGTGACATTTGTAATAAAGCTTGAAACATTGAGAGAACATATTTGTGCTGTGGTGGTGCTGAGTGATGCTGTGGTGGTGCTGAATGGGGCTGTGGTGATGCTGAGTGATGCAGTGGTGGTGCTATGGTGGTGCTGTGGTGGTGCTGAGTGATGCTGAGTGATGCTGTGGTGGTGCTGAGTGGTGCTGTGGTGGTTCTGAGTGATGCTGTGGTGGTTCTGACTGATAATGTGGTGGTGCTGAGTGACTGTACTCACTGTCACTCTGCACTCACTGTCACTCTGCACTCACTGTCACTCTGCACGCACTGTCACTCTGCACGCACTCTGCACTCACTGTCACTCTGCACTCACTGTCACTCTGCACTCACTGTCACTCTGCACTCACTGTCACTCTGCATGCACTCTGCACTCACTGTCACTCTGCATGCACTCTGCACTCACTGTCACTCTGCACTCACTGTCACTCTGCACTCACTGCCACTCTGCACTCACTCTGCACTCACTGTCACTCTGCACTCACTGTCACTCTGCACGCACTCTGCACTCACTGTCACTCTGCACTCACTGTCACTCTGCACTCACTGTCACTCTGCACTCACTGTCACTCTGCACTCACTCTGCACTCACTGTCACTCTGCACTCACTGTCACTCTGCACTCACTGTCACTCTGCACTCACTGTCACTCTGCACGCACTCTGCACTCACTGTCACTCTGCACTCACTGTCACTCTGCACTCACTGTCACTCTGCACTCACTGTCACTCTGCACTCACTGTCACTCTGCACTCACTGTCACTTCGCACTCACTGTCACTTCGCACTCACTGTCACTCTGCACTCACTGTCACTCTGCACGCACTCTGCACTCACTGTCACTCTGCACTCACTGTCACTCTGCACTCACTGTCACTCTGCACTCACTGTCACTCTGCACTCACTGTCACTCTGCACGCACTCTGCACTCACTGTCACTCTGCACTCACTGTCACTCTGCACTCACTGTCACTCTGCACTCACTGTCACTCTGCACTCACTGTCACTCTGCACTCACTGTCACTCTGCACTCACTGTCACTTCGCACTCACTGTCACTTCGCACTCACTGTCACTCTGCACTCACTGTCACTCCGCACTCACTGTCACTCCGCACTCACTGTCACTCTGCACTCACTGTCACTCTGCACGCACTCTGCACTCACTGTTTCTGCACGCACTCTGCACTCACTGTCACTCCGCACTCACTGTCACTCTGCACTCACTCTGCACTCACTGTCACTCTGCACTCACTCTGCACTCACTGTCACTCTGCACGCACTCTGCACTCACTGTCACTCTGCACTCACTGTCACTCTGCACTCACTGTCACTCCGCACTCACTGTCACTCTGCACGCACTCTGCACTTACTGTCACTCTGCACGCACTCTGCACTCACTGTCACTCTGCACGCACTCTGTACGCACTGTCACTCTGCACGCACTCATTCTGCACGCACTCTGCACTCACTGTCACTCCGCACTCACTGTCACTCTGCACTCACTGTCACTCTGCACTCACTCTGCACTCACTGTCACTCTGCACGCACTCTGCACTCACTGTCACTCTGCACTCACTGTCACTCCGCACTCACTGTCACTCTGCACGCACTCTGCACTTACTGTCACTCTGCACGCACTCTGCACTTACTGTCACTCTGCACGCACTCTGCACTCACTGTCACTCTGCACGCACTCTGCACGCACTGTCATTCTGCACGCACTCGTCACTCTGCACTCACTGTCACTGCACTCACTCTGACTCTGCACGCACTCTGCACTCACTGTTTCTGCACGCACTCTGCACTCACTGTCACTCTGCACTCACTGTCACTCTGCACTCACTCTGCACTCACTCTGCACTCACTGTCACTCTGCACTCACTGTCACTCTGCACTCACTGCCACTCTGCACTCACTGCCACTCTGCACTCACTCTGCACTCACTGTCACTCTGCACTCACTGTCACTCTGCACTCACTGTTTACAAAAGCATTAAAAGTCGATTTAGTTAGTTGTGTGCCTTGTGCAAGAAAGCTTAACTGTGCACTCACCCAGTATGCTTTCAAACGCTCATCAACATCAAGGTTGTCACTGTATGTGACCTTTTTCCAACAAAATACCAAGCCTCATAGGTTAAAAACACATTTATCCCACATCAACTACGTGCAAAGGAAAAGTAATGTATGTTGTACGTCTCTTAACAGCAGCTAAGTGGCCCCATTTCAAGTATGACGCCTTAAGCAAGTGCTGGCTGTTGTTAAGTCAATAATAAGTAGCATTCGGGGATTTGTCTTAACTTTGGACGTTTGTAAAACTCCTGAAAAGTGCTGGTGGTTAAACGACTAGGAGTGAAACTCTGCCTGTGATAAATAGGCAGGATGTTGTCTTTGTCTGACATTTATGTGGGAAAATCTGGTGTTGTATGGAAGCTTGCACTGAAAGAGCTTTGGCTATGTTTTGTAGCGGATAAAGCAGTCACAAATCAAAGACCATGTGCTTAGCGTGTATGTAAAACTCTGAGAAAATGACAGGTGTAAAAAAAGAACAAACGGAAAAGCGTTTTCAATCTGTTATTATTAACTCATAAGTGACGGTCAAAGTGTTCCGGTAATAATATTGTTGTTGTTCCAAATTGAGAAGTGGGCCATGAATGACGAGGTATTTTACTACAATCATTCTTATCTAATAAATATTTTAGCGCCTCGCCAGGGATAATTAGCACTATATGTAGTAAATACTCACAGCCCGGTCGGGGTTCTCGAAGCGGTGCGGTGGTCGGTCTCGAACTTTGTGAGACTCAGACTGCTGCTGTTCTTAATCAGCTGGATTTTCTGATCGCTGCCTGTAAATCGCTCTTCACTGCAGCGAATCCACTAAAGAGAGGCCATGGCGGTGGTGCTCGTAACTAGTATATTTTTCTGTACAGCGCGGGGACTGGCTGAAAAAGATTCCCAGGGCCGTCATTAGCGCTTTCGCGCGCTACCAGATTGACGGCCCTGGGATCCACATACACTGTAGGCCGAGCCCTGCACCACCACTAAGGTAGGTGGTGCAGTATTTGCAAGCATGTGCGCTTGCACTTTCCAACACGTGTGCAGTGCCAGCTGCTCAGTTATAGCCGGACGTCGGGGGTGACGGGTGACCGGCTTGTACATCACTGTCCCTTTCAGTCCCGACTGACTCCCTACCAAAATCCTGCGCAGCCGCCGCCCGCAACTTAGTGCCGCCTGGGGCGGACCGCCCCCCTCGCCCCCCCCTAGCTACGCCAGTGGCTGGAGGGGACGCGCGCATTTTTTATGCAGCGTTTTGCGCCGGCCTGCGACCAGGAAGTCAGGCAGGCCGGGCGGGACAACCGGAAGTAGGAGGGCGGGAGCCTACCCCGCCTCCCACGGAAGAGCCGCGATTGTTTGGCGCACCGGAGCAGGCAGGAGCCTACCCTGCGCCCCGGTGCCGAAGAAGGGAAGAAGAGTCTTGCTGCCGGTGGGAGCCGCTGCACTGAGGATGCCGGTGAGTGGGGCTTCGCCTTGTTGGGGGGGGGGAGCATCTGTGTGCGCGCGCGGCGGCGGACTGTGTATGTGTGTGAGCGTGCATGTGTGTGTGTATGTGTATGTGTCCTGGAGTCTGTGTGTATGCGTGTGTGTGACGGGGGGGGGGGTTGCCTGTCTGGGTGCCTGCGTGTCTGTGTAAGTGTAAATGCGTGTGCGTGTGTGTGGAGCCGAGAGGAGAGGGGCTGGTGTGTGTGGAGGGGTCTCTGTGTATGCGTGTAGGTGACGGGGGTGTGCGTGTGTATGTGCGCATGCGTGAGTGCTGTGTATGCGGTGGCTGTGATGTGCGCATGCGTGAATGTTGACGCGCGTGCACGCAGCTCAATCCAGCCAGGATAAGCTCGTCACAGTTTCTTGTCCCTCATTCCCCCGTGTCAGGCAGCTTTAAGTCTCCAGCCTGGACGCATCCTTCGGATGCGATGTCCAGGCGAGACCTAAACATGCAACATTGTGAAGAGAGACCCGTGGTGTTACCAATCCAGCCTGAACCATAAAAATGGATTACAGTGTGCATCCACTTCATTATCAAACAAACCAGCGGGCCATCAGGAAGGCATGTCCCAAAAAGCACCATAGCGCTCTACAAATATTTGTCCAGAGCTAAGTGCAATGCTGAAATTGCAGAATGGTTTTATCCTCTGCACTCCCCAGTTTTAGCTCGGTTCTGGAGTATTGTGTCAAATTTGTTGTCTCATTTGCGGAAAGCCATTTTAAAGAAGTGTTGGCTCATGTGTGCAGTCACATTGAGACTTTCATTGGATTCTAAGGTGTGGTTGCCTAGACTCTAATAACCTATTGCGCTTGCGCCGATCTTGGCAACATTAAATAGGGCGAGAGCATAGGCTTTCTTCATGCTGAAGAAGAACTGGCTTCAACTACCGAGTAGGCTGAGTAAAATTGAAATACTAATTTGATTCAAGTTGGTAAAAATAGCAGTCTGTTGCAAGGTGCTCGGTAAACAGAACATCATAGTGGGAGACTACAAAGAATTTTGGCCCTTTACAAACACAAAGCAAGGAGGTACTACGGCTAATCTGATGACATGCAAATTGGCAGAGGACCTAGTTTTAACTTTTAGAGACCTCTACTACAGTTTCTATGTATCCCTTGAAGTACATTAGTCATTTAACATCTTGCTATTTCCACCACAGCCATATTGAGTGAGGCCCTCTAGGCACCAGATCTATGTGCTAACTAATTGGGAGAGCAGCAAGAAACACCTGATGCTTTGATGAGAAGGATCGTCTTTCCAGCTATGGTTATAAACATAATTTTGATTAATTTGGCAACAAAAACGTAGCGAGTCTTTGCTATCACATCTTCTGGAAAGCAAGGTTGTCTCCAGAATTTACTCAAACAAGGTTGTTGGTAGTGTAGAAGCAGTACCATAAAGTAAAATGTCAGTAATTTATGTGTGACTTTTCGATTGTCAAAAACAAAGCCATGGTGAAAACTAAAAATATAATATGATCTAAAATACTTTTTAATGCACATCTGTCAAATTGTAGCTGGCACTGGTAGAGAGGAGTGCAACACAAGCGATACCTACACGGCCTAACAGAGTTAATTCTACCTTTTGATGGGGTTACTCCTACATACTAGTATGTGAAGAACTTTGCAAATTAGAACTTGTGTTAAACTTCTTTTTTATTTTAATAAAGGAAAAATCAGGAGTAAGATTATGTAGATGATAAGCTGTTGCCATAAACCACCATGCAGCTCTCCAACCATCGGCAGGATGGAATACAACATGAAAGGATGGTATCTACTATTTCATAGTGTGTAAGGGTGTTTAGAATAGTTTATTTAAAGAGTGAAATGCTATTAGGGCCGAGTCAGAGTATTCAAAATTACAGCATAGAAAAGATAACTGAAGTGTATACCCAACCATAGCACGTAACCACAAACTAAAACATGGAAATCACTTAAATGTTCCATGTGAATTTGAGCGTTCCATAGTTTCAAAACTTTGCTTTCATTCCAAGAATACCATACACGTGTAAGTATTTGATGGGGTTACTTAACTACAAACGTCTTTATAATAGGTATAAGATAAGATTATCAACAAGAATACCAACGTAAGAAATGTTAATGGAAAAGAAAAAATGTGTCAGGCGATGAAAAGTCATCAGTGGTTGAAAGTCAAAACTAAGATCCCTTTTGTTGAACGGAGATATCACATCAAAGGTATATGTGATTTTGTAGGAAAATTAATGTTTGGGTGCTTTTAATAAACAAAACTCTATTCTTAAGGAAACAATCGTCTAAATGTGGCAACTTATATATTTTGCAAAACTGACATTTCCACAACGCCAATTGCATGTGGTGTTTGAGACGTAGTTTAAAATTTTAAACAAATCCTAAATTCATTATAAAAAATTATTAGCCATTGCTAGTTGTACAAATGACTTCTTCTGAAAGTTTATATGCACAACCTACTTGTGTTAGCAAAAGTTTCATTCCCAATTTAAAATGCAAACACTTCACACTTAAAACGGATGCACTTTTCAACCTCTGACTGTTATGACACATGCAAGAAAAACAAATGCAGGTCCTGAAACAACTAACCAAAAGTGAAGATGTGAGAAATGGTGACCAAAAGAGGAAGAAAAGTTTACAAACAGAGTGGCTTTTTCTTTTTCTGCTTGTCCTTATCCTTCGCTTCACGCTCACGTTTGGCAAGCCGGCGCTTAAACTCCTCAGGCATGTTCTCATAACAATGTTTGCAGACTGGTTTTAGGTCAATCTCAACAAATTTATCCCTTTAGACAGGATAGGAGAGACAGAGGAAAGAATAGCAAAGAGTTAAAGAGTCACAGGAATAGCAGTTATGGACAGAGAAGAAACACTTCCTTGTTATGGTAACCTACAGTAATA
Organism: Lissotriton vulgaris; assembly: GCF_964263255.1. NCBI lineage: Eukaryota > Metazoa > Chordata > Amphibia > Caudata > Salamandridae > Lissotriton > Lissotriton vulgaris. Next base: position 482,798,412 of record NC_141696.1, read on the forward strand.
CTCATGATCATGTTCTAGTGAAACATGGAAATCCCTCATTGCAGAGTTATGATCCTACAATGATCGACTAAGATCCTGGAATTCTTTTTTTTTTTTTTTACAACAAATTTTATTGAGGTTTTGCAACCAACAGGGTGAACCACCCCAATATTCATACAATTCATAGATTATAGGTACATAAGCTGCTGGTGTGGGTAGCAGTTGAGGATCTGTACAACGTTCGAGTCAACAACCCCCCCTACCGCCTCCCCGCTCCCTTGCACCGCACTTCCCACATGAAACACTATGTATGCGTATAAATGTACAGGCATACCTCTACGCTGGCCAATCCGCAAATTAAATTGGAGAGTCATTAATGACGAGTCGGTCGATAGGGTCTGGATTTACCGACGATGGAAAGGTCAATGTCCCGATATTCGGCCCACTTAGTCCAGATCTTCCCATGCTTTTGCGGATAATCCAGAGCCTGAAACACCGCCACTTCGGCTGACATACATTTATCTAATGCAGATTTCCATGCCGCCACCCCCGGGGGAGGAGGACTTCCACTGCTGAGCTATGTCTCGCTTGGCTCATGTAAGTCCTAGAAATAGTAAATGTATTTTATATATGTTCCCCCCAATATCTTCCGTACTGTGGAGAAGGGTTAATTGAGGATCTGCTGGGAGGTCCCAGCCTAGCACTCGCTCCAGACAGGACAGTACTCTCAACCAAAAATGTTGTATTGCAGTACAGCCCCAGACCGTGTGTAGAAAGGATCGGTCTTCCGACTTGCATCTGAGGCAGGTGGGGGATGAAATGGTCCCCATCTTCCAGAGACAGAGGCGGGTATATTATACAAAATGGAGATATTTGAACTGGATCAATCTATATCTTAGAGGACACCGCTGAGCCCCCTGGGGCTGGCGAGGGCCTCAGTCCAGTCATCGTCCGAGAGGGTCGGTATGTCTGCCTTCCAGGCTGCCCTCGTCCAGTGTAAGTTTGTCTTGGAATGTGTGGTCAGTGTGATAGAATTCACTTTTCGATGCCCCATCCATCCCTATCTACATATGTGAGTTAGCATCATGTGTCTATCTGATGAAGGAGTAGTTTCTGTCCTGTAACTCCAGTTCTGTAGTAGGGGTATCTCTGTTATAGTCATAATCTAGTGAATAGTCCCGCCCATGTGCGTGGACCCCGGCAATCAAAAATAATCTCTTAAGTTGTCAAAATAATGCAGAAACTGCAAAGACACTTAAGAGAGAATTTAAAGACAAATAATGCAGCCTATATCCACAGGCTACACTGTCCAGTACTTCAACTAGAAATTCCACCAAAAACAACACCACAAACAGAACAGCCTGCTAGTTTCTACCATAGAGAAACCTGCCTCCCCCAGTCAAAGCCTCAGGAATGATAGAGAGGAAGGTAGGGACAGACAAGCCCCATAGGCTGCCATTATGTGGCTTAAATAGGATACTGTGCCTTTAAGAGAACCTTCCAGACTTCTCCCAGTATCCCAGAATGCATAGCAGGTCCAACTTACTTTCAGTTCTTTTTGAAGGCGTAAAAAACGCCAGACCTGTAGCATTGTTTACATGAAGAATTCTCCACCGGGGAGGCGGGAGGGCGCTTATGACTATAACAGAGATACCCCTACTACAGAACTGGAGTTACAGGACAGAAACTACTCCTTCTGTAGTAGGGGATCTCTGTGTATAGTCATAATTTAGTGAATAGAATGGCAAGCCCATCCCCACAACTAAGCGGCGGTGGAGAGTAAATACCTAATGCCACTATTGTGCGAACAAATTCCGCAGCGAAGCCTGTCCAACCTGAGCGTCTGCCCTGGCATCCGTGTCCAGGCAGTAATGCTTAGCAAAGGTATGAACCGACTTCCAAGTGGCTGCCTTGCAGATTTCAGCAATCGGCACGTTACGGAGCAGAGCCGTCGTGGCAGCTTTGCCCCTGGTGGAATGAGCCTTAGGCTTACCTCCTAAGGTCTTCTTAGCTTTCTGATAACACAATTGTATGCAGGACACAATCCACCTAGAGATGGACTGCTTAGAGGTCGCAAGACCTGTCCTGACCGATCCATAATTGATAAACAACTGGTCAGACCTACGAATATCTTTGGTTTTATCCAGATAAAATTTCAACACCCTCCTGACATCCAGAGAATGGAGAGACCTCTCCGCTGGGGATGAAGGGTTCTGAAAAAACGTAGGTAAAGTTATAGTCTGGTTGACATGAAAGTCAGAAATAACCTTGGGAAGAAATTTAGGGTGAGTACGCATAACAACCTTAGCAGAATGAAATACAGTATAAGGTTCATTACAACACAACGCCTGAATTTCACTCACCCTGCGGGCCGATGTAATGGCCACGAGGAACTCCGCCTTCCAGGACAGGTGCTGCAACGAAGCCCTATGAATAGGTTCAAAAGGCTCCTTCATCAATCTGGACAGCACCACATTCAATTCCCATGAAGGCGAGGGAAGCCTGACAGGAGGGAATACTTTCTTCAATCCTTCCAGAAAATCTTTGATCACGGGGATCTGGAAAAAGGAAGTCTGTGAAGGGCATTTCCTGTAGGCAGTCAATGCAGCCAAATGAACCTTAATGGAATGCACATTAAGGCCAGACTGCGCCAAATGCAAAAGGTAAGGAAGGATGACATCCTCCTTACAGGTCGTAGGATCATGGTTCTTAGACTGGCACCAGATACAAAACCTCTTCCACTTGTAAGCATATGAAGTCCTAGTGGAGGGCCTCTTGGATTCCTTCAGAATGTCCATGCAATCATCGGGCAGATTAAGATGGCCATACTGCACTATCTCAGGAGCCATGCCGCCAAACTCAAAGACGAGAGGTTGGGGTGTAACATCCGTCCCCCGAACTTCGTGAGAAGGTCCGGCCTGCACGGCAACCGAATGTGAGGAAGGATAGACCGGTGAAGTAGGTCCGTGAACCACCACTGCCTGGGCCACTCCGGGGCGATGAGTATCATCCGAGCTCTGGACCGGGCCAGCTTGATGAGCACCGCCGGAATCAGGGGAATGGGAGGAAAGGCGTACAGAAAGTTGTTTGTCCAGTCGATCCATAACGCATTCCCCAGAGTCCCTTTCTGGAAGTACCTGGAGGCGAAGTCTCTGCACTTGCTGTTTTCGGCGGTGGCGAACAAATCTACGTCTGGAGTTCCCCACCTTGCGAAGACTTCTCCTAGTACTTCGTCGTTTATGACCCATTCGTGGTTTTCCTGAAGCAGTCTGCTCAGTGCGTCTGCCTGAACATTCTGCACACCTGGTAGATGGGTGGCCGTTATCGTCAGTCCTCTGGCCAGGAGCCAGTGCCAGATCGTCTGCGCCTCCTGTGACAGAGTGCGCGATCTCGACCCCCCCTGCTTGTTGAGGTAATACATCGTGGTGGTATTGTCCGTCTGTACAAGCAGAGAGTTGGTCCGGAAGGACGGAAGAAAGGCCTTCAGCGCCAAGTGAACAGCCCTGAGTTCCAGGAAATTGATGTGATACGTGGCCTCCATCGGTGACCACGTGCCTTGAATCTGTAGAGTCCCGGAGTGCGCTCCCCAACCCAGAAGAGACGCATCCGTCACGACAGTCTGCGTAGGAATGTCCTTGTGAAAGGGAACCCCTCTGAGGAGATTCTCCGCCGAACACCACCACTTCAGAGACTGAAGAGCATGCAGCGACAGGCGAACCTTGTTGTCCCAAGATCCTTTCCTCTGATCCCACAGGTCCTCCAAGCACTCCTGCAACGGTCTCATGTGCAGCCGTGCGTGCGGCGTCAGGAAGATACAAGAGGCCATCGATCCCAGTAGAGAAGACACCGTCCTCACTGTTGTAGATGGAGTCGTCATGAGAGCCTGAGCCTTCCGAAGGAGTGATAATCGTCGCTCTTCCGAAGGAGACACGCTTGCTGACAGCGTATTGATGGAGGCTCCCAAGTACTGTATGCATTGGACCGGAGTCGGTACAGACTTGGCCATGTTGATGTGCAGCCCCAGCTTGTTCAGGAGAACGCACGTCTTCTGGAAGTGTGCTCGCGCTTCCGAGAAGGAGGATGCCTTGATCAACCAATCGTCCAAGTAAGGGTAGACGAACACCATGTTCTTCCTCAGGTGTGCCGCTACCACCGCCATGCACTTCGAGAACGTTCTCGGCGCAGACTTCAGTCCGAATGGGAGTACTGTGTATTGATAGTGATTGGTGCCGACTTGGAACCGCAGGAACTTCCTGTGTTTGTGTGCAATGGGCACATGGAAGTAAGCATCCTGTAGGTCTATAGCGCAAAGCCAGTCTCCCTGTTGCAACTGAGGGTAAATCTGGTGCAACGACAGCATGCGGAATTTTTCTCTGCGAATCCATTTGTTTGCTTGTCGCAAATCCAGAATGGGCCTGAACTCGTTCTTGTCCTTCTTGCGAACCAGAAAGAACCGGGAGTACAGACCTCTTCCTCTCTGAGACAGAGGTACGTCTTCTATCGCCCTTTTCCTCAACAGGACATCCGCTTCCGCCTGAAGCTCGCGCAGCTGAAACTGCGAGCTGACCGGGGGAATAGCTGGAGGAGGGCTGGTGAACCGAAGACTGTATCCATTGCAAACAATATTCAGCACCCACTTGTCCTGAGTAATTTTTCTCCACTCTGCCAGAAAAAGTTGGATGCTTCCCCCTACCGGAGTGGGTAACGGATCCGGGGGAAGTAAGTTCCTAGGGCCTAGACCCCGCCTGGCCCTTGGGCGCCAGAGCCGACTGCTGGCCTCCTCTGCCCTTCTGCCGCTTCTGGAACGGCTTACGGAACGGCTGCTGCTGTTGCGAGTGCCCCGAAGCCTGTCCTCGTCCTCGGCCTTGTCCGCCGAACCGCCGTTGGAAGGGGCGGTACTGCTTCTTGGTCTCTTTGGGCTTCTCCAGGCCGACAGCCGTCAGGGTTTCGGCTTCCGCCTTCATGCGGGCCATTTCATCATCCGCATGCTTCCCGAAGAGGGTCTCACCGGAGAACGGCAGATTGGCCACCCTCTGCTGTGCGTCCGGTTTCAGGGACGTAAGTCGGAGCCATGCGTGGCGCCGTTGGTTGATCCCGTGGCAGAAACCGTGAGCCGCCAACAGGGAAGAGTCCGCAGCCGCGCTGATTATCTGGTTGGCCACCAGCATCCCCTCACTCAGGACTTCCATGAAGTCTTCACGCTGCTCCCGAGGCAAATGCTCCGCAAAGCGCTCGAGGGAGTCCCAGAGGGCGCGGTCGTAACGTCCTAACAGAGCCATGGCACTCGCCGCTTTCATGGATGTCGCGGAAGTTCCACAGACTTTTCGCCCCGCCGAGTCCATCCACCTAGACTCCTTATCCGGGGGAACCGTGGAGGTCGGAGTGGTGGCATGCTGTTTGCGGGCCGCCGTGACGATGACGGAGTCAGGCGGAGGCTCCGCTCTCAAAAAGGCCGGATCCGAGTCGGGAGCCCGGTACTTCTTTAGTAATCTGGACGGGGCTGCTCTCGTCACCGCCGGGGTGAGAAACAGAGCCATAGCCGGTTCTTCCAGGCCCGGCACCAAGGGCAGGAGAGGACGAGACATGTGCCTCTGATGTAGAGTCTCGAAGATGACAGACGTCTTCGGAGTAGGCACTGTCAGTGTAATGCCTAGCTTCGCCGCGCCCCTCAACAGGACGTCCTGAAAGGCAACCAGGTCATCTATCGGGGACACTCTGGTGTCCGGCGACCCCGATAGAGTAGGGGAATAGTCCCTGGTCCCAGATGATCTCGTGTGAGAGCGAGATTCGCGCCTCCTATGGCGGGGTCTCGACCTCGTGGAAGATCTGCGCCTAGAGCGAGAACGAGACCTGCCAGCTCTTGGGCGCTCCTTCGGTTTGCGAGGAGGGGTCTTCCGTGGTTCCTCACGGGGTCTCTTCGGATCCTCCCGGGGTTTCGGTTTCGGGGTCCCCTTGGGAGGAGCAGGCAGGGACGGCAGTGAAGTGGACCTCGGCGGAGGAACCTTCGGCTGCGGGGTGGGCCCATGCGGAGGGACCGGAGGTGGAGAAGGATCCCCCGAAGGCAGTGGTGGTTTGGGCGGAGGGTCCTCCCTAGGTACGGGTGGAGGAGTAGGAGTCCTGGGCCGAGATGGAGTGTACACTTCCGAGTACACCGAGCCCGGTGACCCTTTAGGGGACGGGTGCGGAGAGCCATCCCCATCCGCAGGCGACCGCTTCCTCTTGAGTCCACTGGAAGCGGCGTGACTCCTGGGACTAAAGCCCCCTCTGTGTCGTTTTGGAGAGGGTGACCTACTCCTCGACGCTGACCGCTGTCCGCTGGACGCAGAACGACGCTTCTCCGGCGTCGAATGGCGCTTCCTGGACTCCGGCGTCGAACGTCGTCCCCTCGACGTCGACCCTCTCCTCCTCGGCGTCGAACGCCGACTCCTCGACGTCGATCTCCTCTTCCACGACCTCTCACGTCGCCCTCTCAACGTCGGGCGGTCCGCCCTCGACGTCGACCGCCGTCGTCGTCTCGATGTTCCCGACGTCGAGGAGCCCCTCGACGTAGATCGGCGGTGTCGCCTCGACGGCGAACGACGGTGTCGCCTCGACGACGACCAACGGTGTCGCCTCGACGGCGAGCGCCGGTGCCGCTTCGACGGCGAGCGTCGATACGCGTCCCTGCACCTTCGGCGTCGGTATGAAGACCTCGACATCGACGGAGACGATGACGTCGACGGCGGCTTTGACGTCGGCTTCTCCTTCATCGTCGAGCCGTCACGCCGTCTCGACCCGGAGCCCCGGGGAGAAGGGGAGCACGCCGTCGTCATCCCTCTCGACGTCGTCGAAGCCCTCGACGTCGACGGAGAATGGGATCGTTTGCTGGACTTCCTGCCCCCGGGGAGCCCCCCAGGGGCCTCAGCAGAGGCAGAGGGATCCCTCCCAGGCTGCCCAGACCCACCTGCAGCTCGTAGACGCCTATCCTCCAGGCCAGCCAGCCTGATCTTCAATCTGTCCCTGAGGGTCCGAGCAGAAAGCTGCTGACAGATAACACACTCCTCAGGGCCATGATCTTCTGGAAGGCACACGATGCAGACATCATGGGGGTCGCTTTTGGCCTTCTTCCTCTCACATGCTGGGCACTTAACAAAAAGGCCAGGCATTTCGGAGCCCCAAAACGCCTAAAAAACAGCACAAAAGGGAGAAGAGAACACCAAGCAGTAACTGCAACAATTTTAAAAGTCAAAAGTGCAAAAACAATTTCAATAAACCCTTGAAAAAGGGAGAGCTCAATGCCAGGGTCCTGTAAGCAGGAGGCGGAAAAAAGAACTGAAAGTAAGTTGGACCTGCTATGCATTCTGGGATACTGGGAGAAGTCTGGAAGGTTCTCTTAAAGGCACAGTATCCTATTTAAGCCACATAATGGCAGCCTATGGGGCTTGTCTGTCCCTACCTTCCTCTCTATCATTCCTGAGGCTTTGACTGGGGGAGGCAGGTTTCTCTATGGTAGAAACTAGCAGGCTGTTCTGTTTGTGGTGTTGTTTTTGGTGGAATTTCTAGTTGAAGTACTGGACAGTGTAGCCTGTGGATATAGGCTGCATTATTTGTCTTTAAATTCTCTCTTAAGTGTCTTTGCAGTTTCTGCATTATTTTGACAACTTAAGAGATTATTTTTGATTGCCGGGGTCCACGCACATGGGCGGGACTATTCACTAGATTATGACTATACACAGAGATCCCCTACTACAGAAGTATACATACACGTTTTGAATTATTCTTACTCCTTATATGATTATTCATTTATATGTGTGATGATATTAGTTTTCTTAGCTTAGCTCGTGTGCCTCCATTTTGTGTATTCCTCTGTGCCTGCGAGTCGCACTCGCTCATCCACCCCTCACGTAGGAATAGGAAATTCACTGATGCAGCAGTTTTCGTTTCTCGGCTAACTGTGGCCGAAACTAACAAGTCTCTTATCAGTAATGTTCTCATGCACCAGAGACGCTGAGGCTCAGCTCCGCGGCCTTGGGCAAAGATAGCAAATGTATCCCTTGCAGGTGCAGATGCCTTTTTTATGAGGACATTGTTCCTCTGCCTGGGTTTCAGTAATTTTCCAGAAGGGGCGTACCCTAATGTACTGTACCACATTATAATGTATTGCTGTGATGATATGAGTTAGTCCTCTCGGCGCACTCTTAGGGGTGAGGTCGGACAGGGCCCTCTCATATGGGAGTTTGAGGCCTAATAAAATTACTCTGTTTATTCTTCTCTACTGTCCGGCTGACTTCTTACTGAGTTACTATAGGTGAGTGTGGTAAGTCACTCGGGTGGATTTGAGCCACGCTTATCAGATGGCGCCCGAACAGGGACCCTGCGATAAAGATCTTTCTCACCCGTAGGGGGGTAGCAGAAGACCGGGGTCCCGCTGGTCGGCACGGTGGGTCCGGGTACCCATCTGATGCCGAGCTTGGTTCTCGCAGCGCTGCCCCACCCTGCTGATCGGGAGAGGTCCCGGTTCGGATCTTAACCCTTTCGATGCTGATGACGAGCTCAGCTCGTCATGATGCACGGTTGAGCTGTGCTGATGACGAGCTGAGCTCGTCATGAACAATGGTGATCAAAGCTTTCCAGCACACGGGAAAAATATGCCTAGCAGCCAAGGTGTTAAAGCCAGGGTCCAGAAGGCGGAACCTGGAGCTGACCGTGTTGGTCCTGGCAGCCGGAGGTGGAGAACGGTAGAGGTCGGTACCGCATACGGAAGGTGAGTGGTCCACCTGTTGATGTTTGAGGAGCTGGAGTGCTCCGGGAGACTAGGGTGTCTCCAACGGTTTGAGGAGCCGGTGCGCTCCTGGGGCTAGTGTGCTCCGGGGAACTCAGAGTGCGAGTAGGCGCTCTGACAGACTTAATGGGGTTGGGAGAATATTTGTGTATATAGTTTGTAGTAATCTGACCGGGTGGTACTATGGTGAAGGCGTGGCTCATTACGGGTAGACTCTGGAACCTACCCTGAACACCTAGAGTGGTGGTTCAGTGGAGGTGAGTCCTGGGTCTCCTGTGGTAAAGTGCGCAGTGATCCGTAGTGCCGCTCGGGTGGCGGATGTGTTCTCCATCCTCAGAACAGATAGTGTACTGTTCGGTCTGCGGTAAGGTCCAGGTTCCCCAGGACTTGGTCGACGGGCCTTGTCCCATTTGGTAACACGTGTTTGGAAGGATTTATATGTGTAGGATGTGTATGTGTGTGTGTTGTTCCCCAATGTATATTGTATGTGTGTGAACGAGCCACGGGTTAGTGATTAGAGTTAACGAATTTTGTGAGGAAGTGTTTTATTTTACACCAAAGTAGAGATGCCGTGTTTCAGTAAGTTACGATGTTTTGGGTGTTGTTGTCGTGTATCAGACTCTAGACTGGCTGAGAGCCAACCTGCACCTCCGGAGGGCACTCCAAACTTTGATATGTACGTCAAACACGGATTGCCCCCGATCCGGTTTGGCACTCTATGGCACCGATATACCGCTGATAATGTGGATTTGCAATGGCCCTTGACAGGTTCCTTCGAGGTAGCTAAATTGGATTATTTGCAAGATAAATTATTTGCTAGGCGCAGTCGTCAAAGTATGTTCGATTCCTTAAGAATGTGGCAGAAGGAAGTTAGGGAACGTAAGTTGAGAGAGGAGAAAGCGGCGCTAAAAAAGGCAGCACAGACAATGGCGCAGAAAGCGAGAGAACACACAAAGAATGAGAATGAGCAACGTTTGGAGCGCGCAGATAGGCTTTGCAGGTTGAAAGAAAATAAGTTACGTAGTACGTGAGGATGAACAGGATGAGATGGAAGACATTTTGAATACTCGACCCCCTCCTCCCTATGCCCCGCAGTCACTGTATCCTACCCTACCAGGTCCTGCCTCTCCTGATGGGGTTTCGGGTTCACAAGCGAGTGCCCCACACCAGCCCGGCGCAGCGATTTCTGCCTCCCCATCATCATTGGCACCCCTCGTTTCCTTACTTCCGGCCAGTTCACCCGCTCCCTCCCAATTTTCACTAGCACTCCCTACCGTCTCTGCCAGCACTACCCCTAGTCAGGAGTTATTAACACTGAGTAAAGGCGCAGGCAGCGGATTGCTTTCGCAGGTACGAAAATTGCTCACGCGTTCTACGGTTGGTTTGGACGAGAAAACAGTGGTGGCCAATCAGGCCTGTCAGTGGGCTAGGAATAACATTTATTAGTTTGAAGACATTTGGTCCACAATGAAAGATTTTGAGCCTTTGATGCAGCAACATGCTTTGTGGCACATGTCAAATATAATAATAACGTTATGGGAGCAGGGGTACGGAGGTGTGGCTCCAGCGACTTTATGAGATATAAAAAATGGAGCCTACAGAGCTAACACTGGGGTAAAGGAGGTGATGCGCAGTTTGCGAGCCATATTGCAGTATAGAAATGAATTACCCTCTGCAGGTACACCACATTTTCCTGGTATACATCCGATGCGTGAGGTGCACCCTATCTTTCACCCCGAGATACCCGAGGTGGTAGATCCGGTCACGAATGCTGTCACCAAGGCCCGCGTGGACGCCCATTTTCAGGAGCAGTGGGTATATACACCATGGAAGAGAAGTGAGGTATTGGCCTTGAAGGCTCAGTTACCAGACTCTAGAAAGAATCCGACTTCATATTATAAAGAGCTGAAGGAAGCCGCGTCTTCCACAGTAATGACTTTGGCCGATATTGAACTGTTTTTCGGACTTCTGGTCCCAGTCGATGTGTGGCGGCAGGTGAAGGGTACGGATCATGTGGAGGAGTTGGGTGGTACGTGGTCGGAGTTGCAGGACTTGGACAAGGAACGTAAGCCAGGGGAGAAGCCAAAAGTTGAGATTCTGGCGTTACCGGGGCGAATTATTAAGTATATGCACACCCTTATTCCCCCGAAAAAGGTGGACTGGGACAAGTTGACTGCATGTAGGCAGAAAAAGGATGAAGCAGTCTCTGATTTCTTTACGAGGTTTGAGGAGACGTTTATGGATTTCAGTGGACAGGATGTGTCACAGGACGGAGGGTTGCGACTCTGTTAATAGGTTTGTAATGAGGAATTAGTTACTTACCTGTACACTATAGTTCTCCAGTATTATCTTTCATAGATTCACATGCTTGTATCTTCCCCGTCGTCATTGTGGGAGTCTCACGGTAACAGAATGACCAAGCAGTATCATAGAGAAGAAAAACTGCATAGAAAATCCCCATAGGGACTGTAATATTTGGTAACCAGACCATTTCCTTGTTTGGTCCAAAAGTCAGCCAATCAGCATTGCTGCCCTGCCCTCACACTCCCCAGCAGAAGCTTCCTGCCTCAGATTTCCGTCCCCGAGTCAGAGACATGGATAATACCGAAAAACAGGATCTGTCTGAGAAACGGGGAGGCGGGCGGGCGCATGTGAATCTATGAACGATAATACTGGAGAACTATAGTGTACAGGTAAGTAACTAATTCCTTCTCCAGTATTACATCTTTCATAGATTCACATGCTTGTATCAGAGTAGTAAGCAGTGCTCACAAATTTGTAGCATTTCCAGGACAGAACCCAGAAGGAAGCTCTGCATCAAAGCAATGGTAGAACAATACAGATCAATATAGTACTATATGTGCATATATATATATATATAATATATATATATATATGTACAAACATAAATCAAAGTATTGCTTAGAAAAATCATCAGCCAAGTAAAACATACCTTACTGAAATAGGCGCTTCAGAACAGCTTGTCCCACTGCCGTGTCCTCTTTCCACGCAGTGTCTAGACATTAGTGCCTTGTAAATGAATGCACGCTCTTCCACGTCGCTGCTCTGCAGATGTCGGGCAGCGACACTCCTGCGAACAAGGCCATTGAAGTCACCATCTTCCTTGTGGAATGTGCATTCACTTTAGAACAGAGCGGCTTTCCCGCTTTCTCATGACATTTCAGGATAGCTGATGAAATCCATCTGGCAATACTCAGTCTGGACAGAGGAAGGCCTTTCCTTTGACCCTCGAAAGCAAGAAATAATTGTTTGGATTTGCGGAATGTCCTTGTCCGTTCAATGTAGAACTTCAAGCATCTAGAGATGTCCAGAGAGTGCAATGCCCTTTCTGCTTCCGATGAGGGATTGCTGAAAAAGGTAGGCAGAATGATAGGCTCATTGAGGTGAAAAGACGTAGGAACTTTAGGAATAAAAGATGGATTTGTCCTTAATATAACCCTGCCCTCGCGAAATTGTAAGAAGGGCTCTTCCACTGAAAAGGCCTGAATTTCGCTAACCCTCCTTGCTGATGTTAGTGCAAGCAGTAAGGCTGTCTTCCAAGATAGGAACTGTAAGTTTGCTTTGTGTATAGGCTCGAAAGGTGGCCTCATAAGTTGAGATAGGACTGTATTGAGGTGCCACGGCACTCGTGGACGCCGGATGGGTGGATAAACTCTAAAAAGTCCTTTGATAAATTCCTTTATTATCCTGGAAGACCAGAGGGATGGCTCGTTTGGCTTCCTCCTGAAGCGTGATATTGCTGCCAAGTGCACTTTGACCGAGGCATGCGACAGACCTGCCTTAGATAGTGACAGCAGGTAAGGTAGGATACCTTCGGGGTGTACTTCAAACGGATGTAAGTTTTGACTGTCGCACCAGTGGCAGAAACGGGTCCATTTCGCTGCATATGTTTTGTTTGTTGACATAGCTCTGGCTTGCGAGAGAATATGCCTGCATTCCTGCGGAATGTCTAGGTTTTGAAATTCCCGCTCATGAGGTTCCATGCTGACAATTTTAGTGATTGCAGATCCGGATGCAGAATCTGACCGTCATTCATGGAGATGAGGTTCTGGAATGTCGGAAGCTGGATCTTGCTGCCCTTCGACATCTGAAGTAGATCTGAAAACCACGCCTGCCTCGGCCAGGCTGGTGCTATCAGTATGACATGGCACGGTTCCAATCTCATCTTGCGAAGAACTCGCGGTATCAATGGAAATGGAGGGAACGTGTAGGCAAACCTCCCTGTCCAGTCCATGTGGAATGCATTTCCCTTGGATCCTTGCTGATGGTACCTGGACGCAAACTGAACGCACTTTGAGTTGTTTCTTGTTGCGAACAAGTCTAATGTGGGAGTGCCCCACCTTTGAAACAGGTTGTGAAGCTGAGTGTCGTGCAGTTCCCACTCGTGCGTCACGTTGGAAGTGCGACTCAGGGCATCTGCAAGTATGTTGAGGACTCCCTGTATATGTTGAACTTGAATTGAAATGCCGTTGGTTATCAGCCATTTCCAGATTCTTTGCGCCAATGTCGACAGCTGTTTGGATCTTGTTCCACCCTGTTTTAGCAAGTAAAACATAGTCGTGGTGCTGTCCGTTTGGATAAGTACCGACGATTGGCGTATCCTGGGAAGGAATGCTTGAAGCCCCAGAAACACCGCTTTGAGCTCCAACATGTTTATGTGAAGCTGCGCTTCCCAGTCTGACCAAAGGCCCTGAATCTCCAGCTCCTGAAGATGCGCACCCCATCCTTTCAGCGAAGCGTCCGTTGTCATCACGAAGTCGTGATCTCGAGGAACAAAGTTCAAGCCCTGGTCCAAGTTCTTTTGAACCTTCCACCATGACATGGCCACCTTCATACGGTTCGTGATGGCAATCCGATCCTCGAAGGTTCCTTTGGACTGAACCCACTGCTCGTCCAGTTGTTCCTGCAAAGGCCTCATTCGAAGGCGACAATTTGGCACCAGTGGGATGCAGGATGATATCATCCCCAACATGGACTTGTACACTCTCACAGAAGTGGACCTTTTTGTTTGAAGTGACGCCGTTAGACCCATGATCTTTCTCATTCGGTCTTCGGAAGGATAGGCCTTCCCTGCTCTGGTGCATATCCATGCCCCTAAGAATTGGATGCCCTGGGCCGGAGTCAGCGAGGATTTCTCCAAGTTGGTCCGTAGTCCCAAGCGCTGAAACAGCCGGATGCAGCACTGAAGAGATCTTGTTGCCTCTCTGAAAGATGGACCTGTCACCAACCAGTCGTCCAGATATGGGTAAATGTAATGCCCTTGCAATCTTAAGTGGGCCGCCACCGGGGCCATGCATTTGGTGAACACCCTCGGGGCCGATTTGAGTCCGAATGGCAGGACTTTGAATTGAAAGTGGCGACTCTCCACAACAAATCGTAAATATTTCCTGTGCTTCCGATGAATGGGAATATGGAAGTACGCATCCATGAGATCCAAAGACGCCATGTAGTCTTTTTCCTTTATCATTTGTAGGATCTCTTGCAACAATAGCATTCTGAAGGGTATCTTCTTTATGTATTGAAACAGATCCCTCAAATCCAATACCTGTCTCCATTTCAGGGTTTGTTTCTTTTTTTTTTGTTGTAAAATTTTTATTTGTAGTATGCAAGGTGAAAATAGAAAAGGGGAGGGAAACAGAGCAAAGGGATCAAGAAAGAGAAAGGAAAGAAAAAAACAGGCGACATACCGCCACATAACCCCACACAGGGGGTGCCAAAAAACCTGATCGCAAAGGGAGGGGCAATGGGGCATCAAAGTCCGCATCAAAGAGGGCGGTAGCCAGGTAGAGCAGCAGAAGTGCGGACAAGAAGGCCCGTCCGCCACAGTGTTCAAATCGTGCCTGGAAATTCCAACAGTTGATGCATTGCCCCTAGCCGGGAAGAGCAACCCAAGCCCCATCTGAGTCATATGTCCATTCCGAAGGCACAGCAAGTCGCAACAGGAGAGAGAAAAAAAACAACTTCCCCAACTACCCCCCCCTACCCTCCTACCCTCCCACCTCCCATCTCCTACCCAGTGGTGGCGACCAATATTCACACAATCCACAACAGTCACATCTGTAATCAAATTTGGAAAAGATGAAGTGCCCGCAGCGCTGACGGACAAACTGCCGAAGGCAGGCCTCGGGACAAAAACCTCACCAAGGGGCCCCAATTAAACATAACGTTTTTAAAATTCCCAAGGAAAATGTCTGAGAGTCGCTCCAAACTCAACAAACGCCACAGCCGGGCGTGCCACAAAGAGACGGCGGGGGCAGACGGGCTTTTCCAAGCGGCTGCCAAGGTCAACTTAGCTGCTCCCAAACATAACCACATAATGCGCTTATCCGCCCTAGTCTGGTGTTCAAGCAAGGGGTCCCTAAGGCCCAGTAAAACAAAGTCCATGGAGTTGGGGAGTGGGTAGCCCAGTATATCTTTAATGTGGGAGAGAACCTCGGCCCAGAACGGCCGGATGGTGGGACAGTCCCACCATATATGTCTGAAGTTCCCCAACATCCCGCAGCCCCGCCAACACCTATCTGAGGTCGTTGGAAATATGCGGTGTAGTTTAGATGGGTATAAGTACCAGTCAAAGAGGAGCTTCATGTGGGCCTCCCTGAGGTCGGTAGAGTGGTTATGTGTCGTCACGTCCCGCCATAAGCTCCTCCACTCGCTGTCGGAAATGTCCCTCCCCAGTGTGGTCTCCCAGTGATCCTGATATCGAGGCCGTGGAGACATAGTAGTGTCTAACAGCAGCCCATATAGAAAAGAGATCGCCCCTTTCATGGTGGATGTGCGAAGGAGGAAAGTTTCGAATTTCGTCAAGGGTCTGGTAGCGGCATCCACCACACCAGGCGACGTCGCTCAGTGCAAGAGATGTAGATGTCTAAAGCGCTCCGTCGGCAGAACACCATAATCCTTCATACAGTTGTGGAAAGTGAGGGGTTCGGTGCCATGGAACAGGTGGGTGAGGGCTCTACAGCCACCCTCCCTCCAAGTCTCAAAGGGACCCTCCGTCAATGCCGGGGGGAAGGCCGGATTGAAATGGATCGGGGTGAACGGGGACGGGAATGTGGTCCACCGATCATCGCTACTCACCGTGTCCCAGACCTTTAACACCGTGCTGGTGGGAGTGCTAATGTACGCGTTTCTGGGCCGGTCCACCTTAGGCTTCCAGGCCAGGTCCCAGATGGAACGACCCGCAACACTCCGATCCATGTGGAGCCAGTGCTTCTCCGAGAGCTGTTGGGACCACTCCACGAGGACTCAATTGGGCAGCCTTGTAATACAAATGCATGTCCGGAAAGCCCACTCCTCCCTCCAACCGCGGGCGTCGGAGAACCGTAAACGGAAGCCGCGCCCGGCCGCCTTGCCAGACATACTTCAGCATCACGGTCTTCAGCCGACGAAAGTAGTCCAGCCCTATCGGGATAGGCAAGGCCTGAAAAAGGTAAAGGAGCTTGGGCAGAAGAACCATTTTGAGTGCATGAACCCTACCCAGCCATGAGATAAATTTGGGCTTCCATCGGTCCAGTTCCGCCCGAATCGATGCCAACATCGGGGGGAAGTTAGCCTGGAACAAGGCACCTATGGTAGAGGTCAGCCGCACGCCCAGGTAGAGCAAGGATGATGACGTCCACGAGAGCGGAGTAAGCAGCCGGATCTGTTGCACCTCCCCCGGCGGCAAGGTCAAGTTTAAGATGTAGGACTTGTCAAAGTTAACCTTAAACCCCGCCACCGCTTCATATTCAGAGAGCACCGTGTGGACATGGGGTAGTGACATCGCCGGGTCTCGAAGGGACAACAGGACGTCATCGGCAAAGAGCGAGATCTTATGCTGCTCGCCCGTAAAGGGGAGCCCTAGAATCCGCTCATTCTCCCGTATCGCCAGAGCCAATGGTTCTATGCTAAGGGCAAAAAGAAG
The DNA here is from genome assembly GCF_964263255.1 of Lissotriton vulgaris. NCBI lineage: Eukaryota > Metazoa > Chordata > Amphibia > Caudata > Salamandridae > Lissotriton > Lissotriton vulgaris. The sequence continues at coordinate 482,815,076 of NC_141696.1, forward strand.
GGGCGAGAGGGGACAGCCCTGGCGTGTCCCTCGGGAATGACGAAAACTCCCGGACCTATGGCCGTTAACCAACACTCGGGAGGTAGGGCTATTGTAGTTGGCCTCAATCATCCTTATAAAATGGGGCGAGAACCCGAAGGCCACCAGCGTTCGGTGCAAGAATCCCCAATCAACGCGGTCAAAGGCCTTCTCCGTGTCAAGCCCTATCAACACTGCTGGTATGCGGAACCGTTCCGCTGTTTCAATTAAATGGACGACGCACCGCAGATTGTCATGAGTCTGCCTACCCTTAATGAAGCCAGACTGATCAGGATGGATCAAAGCAGGCATCAGGTCTTGCAGCCTGCCCGCCAGGATGGAGGAGTACAGTTTAGCGTCCAGGTTAAGGAGCGCTATCGGACGGTAAGAAGCACAGGAGGTAAGGTCCTTGCCTGGTTTGGGGATAATAGTAATCAACGCTTAGGCCATAGAGTCCGTGGTTCTACCATCAGTTGCCATCGCGTTGAAGAGGGAGACTAAGTAGTCGCAGATGTCGGGCGCGAACGTCTTATAGAATAGGGCCGTATAGCCGTCAGGCCCAGGGGCCTTATGCAGCTTCAAGGCCTTGATGGCATCCAAAACCTCCTCTCGAGAGATGGGGGAGGCCAACGGGTCATTCCATTCTCTGGAAACTCTCGGGAGAGGCAGACCTTCCAGAAACTTGGATTGAGCTTCCGGGTCGAGAGCATCGCTCGAGTAGAGCGCTTCATAGAAGCGACCAAATATGGCCGCCTTGTCCGCGTCTTTATGCTGAACAGAGCCCGCGTGGTCACGCACGCCCCCTATATAATCCCTTTCGCGTTTGTCACGAAGCTGCCGAGCAAGGTGGCGCCCAACCTTATTGCCTTGAGAGTAGGAGGTACGCCGAAGGCGCAGAAGAGTGAATTCCGCCCTGTTGTTATAATGGGCCTTCAGTTTCCCTCGCACCGCCGTCAGGGGGCGCAGGGTCACCCTGGAGGGGTTCGCCTTGTGGGCCTGTTCTAAGGTGGCAAGCTCCGTCTCCAGAGCCTCCCTCTCTTCCCGCCGCAGTTTATTAAGGGTCGCGTTGAGAGCGAGGCACGTGCCCCGCAGGGAGGCCTTGCACGTGTCCCACGTGTTATACACCGACGTGTCAGAAGGAGGATTGAGGATAAAAAAGTCACCAATAGCCTTCCGCAACGCCTTACAGGACACCTCATCCCTCACTAGAGCCGCCGGAAAGTACCATTTCCGCCAACTGTCTCCCCCCGCGGCCCAATGCAGTCCCAGGACCACCAAGCTATGATCCGACAGCGAGAGCGGAAAGATATCAGTCAGTCGTATGTCCCCCCTGAGAGCCTGGCTAACCAAAATATAGTCTATGCGGGAGTATGAGCGATGGACGTGAGAGAAGAAAGTATAGTCCCTGGCCTGTGCGTGGACATAGCGCCAGCTGTCTACCAGCCCCATTTCACCCACCTGACGCTGTGTTTCCTCCGAGAAGACGCAGTGTCTGCCCTGCGCGCCCCAGAACTATCCAAGTCCCTGTCCCACACCATGTTGAAGTCTCCCAGCATGATTAGGTGCCCGTCCACAAAGTCCCCCATCTTATCTAACAAGCACTGCAGAAAGCCATTCTGACCCGTATTTGGGGCATACACCACGACAAAAGTACACAGGCGACCATACAACGTCCCCTTCACCATCAGCCAGCGACCCTCCTTATCAACACTCACCCCCAGGGGCTGAAAGTGAAGGGAAGTACGGAAGAGGAGGGCCACCCCTCTATGCTTCGTGGGCGCGGACGCCCTGTAGATAAGGGGGAACTGCCTATGGCGAAGTCTCATTTCGTCCCTCCTAGCCAGGTGGGTTTCCTGGAGAGCAACCACATCTAGGTGATGGTCCGAAATGTACTTCCAAAGCTTCTGCCGCTTCTGTGGGGAATTAAGGCCCTTCACGTTCCAGGTGCCTATGCTAACAGGCATAATGGGGAACTAACACTCCATCCTATGTATACGTCCAGACATCCACGCTCCACACCTAGACCCCCGGCACACACCGGATCCCAATCCCATCGGGGACAGCTACTCACAGGGAACCAAGGAAGAGACCCCAGCCACAACCACACAGGGGGGACCACACGCACTCTCCCCCAGCCTTCCAGGACGGCCCCTCTTCCACAGAGCGCAAGAGCCAAAGAAGCACCATCATAGAGCGAAGGAAAAAACGCAAAGGCAAATAGCATCGAAGCCACCAACATCATGCATCCCTCACACACGGTCGCCACACCACCCCTTACCCCCAACCCCAACCTCCCTGCCCCCGTACCCACACTCAGAGCACAAACTGTCCCACCCCCCAGCAACAACCCGAAAACCAAAAAAACAGAGCACAAGGCCCGTAACCTGAATCGAACATTCAGCAGTTCCAATGGGCCACAGGTCACAAGGTCCACATCAGACTGGAATCGGGGTGGGGGCACCGGTTCGGGGGCCCCCAGGGCCAAGGCCCGGGGTGTCTTCTCCAAAAGTACCATAGTGCCCCAGGGCCGTAGGGACAGAGACCCTCCGGCGCCCGACCATCGAAGAAGTCAGGGATCATGCCGCTCCAGAGCTCAGCTGAGTGTCTGCAAGCGTGGCCGAGGCCACCGACGCCACCGCTGACCCCCTCTCTTGCAAGCTGACAGAGTGGTCCGGACGCAGTCGGTCCGGGGAAGAGCCAACCCGGTGCCATGATGAAGAGCGACGCCGTCGCCGCGATGGTGAGGACTGTGCCGTTTGAGACGAAGGGTCCTCCTCCAGCCCCAGCAGCTCCCTCGCGGCCTTCAGGGAGCGAATCTGCGCCAGTCTGTTCTGCCATCGAAATATAATCCGGAAGGGGTGACCCCAGGAGTAGGAGACGCCACGCTCTCTCAGAAAAGCAGTCACTGGCCTGAATTCTCTCCGTTTTTGAAGCGTGGACGCCGCCAGGTCCTGGAACAGCTGCGGCCGATGGTCACGAAATTGCAGAGTGGTGATGGCCCTAGCCTTCCGGAGGATACGTTCTTTCGTTTGGAAGTCATGGACACACGCGAGGATGTCCGGGGGGGGGGGGGGGGGGGGGGGGGGGGGGGGGCACCTCGCCTAGGCAGGCCAACTCTGTGCACCCTATCCAACTTGATCTCCTGAACTTCCTCCTCATCCAACACTTGTAGGAAGAGGGCCTGCACATATTCTCTCAAGTCTCCAGCCTCCCCGTCCCAAGGGACCGCTCTGATACGGATGTTGTTTCTCCTGGAGCGGTTCTCCAGGTCCTCGGCGTATGCTTGCAGGTTCAGGTCGGTAAGGCGAAGAACATCTTGTTGCAATTGATGAACGTCATTCGCCATACTTAAGTCATGATCTTCTAAGGTGGCCACCCGCTCACCAATGTCGTCCACATCTCTCCGGACCTCCCGTAGGTCCGACGCTAGCTGAGCACGAAGCTCGGAGATATCCTCCTTGATAGAGGCAAAGAGTTCCGACATGAACCCCTTGGTGGCGGGCACCTCCTCGTCCGTCTGTCTAGTCGAACCACTGGCTCCGGGAGAAGATGGCGGTTGCGATGCTTTAGAGGCTCCGTCTTTCATCGTCCTCCCCTTGCGCGGCAAGTTCGACATCGCGGCGGAGCTGTGGAATCAAGGCTGCCGAAGATGTAGGCCGCTCAGAAGCACCTGCGTCACGAGCAGCAGCCGCCCGAGTAAGACGGCGGCGTGGGAGCCTCCGCCAAGGATCCAGAAGGGCGGCAGCAGGTTCGGAGTCCCCGTCCCACACAGCCGGGCCACAAACTCAACCACTCGATACTGCCAATGCACGACGTAGTCCACTATCGCCGGACAATGTGGGCAGAGCAGGCCTCTGAAATCAACCAATGTTCAGGCCCGGGCGCTCCGTGCAGGGCCAACAACCCCGAGTCGCAGGCGGTGCAGGGCACGAGGCCACCCAAGGCGGTACAGTACTCACAGGGACGGGGAGGACCCCTCGACCCAGCAGAGATCGTCGAGGGCGCCAACGTGTTGTTCAGAAGTAGCCGCGATCAGATCGCTCGGCCTCGCCAGAGATCCGAGGCTCACCCTCCACGTGGTCGGCCCTCTGCCGAGCCTCTCAGCCCTTCACAGCAAGGAGCTCACCATCAAACCAGTGTCCCGGTGTAGAGGAGGGACCTCGATGGCGAGGGGAGGCAGAGGACGGCCGCCACTCCGCGAGCCACGCCCAGCCGGCGCCGAGTCACTGCACTCCAAGGCGGCGTCTCTCCCACGCAAGGCCGGTGCTCAACAGGCCCGATGATGAAGCACACCTGGTGGCGTTGTACGGCCACTCCGGGACTCGTCGGGGACACCGGGCCACTCCGCTCGATGCCGCTGGCCTCTGCGACTGTGTCAGAGCCGATTGGCGCCCTGAAGGCGATGCTGTACAATGCTTAGCAGGTCGGGCGCCGGAGCGACTCGAAAGCACGTCTTACTCCGACGCCATCTTGGCCACGCCCCCCGTTTGTTTCTTTTTGATGAGGAAGAAATGCGAATATAAGCCTTTCCCTCTGAGATGTTGCGGCACTTCTTCTATGGCTCCCTTTTGCAGAAGCGAGTGTACTTCCTTCTGCATTTCCTGACGATGTTGGTTGAGCCTGAGCACTGGGGGATGATCTGGTGGTATTTCTACAAATTCCAGAGTATGACCCCTGCTTATGACATCTAGAACCCATTTGTCCGATGTTATGGACATTCAGTTGTTGAAGTATTGAGACAGATAGTGGTCGTTTTCCGGGATCTGTTGTGTGGGGAGCGCCGACCTGAAATCATTGACGTCTGTTAGACTGTTGATTCTTCCCTCTGGTGTTTGTTTTGCCTCTAGACTGCTGCTGATAAGAGGAGTTGGAGGACCTGTACTGGTTGTTGGCATTGTATTGTCGATATCCCTGTTGGTTATACGGCTGATATCGATTGGTCTGAAAAGAGTGATTAAATTGACCTCTTGCACCCCTTTTTCGAAAGGACTGAAACCTTCCCTGTTGAAGGGATCCCAACGCTCTAGCTGTATCTGTGTCAGATTTTATGCCTTGCAACGCCTCGTCTATATGCTTCCCAAATAAATTTTCGCCATCAAAAGGCATATTGACAATCTTCGCCTGCACTTCCGGGCGAAACGATGTCGCTTTAAGCCAGCCTTGCCTGCGAAGCGAAACCGCCCCAGCCATCTGTCTGAAGGCCATAGACGAGACATCCATGGCGATGTCTATAGATTCGGCAGCAGACTTAGCTCCATCTTTAAGGATGGCCGCCGCTTCCTCCTTCCTATCTTCCGGTAGCGCAGATAGTATGGGTGCAAGATCGGACCACATTTGCCTGTTGAAACGGCTAATATGGGCCATTGCATTTGCCGCTTTAATAGTAGAGGCTGCCATGACCGCAAACCTCTTACCGGCACCGTCCATTCCCTTCCTTCTTTGTCTGGTGGCACCAAGGAAGTAGCCACCGGGTTTTTAGAATTCCTCTGCGCCGCCTGCGTCACAACTGATTCCCGTCTGGGGTGCCCTATGAGACAGGCTGCTGCAGACTCTGGCGCTCTGTACTTTTTTTCAATCCGAGGAACAGAAACCGCTATGGAAGCCGGTGTTTTCAAAATCTTTAGGCCCTCTTCCCAGATGTGAGGGATAATAGGAATTGAACGAACCGATCTTTTGGCATCGTCCTTGAAATCATACAAGAAACAATCCGTCTCTTGAACTTCCACATCCAAATTGAACCTCTTAGCCGCTTTTTCCATGATATCATGGAAACCTCCGATGTCTTGAGGAGGGGAGGTAGACGGTAGTGGGATAGGTGACGGAGCCGATGGCAAAATGTATTCATTCCATTCCTGCCCCGAAGCATCATGAACAAGTTCTCCTTCTTCAGGCTGTTCATCCTCGTCGGATTCCGTTAGGTCATCCCTTATAGTAACTACTGGCGGTGATCTCACCACTTGTTCTTGTGAGGCAGAGTTTGTTTTTGGTGGCTGTGAAGAAGGCACCTGCGTAGATGGTTGAAAGGTGTTCGCCTCTGGGAAACGACGGTAGTAGTCGTTTATCATTAACCTAAGGTCAGATACAAGAGACACAGGTATGGAAACTGTCTCTTGCCGCTCTTCCTCACGTGAGTCCTCTTGTTGGTCCTCCTCCTCATTATAATCACCAGATTCCTGAAAAGACTCGTATCTGGAAGATTGAGGTCTGTCCTTGAAGGAATATACTTCCTCTTCGTCCGTGTCTTGGCTCTTTATCTGAAGCTGAGAAGGACTGTAGGCGGCACCTGAGGACTCCTCTCCATCTGAGTCCTGCTCTAACAATGAGGATGGTAGCAAAGGTGAAATCTGCGTCCAAGAGGTGAACTCCGCAGATTTGCTGATAGTCGCCGAACCCCTGGTCGACTGAAAAGACCGGATAGAGATCATGGTCTTCGACTGTGGCGATTTGAATGCTTTCGCAGTTGTTAGAATGATTTTCGTCGATGGTGTCGTCGACGGTGCCGTCGACGGGACCATCGTCGACGGAGCCTTCGTCGACGGGACCATCGTCGACGGGGCTCCTGTCGACATCCTCGACGGGGCCCCCGTCGACATCCTCGACGTCGAACCAGTCGTCGACGGAGTCGTCGTCGTCGACGGTCTCTTCGTCGACAGCGAAATCTTACTCGTCGACGCAGCTTTAGATCCTATCGTCGACGAAGCCGTCGTCGTCGACGAAGTCGTCGTCGACGGTGAAGTGGTCGACGGAGCTGAAGTCTTCACCACAGATTTTGGAGCAGAAGCTAGGGAACTGGTCGATGGAGCAGACCCAGGCCCTTTCAGACTTGACTGCTTTTTCAGAGGAGTAATAGGAAGAGATGATGTTGATTTCTCCTTTGATTTACTCTTTTTAGGCTCCACTTTCTCCTCAGAAACAGAGGCCTTTCTTTTCTTGGGTGTCAAATGAGAAGATTCCTCCTCAGAATCTGAGCCTGATGTGGCCTTCTTCTTCTGAAGCCCTAACAGCAAGCGAGCCTCTCTGTCTCTTTTAGTTTTGACAGAAAAGGTTCTACAGTATTTACAATCCTTAGCCACATGTTTAGGATGAAGACAGTAAAGGCAGTCCTTATGTGGGTCCTCAGAGTAGAGCCTGGCCTTCCCACAGGATCTGCAAGGCCTGAACAGCCTCTTTTTAGAGCTTTCAGCCATAATGAAAAAAATAGGTACACACAATACCTTAATCCAGAAGACAGGAAAATAAGATTCCAAAAGGTCAAAAGTTCACTCAGGAACAGAAAACTGAGCAGAGCTCAGGGAGACTCCTTTCTCACACGAAGGCGGTTGGAAATCTGAGGCAGAAAGCTTCTGCTGGGGAGTGTGAGGGCAGGGCAGCAATGCTGATTGGCTGACTTTTGGACCAAACAAGGAAATGGTCTGGTTACCAAATATTACAGTCCCTATGGGGATTTTCTATGCAGTTTTTCTTCTCTATGATACTGCTTGGTCATTCGGTTACCGTGAGACTCCCACCATGACGACGGGGAAGATACAAGCATGTGAATCTATGAAAGATGTAATACTGGAGAAACTTATTACCAGAGATTTCGGCAAGGTTACAAGCGTCGGAGAGCACGTGGACGACATCCACTCCCTCCGGCATTCTTAGCATGGCTCAGTATTACGAACATAGGGAAAATGAAAGTAAGGACAAGCAGGAGAAGAAAGCCAAAGATTTGAAGACGAGGGTTTTGTTGCAACAAGTGCCTAAGGGTCGAGGAAGAGGTGCTTCGCCTGGGGCTGCGGGACGAGGAGGTGGCGGCTATGGGAGAGGTGAAAATAGAGAGAGACTGGGACCGAATCAGTGTGCGAAATGTAAACAAGAGGGGCATTGGTGGAGAGATTGTCCTCTGTTTCAGTCGAACGCTGGTCATGGCCGGGGATGAGGAAGAGGTGATTCCAGGAGACAGACTGTACAGTCAGATGGGGGCGGGTGACCAGGAGGAAACTATTTTGACAATAGTGCAGACAGACAACGCTTACAAAGGGGTGGCGGTCAGTATTACAATGATGACTATTCTATGGATGATTTGACAGGATTTTCTCATAATTAGGACAGCGTAGGACAGAGCGAGGGGCCAGTGTCTGTGGAAGTTGATCAAAGGGGACCCTATGTAAAGGCGGACTTATTGGGGTCTCAACAGAAATTTCTAGTAGATACGAGTGCAATGAAAAGTTCAGTGGCTCGTTCTCGGGTCTCATGGCCGGCTCTGTCTGGCAAGAACAATATCTCTGTGGGTTTTTCAGGTACCCCGGTGATTAGCCCCATTTCCAAACCTCTTACCCTTACGATTGGCCCTTTTACTGTTGATTCATCCTTTTTGTTGACTTCGAATTGTGGAGAAAATTTACTGGGTTTAGACTTGTTGAAGAGATTGCATGCTACCATTTATTGTTCTCCGGACGGCGTGTATCTCACGCTGGGCCCTACTGTTGCTCGCCCACTGCAATGTTTCTCTAAAGATGACCCACTGCCACCCGAATTCAGAGGAATACCCGAAAGTTTATGGGCTACCAATGATACAGATGTGGGTAAGATGGACATTGCCCCAGTGACGATAAAGGTTAAGGTGGGAGCGAAATTACCCAGGATACCACAGTATAGGATACCTAGGGGGGGAGAGAAAGCCCTGTTACAAATAATACAGGATTTGATCCAGTCAGGAGTGGTGGAGGAGACAGACTCTAACATATGTAACAGCCCAATACTACCGATCCTTAAAAGACGGTCGCCTGATGCTGCAGATGATACACCTGATGTCTATAGGTTCGTGATTGACTTGCGCCATGTAAACAAAGTAGTGGAGCCCCAATATCCGGTGGTGTCTGACATCACTACAATATTGACAATGATTCCCCCATCTGCTAAATATTTTTCTGTTTTGGATCTGAAGAATGCTTTCTTCAGTATTCCGGTACATGAAGACAGCCGTTATCTCTTCGGATTCTCATTCGCTGGCCGAAGTTTTAGGTTTAAAAGAATTCCCCAAGGTTATACAGAGAGCCCGAGCATATATAGTCAAGCACTGAAGGCACAATTGGATGAATTGGAACTTCCACCTGGCAATGTTATGTTGCAGTACGTGGATGATATCCTGATAGCATCGGACAATGAGGAAGGTTGTCGGGATGCTACGATCAAATTGTTGCATCATTTGGCCAAGAAGGGGCATAAGGTGTCCCTTCCAAAATTTCAATATTGTCGAACGGAGGTCACCTACTTAGGTCACCTCCTTTCGAAAGTGGGGAGGAGATTGACGCCAGAGCGCATAAAAGCGATAACTAATATGAATGTACCTAACACGCAGCAAGAGGTGCGCGCATTCTAGGGCATAACATCGTATTGTCGCCAGTGGATACCTAACTATGCATTACTAACAAAACCCCTATTGTATCTGACTACGGGGGGGGGGGGGGGCACCTCGCCTAGGCAGGCCAACTCTGTGCACCCTATCCAACTTGATCTCCTGAACTTCCTCCTCATCCAACACTTGTAGGAAGAGGGCCTGCACATATTCTCTCAAGTCTCCAGCCTCCCCGTCCCAAGGGACCGCTCTGATACGGATGTTGTTTCTCCTGGAGCGGTTCTCCAGGTCCTCGGCGTATGCTTGCAGGTTCAGGTCGGTAAGGCGAAGAACATCTTGTTGCAATTGATGAACGTCATTCGCCATACTTAAGTCATGATCTTCTAAGGTGGCCACCCGCTCACCAATGTCGTCCACATCTCTCCGGACCTCCCGTAGGTCCGACGCTAGCTGAGCACGAAGCTCGGAGATATCCTCCTTGATAGAGGCAAAGAGTTCCGACATGAACCCCTTGGTGGCGGGCACCTCCTCGTCCGTCTGTCTAGTCGAACCACTGGCTCCGGGAGAAGATGGCGGTTGCGATGCTTTAGAGGCTCCGTCTTTCATCGTCCTCCCCTTGCGCGGCAAGTTCGACATCGCGGCGGAGCTGTGGAATCAAGGCTGCCGAAGATGTAGGCCGCTCAGAAGCACCTGCGTCACGAGCAGCAGCCGCCCGAGTAAGACGGCGGCGTGGGAGCCTCTGCCAAGGATCCAGAAGGGCGGCAGCAGGTTCGGAGTCCCCGTCCCACACAGCCGGGCCACAAACTCAACCACTCGATACTGCCAATGCACGACGTAGTCCACTATCGCCGGACAATGTGGGCAGAGCAGGCCTCTGAAATCAACCAATGTTCAGGCCCGGGCGCTCCGTGCAGGGCCAACAACCCCGAGTCGCAGGCGGTGCAGGGCACGAGGCCACCCAAGGCGGTACAGTACTCACAGGGACGGGGAGGACCCCTCGACCCAGCAGAGATCGTCGAGGGCGCCAACGTGTTGTTCAGAAGTAGCCGCGATCAGATCGCTCGGCCTCGCCAGAGATCCGAGGCTCACCCTCCACGTGGTCGGCCCTCTGCCGAGCCTCTCAGCCCTTCACAGCAAGGAGCTCACCATCAAACCAGTGTCCCGGTGTAGAGGAGGGACCTCGATGGCGAGGGGAGGCAGAGGACGGCCGCCACTCCGCGAGCCACGCCCAGCCGGCGCCGAGTCACTGCACTCCAAGGCGGCGTCTCTCCCACGCAAGGCCGGTGCTCAACAGGCCCGATGATGAAGCACACCTGGTGGCGTTGTACGGCCACTCCGGGACTCGTCGGGGACACCGGGCCACTCCGCTCGATGCCGCTGGCCTCTGCGACTGTGTCAGAGCCGATTGGCGCCCTGAAGGCGATGCTGTACAATGCTTAGCAGGTCGGGCGCCGGAGCGACTCGAAAGCACGTCTTACTCCGACGCCATCTTGGCCACGCCCCCCGTTTGTTTCTTTTTGATGAGGAAGAAATGCGAATATAAGCCTTTCCCTCTGAGATGTTGCGGCACTTCTTCTATGGCTCCCTTTTGCAGAAGCGAGTGTACTTCCTTCTGCATTTCCTGACGATGTTGGTTGAGCCTGAGCACTGGGGGATGATCTGGTGGTATTTCTACAAATTCCAGAGTATGACCCCTGCTTATGACATCTAGAACCCATTTGTCCGATGTTATGGACATCCAGTTGTTGAAGTATTGAGACAGATAGTGGTCGTTTTCCGGGATCTGTTGTGTGGGGAGCGCCGACCTGAAATCATTGACGTCTGTTAGACTGTTGATTCTTCCCTCTGGTGTTTGTTTTGCCTCTAGACTGCTGCTGATAAGAGGAGTTGGAGGACCTGTACTGGTTGTTGGCATTGTATTGTCGATATCCCTGTTGGTTATACGGCTGATATCGATTGGTCTGAAAAGAGTGATTAAATTGACCTCTTGCACCCCTTTTTCGAAAGGACTGAAACCTTCCCTGTTGAAGGGATCCCAACGCTCTAGCTGTATCTGTGTCAGATTTTATGCCTTGCAACGCCTCGTCTATATGCTTCCCAAATAAATTTTCGCCATCAAAAGGCATATTGACAATCTTCGCCTGCACTTCCGGGCGAAACGATGTCGCTTTAAGCCAGCCTTGCCTGCGAAGCGAAACCGCCCCAGCCATCTGTCTGAAGGCCATAGACGAGACATCCATGGCGATGTCTATAGATTCGGCAGCAGACTTAGCTCCATCTTTAAGGATGGCCGCCGCTTCCTCCTTCCTATCTTCCGGTAGCGCAGATAGTATGGGTGCAAGATCGGACCACATTTGCCTGTTGAAACGGCTAATATGGGCCATTGCATTTGCCGCTTTAATAGTAGAGGCTGCCATGACCGCAAACCTCTTACCGGCACCGTCCATTCCCTTCCTTCTTTGTCTGGTGGCACCAAGGAAGTAGCCACCGGGTTTTTAGAATTCCTCTGCGCCGCCTGCGTCACAACTGATTCCCGTCTGGGGTGCCCTATGAGACAGGCTGCTGCAGACTCTGGCGCTCTGTACTTTTTTTCAATCCGAGGAACAGAAACCGCTATGGAAGCCGGTGTTTTCAAAATCTTTAGGCCCTCTTCCCAGATGTGAGGGATAATAGGAATTGAACGAACCGATCTTTTGGCATCGTCCTTGAAATCATACAAGAAACAATCCGTCTCTTGAACTTCCACATCCAAATTGAACCTCTTAGCCGCTTTTTCCATGATATCATGGAAACCTCCGATGTCTTGAGGAGGGGAGGTAGACGGTAGTGGGATAGGTGACGGAGCCGATGGCAAAATGTATTCATTCCATTCCTGCCCCGAAGCATCATGAACAAGTTCTCCTTCTTCAGGCTGTTCATCCTCGTCGGATTCCGTTAGGTCATCCCTTATAGTAACTACTGGCGGTGATCTCACCACTTGTTCTTGTGAGGCAGAGTTTGTTTTTGGTGGCTGTGAAGAAGGCACCTGCGTAGATGGTTGAAAGGTGTTCGCCTCTGGGAAACGACGGTAGTAGTCGTTTATCATTAACCTAAGGTCAGATACAAGAGACACAGGTATGGAAACTGTCTCTTGCCGCTCTTCCTCACGTGAGTCCTCTTGTTGGTCCTCCTCCTCATTATAATCACCAGATTCCTGAAAAGACTCGTATCTGGAAGATTGAGGTCTGTCCTTGAAGGAATATACTTCCTCTTCGTCCGTGTCTTGGCTCTTTATCTGAAGCTGAGAAGGACTGTAGGCGGCACCTGAGGACTCCTCTCCATCTGAGTCCTGCTCTAACAATGAGGATGGTAGCAAAGGTGAAATCTGCGTCCAAGAGGTGAACTCCGCAGATTTGCTGATAGTCGCCGAACCCCTGGTCGACTGAAAAGACCGGATAGAGATCATGGTCTTCGACTGTGGCGATTTGAATGCTTTCGCAGTTGTTAGAATGATTTTCGTCGATGGTGTCGTCGACGGTGCCGTCGACGGGACCATCGTCGACGGAGCCTTCGTCGACGGGACCATCGTCGACGGGGCTCCTGTCGACATCCTCGACGGGGCCCCCGTCGACATCCTCGACGTCGAACCAGTCGTCGACGGAGTCGTCGTCGTCGACGGTCTCTTCGTCGACAGCGAAATCTTACTCGTCGACGCAGCTTTAGATCCTATCGTCGACGAAGCCGTCGTCGTCGACGAAGTCGTCGTCGACGGTGAAGTGGTCGACGGAGCTGAAGTCTTCACCACAGATTTTGGAGCAGAAGCTAGGGAACTGGTCGATGGAGCAGACCCAGGCCCTTTCAGACTTGACTGCTTTTTCAGAGGAGTAATAGGAAGAGATGATGTTGATTTCTCCTTTGATTTACTCTTTTTAGGCTCCACTTTCTCCTCAGAAACAGAGGCCTTTCTTTTCTTGGGTGTCAAATGAGAAGATTCCTCCTCAGAATCTGAGCCTGATGTGGCCTTCTTCTTCTGAAGCCCTAACAGCAAGCGAGCCTCTCTGTCTCTTTTAGTTTTGACAGAAAAGGTTCTACAGTATTTACAATCCTTAGCCACATGTTTAGGATGAAGACAGTAAAGGCAGTCCTTATGTGGGTCCTCAGAGTAGAGCCTGGCCTTCCCACAGGATCTGCAAGGCCTGAACAGCCTCTTTTTAGAGCTTTCAGCCATAATGAAAAAAATAGGTACACACAATACCTTAATCCAGAAGACAGGAAAATAAGATTCCAAAAGGTCAAAAGTTCACTCAGGAACAGAAAACTGAGCAGAGCTCAGGGAGACTCCTTTCTCACACGAAGGCGGTTGGAAATCTGAGGCAGAAAGCTTCTGCTGGGGAGTGTGAGGGCAGGGCAGCAATGCTGATTGGCTGACTTTTGGACCAAACAAGGAAATGGTCTGGTTACCAAATATTACAGTCCCTATGGGGATTTTCTATGCAGTTTTTCTTCTCTATGATACTGCTTGGTCATTCGGTTACCGTGAGACTCCCACCATGACGACGGGGAAGATACAAGCATGTGAATCTATGAAAGATGTAATACTGGAGAAACTTATTACCAGAGATTTCGGCAAGGTTACAAGCGTCGGAGAGCACGTGGACGACATCCACTCCCTCCGGCATTCTTAGCATGGCTCAGTATTACGAACATAGGGAAAATGAAAGTAAGGACAAGCAGGAGAAGAAAGCCAAAGATTTGAAGACGAGGGTTTTGTTGCAACAAGTGCCTAAGGGTCGAGGAAGAGGTGCTTCGCCTGGGGCTGCGGGACGAGGAGGTGGCGGCTATGGGAGAGGTGAAAATAGAGAGAGACTGGGACCGAATCAGTGTGCGAAATGTAAACAAGAGGGGCATTGGTGGAGAGATTGTCCTCTGTTTCAGTCGAACGCTGGTCATGGCCGGGGATGAGGAAGAGGTGATTCCAGGAGACAGACTGTACAGTCAGATGGGGGCGGGTGACCAGGAGGAAACTATTTTGACAATAGTGCAGACAGACAACGCTTACAAAGGGGTGGCGGTCAGTATTACAATGATGACTATTCTATGGATGATTTGACAGGATTTTCTCATAATTAGGACAGCGTAGGACAGAGCGAGGGGCCAGTGTCTGTGGAAGTTGATCAAAGGGGACCCTATGTAAAGGCGGACTTATTGGGGTCTCAACAGAAATTTCTAGTAGATACGAGTGCAATGAAAAGTTCAGTGGCTCGTTCTCGGGTCTCATGGCCGGCTCTGTCTGGCAAGAACAATATCTCTGTGGGTTTTTCAGGTACCCCGGTGATTAGCCCCATTTCCAAACCTCTTACCCTTACGATTGGCCCTTTTACTGTTGATTCATCCTTTTTGTTGACTTCGAATTGTGGAGAAAATTTACTGGGTTTAGACTTGTTGAAGAGATTGCATGCTACCATTTATTGTTCTCCGGACGGCGTGTATCTCACGCTGGGCCCTACTGTTGCTCGCCCACTGCAATGTTTCTCTAAAGATGACCCACTGCCACCCGAATTCAGAGGAATACCCGAAAGTTTATGGGCTACCAATGATACAGATGTGGGTAAGATGGACATTGCCCCAGTGACGATAAAGGTTAAGGTGGGAGCGAAATTACCCAGGATACCACAGTATAGGATACCTAGGGGGGGAGAGAAAGCCCTGTTACAAATAATACAGGATTTGATCCAGTCAGGAGTGGTGGAGGAGACAGACTCTAACATATGTAACAGCCCAATACTACCGATCCTTAAAAGACGGTCGCCTGATGCTGCAGATGATACACCTGATGTCTATAGGTTCGTGATTGACTTGCGCCATGTAAACAAAGTAGTGGAGCCCCAATATCCGGTGGTGTCTGACATCACTACAATATTGACAATGATTCCCCCATCTGCTAAATATTTTTCTGTTTTGGATCTGAAGAATGCTTTCTTCAGTATTCCGGTACATGAAGACAGCCGTTATCTCTTCGGATTCTCATTCGCTGGCCGAAGTTTTAGGTTTAAAAGAATTCCCCAAGGTTATACAGAGAGCCCGAGCATATATAGTCAAGCACTGAAGGCACAATTGGATGAATTGGAACTTCCACCTGGCAATGTTATGTTGCAGTACGTGGATGATATCCTGATAGCATCGGACAATGAGGAAGGTTGTCGGGATGCTACGATCAAATTGTTGCATCATTTGGCCAAGAAGGGGCATAAGGTGTCCCTTCCAAAATTTCAATATTGTCGAACGGAGGTCACCTACTTAGGTCACCTCCTTTCGAAAGTGGGGAGGAGATTGACGCCAGAGCGCATAAAAGCGATAACTAATATGAATGTACCTAACACGCAGCAAGAGGTGCGCGCATTCTAGGGCATAACATCGTATTGTCGCCAGTGGATACCTAACTATGCATTACTAACAAAACCCCTATTGTATCTGACTACTAAAGAGGTGGGGGGGGACCCCTACCCTGGACCCCCGCATGTCAGGAAGCGTTCGAGTCACTAAAAACTGCTTTATGTTCTGCACCCGTTCTGGGAACACCTGATTACCAGAAGCCTTTTGTGCTTTATGTACACGAGGCGGAAGGTTGCGCGTTGTCTGTCCTAACACAGTGTTTCGGAGGGAAGTAGAGACCCTGTGCCTACTTCTCTGCGATGCTCGACAACGTGGCAAGAGCGCTGCCGAGCTGTCTGAGGGCCACGGCGGCTGCTGCGGTCTCCATAAGACAATCGGCTGGGCTCGTATTGGGTTCAGATCTCACAGTGATGGTACCGCATGCTGTGGACATTTTGTTAAACAGGACACAGACGCAGCATTTAACTAGTGCTCGTCTTACTGGTTATGAGATGACTCTTTTCGCGCCTCATGTTACGATAAAAAGGTGTGCCACTCTGAACCCTGCCACGCTGTTACCTATTCCAACAGACGCAAAAGACGATGACATACATGATTGTTTGTTTCGGACAGAGGAAGAGACGAAAGGGAGAATAGACTTGACTGACAAGCCCTTAGATGATCCGGACGGGGAGTTGTATGTTGATGGGTCCTGTTTTAAGCTTGCAGATGGTACATCGACGGCAGCATATGCAATTACGACATTACAGACAGTAGTGGAGACTTCTAGAATACCTTATCATTCGGCCCAGGCTGCAGAAATAATAGCCTTACTGAGAGCATGTGAACTGAGTGAAGGACTGGACGTGAACATTTATACCGACAGTCAATACGCCTTTGGCGTGGCTCATAATTATGGGCGACTGTGGGCAGAACGGGGATTTTTGACTTCACATGGACAACGTATACAGCATGGTCCATTGATATTACAATTGCTGACAGCATTGACGTTACCCAGACAACTGGCTGTGATAAAGTGCAGTGCACATAAGACAATAGTGGACGATGTGGGACGAGGTAATGCCTTCGCAGACCAAACAGCAAAAGAGACTGCGCGGACAAAACTACCACGAATGTTTGCGGCAGGTCCAGCTAGATGGGTACCAGACGTTAGCATGTTTGCAGATACGGTACAGAGTGTAAAGAATATACAGGAAAAGGCAACTGAGGAAGAGTTGAGGGCTTGGAAAGATGGTGAGGGAAGGTTGGATTCTGATGAATGTTGGACAGATGTGACTGACAAAAGACGATGGTTACTTCCAAATGCATATGTTCTCCCGGTAGTGACAATGGCACATGGTCCGGCACATATCAGTGCCAAGGGTATATGCAAGCTGCTGGACCCGGTCTGGAGTAATAAGAATATCTCTAAGGTGGCGACACATTTGGTCCAGCAGTGCATGGTTTGCTTGAGACACAATCCAGGGAAGGGAACACCTGTACCAGTAGGAAATTTTGCACCTCCTTTTCCTTTTGAGGTGATACAGATGGATTATATAGAAATGGAACGAGTTAACAACTTGAAGTACGTCCTGGTGGTTGTATGCTCTTTTAGTAGGTGGGTGGAAGCATATGCCACTAAGGACTGCACAGCCATTTCTACAGCTAAAATGTTGATTAAGGAGTACTTTTCGCGCTTCGGATTGCCTAGGGTGATCTGGAGTGATAACGGTACATCCTTTAATGCTGAACTCATTAAAAATATATGTAAAGGCTTAAACATCACTCAAAAGTTCCATGCGGCCCTACATCCCCAGGCTGCGGGTTTAGTGGAGCGATTCAATGGCACGCTCAAATTGAAGATGGCCAAAATACAGGAGAGTACAGGACTTCGATGGCCAGACGCCCTTCCCTTAGCTTTGCTTTCTACCAGAGTCACCGTGAACTCCAAAATGGGTGTCTCCCCTTATGAAGTGATATTTGGCCGTCCGGCCAATGTGTGGGGGGTACCCAGACCTAAGTGTTTCACCCATATTGAATATCCACTGTTGATAGATTACTTGTATGCTTTGACTAAAGATCTTCGTTCTATTCATCAACAGGTAGCAGACACCCTGAAGCCGTTGCCGGAGGGGCCTGGACATTCCATCCACCCAGGGGACTGGGTGCTCGTCAAGAAGTACCAGCGGAAATCCTGCTTGGAGCCCCGGTGGTCCGAGCCACGACAAGTACTATTAACAACGCGGACCGCACTTCGAGTTGAGGGCAGAAAGGCGTGGACGCATGCATCGCATGTGAAGAAAGTCCCTCTGCCGTTACCCTATGACAAATGGGTAAAAGAGGGTGTTGCTGATGAAACACGAGCAATTACCCAGCTACATTCCTTTTTCTGATGCCTCACTGAGGGGAGGGGAGCCAAGTGAAAAGTCAAGTGAAAAGTCACGTGCAGAGCCAAGTGCACCGAGAAGAAGAAAAGAAAAAATTGCAAGCTCTGATACTCCTGTTGATACTAGCGATCAGGCATTAACGGGTCCAACTCTTGCTACAGATACACCCGTTTTGTTTACAGACCCTGAAGTGCGAGGGAGCACTCGCTATAATCTGCGGCCCCGAAAAGGGAAAGGCGTAAGGGACTGAACACTGGAAGAAGGGCTTAGTGGACATTCTGTTGAAAAAGAAGATTTAGTGATAGGGATGGACTTGTAAGAGCCCTGGTGTTTAGCCGAAGATTCTGTTGTATGAGACTCTAGAGTGGTGCGTGGGCCCAGATTAAGTGCTCCTCTGTTACAACTGCTGTGTGACAAGCGACGTGGGACTAGGGTATGGATGGTACAAGCCTGCCTGTGAGGCTTTAACGGACACAGGGAGAAGATCCCTTTTTTGGGTTGAAGAACCCCTCTGGCCGGTTTTAGGACTGTCTGGGACAATTTTTCTAGTTTACCTTTTTCTCCCCTTTTTCCATTTTTTTATCTTTTGCATTTTTGGTCACGTTACAATGTATCCCTTTGGTCGTCCCATTCCCGATGAGGAGCAGCCTTTTGCGGCTCCTCGTAGACCTGAGCCCGCTTCCCCCTGGTTGGCCCTCTCCCGAAAAGGGAAAATAGTGCTTATCATGATAGTGCTTATTGCCTTTCTTGTGACTCTTGGTATACTGTTTTTTCTGGATAAGGCTTATCCTGTACATGTGTTTGCACCCACACCTTCTGCTATTCCTGAACACAATATGATCAC
Source organism: Lissotriton vulgaris (assembly GCF_964263255.1). Lineage (NCBI taxonomy): Eukaryota > Metazoa > Chordata > Amphibia > Caudata > Salamandridae > Lissotriton > Lissotriton vulgaris. Next base: position 482,834,016 of record NC_141696.1, read on the forward strand.
CGTGGACTATGGTGAACGGAGTATAAGAAAGGGTTACAAAGAAAATATTTTTATTAAGACTCTGCATCACGCCCATGCTACTTACAATATGACCGATTGTTGGGTATGTGGATTGTTGCCTTCTACTGCTTATAAGAAGGATAGATTTTTAGCACTTCCTCTGACACCAGTGAATAGTTGCGTGGGATGGTATACACTAATTGGTCTGGTCAAATATTTCCAATAGCCAGATTTCCTGACTCCTCGACTGCAAGACAGAGGATCAACTATGACAATGCGAGTTCGCCCTATGCCCCCCTCTTCTCTTGGACGGTTATTTATTTATTTTATTTATTTTGGGTTTTTCTAGAGCGCGTAGTCACCCAGAAGGTATCCCAGCGCTGAACCTCATACTCGCAGGGGGAGAAAGTTAGGAGAGATAATGGCTCAGGGGAAGAGTAGGGTTTTGAGAGCTTTCCTGAACCGCAGGAGGTTTGGTTCTGCTCTGAGGCTGAGGGGGAGAGCGTTCCATTTTTTTCCTGTGTTGACTGAAAAATGGCGGCCACCTATACGGGCTTTCTTCACCTTGGGGATCGTGATGAAGTTTCCATATTCGGAACGAAGCGCTCTCGTGGGTCTGTAGGGTTTGATCCAGTTATTTAGGATTGGGGGGCCAGTGTTGTGAAGTACCTTGTGGGCCAGACAGAGGGCCTTGAAAGTTACCTTTCCCTGATAGGGAGCCAATGCAGCGTCCTCAGTGCGGGCTTGGCAGATGTTCTGGCCGGGGTGTTCGTTAGAAGTCGGGCTGCGGCATTTTGAGCTTTTTGCAGAGTTTGGAGAGTGGATTCTGGAGATCCCAGGTAAATGGCGTTGCTGTAGTCCAGCCTGGATAAAATTAGGCCTTGGATCAGCAGGAGACGCGACTGGAAAGGCAGTAGAGGGATCACCTTCCTGCAGGATCTAAGTAGTCCGTAGAAAGTGCCGGCCGTCTTTCTTGCCTGTGTCCTGAAGGTGAGATCAGTCTCCAGCCACACTCCGAGACTCTTGACCTCCGTCTTGGGGGTGGGGGGTTCACCCATGCAGGCGGGCCAGATGTTAGGGGGGAGGCTCGTGGTGTTATGCCCTAGGAGCAGGATTTCTGTTTTGGAGCCGTTTAATTTCAGGGCAGAGTCACTCATCCACTGATGTACGTTGGAAAGGCAGTAGTGGAGATTGGAGGGCTCTAGCTTGGGGTGGGAAAGCGTCACCACCAGCTGTGTATCGTCGGCGTAGCGGACGATAGTGACTCCAAAGGGTGTGACCAGTTCCTCCAGTGGGGCCATGTACACGTTGAACAACGTGGGGCTCAAGGATGAGCCCTGTGGCACACCGCACTGGAGGGGGATGGAGGGGGAGCGGCTTTCACCTTCCCAAACTTGGAAGGAGCGTCGGGAGAGGAAAGACGAGAGCCATTTCAACGCCCTGTCTTTTACCCCGATGTTATCGAGACGTTGGATTAAGACCTGGTGACTGACCGTGTCAAAGGCCGCGCTCAGGTCTAAGAGGACCACTGCCACTGATCCTCCTGTATCGATAATTTTCCTGGTCTTTTCTACTGCTGCAAGGAGAGCAGTGTCCGTACCCTGACCTGGTCTAAAGCCTGTCTGTGAGTCATTGAGAAGTTGATTTGACTCCAGGAAGTGTGACAGTTTTTTGTTCGCCAGTTTTTCGGCGACCTTACCTATCCAGAGGAGGAGTGAGATAGGTCTATAGTTGGATAGATCTGCCGGGTCTAGAGAAGGTTTTTTGAGGAGCCCTTTTACGACAGCCTCCTTCCAGTTTGAAGGGACCTCTCCCTGTGCCAACGAGATGTTATATACTGACGGACGCTTTGATCAAAAGTTTATAGAGACATGTGAAAAGAAAGTGGGACGGTTTTTGACTCCAACTGATACTGACAAAGTTAGAGAAAGTTTCTTACAGTTAAATTCCTCCCTGTCCTACAGACACCCACCAAAAGGGAATGGTAGTGTTAAGTCTTTAGTACCTTTGGCCGTAGTGGGTCCGTCACCATTTTTTTGTATAGAGGGTAGGGGCCCTATCAAGGTTGGCAATAGTTCTTGTAATGTAACAGCATCAATAAGTCTACCCCTTAGTCCCTCTTTGGTTACTCCCCCCAGCATTTATTTTGTGTGCGGGGACAATGGGTACTTATGGTTGCCTGAAGGTTGGGGTGGGATATGCTACCTAGCTTATATGATTCCACCTGTGTATGTGGCACCTTCTGACTATCACAAGACTCATCGTAGGTTTCCCAGTTCACCAGAGCAGCGTAAAAGGAGGGAACTCCAGGTCGATGACGTAGACCAGACAGATACTTCCCTGCAACAATGGACAGATTTTTTTAAGGGTCTCTTGCCCTTTTGGGGTCTGATATTTAATAGCAGGGCCATTCGAGGACTGTCCAGGGTGATGGAGAAGGTAGTACTTACTGAAGCAGACATTGCGACTAATATGTCTGTTGAGATTCAGGCTATGAGATTATTTACGATACAGAACAGGATGGTGCTTGACGTCATCCTTGCAGATAGGGGTGGGGCCTGTCGAGTCATCGGGACGTCTTGTTGCGTGTATATTCCTGACTCAGCTCCGACAGTTAACTTGGCAGTGCAGAAACTCCATAGATTAGCGACTGAACTTCATCAGGATAATGGGACATGGTCACTACAAGGGTGGCTTTGGGGTGTTTTCTCCTCTTGGGGTTGGAAAATATTAATGGGTTTAGTTGGTGTGGTGAGTGTACTACTGACTTGTTGCCTTTGTGTTTACTGCCTTCCCCCATGTTGCTCAATGTGTGCTACGAACATGCGACCTTCTAAAAAGATGTCTGGTCAATATCCTGCCTCCACTGCTATTGAACTCCCTGATGTTCGTTGGATGATGCTCATTGAAGATGATATTTTTGAATAGAATGATGCCCTGCCCCTAGACTGGATGTAAAGGCGCTACCTTTTGGCAAATAAATGCTACGCTCCAGTTAGCCAAGGATGCTAAAAGGAGGGTCTGATAGAATTCACTTTTCGATGCCCCATCCATCCCTATCTACATATGTGAGTTAGCATCATGTGTCTAACTGATGAAGTATACATACACGTTTTGCATTATTCTTACTCCTTATATGATTATTCATTTATATGTGTGATGATATTAGTTTTCTTAGCTTAGCTCGTGTGCCTCCATTTTGTTCATTCCTCTGTGCCTGCGAGTCGCACTCGCTCATCCACCCCTCCAGTAGGAATAGGAAATTCACTGATGCAGCAGTTTTCGTTTCTCGGCTAACTGTGGCCGAAACTAACAAGTCTCTTATCAGTAATGTTCTCATGCACCAGAGACACTGAGGCTCAGCTCCGCGGCCTTGGGCAAAGATAGCAAATGTATCCCTTGCAGGTGCAGATGCCTTTTTTATGAGGACATTGTTCCTCTGCCTGGGTTTCAGTAATTTTCCAGAAGGGGCGTACCCTAATGTACTGTACCACATTATAATGTATTGCTGTGATGATATGAGTTAGTCCTCTCGGCGCACTCTTAGGGGTGAGGTCGGACAGGGCCCTCTCATATGGGAGTTTGAGGCCTAATAAAAATACTCTGTTTATTCTTCTCCACTGTCCGGCTGACTTCTTACTGAGTTACTATAGGTGAGTGTGGTAAGTCACTCGGGTGGATTTGAGCCACGCTTATCAAGTGTTTGGTAAAGTTTGCGAATTTTGTGTCCTCCCAGATCCCCCATCAGTAGTCTACCCTCCAGTGGCTGAAATTCTGGTAGAGTCTTAAGGTTCTTAATCAGTGGCGACAGAGCGTGGCGGGGGTGAAGATATTTATGGAATTGGGACTTGTGTAGGTCAAACTCCTCCTGCAGCCTTTGGAAGGATTTAAGTGTGGGATGGCGCATCACATCACCCAGCGTTGAGATCCCTATAGTATCCCAACGACAGAATCCGGACAAAGCCGAGACCGGTCGGAGGCATGTGCCCCGCCATAGGAGAGTCTTGCACGTGAGCATACCCCACCAACCCATGGACCTAGAGACGCATCTCCATATCTGGATTACCAATCTGGAAACTGTTTAATGCACATTACCCTTCCACTAAACCGCTGATCACTGCTTTCTTCAGCAACATCTATTTGGTCAGGTTTGACCTACAACATCGACAAACACCAGCTGACGTGTTTTTCCGTATCTGAACCTCTTAAGGCAGCTCCTTGATCAAGTCTCATTTAGTCACAAGAGTACAACGCAAAGTGTGGTAACGGGTGTATATGCAACCAACTGAAACATGGTGAAGTGGCCTTTCAGTGGACATTGGCATTTTAAAGGAACAGCAAAACAAACAAGATTATAGCAGCTCTTAAGAAAGGGCCCTTGAAAACCTTCATCCATGAACCAACAAATTTAGAATGTTTAACCCTTAACAATATGTTGTACCTAAGTGCTTTGATTTTGACTTTCAAGGGAAGTCACTGGTTAAATGTACACATAAGCAAGATAGCTAAGGGGGACAAGAAACAGTTGTATTGAGAAAGTACTCAGTTGAACAAGAGCATACTTACTTGAGTGTTAGCTTAGTGTTGCAAGTGGAGCAGGCAAAACAGTTCACACACCAAGCCTTGTTCAATGCAGACACAACTAAGAGGAAGAAAAAGAACTTACATGAAGTCAAATATTATTTTGTACAGCCAAAATAATTAATATAAAATGTTAAAGCTTGCCCCACATGGAGAAGTACCCGTGAAGGGGATAAAAACAGAGGCATCTGATGTCTGATACGTTTACATTCCAGTTTGTCTGGACCAGCTTTTAGAGCAACTCTCTTGCTACTGAAGCAAATAGGACAGGGTAGGATATTTTACAGAACTCCCCATGCAATCAAAAGTTACTGGCATCAGAATGTGACAATCTGAGCCTTTTACAACTGATATCCTCAGGCTTAACATTAAGCTGAACATTGAGCAAAAAGTATCCTATCCCTCCTTAGGACCTGACCCCACCCAGAGTATTGAACTTGAGCAGTCCATGTGTTACTCAAGAATGTAGTGAGGGAGTAAAGATCCAGAACTAAAGTAATCATTCGATAGAAGTTAATAATTAAATTTCCGTCCAACCAGTGCTTAGTCTTTAAAAAAGAGTTTGTATACTCAGGGTTTACTAGGAATTACCTGTCCACTTAAAAAAATTATGGGTACAGAAATATAGAAGAATATTATGCATTACAATGCTAATAATACATTGTAAAGATGGCAGCAGCAACATACATGAAGAATGGGAGGTGTCTTATATAACAGCTTGCTGCATGCCTTCCAGCCATGGTGTTTTGCGGGTGTCACAAGAGCAGTGCTGAAGACAAGCTCAGCGGCTAGCACAACAAAGGGGTTAGTGTCCCCCGCAAGTTAATAGTGATTGTTTTATGAGCAGGGACTGTAAAAGACATGTAAGGGATGTTCTAGGTGGGTTTGGATGTCAGCGAGATATGGCGGGCAGGTCCACCTGCAAAAGGAGAAAATGGGTGGGTGCCATGGTAGATGTAGTGAACGATGGGCAGGTGAAGACACGGGCAGGTGGCGGGGTTTCCCCTCGTGAAAGATGAGTATGACCTTCTACATTAAAGGAGCAGGGCCAAGAAAGAAAATTAAATGTGGGTCAGAATGGGAGCATGCAACTAAAAGGAGAGCTGCAGAAAACAAGCGGTTAAAGGGCTCCCCTGCAGAACATGGAAAAAAGCACAAACAAAAAGGGATAAAACATACCATTTTAAATTCTAAATTTTTGAAATTTATGTAATAATGAACCTCACAATATTATCACCCCGAAAGTTTCCACTCGACTTTAACGTAGACACCATTTTTAAAGTGCACTATTTTTTTGGCAAACATTTGGGATGCATCCTAGGCTGCTACTGTGGAATACCATCTAATTCTAATGGCACCCTTACTACAAAAAATCTTAAACAGTTTCATCGGTTCTTCCCAGTGGGTCCTGGTTCACCCTGCATCTTTGGGGAGGCCAACAAAACAGGTTGCAGTGCAGATTTTTTTAGCACCCTGGTGCTTTCTGTTTATCTAAAGTATACAAAAAAGTGATGGATAGAATGTTTGAATCTCAGCCACTGGTAATCACTCAGCCATATCCCGGCCCAATGTTGTTTTACACACCATGCCACCTCAGTACGGACCCAGCCACATGCAAATCAGTCTTCAACTTGCGCCAATGGGAACAAGTCCAGCTGGAATTGCCAGGCAAGGTCCTCTCTGTACATGTGGCACATATGCTCCACCAACACCCTCTACACACATCAGAAATACACATACAACACAACATCCATGTCCCACATACACAGATGGGTGAAAGACCCGATTGTGGGTACTGACAAACAAATTCAGTAAGTGATTTTCCCTGCAAAGACAGGTAAAAAGGCATGACTTACCACTATCATTCCATTGCTACCACTACTGTCAGTTCTCTACAGCTTGGAGGTCTATCTGACAGCAGTAAAACTTGGCAAGGATGGTACACCTGGTGTACCTCTCCAGACCAGGGAGGCCTGCTCTGGGTTTCAATCTAGGTCACAGGAAAGGTCTCTGGTGCACACTGTCCCAGGGCATTGTTATTCAACCTCTAAAATCGGCCACCATTGTTCCTATCCTCAAAAAACCGGGCGCTGACCCCTCCGCTCTTGTCAACTACCGCCCCATCTCACTTTTGCCCTTTCTGGGGAAGGTACTGGAGCGCCATGTCACCAGAGCGCTCAGTACCTTTGTGGAGGAAAACGGGGTGTTAGCCCGCAGTCAGGCTGGAATCCGCCCCGCACACTCCACGGAGTCCGTAGTGCTATCGGTCCTTGACAACCTCAGAGAGGGCATGGACACTAACCACCCCCAGGCCCTGGTCCTCCTCGACCTCTCCGCCGCTTTTGACACGGTTGATTATTCCATCTTACTCTCTTGTGTCAGAGCGGCGGGGGTCGGAGGCTCAGCCCTGGTCTGGCTGTCCTCCTTCCTGAGGGACCGCACCCAGGCAGTACGCCTGGGCGACTTCTCAGCGGACTTCCGAAAAGTGCAATGCGGGGTCCCCGAGGTTTCCTCCATTTCCCCTCTTTTATTTAATTTGTACATTGCCCCTCTCATTTTTGCTCTCCAGCAAATGGAGGTCTCCGTCTACAACTACGCGGATGACCTTCAGCTTATTTTTACTTTGTCCCCTTCCCCCGAGTCCATGGCAAAGTTCCAGTCTGTTATGATCTTTATCCGGGACTGGATGAATTACAACCACCTGAAGTTAAACCCAGACAAAACGGAGCTGGTTCTGACAGGTGGTTGCTCCAGTCCCTGGACCCCTCTCTTCTGGCCCCCCTCCCTAGGCCCTCCCCCCTTCTCCTTCCTCTGTGAATACTCTGGGGATTAAACTAAATGACCAACTCACTCTGCACTCCCAGGTCAGTTCTGTGGTGTCCTCCTCCTTTCTTTCACTCCGTACCATCCGTATAGTCTCCCGTTTCTTTTCTTTCTCCGCGCTAAAACTCATTGTCCTGGCGATGGTAATCTCCCGCCTAGACTATGGAAAAGCTCTATACTGCGGCATGCCCGCCTACAGTATGCAGCGATTTCAGCTTGTCCAAAACCAGGCTGCCCGCCTGGTTTACAACCTGGCCAAATTCCACCATGTCACTCCGCTCTTGAAGTCCTTGCACTGGCTCC